>NC_072390.2:17825000-18450000 GCF_028885625.2 Pongo pygmaeus | reverse complement strand
GTGAGTTGAATGCACTTATCATACCGAAGTTTCCTGGAATGCTTCTGTCTAGTTTTTATGTGAAGACATTTCCTTTTCCAGCAGAGGCCTCAAAGCACTCCAAATATCCACTTGCAGATTCTACAAAAAGAGTGTTTCAAAACTGCTCTATCAAAAGCAAGCTTCAACACTGTGAGTAGAATGCACTCATCACAAAGAAGTTTCTGAGAATGCTTCTGTCTAGTTTTTATGTGAAGATATTTCCTTTTCCAACATAGGCCTCAAAGCACTCCAAATAAACACTTGCAGATTCTACAAAAGGAGTGTTTCGAAACTGCTCTTTCAAGAGGAACGTTCAAGTCTGTGAGTTGAATGCACTCATCACACAGAAGTTTCTGAGAATGCTTCTGTCTAGTTTTTATGTGAAGATGTTTCCTTTTCCAGCATAGGCCTCAAAACGCTCCAAATATCCTCTTGCAGATTCTACAAAAAGAGTGTTTCAAAACTGTTCTATCAAAAGGAAGGTTCAACTCTGTGAGTTGAATGAATGCATCATGAAGAACTTTCTGAGAATGCTTCTCTGTAGTTTTTAGGTGAAGATATTCCAAAACCCAGCACAGGCCTCGAAGTGCTCCAAAGAACCACTTGCAGATTTTACCAAAAGGGTGTTTCAAAACTGCTCTTTCTATAGGTAAGTTCAAGTCTGTGAGTTGAATGCACTCAACACAAAGAAGTTTCTGAGAATGCTTCTGTTCAGTTTTTATGTGAAGATATTTCCTTTTCCAGCATAGGCCTCAAACGGCTCCAAATATCCACTTGCAGATTCTACAAAAAGAGTGTTTCCAAACTTCTCTATCAATTGGTAGGTTCAACTCTGTGAGTTGAATGAAGTCATCACAAAGAAGTTTCTGAGAATCCTTCTCTCTAGTTTTTATGTGAAGATATTTCCTTTTCCAACATAGGCCTCAAGGTGCTCCGAATAAACACTTGCAGATTCTACAAACTTAATGTTTCAAAACTGTTCTATCAAAAGGAACGTTGAAGTCTGTGAGTTGAATGCACTCATCACAAAGAAGTTTCTCAGAATGCTTCCGTCTAGTTTTTAGGTGAAGAGATTTCATTACCCAGCACAGGCTTCAAAGCGCTCCAAATATCCACTTGCAGATTCTTCAAGAAGAGTGTTTCCAAACTGCTCTTTCAAAAGGAAGCTTCAAGTCTGTGAGTTGAATGCACTCATCACAAAGAAGTTTCTGAGAATGCTTCCGTCTAGTTTCTATATGAAGATATTTCCTTTTCCAACATAGGACCCAAAGTGCTCCAAATAAACCCTTGCAGATTCTACAAAAGGAGTGTTTCAAAACTGCTCTTTCTATAGGTAAGTTCAAGTCTGTGAGTTGAATGCACTCAACACAAAGAAGTTTCTGAGAATGCTTCTGTTCAGTTTTTATGTGAAGATATTTCCTTTTCCAGCATAGGCCTCAGACGGCTCCAAATATCCACTTGCAGATTCTACAAAAGGGGTGTTTCCAAACTTCTCTATCAATTGGTAGGTTCAACTCTGTGAGTTGAATGAAGTCATCACAAAGAAGTTTCTGAGAATCCTTCTCTCTAGTTTTTATGTGAAGATATTTCCTTTTCCAACATAGGCCTCAAAGCGCTCCAAATAAACACATGCAGATTCTACAAAAGGAGTGTTTCAAAACTGTTCTATCAAAGGGAACGTTCAAGTCTGTGAGTTGAATGTACTCATCACACAGATGTTTCTCAGAATGCTTCTGTCTAGTTTTTAGGTGAAGAGATTTCATTTCCCAGCATAGGCCTCAAAGCGCTCCAAATATCCACTTGCAGATTCTATAAGAAGAGAGTTTCCAAACTGCTCTTTCAAAAGGAAGCTTCAAGTCTGTGTGTTGAATGCACTCATCCAAAAAAGTTTCTGAGAATGCTTCTGTCTAGTTCTTACGTGAAGATATTTCCTTTTCCAGGTAAGGCCTCAAAGCGCTCCAAATAAACACTTGCAAATTCTACAAAAGGAGTGTTTCAAAAGAGTTCTATCAAAAGGAACGTTCAAGTCTGTGAGTTGAATGCACTTATCATACCGAAGTTTCCTGGAATGCTTCTGTCTAGTTTTTATGTGAAGACATTTCCTTTTCCAGCAGAGGCCTCAAAGCACTCCAAATATCCACTTGCAGATTCTACAAAAAGAGTGTTTCAAAAGTGCTCTATCAAAAGCAAGGTTCAACACTGTGAGTAGAATGCACTCATCACAAAGAAGTTTCTGAGAATGCTTCTGTCTAGTTTTTATGTGAAGATATTTCCTTTTCCAACATAGGCCTCAAAGCGCTCCAAATAAACACTTGCAGATTCTACAAAAGGAGTGTTTCGAAACTGCTCTTTCAAGAGGAACGTTCAAGTCTGTGAGTTGAATGCACTCGTCACACAGAAGTTTCTGAGAATGCTTCTGTCTAGTTTTTATGTGAAGATGTTTCCTTTTCCAGCATAGGCCTCAAAACGCTCCAAATATCCTCTTGCAGATTCTACAAAAAGAGTGTTTCAAAACTGTTCTATCAAAAGGAAGGTTCAACTCTGTGAGTTGAATGAATACATCATGAAGAACTTTCTGAGAAGGCTTCTCTGTAATTTTTAGGTGAAGATATTCCAAAACCCAGCACAGGCCTCGAAGTGCTCCAAATAACCACTTGCAGATTTTACCAAAAGAGTGTTTCAAAACTGCTCTTTCTATAGGTAAGTTCAAGTCTGTGAGCTGAATGCACTCAACACAAAGAAGTTTCTGAGAATGCTTCTGTTCAGTTTTTATGTGAAGATATTTCCTTTTCCAGCATAGGCTTCAAACGGCTCCAAATATCCACTTGCAGATTCTACAAAAAGAGTGTTTCCAAACTTCTCTATCAATTGGTAGGTTCAACTCTGTGAGTTGAATGAAGTCATCACAAAGAAGTTTCTGACAATCCTTCTCTCTAGATTTTATGTGAAGATATTTCCTTTTCCAACATAGGCCTCAAGGTGCTCCGAATAAACACTTGGAGATTCTACAAACTTAATGTTTCAAAACTGTTCTATCAAAAGGAACGTTGAAGTCTGTGAGTTGAATGCACTCATCACAAAGAAGTTTCTCAGAATGCTTCCGTCTAGTTTTTAGGTGAAGAGATTTCATTTCCCAGCACAAGCCTCAAAGCGCTCCAAATATCCACTTGCAGATTCTACAAGAAGAGTGTTTCCAAACTGCTCTTTCAAAAGGAAGCTTCAAGTCTGTGAGTTGAATGCACTCATCACAAAGAAGTTTCTGAGAATGCTTCCGTCTAGTTTCTATATGAAGATATTTCCTTTTCCAACATAGGCCCCAAAGTGCTCCAAATAAACCCTTGCAGATTCTGCAAAAGGAGTGTTTCAAAACTGCTCTTTCTATAGGTAAGTTCAAGTCTGTGAGTTGAATGCACTCAACACAAAGAAGTTTCTGAGAATGCTTCTGTCTAGTTTTTATGTGAAGATATTTCCCTTTCCAACATTGGCCTCAAAGCGCTCCAAATAAACACTTGCAGATTCTACAAAAGGAGTGTTTCGAAACTGCTCTTTCAAGAGGAACGTTCAAGTCTGTGAGTTGAATGCACTCATCACACAGAAGTTTCTGAGAATGCTTCTGTCTAGTTTTTATGTGAAGATATATCCTTTTCAAGCATAGGCCTCAGAACGCTCCAAATATCCTCTTGCAGATTCTACAAAAAGAGTGTTTCAAAACTGTTCTATCAAAAGGAAGGTTCAACTCTGTGAGTTGAATGAATGCATCATGAAGAACTTTCTGAGAATGCTTCTCTGTAGTTTTTAGGTGAAGATATTCCAAAACCCAGCACAGGCCTCGAAGTGCTCCAAATAACCACTTGCAGATTTTACCAAAAGAGTGTTTCAAAACTGCTCTTTCTATACGTAAGTTCAAGTCTGTGAGATGAATGCACTCAACACAAAGAAGTTTCTGAGAATGCTTCTGTTCAGTTTTTATGTGAAGATATTTCCTTTTCCAGCATAGGCCTCAAACGGCTCCAAATTTTCACTTGCAGATTCTACAAAAAGAGTGTTTCCAAACTTCTCTATCAATTGCTAGGTTCAACCCTGTGAGTTGAATGAAGTCATCACAAAGAAGTTTCTGAGAATCCTTCTCTCTAGTTTTTATGTGAAGATATTTCCTTTTCCTACATAGGCCTCAAGGTGCTCCGAATAAACACTTGCAGATTCTACAAACTTAATGTTTCAAAACTGTTCTATCAAAAGGAACGTTGAAGTCTGTGAGTTGAATGCACTCATCAAAAAGAAGTTTCTCAGAATGCTTCCGTCTAGTTTTTAGGTGAAGAGATTTCATTTGCCAGCATAGGCCTCAAAGCGCTCCAAATATCCACTTGCAGATCCTATAAGAAGAGAGTTTCCAAACTGCTCTTTCAAAAGGAAGCTTCAAGTCTGTGAGTTGAATGCACTCATCACAAAGAAGTTTCTGAGAATGCTTCCGTCTAGTTTCTATATGAAGATATTTCCTTTTCCAACATAGGCCCCAAAGTGCTCCAAATAAACCCTTGCAGATTCTACAAAAGGAGTGTTTCAAAACTGCTCTTTCTATAGGTAAGTTCAAGTCTGTGAGTTGAATGCACTCAACACAAAGAAGTTTCTGAGAATGCTTCTGTTCAGTTTTTATGTGAAGATATTTCCTTTTCCAGCATAGGCCTCAAACGGCTCCAAATATCCACTTGCAGATTCTACAAAAAGAGTGTTTCCAAACTTCTCTATCAATTGGTAGGTTCAACTCTGTGAGTTGAATGAACTCATCACAAAGAAGTTTCTGAGAATCCTTCTCTCTAGTTTTTATGTGAAGATATTTCCTTTTCCAGCGTAGGCCTCAAAGCACTCCAAATAAACACATGCAGATTCTACAAAAGGAGTGTTTCAAAACTGTTCTATCAAAGGGAACGTTCAAGTCTGTGAGTTGAATGTACTCATCACACAGATGTTTCTCAGAATGCTTCTGTCTAGTTTTTAGGTGAAGAGATTTCATTTCCCAGCATAGGCCTCAAAGCGCTCCAAATATCCACTTGCAGATTCTATAAGAAGAGAGTTTCCAAACTGCTCTTTCAAAAGGAAGCTTCAAGTCTGTGAGTTGAATGCACTCATCACAAAGAAGTTTCTGAGAATGCTTCCGTCTAGTTTCTATATGAAGATATTTCCTTTTCTAACATAGGCCCCAAAGTGCTCCAAATAAACCCTTGCAGATTCTACAAAAGGAGTGTTTCAAAACTGCTCTTTCTATAGGTAAGTTCAAGTCTGTGAGTTGAATGCACTCAACACAAAGAAGTTTCTGAGAATGCTTCTGTTCAGTTTTTATGTGAAGATATTTCCTTTTCCAGCATAGGCCTCAAACGGCTCCAAATATGCACTTGCAGATTCTACAAAAAGAGTGTTTCCAAACTTCTCTATCAATTGGTAGGTTCAACTCTGTGAGTTGAATGAACTCATCACAAAGAAGTTTCTGAGAATCCTTCTCTCTAGTTTTTATGTGAAGATATTTCCTTTTCCAACGTAGGCCTCAAAGCGCTCCAAATAAACACATGCAGATTCTACAAAAGGAGTGTTTCAAAACTGTTCTATCAAAGGAACGTTCAAGTCTGTGAGTTGAATGTACTCATCACACAGATGTTTCTCAGAATGCTTCTGTCTAGTTTTTAGGTGAAGAGATTTCATTTCCCAGCATAGGCCTCAAAGCGCTCCAAATATCCACTTGCAGAATCTACGAAAAGAGTGTTTCAAAGCTGCTCTTTCAAAAGCAAGGTTCAAGTCTGTGTGTTGAATGCACTCATCCGAAAGAAGTTTCTGAGAATGCTTCTGTCTAGTTCTTACGTGAAGATATTTCCTTTTCCAGCTTAGGCCTCAAAGCGCTCCAAATAAACACTTGCAAATTCTACAAAAGGAGTGTTTCAAAAGAGTTCTATCAAAAGGAACGTTCAAGTCTGTGAGTTGAATGCACTTATCATACCGAAGTTTCCTGGAATGCTTCTGTCTAGTTTTTATGTGAAGACATTTCCTTTTCCAGCAGAGGCCTCAAAGCACTCCAAATATCCACTTGCAGATTCTACAAAAAGAGTGTTTCAAAACTGCTCTATCAAAAGCAAGCTTCAACACTGTGAGTAGAATGCACTCATCACAAAGAAGTTTCTGAGAATGCTTCTGTCTAGTTTTTATGTGAAGATATTTCCTTTTCCATCATAGGCCTCAAAGCGCTCCAAATAAACACTTGCAGATTCTACAAAAGGAGTGTTTCGAAACTGCTCTTTCAAGAGGAACGTTCAAGTCTGTGAGTTGAATGCACTCATCACACAGAAGTTTCTGAGAATGCTTCTGTCTAGTTTTTATGTGAAGATGTTTCCTTTTCCAGAATAGGCCTCAAAACGCTCCAAATATCCTCTTGCAGATTCTACAAAAAGAGTGTTTCAAAACTGTTCTATCAAAAGGAAGGTTCAACTCTGTGAGTTGAATGAATGCATCATGAAGAACTTTCTGAGAATGCTTCTCTGTAGCTTTTAGGTGAAGATATTCCAAAACCCAGCACAGGCCTCGAAGTGCTCCAAATAACCACTTGCAGATTTTACCAAAAGAGTGTTTCAAAACTGCTCTTTCTATAGGTAAGTTCAAGTCTGTGAGTTGAATGCACTCAACACAAAGAAGTTTCTGAGAATGCTTCTGTTCAGTTTTTATGTGAAGATATTTCCTTTTCCAGCATAGGCCTCAAACGGCTCCAAATATCCACTTGCAGATTCTACAAAAAGAGTGTTTCCAAACTTCTCTATCAATTGGTAGGTTCAACTCTGTGAGTTGAATGAAGTCATCACAAAGAAGTTTCTGAGAATCCTTCTCTCTAGTTTTTACGTGAAGATATTTCCTTTTCCAGCGTAGGACTCAAAGCGCTCCAAATAAACACATGCAGATTCTACAAAAGGAGTGTTTCAAAACTGTTCTATCAAAGGGAACGTTCAAGTCTGTGAGTTGAATGTACTCATCACACAGATGTTTCTCAGAATGCTTCTGTCTAGTTTTTAGGTGAAGAGATTTCATTTCCCAGCATAGGCCTCAAAGCGCTCCAAATATCCACTTGCAGATTCTATAAGAAGAGAGTTTCCAAACTGCTCTTTCAAAAGGAAGCTTCAAGTCTGTGAGTTGAATGCACTCATCACAAAGAAGTTTCTGAGAATGCTTCCGTCTAGTTTCTATATGAAGATATTTCCTTTTCCAACATAGGCCCCAAAGTGCTCCAAATAAACCCTTGCAGATTCTACAAAAGGAGTGTTTCAAAACTGCTCTTTCTATAGGTAAGTTCAAGTCCGTGAGTTGAATGCACTCAACACAAAGAAGTTTCTGAGAATGCTTCTGTTCAGTTTTTATGTGAAGATATTTCCTTTTCCAGCATAGGCCTCAAAAGGCTCCAAATATCCACTTGCAGATTCTACAAAAAGAGTGTTTCCAAACTTCTCTATCAATTGGTAGGTTCAACTCTGTGAGTTGAATGAACTCATCACAAAGAAGTTTCTGAGAATCCTTCTCTCTAGTTTTTATGTGAAGATATTTCCTTTTCCAGCGTAGGCCTCAAAGCGCTCCAAATAAACACATGCAGATTCTACAAAAGGAGTGTTTCAAAACTGTTCTATCAAAGGGAACGTTCAAGCCTGTGAGTTGAATGTACTCATCACACAGATGTTTCTCAGAATGCTTCTGTCTAGTTTTTAGGTGAAGAGATTTCATTTCCCAGCATAGGCCTCAAAGCGCTCCAAATATCCACTTGCAGATTCTATAAGAAGAGAGTTTCCAAACTGCTCTTTCAAAAGGAAGCTTCAAGTCTGTGAGTTGAATGCACTCATCACAAAGAAGTTTCTGAGAATGCTTCCGTCTAGTTTCTATATGAAGATATTTCCTTTTCCAACATAGGCCCCAAAGTGCTCCAAATAAACCCTTGCAGATTCTACAAAAGGAGTGTTTCAAAACTGCTCTTTCTATAGGTAAGTTCAAGTCTGTGAGTTGAATGCACTCCACACAAAGAAGTTTCTGAGAATGCTTCTGTTCAGTTTTTATGTGAAGATATTTCCTTTTCCAGCATAGGCCTCAAACGGCTCCAAATATCCACTTGCAGATTCTACAAAAAGAGTGTTTCCAAACTTCTCTATCAATTGGTAGGTTCAACTCTGTGAGTTGAATGAACTCATCACAAAGAAGTTTCTGAGAATCCTTCTCTCTAGTTTTTATGTGAAGATATTTCCTTTTCCAACGTAGGCCTCAAAGCGCTCCAAATAAACACATGCAGATTCTACAAAAGGAGTGTTTCAAAACTGTTCTATCAAAGGGAACGTTCAAGTCTGTGAGTTGAATGTACTCATCACACAGATGTTTCTCAGAATGCTTCTGTCTAGTTTTTAGGTGAAGAGATTTCATTTCCCAGCATAGGCCTCAAAGCGCTCCAAATATCCACTTGCAGAATCTACGAAAAGAGTGTTTCAAAGCTGCTCTTTCAAAAGCAAGGTTCAAGTCTGTGTGTTGAATGCACTCATCCGAAAGAAGTTTCTGAGAATGCTTCTGTCTAGTTCTTACGTGAAGATATTTCCTTTTCCAGCTTAGGCCTCAAAGCGCTCCAAATAAACACTTGCAAATTCTACAAAAGGAGTGTTTCAAAAGAGTTCTATCAAAAGGAACGTTCAAGTCTGTGAGTTGAATGCACTTATCATACCGAAGTTTCCTGGAATGCTTCTGTCTAGTTTTTATGTGAAGACATTTCCTTTTCCAGCAGAGGCCTCAAAGCACTCCAAATATCCACTTGCAGATTCTGCAAAAAGAGTGTTTCAAAACTGCTCTATCAAAAGCAAGCTTCAACACTGTGAGTAGAATGCACTCATCACACAGAAGTTTCTGAGAATGCTTCTGTCTAGTTTTTATGTGAAGATGTTTCCTTTTCCAGCATAGGCCTCAAAACGCTCCAAATATCCTCTTGCAGATTCTACAAGAAGAGTGTTTCAAAACTGTTCTATCAAAAGGAAGGTTCAACTCTGTGAGTTGAATGAATGCATCATGAAGAACTTTCTGAGAATGCTTCTCTGTAGTTTTTAGGTGAAGATATTCCAAAACCCAGCACAGGCCTCGAAGTGCTGCAAATAACCACTTGCAGATTTTACCAAAAGAGTGTTTCAAAACTGCTCTTTCTATAGGTAAGTTCAAGTCTGTGAGTTGAATGCACTCAACACAAAGAAGTTTCTGAGAATGCTTCTGTTCAGTTTTTATGTGAAGATATTTCCTTTTCCAGCATAGGCCTCAAACGGCTCCAAATATCCACTTTCAGATTCTACAAAAAGAGTGTTTCCAAACTTCTCTATCAATTGGTAGGTTCAACTCTGTGAGTTGAATGAAGTCATCACAAAGAAGTTTCTGAGAATCCTTCTCTCTAGTTTTTATGTGAAGATATTTCCTTTTCCAACATAGGCCTCAAGGTGCTCCGAATAAACACTTGCAGATTCTACAAACTTAATGTTTCAAAACTGTTCTATCAAAAGGAACGTTGAAGTCTGTGAGTTGAATGCACTCATCTCAAAGAAGTTTCTCAGAATGCTTCCGTCTAGTTTTTAGGTGAAGAGATTTCAATTCCCAGCATAGGCCTCAAAGCGCTCCAAATATCCACTTGCAGATTCTATAAGAAGAGAGTTTCAAAACTGCTCTTTCAAAAGGAGCTTCAAGTCTGTGAGTTGAATGCACTCATCACAAAGAAGTTTCTGAGAATGCTTCCGTCTAGTTTCTATATGAAGATATTTCCTTTTCCAACATAGGCCCCAAAGTGCTCCAAATAAACCCTTGCAGATTCTACAAAAGGAGTGTTTCAAAACTGCTCTTTCTATAGGTAAGTTCAAGTCTGTGAGTTGAATGCACTCAACACAAAGAAGTTTCTGAGAATGCTTCTGTTCAGTTTTTATGTGAAGATATTTCCTTTTCCAGCATAGGCCTCATACGGCTCCAAATATCCACTTGCAGATTCTACAAAAAGAGTGTTTCCAAACTTCTCTATCAATTGGTAGGTTCAACTCTGTGAGTTGAATGAACTCATCCAAAGAAGTTTCTGAGAATCCTTCTCTCTAGTTTTTATGTGAAGATATTTCCTTTTCCAGCGTAGGCTTAAAAGCGCTCCAAATAAACACATGCAGATTCTACAAAAGGAGTGTTTCAAAACTGTTCTATCAAAGGGAACGTTCAAGTCTGTGTGTTGAATGTACTCATCACACAGATGTTTCTCAGAATGCTTCTGTCTAGTTTTTAGGTGAAGAGATTTCATTTCCCAGCATAGGCCTCAAAGCGCTCCAAATATCCACTTGCAGAATCTATGAAAAGAGTGTTTCAAAGCTGCTCTTTCAAAAGCAAGGTTCAAGTCTGTGTGTTGAATGCACTCATCCGAAAGAAGTTTCTGAGAATGCTTCTGTCTAGTTCTTACGTGAAGATATTTCCTTTTCCAGCTTAGGCCTCAAAGCGCTCCAAATAAACACTTGCAAATTCTACAAAAGGAGTGTTTCAAAAGAGTTCTATCAAAAGGAACGTTCAAGTCTGTGAGTTGAATGCACTTATCATACCGAAGTTTCCTGGAATGCTTCTGTCTAGTTTTTATGTGAAGACATTTCCTTTTCCAGCAGAGGCCTCAAAGCACTCCAAATATCCACTTGCAGATTCTACAAAAAGAGTGTTTCAAAACTGCTCTATCAAAAGCAAGCTTCAACACTGTGAGTAGAATGCACTCATCACAAAGAAGTTTCTGAGAATGCTTCTGTCTAGTTTTTATGTGAAGATATTTCCTTTTCCAACATAGGCCTCAAAGCACTCCAAATAAACACTTGCAGATTCTACAAAAGGAGTGTTTCGAAACTGCTCTTTCAAGAGGAACGTTCAAGTCTGTGAGTTGAATGCACTCATCACACAGAAGTTTCTGAGAATGCTTCTGTCTAGTTTTTATGTGAAGATGTTTCCTTTTCCAGCATAGGCCTCAAAACGCTCCAAATATCCTCTTGCAGATTCTACAAAAAGAGTGTTTCAAAACTGTTCTATCAAAAGGAAGGTTCAACTCTGTGAGTTGAATGAATGCATCATGAAGAACTTTCTGAGAATGCTTCTCTGTAGTTTTTAGGTGAAGATATTCCAAAACCCAGCACAGGCCTCGAAGTGCTCCAAAGAACCACTTGCAGATTTTACCAAAAGGGTGTTTCAAAACTGCTCTTTCTATAGGTAAGTTCAAGTCTGTGAGTTGAATGCACTCAACACAAAGAAGTTTCTGAGAATGCTTCTGTTCAGTTTTTATGTGAAGATATTTCCTTTTCCAGCATAGGCCTCAAACGGCTCCAAATATCCACTTGCAGATTCTACAAAAAGAGTGTTTCCAAACTTCTCTATCAATTGGTAGGTTCAACTCTGTGAGTTGAATGAAGTCATCACAAAGAAGTTTCTGAGAATCCTTCTCTCTAGTTTTTATGTGAAGATATTTCCTTTTCCAACATAGGCCTCAAGGTGCTCCGAATAAACACTTGCAGATTCTACAAACTTAATGTTTCAAAACTGTTCTATCAAAAGGAACGTTGAAGTCTGTGAGTTGAATGCACTCATCACAAAGAAGTTTCTCAGAATGCTTCCGTCTAGTTTTTAGGTGAAGAGATTTCATTACCCAGCACAGGCTTCAAAGCGCTCCAAATATCCACTTGCAGATTCTTCAAGAAGAGTGTTTCCAAACTGCTCTTTCAAAAGGAAGCTTCAAGTCTGTGAGTTGAATGCACTCATCACAAAGAAGTTTCTGAGAATGCTTCCGTCTAGTTTCTATATGAAGATATTTCCTTTTCCAACATAGGACCCAAAGTGCTCCAAATAAACCCTTGCAGATTCTACAAAAGGAGTGTTTCAAAACTGCTCTTTCTATAGGTAAGTTCAAGTCTGTGAGTTGAATGCACTCAACACAAAGAAGTTTCTGAGAATGCTTCTGTTCAGTTTTTATGTGAAGATATTTCCTTTTCCAGCATAGGCCTCAGACGGCTCCAAATATCCACTTGCAGATTCTACAAAAGGGGTGTTTCCAAACTTCTCTATCAATTGGTAGGTTCAACTCTGTGAGTTGAATGAAGTCATCACAAAGAAGTTTCTGAGAATCCTTCTCTCTAGTTTTTATGTGAAGATATTTCCTTTTCCAACATAGGCCTCAAAGCGCTCCAAATAAACACATGCAGATTCTACAAAAGGAGTGTTTCAAAACTGTTCTATCAAAGGGAACGTTCAAGTCTGTGAGTTGAATGTACTCATCACACAGATGTTTCTCAGAATGCTTCTGTCTAGTTTTTAGGTGAAGAGATTTCATTTCCCAGCATAGGCCTCAAAGCGCTCCAAATATCCACTTGCAGATTCTATAAGAAGAGAGTTTCCAAACTGCTCTTTCAAAAGGAAGCTTCAAGTCTGTGTGTTGAATGCACTCATCCAAAAAAGTTTCTGAGAATGCTTCTGTCTAGTTCTTACGTGAAGATATTTCCTTTTCCAGGTAAGGCCTCAAAGCGCTCCAAATAAACACTTGCAAATTCTACAAAAGGAGTGTTTCAAAAGAGTTCTATCAAAAGGAACGTTCAAGTCTGTGAGTTGAATGCACTTATCATACCGAAGTTTCCTGGAATGCTTCTGTCTAGTTTTTATGTGAAGACATTTCCTTTTCCAGCAGAGGCCTCAAAGCACTCCAAATATCCACTTGCAGATTCTACAAAAAGAGTGTTTCAAAAGTGCTCTATCAAAAGCAAGGTTCAACACTGTGAGTAGAATGCACTCATCACAAAGAAGTTTCTGAGAATGCTTCTGTCTAGTTTTTATGTGAAGATATTTCCTTTTCCAACATAGGCCTCAAAGCGCTCCAAATAAACACTTGCAGATTCTACAAAAGGAGTGTTTCGAAACTGCTCTTTCAAGAGGAACGTTCAAGTCTGTGAGTTGAATGCACTCGTCACACAGAAGTTTCTGAGAATGCTTCTGTCTAGTTTTTATGTGAAGATGTTTCCTTTTCCAGCATAGGCCTCAAAACGCTCCAAATATCCTCTTGCAGATTCTACAAAAAGAGTGTTTCAAAACTGTTCTATCAAAAGGAAGGTTCAACTCTGTGAGTTGAATGAATACATCATGAAGAACTTTCTGAGAAGGCTTCTCTGTAATTTTTAGGTGAAGATATTCCAAAACCCAGCACAGGCCTCGAAGTGCTCCAAATAACCACTTGCAGATTTTACCAAAAGAGTGTTTCAAAACTGCTCTTTCTATAGGTAAGTTCAAGTCTGTGAGCTGAATGCACTCAACACAAAGAAGTTTCTGAGAATGCTTCTGTTCAGTTTTTATGTGAAGATATTTCCTTTTCCAGCATAGGCTTCAAACGGCTCCAAATATCCACTTGCAGATTCTACAAAAAGAGTGTTTCCAAACTTCTCTATCAATTGGTAGGTTCAACTCTGTGAGTTGAATGAAGTCATCACAAAGAAGTTTCTGACAATCCTTCTCTCTAGATTTTATGTGAAGATATTTCCTTTTCCAACATAGGCCTCAAGGTGCTCCGAATAAACACTTGGAGATTCTACAAACTTAATGTTTCAAAACTGTTCTATCAAAAGGAACGTTGAAGTCTGTGAGTTGAATGCACTCATCACAAAGAAGTTTCTCAGAATGCTTCCGTCTAGTTTTTAGGTGAAGAGATTTCATTTCCCAGCACAAGCCTCAAAGCGCTCCAAATATCCACTTGCAGATTCTACAAGAAGAGTGTTTCCAAACTGCTCTTTCAAAAGGAAGCTTCAAGTCTGTGAGTTGAATGCACTCATCACAAAGAAGTTTCTGAGAATGCTTCCGTCTAGTTTCTATATGAAGATATTTCCTTTTCCAACATAGGCCCCAAAGTGCTCCAAATAAACCCTTGCAGATTCTGCAAAAGGAGTGTTTCAAAACTGCTCTTTCTATAGGTAAGTTCAAGTCTGTGAGTTGAATGCACTCAACACAAAGAAGTTTCTGAGAATGCTTCTGTCTAGTTTTTATGTGAAGATATTTCCCTTTCCAACATTGGCCTCAAAGCGCTCCAAATAAACACTTGCAGATTCTACAAAAGGAGTGTTTCGAAACTGCTCTTTCAAGAGGAACGTTCAAGTCTGTGAGTTGAATGCACTCATCACACAGAAGTTTCTGAGAATGCTTCTGTCTAGTTTTTATGTGAAGATATATCCTTTTCAAGCATAGGCCTCAGAACGCTCCAAATATCCTCTTGCAGATTCTACAAAAAGAGTGTTTCAAAACTGTTCTATCAAAAGGAAGGTTCAACTCTGTGAGTTGAATGAATGCATCATGAAGAACTTTCTGAGAATGCTTCTCTGTAGTTTTTAGGTGAAGATATTCCAAAACCCAGCACAGGCCTCGAAGTGCTCCAAATAACCACTTGCAGATTTTACCAAAAGAGTGTTTCAAAACTGCTCTTTCTATACGTAAGTTCAAGTCTGTGAGATGAATGCACTCAACACAAAGAAGTTTCTGAGAATGCTTCTGTTCAGTTTTTATGTGAAGATATTTCCTTTTCCAGCATAGGCCTCAAACGGCTCCAAATTTTCACTTGCAGATTCTACAAAAAGAGTGTTTCCAAACTTCTCTATCAATTGCTAGGTTCAACCCTGTGAGTTGAATGAAGTCATCACAAAGAAGTTTCTGAGAATCCTTCTCTCTAGTTTTTATGTGAAGATATTTCCTTTTCCTACATAGGCCTCAAGGTGCTCCGAATAAACACTTGCAGATTCTACAAACTTAATGTTTCAAAACTGTTCTATCAAAAGGAACGTTGAAGTCTGTGAGTTGAATGCACTCATCAAAAAGAAGTTTCTCAGAATGCTTCCGTCTAGTTTTTAGGTGAAGAGATTTCATTTGCCAGCATAGGCCTCAAAGCGCTCCAAATATCCACTTGCAGATCCTATAAGAAGAGAGTTTCCAAACTGCTCTTTCAAAAGGAAGCTTCAAGTCTGTGAGTTGAATGCACTCATCACAAAGAAGTTTCTGAGAATGCTTCCGTCTAGTTTCTATATGAAGATATTTCCTTTTCCAACATAGGCCCCAAAGTGCTCCAAATAAACCCTTGCAGATTCTACAAAAGGAGTGTTTCAAAACTGCTCTTTCTATAGGTAAGTTCAAGTCTGTGAGTTGAATGCACTCAACACAAAGAAGTTTCTGAGAATGCTTCTGTTCAGTTTTTATGTGAAGATATTTCCTTTTCCAGCATAGGCCTCAAACGGCTCCAAATATCCACTTGCAGATTCTACAAAAAGAGTGTTTCCAAACTTCTCTATCAATTGGTAGGTTCAACTCTGTGAGTTGAATGAACTCATCACAAAGAAGTTTCTGAGAATCCTTCTCTCTAGTTTTTATGTGAAGATATTTCCTTTTCCAGCGTAGGCCTCAAAGCACTCCAAATAAACACATGCAGATTCTACAAAAGGAGTGTTTCAAAACTGTTCTATCAAAGGGAACGTTCAAGTCTGTGAGTTGAATGTACTCATCACACAGATGTTTCTCAGAATGCTTCTGTCTAGTTTTTAGGTGAAGAGATTTCATTTCCCAGCATAGGCCTCAAAGCGCTCCAAATATCCACTTGCAGATTCTATAAGAAGAGAGTTTCCAAACTGCTCTTTCAAAAGGAAGCTTCAAGTCTGTGAGTTGAATGCACTCATCACAAAGAAGTTTCTGAGAATGCTTCCGTCTAGTTTCTATATGAAGATATTTCCTTTTCTAACATAGGCCCCAAAGTGCTCCAAATAAACCCTTGCAGATTCTACAAAAGGAGTGTTTCAAAACTGCTCTTTCTATAGGTAAGTTCAAGTCTGTGAGTTGAATGCACTCAACACAAAGAAGTTTCTGAGAATGCTTCTGTTCAGTTTTTATGTGAAGATATTTCCTTTTCCAGCATAGGCCTCAAACGGCTCCAAATATGCACTTGCAGATTCTACAAAAAGAGTGTTTCCAAACTTCTCTATCAATTGGTAGGTTCAACTCTGTGAGTTGAATGAACTCATCACAAAGAAGTTTCTGAGAATCCTTCTCTCTAGTTTTTATGTGAAGATATTTCCTTTTCCAACGTAGGCCTCAAAGCGCTCCAAATAAACACATGCAGATTCTACAAAAGGAGTGTTTCAAAACTGTTCTATCAAAGGAACGTTCAAGTCTGTGAGTTGAATGTACTCATCACACAGATGTTTCTCAGAATGCTTCTGTCTAGTTTTTAGGTGAAGAGATTTCATTTCCCAGCATAGGCCTCAAAGCGCTCCAAATATCCACTTGCAGAATCTACGAAAAGAGTGTTTCAAAGCTGCTCTTTCAAAAGCAAGGTTCAAGTCTGTGTGTTGAATGCACTCATCCGAAAGAAGTTTCTGAGAATGCTTCTGTCTAGTTCTTACGTGAAGATATTTCCTTTTCCAGCTTAGGCCTCAAAGCGCTCCAAATAAACACTTGCAAATTCTACAAAAGGAGTGTTTCAAAAGAGTTCTATCAAAAGGAACGTTCAAGTCTGTGAGTTGAATGCACTTATCATACCGAAGTTTCCTGGAATGCTTCTGTCTAGTTTTTATGTGAAGACATTTCCTTTTCCAGCAGAGGCCTCAAAGCACTCCAAATATCCACTTGCAGATTCTACAAAAAGAGTGTTTCAAAACTGCTCTATCAAAAGCAAGCTTCAACACTGTGAGTAGAATGCACTCATCACAAAGAAGTTTCTGAGAATGCTTCTGTCTAGTTTTTATGTGAAGATATTTCCTTTTCCAACATAGGCCTCAAAGCGCTCCAAATAAACACTTGCAGATTCTACAAAAGGAGTGTTTCGAAACTGCTCTTTCAAGAGGAACGTTCAAGTCTGTGAGTTGAATGCACTCATCACACAGAAGTTTCTGAGAATGCTTCTGTCTAGTTTTTATGTGAAGATGTTTCCTTTTCCAGAATAGGCCTCAAAACGCTCCAAATATCCTCTTGCAGATTCTACAAAAAGAGTGTTTCAAAACTGTTCTATGAAAAGGAAAGTTCAACTCTGTGAGTTGAATGAATGCATCATGAAGAACTTTCTGAGAATGCTTCTCTGTAGTTTTTAGGTGAAGATATTCCAAAACCCAGCACAGGCCTCGAAGTGCTCCAAATAACCACTTGCAGATTTTACCAAAAGTGTGTTTCAAAACTGCTCTTTCTATAGATAAGTTCAAGTCTGTGAGTTGAATGCACTCAACACAAAGAAGTTTCTGAGAATGCTTCTGTTCAGTTTTTATGTGAAGATATTTCCTTTTCCAGCATAGGCCTCAAACGGCTCCAAATATCCACTTGCAGATTCTACAAAAAGAGTGTTTCCAAACTTCTCTATCAATTGGTAGGTTCAACTCTGTGAGTTGAATGAAGTCATCACAAAGAAGTTTCTGAGAATCCTTCTCTCTAGTTTTTATGTGAAGATATTTCCTTTTCCAACATAGGCCTCAAGGTGCTCCGAATAAACACTTGCAGATTCTACAAACTTAATGTTTCAAAACTGTTCTATCAAAAGGAACGTTGAAGTCTGTGAGTTGAATGCACTCATCACAAAGAAGTTTCTCAGAATGCTTCCGTCTAGTTTTTAGGTGAAGAGATTTCATTTCCCAGCACAGGCCTCAAAGCGCTCCAAATATCCACTTGCAGACTCTATAAGAAGAGTGTTTCCAAACTGCTCTTTCAAAAGGAAGCTTCAAGTCTGTGAGTTGAATGCACTCATCACAAAGAAGTTTCTGAGAATGCTTCCGTCTAGTTTCTATATGAAGATATTTCCTTTTCCAACATAGGCCCCAAAGTGCTCCAAATAAACCCTTGCAGATTCTACAAAAGGAGTGTTTCAAAACTGCTCTTTCTATAGGTAAGTTCAAGTCTGTGAGTTGAATGCACTCAACACAAAGAAGTTTCTGAGAATGCTTCTGTTCAGTTTTTATGTGAAGATATTTCCTTTTCCAGCATAGGCCTCAGACGGCTCCAAATATCCACTTGCAGATTCTACAAAAGGAGTGTTTCCAAACTTCTCTATCAATTGGTAGGTTCAACTCTGTGAGTTGAATGAACTCATCACAAAGAAGTTTCTGAGAATCCTTCTCTCTAGTTTTTATGTGAAGATATTTCCTTTTCCAAAGTAGGCCTCAAAGCGCTCCAAATAAACACATGCAGATTCTACAAAAGGAGTGTTTCAAAACTGTTCTATCAAAGGGTACGTTCAAGTCTGTGAGTTGAATGTACTCTTCACACAGATGTTTCTCAGAATGCTTCTGTCTAGTTTTTAGGTGAAGAGATTTCATTTCCCAGCATAGGCCTCAAAGCGCTCCAAATATCCACTTGCAGATTCTATAAGAAGAGAGTTTCCAAACTGCTCTTTCAAAAGGAAGCTTCAAGTCTGTGTGTTGAATGCACTCATCCAAAAGAAGTTTCTGAGAATGCTTCTGTCTAGTTCTTACGTGAAGATATTTCCTTTTCCAGGTAAGGCCTCAAAGCGCTCCAAATAAACACTTGCAAATTCTACAAAAGGAGTGTTTCAAAAGAGTTCTATCAAAAGGAACGTTCAAGTCTGTGAGTTGAATGCACTTATCATACCGAAGTTTCCTGGAATGCTTCTGTCTAGTTTTTATGTGAAGACATTTCCTTTTCCAGCAGAGGCCTCAAAGCACTCCAAATATCCACTTGCAGATTCTACAAAAAGAGTGTTTCAAAACTGCTCTATCAAAAGCAATCTTCAACACTGTGAGTAGAATGCACTCATCATAAAGAAGTTTCTGAGAATGCTTCTGTCTAGTTTTTATGTGAAGATATTTCCTTTTCCAACATAGGCCTCAAAGCGCTCCAAATAAACACTTGCAGATTCTACAAAAGGAGTGTTTCGAAACTGCTCTTTCAAGAGGAACGTTCAAGTCTGTGAGTTGAATGCACTCATCACACAGAAGTTTCTGAGAATGCTTCTGTCTAGTTTTTATGTGAAGATATTTCCTTTTCCAGCATAGGCCTCAAAACGCTCCAAATATCCTCTTGCAGATTCTACAAAAAGAGTGTTTCAAAACTGTTCTATCAAAAGGAAGGTTCAACTCTGTGAGTTGAATGAATGCATCATGAAGAACTTTCTGAGAATGCTTCTCTGTAGTTTTTAGGTGAAGATATTCCAAAACCCAGCACAGGCCTCGAAGTGCTCCAAATAACCACTTGCAGATTTTACCAAAAGAGTGTTTCAAAACTGCTCTTTCTATAGGTAAGTTCAAGTCTGTGAGTTGAATGCACTCAACACAAAGAAGTTTCTGAGAATGCTTCTGTTCAGTTTTTATGTGAAGATATTTCCTTTTCCAGCATAGGCCTGAAACGGCTCCAAATATCCACTTGCAGATTCTACAAAAAGAGTGTTTCCAAACTTCTCTATCAATTGGTAGGTTCAACTCTGTGAGTTGAATGAAGTCATCACAAAGAAGTTTCTGAGAATCCTTCTCTCTAGTTTTTATGTGAAGATATTTCCTTTTCCAGCGTAGGCCTCAAAGCGCTCCAAATAAACACATGCAGATTCTACAAAAGGAGTGTTTCAAAACTGTTCTATCAAAGGGAACGTTCAAGTCTGTGAGTTGAATGTACTCATCACACAGATGTTTCTCAGAATGCTTCTGTCTAGTTTTTAGGTGAAGAGATTTCATTTCCCAGCATAGGCCTCAAAGCGCTCCAAATATCCACTTGCAGATTCTACAAGAAGAGTGTTTCCAAACTGCTCTTTGAAAACGAAGCTTCAAGTCTGTGAGTTGAATGCACTCATCACAAAGAAGTTTCTGAGAATGCTTCCGTCTAGTTTCTATATGAATATATTTCCTTTTCCAACATAGGCCCCAAAGTGCTCCAAATAAACCCTTGCAGATTCTACAAAAGGAGTGTTTCAAAACTGCTCTTTCTATAGGTAAGTTCAAGTCTGTGAGTTGAATGCACTCAACACAAAGAAGTTTCTGAGAATGCTTCTGTTCAGTTTTTATGTGAAGATATTTCCTTTTCCAGCATAGGCCTCAGACGGCTCCAAATATCCACTTGCAGATTCTACAAAAGGAGTGTTTCCAAACTTCTCTATCAATTGGTAGGTTCAACTCTGTGAGTTGAATGAACTCATCACAAAGAAGTTTCTGAGAATCCTTCTCTCTAGTTTTTATGTGAAGATATTTCCTTTTCCAACGTAGGCCTCAAAGCGCTCCAAATAAACACATGCAGATTCTACAAAAGGAGTGTTTCAAAACTGTTCTATCAAAGGGAACGTTCAAGTCTGTGAGTTGAATGTACTCATCACACAGATGTTTCTCAGAATGCATCTGTCTAGTTTTTAGGTGAAGAGATTTCATTTCCCAGCATAGGCCTCAAAGCGCTCCAAATATCCACTTGCAGATTCTATAAGAAGAGAGTTTCCAAACTGCTCTTTCAAAAGGAAGCTTCAAGTCTGTGTGTTGAATGCACTCATCCAAAAGAAGTTTCTGAGAATGCTTCTGTCTAGTTCTTACGTGAAGATATTTCCTTTTCCAGGTAAGGCCACAAAGCGCTCCAAATAAACACTTGCAAATTCTACAAAAGGAGTGTTTCAAAAGAGTTCTATCAAAAGGAACGTTCAAGTCTGTGAGTTGAATGCACTTATCATACCGAAGTTTCCTGGAATGCTTCTGTCTAGTTTTTATGTGAAGACATTTCCTTTTCCAGCAGAGGCCTCAAAGCACTCCAAATATCCACTTGCAGATTCTACAAAAAGAGTGTTTCAAAACTGCTCTATCAAAAGCAAGCTTCAACACTGTGAGTAGAATGCACTCATCACAAAGAAGTTTCTGAGAATGCTTCTGTCTAGTTTTTATGTGAAGATATTTCCTTTTCCAACATAGGCCTCAAAGCGCTCCAAATAAACACTTGCAGATTCTACAAAAGGAGTGTTTCGAAACTGCTCTTTCAAGAGGAACGTTCAAGTCTGTGAGTTGAATGCACTCATCACACAGAAGTTTCTGTGAATGCTTCTGTCTAGTTTTTATGTGAAGATGTTTCCTTTTCCAGCATAGGCCTCAAAACGCTCCAAATATCCTCTTGCAGATTCTACAAAAAGAGTGTTTCAAAACTGTTCTATCAAAAGGAAGGTTCAACTCTGTGAGTTGAATGAATGCATCATGAAGAACTTTCTGAGAATGCTTCTCTGTAGTTTTTAGGTGAAGATATTCCAAAACCCAGCACAGGCCTCGAAGTGCTCCAAATAACCACTTGCAGATTTTACCAAAAGAGTGTTTCAAAACTGCTCTTTCTATAGGTAAGTTCAAGTCTGTGAGTTGAATGCACTCAACACAAAGAAGTTTCTGAGAATGCTTCTGTTCAGTTTTTATGTGAAGATATTTCCTTTTCCAGCATAGGCCTGAAACGGCTCCAAATATCCACTTGCAGATTCTACAAAAAGAGTGTTTCCAAACTTCTCTATCAATTGGTAGGTTCAACTCGGTGAGTTGAATGAAGTCATCACAAAGAAGTTTCTGAGAATCCTTCTCTCTAGTTTTTATGTGAAGATATTTCCTTTTCCAGCGTAGGCCTCAAAGCACTCCAAATAAACACATGCAGATTCTACAAAAGGAGTGTTTCAAAACTGTTCTATCAAAGGGAACGTTCAAGTCAGTGAGTTGAATGTACTGATCACACAGATGTTTCTCAGAATGTTTCTGTCTAGTTTTTAGGTGAAGAGATTTCATTTCCCAGCATAGGCCTCAAAGCGCTCCAAATATCCACTTGCAGATTCTACAAGAAGAGTGTTTCCAAACTGCTCTTTCAAAAGGAAGCTTCAAGTCTGTGAGTTGAATGCACTCATCACAAAGAAGTTTCTGAGAATGCTTCCGTCTAGTTTCTATATGAAGATATTTCCTTTTCCAACATAGGCCCCAAAGTGCTCCAAATAAACCCTTGCAGATTCTACAAAAGGAGTGTTTCAAAACTGCTCTTTCTATAGGTAAGTTCAAGTCTGTGAGTTGAATGCACTCAACACAAAGAAGTTTCTGAGAATGCTTCTGTTCAGTTTTTATGTGAAGATATTTCCTTTTCCAGCATAGGCCTCAAACGGCTCCAAATATCCACTTGCAGATTCTACAAAAAGAGTGTGTCCAAACTTCTCTATCAATTGGTAGGTTCAACTCTGTGAGTTGAATGAACTCATCACAAAGAAGTTTCTGAGAATCCTTCTCTCTAGTTTTTATGTGAAGATATTTCCTTTTCCAGCGTAGGCCTCAAAGCGCTCCAAATAAACACATGCAGATTCTACAAAAGGAGTGTTTCAAAACTGTTCTATCAAAGGGAACGTTCAAGTCTGTGAGTTGAATGTACTCATCACACAGATGTTTCTCAGAATGCTTCTGTCTAGTTTTTAGGTGAAGAGATTTCATTTCCCAGCATAGGCCTCAAAGCGCTCCAAATATCCACTTGCAGATTCTATAAGAAGAGAGTTTCCAAACTGCTCTTTCAAAAGGAAGCTTCAAGTCTGTGTGTTGAATGCACTCTTCCAAAAGAAGTTTCTGAGAATGCTTCTGTCTAGTTCTTACGTGAAGATATTTCCTTTTCCAGGTAAGGCCTCAAAGCGCTCCAAATAAACACTTGCAAATTCTACAAAAGGAGTGTTTCAAAAGAGTTCTATCAAAAGGAAAGTTCAAGTCTGTGAGTTGAATGCACTTATCATACCGAAGTTTCCTGGAATTCTTCTGTCTAGTTTTTATGTGAAGACATTTCCTTTTCCAGCAGAGGCCTCAAAGCACTCCAAGTATCCACTTGCCGATTCTACAAAAAGAGTGTTTCAAAACTGCTCTATCAAAAGCAAGCTTCAACACTGTGAGTAGAATGCACTCATCACAAAGAAGTTTCTGAGAATGCTTCTGTCTAGTTTTTATGTGAAGATATTTCCTTTTCCAACATAGGCCTCAAAGCGCTCCAAATAAACACTTGCAGATTCTACAAAAGGAGTGTTTCGAAACTGCTCTTTCAAGAGGAACGTTCAAGTCTGTGAGTTGAATGCACTCATCACACAGAAGTTTCTGAGAATGCTTCTGTCTAGTTTTTATGTGAAGATGTTTCCTTTTCCAGCATAGGCCTCAAAACGCTCCAAATATCCTCTTGCAGATTCTACAAAAAGAGTGTTTCAAAACTGTTCTATCAAAAGGAAGGTTCAACTCTGTGAGTTGAATGAATGCATCATGAAGAACTTTCTGAGAATGCTTCTCTGTAGTTTTTAGGTGAAGATATTCCAAAACCCAGCACAGGCCTCGAAGTGCTCCAAATAACCACTTGCAGATTTTACCAAAAGAGTGTTTCAAAACTGCTCTTTCTATAGGTAAGTTCAAGTCTGTGAGTTGAATGCACTCAACACAAAGAAGTTTCTGAGAATGCTTCTGTTCAGTTTTTATGTGAAGAGATTTCCTTTTCCAGCATAGGCCTGAAACGGCTCCAAATATCCACTTGCAGATTCTACAAAAAGAGTGTTTCCAAACTTCTCTATCAATTGGTAGGTTCAACTCTGTGAGTTGAATGAAGTCATCACAAAGAAGTTTCTGACAATCCTTCTCTCTAGTTTTTATGTGAAGGTATTTCCTTTTCCAACATAGGCCTCAAGGTGCTCCGAATAAACACTTGCAGATTCTACAAACTTAATGTTTCAAAACTGTTCTATCAAAAGGAACGTTGAAGTCTGTGAGTTGAATGCACTCATCACAAAGAAGTTTCTCAGAATGCTTCCGTCTAGTTTTTAGGTGAAGAGATTTCATTTCCCAGCACAAGCCTCAAAGCGCTCCAAATATCCACTTGCAGATTCTACAAGAAGAGTGTTTCCAAACTGCTCTTTCAAAAGGAAGCTTCAAGTCTGTGAGTTGAATGCACTCATCACAAAGAAGTTTCTGAGAATGCTTCCGTCTAGTTTCTATATGAAGATATTTCCTTTTCCAACATAGGCCCCAAAGTGCTCCAAATAAACCCTTGCAGATTCTACAAAAGGAGTGTTTCAAAACTGCTCTTTCTATAGGTAAGTTCAAGTCCGTGAGTTGAATGCACTCAACACAAAGAAGTTTCTGAGAATGCTTCTGTCTAGTTTTTATGTGAAGATATTTCCCTTTCCAACATTGGCCTCAAAGCGCTCCAAATAAACACTTGCAGATTCTACAAAAGGAGTGTTTCGAAACTGCTCTTTCAAGAGGAACGTTCAAGTCTGTGAGTTGAATGCACTCATCACACAGAAGTTTCTGAGAATGCTTCTGTCTAGTTTTTATGTGAAGATGTTTCCTTTTCCAGCATAGGCCTCAAAACGCTCCAAGTATCCTCTTGCAGATTCTACAAAAAGAGTGTTTCAAAACTGTTCTATCAAAAGGAAGGTTCAACTCTGTGAGTTGAATGAATGCATCATGAAGAACTTTCTGAGAATGCTTCTCTGTAGTTTTTAGGTGAAGATATTTCCTTTTCCAGCATAGGCCTGAAACGGCTCCAAATATCCACTTGCAGATTCTACAAAAAGAGTGTTTCCAAACTTCTCTATCAATTGGTAGGTTCAACTCGGTGAGTTGAATGAAGTCATCACAAAGAAGTTTCTGAGAATCCTTCTCTCTAGTTTTTATGTGAAGATATTTCCTTTTCCAGCGTAGGCCTCAAAGCACTCCAAATAAACACATGCAGATTCTACAAAAGGAGTGTTTCAAAACTGTTCTATCAAAGGGAACGTTCAAGTCAGTGAGTTGAATGTACTGATCACACAGATGTTTCTCAGAATGTTTCTGTCTAGTTTTTAGGTGAAGAGATTTCATTTCCCAGCATAGGCCTCAAAGCGCTCCAAATATCCACTTGCAGATTCTACAAGAAGAGTGTTTCCAAACTGCTCTTTCAAAAGGAAGCTTCAAGTCTGTGAGTTGAATGCACTCATCACAAAGAAGTTTCTGAGAATGCTTCCGTCTAGTTTCTATATGAAGATATTTCCTTTTCCAACATAGGCCCCAAAGTGCTCCAAATAAACCCTTGCAGATTCTACAAAAGGAGTGTTTCAAAACTGCTCTTTCTATAGGTAAGTTCAAGTCTGTGAGTTGAATGCACTCAACACAAAGAAGTTTCTGAGAATGCTTCTGTTCAGTTTTTATGTGAAGATATTTCCTTTTCCAGCATAGGCCTCAAACGGCTCCAAATATCCACTTGCAGATTCTACAAAAAGAGTGTGTCCAAACTTCTCTATCAATTGGTAGGTTCAACTCTGTGAATTGAATGAACTCATCACAAAGAAGTTTCTGAGAATCCTTCTCTCTAGTTTTTATGTGAAGATATTTCCTTTTCCAGCGTAGGCCTCAAAGCGCTCCAAATAAACACATGCAGATTCTACAAAAGGAGTGTTTCAAAACTGTTCTATCAAAGGGAACGTTCAAGTCTGTGAGTTGAATGTACTCATCACACAGATGTTTCTCAGAATGCTTCTGTCTAGTTTTTAGGTGAAGAGATTTCATTTCCCAGCATAGGCCTCAAAGCGCTCCAAATATCCACTTGCAGATTCTATAAGAAGAGAGTTTCCAAACTGCTCTTTCAAAAGGAAGCTTCAAGTCTGTGTGTTGAATGCACTCATCCAAAAGAAGTTTCTGAGAATGCTTCTGTCTAGTTCTTACGTGAAGATATTTCCTTTTCCAGGTAAGGCCTCAAAGCGCTCCAAATAAACACTTGCAAATTCTACAAAAGGAGTGTTTCAAAAGAGTTCTATCAAAAGGAAAGTTCAAGTCTGTGAGTTGAATGCACTTATCATACCGAAGTTTCCTAGAATTCTTCTGTCTAGTTTTTATGTGAAGACATTTCCTTTTCCAGCAGAGGCCTCAAAGCACTCCAAGTATCCACTTGCAGATTCTACAAAAAGAGTGTTTCAAAACTGCTCTATCAAAAGCAAGCTTCAACACTGTGAGTAGAATGCACTCATCACAAAGAAGTTTCTGAGAATGCTTCTTTCTAGTTTTTATGTGAAGATATTTCCTTTTCCAACATAGGCCTCAAAGCGCTCCAAATAAACACTTGCAGATTCTACAAAAGGAGTGTTTCGAAACTGCTCTTTCAAGGGGAACGTTCAAGTCTGTGAGTTGAATGCACTCATCACACAGAAGTTTCTGAGAATGCTTCTGTCTAGTTTTTATGTGAAGATGTTTCCTTTTCCAGCATAGGCCTCAAAACGCTCCAAATATCCTCTTGCAGATTCTACAAAAAGAGTGTTTCAAAACTGTTCTATCAAAAGGAAGGTTCAACTCTGTGAGTTGAATGAATGCATCATGAAGAACTTTCTGAGAATGCTTCTCTGTAGTTTTTAGGTGAAGATATTCCAAAACCCAGCACAGGCCTCGAAGTGCTCCAAATAACCACTTGCAGATTTTACCAAAAGAGTGTTTCAAAACTGCTCTTTCTATAGGTAAGTTCAAGTCTGTGAGTTGAATGCACTCAACACAAAGAAGTTTCTGAGAATGCTTCTGTTCAGTTTTTATGTGAAGAGATTTCCTTTTCCAGCATAGGCCTGAAACGGCTCCAAATATCCACTTGCAGATTCTACAAAAAGAGTGTTTCCAAACTTCTCTATCAATTGGTAGGTTCAACTCTGTGAGTTGAATGAAGTCATCACAAAGAAGTTTCTGACAATCCTTCTCTCTAGTTTTTATGTGAAGGTATTTCCTTTTCCAACATAGGCCTCAAGGTGCTCCGAATAAACACTTGCAGATTCTACAAACTTAATGTTTCAAAACTGTTCTATCAAAAGGAACGTTGAAGTCTGTGAGTTGAATGCACTCATCACAAAGAAGTTTCTCAGAATGCTTCCGTCTAGTTTTTAGGTGAAGAGATTTCATTTCCCAGCACAAGCCTCAAAGCGCTCCAAATATCCACTTGCAGATTCTACAAGAAGAGTGTTTCCAAACTGCTCTTTCAAAAGGAAGCTTCAAGTCTGTGAGTTGAATGCACTCATCACAAAGAAGTTTCTGAGAATGCTTCCGTCTAGTTTCTATATGAAGATATTTCCTTTTCCAACATAGGCCCCAAAGTGCTCCAAATAAACCCTTGCAGATTCTACAAAAGGAGTGTTTCAAAACTGCTCTTTCTATAGGTAAGTTCAAGTCCGTGAGTTGAATGCACTCAACACAAAGAAGTTTCTGAGAATGCTTCTGTCTAGTTTTTATGTGAAGATATTTCCCTTTCCAATATTGGCCTCAAAGCGCTCCAAATAAACACTTGCAGATTCTACAAAAGGAGTGTTTCGAAACTGCTCTTTCAAGAGGAACGTTCAAGTCTGTGAGTTGAATGCACTCATCACACAGAAGTTTCTGAGAATGCTTCTGTCTAGTTTTTATGTGAAGATGTTTCCTTTTCCAGCATAGGCCTCAAAACGCTCCAAGTATCCTCTTGCAGATTCTACAAAAAGAGTGTTTCAAAACTGTTCTATCAAAAGGAAGGTTCAACTCTGTGAGTTGAATGAATGCATCATGAAGAACTTTCTGAGAATGCTTCTCTGTAGTTTTTAGGTGAAGATATTCCAAAACCCAGAACAGGCCTCGAAGTGCTCCAAATAACCACTTGCAGATTTTACCAAAAGAGTGTTTCAAAACTGCTCTTTCTATAGGTAAGTTCACGTCTGTGAGTTGAATGCACTCAACACAAAGAAGTTTCTGAGAATGCTTCTGTTCAGTTTTTATGTGAAGATATTTCCTTTTCCAGCATAGGCCTCAAACGGCTCCAAATATCCACTTGCAGATTCTACAAAAAGAGTGTTTCCAAACTTCTCTATCAATTGGTAGGTTCAACTCTGTGAGTTGAATGAACTCATCACAAAGAAGTTTCTGAGAATCCTTCTCTCTAGTTTTTATGTGACGATATTTCCTTTTCCAGCGTAGGCCTCAAAGCACTCCAAATAAACACATGCAGATTCTACAAAAGGAGTGTTTCAAAACTGTTCTATCAAAGGGAACGTTCAAGTCTGTGAGTTGAATGTACTCATCACACAGATGTTTCTCAGAATGCTTCTGTCTACTTTTTAGGTGAAGAGATTTCATTTCCCAAGCATAGGCCTCAAAGCGCTCCAAATATCCACTTGCAGAATCTATGAAAAGAGTGTTTCAAAGCTGCTCTTTCAAAAGCAAGGTTCAAGTCTGTGTGTTCAATGCACTCATCCGAAAGAAGTTTCTGAGAATGCTTCTGTCTAGTTCTTACGTGAAGATATTTCCTTTTCCAGGTAAGGCCTCAAAGCGCTCCAAATAAACACTTGCAAATTCTACAAAAGGAGTGTTTCAAAAGAGTTCTATCAAAAGGAACGTTCAAGTCTGTGAGTTGAATGCACTTATCATACCGAAGTTTCCTGGAATGCTTCTGTCTAGTTTTTATGTGAAGACATTTCCTTTTCCAGCAGAGGCCTCAAAGCACTCCAAATATCCACTTGCAGATTCTACAAAAAGAGTGTTTCAAAAGTGCTCTATCAAAAGCAAGGTTCAACACTGTGAGTAGAATGCACTCATCACAAAGAAGTTTCTGAGAATGCTTCTGTCTAGTTTTTATGTGAAGATATTTCCTTTTCCAACATAGGCCTCAAAGCGCTCCAAATAAACACTTGCAGATTCTACAAAAGGAGTGTTTCGAAACTGCTCTTTCAAGAGGAACGTTCAAGTCTGTGAGTTGAATGCACTCGTCACACAGAAGTTTCTGAGAATGCTTCTGTCTAGTTTTTATGTGAAGATGTTTCCTTTTCCAGCATAGGCCTCAAAACGCTCCAAATATCCTCTTGCAGATTCTACAAAAAGAGTGTTTCAAAACTGTTCTATCAAAAGGAAGGTTCAACTCTGTGAGTTGAATGAATACATCATGAAGAACTTTCTGAGAAGGCTTCTCTGTAATTTTTAGGTGAAGATATTCCAAAACCCAGCACAGGCCTTGAAGTGCTCCAAATAACCACTTGCAGATTTTACCAAAAGAGTGTTTCAAAACTGCTCTTTCTATAGGTAAGTTCAAGTCTGTGAGCTGAATGCACTCAACACAAAGAAGTTTCTGAGAATGCTTCTGTTCAGTTTTTATGTGAAGATATTTCCTTTTCCAGCATAGGCTTCAAACGGCTCCAAATATCCACTTGCAGATTCTACAAAAAGAGTGTTTCCAAACTTCTCTATCAATTGGTAGGTTCAACTCTGTGAGTTGAATGAAGTCATCACAAAGAAGTTTCTGACAATCCTTCTCTCTAGATTTTATGTGAAGATATTTCCTTTTCCAACATAGGCCTCAAGGTGCTCCGAATAAACACTTGGAGATTCTACAAACTTAATGTTTCAAAACTGTTCTATCAAAAGGAACGTTGAAGTCTGTGAGTTGAATGCACTCATCACAAAGAAGTTTCTCAGAATGCTTCCGTCTAGTTTTTAGGTGAAGAGATTTCATTTCCCAGCACAAGCCTCAAAGCGCTCCAAATATCCACTTGCAGATTCTACAAGAAGAGTGTTTCCAAACTGCTCTTTCAAAAGGAAGCTTCAAGTCTGTGAGTTGAATGCACTCATCACAAAGAAGTTTCTGAGAATGCTTCCGTCTAGTTTCTATATGAAGATATTTCCTTTTCCAACATAGGCCCCAAAGTGCTCCAAATAAACCCTTGCAGATTCTGCAAAAGGAGTGTTTCAAAACTGCTCTTTCTATAGGTAAGTTCAAGTCTGTGAGTTGAATGCACTCAACACAAAGAAGTTTCTGAGAATGCTTCTGTCTAGTTTTTATGTGAAGATATTTCCCTTTCCAACATTGGCCTCAAAGCGCTCCAAATAAACACTTGCAGATTCTACAAAAGGAGTGTTTCGAAACTGCTCTTTCAAGAGGAACGTTCAAGTCTGTGAGTTGAATGCACTCATCACACAGAAGTTTCTGAGAATGCTTCTGTCTAGTTTTTATGTGAAGATATATCCTTTTCAAGCATAGGCCTCAGAACGCTCCAAATATCCTCTTGCAGATTCTACAAAAAGAGTGTTTCAAAACTGTTCTATCAAAAGGAAGGTTCAACTCTGTGAGTTGAATGAATGCATCATGAAGAACTTTCTGAGAATGCTTCTCTGTAGTTTTTAGGTGAAGATATTCCAAAACCCAGCACAGGCCTCGAAGTGCTCCAAATAACCACTTGCAGATTTTACCAAAAGAGTGTTTCAAAACTGCTCTTTCTATACGTAAGTTCAAGTCTGTGAGATGAATGCACTCAACACAAAGAAGTTTCTGAGAATGCTTCTGTTCAGTTTTTATGTGAAGATATTTCCTTTTCCAGCATAGGCCTCAAACGGCTCCAAATTTTCACTTGCAGATTCTACAAAAAGAGTGTTTCCAAACTTCTCTATCAATTGCTAGGTTCAACCCTGTGAGTTGAATGAAGTCATCACAAAGAAGTTTCTGAGAATCCTTCTCTCTAGTTTTTATGTGAAGATATTTCCTTTTCCTACATAGGCCTCAAGGTGCTCCGAATAAACACTTGCAGATTCTACAAACTTAATGTTTCAAAACTGTTCTATCAAAAGGAACGTTGAAGTCTGTGAGTTGAATGCACTCATCAAAAAGAAGTTTCTCAGAATGCTTCCGTCTAGTTTTTAGGTGAAGAGATTTCATTTGCCAGCATAGGCCTCAAAGCGCTCCAAATATCCACTTGCAGATCGTATAAGAAGAGAGTTTCCAAACTGCTCTTTCAAAAGGAAGCTTCAAGTCTGTGAGTTGAATGCACTCATCACAAAGAAGTTTCTGAGAATGCTTCCGTCTAGTTTCTATATGAAGATATTTCCTTTTCCAACATAGGCCCCAAAGTGCTCCAAATAAACCCTTGCAGATTCTACAAAAGGAGTGTTTCAAAACTGCTCTTTCTATAGGTAAGTTCAAGTCTGTGAGTTGAATGCACTCAACACAAAGAAGTTTCTGAGAATGCTTCTGTTCAGTTTTTATGTGAAGATATTTCCTTTTCCAGCATAGGCCTCAAACGGCTCCAAATATCCACTTGCAGATTCTACAAAAAGAGTGTTTCCAAACTTCTCTATCAATTGGTAGGTTCAACTCTGTGAGTTGAATGAACTCATCACAAAGAAGTTTCTGAGAATCCTTCTCTCTAGTTTTTATGTGAAGATATTTCCTTTTCCAGCGTAGGCCTCAAAGCACTCCAAATAAACACATGCAGATTCTACAAAAGGAGTGTTTCAAAACTGTTCTATCAAAGGGAACGTTCAAGTCTGTGAGTTGAATGTACTCATCACACAGATGTTTCTCAGAATGCTTCTGTCTAGTTTTTAGGTGAAGAGATTTCATTTCCCAGCATAGGCCTCAAAGCGCTCCAAATATCCACTTGCAGATTCTATAAGAAGAGAGTTTCCAAACTGCTCTTTCAAAAGGAAGCTTCAAGTCTGTGAGTTGAATGCACTCATCACAAAGAATTTTCTGAGAATGCTTCCGTCTAGTTTCTATATGAAGATATTTCCTTTTCCAACATAGGCCCCAAAGTGCTCCAAATAAACCCTTGCAGATTCTACAAAAGGAGTGTTTCAAAACTGCTCTTTCTATAGGTAAGTTCAAGTCTGTGAGTTGAATGCACTCAACACAAAGAAGTTTCTGAGAATGCTTCTGTTCAGTTTTTATGTGAAGATATTTCCTTTTCCAGCATAGGCCTCAAACGGCTCCAAATATGCACTTGCAGATTCTACAAAAAGAGTGTTTCCAAACTTCTCTATCAATTGGTAGGTTCAACTCTGTGAGTTGAATGAACTCATCACAAAGAAGTTTCTGAGAATCCTTCTCTCTAGTTTTTATGTGAAGATATTTCCTTTTCCAACGTAGGCCTCAAAGCGCTCCAAATAAACACATGCAGATTCTACAAAAGGAGTGTTTCAAAACTGTTCTATCAAAGGAACGTTCAAGTCTGTGAGTTGAATGTACTCATCACACAGATGTTTCTCAGAATGCTTCTGTCTAGTTTTTAGGTGAAGAGATTTCATTTCCCAGCATAGGCCTCAAAGCGCTCCAAATATCCACTTGCAGAATCTACGAAAAGAGTGTTTCAAAGCTGCTCTTTCAAAAGCAAGGTTCAAGTCTGTGTGTTGAATGCACTCATCCGAAAGAAGTTTCTGAGAATGCTTCTGTCTAGTTCTTACGTGAAGATATTTCCTTTTCCAGCTTAGGCCTCAAAGCGCTCCAAATAAACACTTGCAAATTCTACAAAAGGAGTGTTTCAAAAGAGTTCTATCAAAGGGAACGTTCAAGTCTGTGAGTTGAATGCACTTATCATACCGAAGTTTCCTGGAATGCTTCTGTCTAGTTTTTATGTGAAGACATTTCCTTTTCCAGCAGAGGCCTCAAAGCACTCCAAATATCCACTTGCAGATTCTACAAAAAGAGTGTTTCAAAACTGCTCTATCAAAAGCAAGCTTCAACACTGTGAGTAGAATGCACTCATCACAAAGAAGTTTCTGAGAATGCTTCTGTCTAGTTTTTATGTGAAGATATTTCCTTTTCCATCATAGGCCTCAAAGCGCTCCAAATAAACACTTGCAGATTCTACAAAAGGAGTGTTTCGAAACTGCTCTTTCAAGAGGAACGTTCAAGTCTGTGAGTTGAATGCACTCATCACACAGAAGTTTCTGAGAATGCTTCTGTCTAGTTTTTATGTGAAGATGTTTCCTTTTCCAGAATAGGCCTCAAAACGCTCCAAATATCCTCTTGCAGATTCTACAAAAAGAGTGTTTCAAAACTGTTCTATGAAAAGGAAGGTTCAACTCTGTGAGTTGAATGAATGCATCATGAAGAACTTTCTGAGAATGCTTCTCTGTAGCCTTTAGGTGAAGATATTCCAAAACCCAGCACAGGCCTCGAAGTGCTCCAAATAACCACTTGCAGATTTTACCAAAAGAGTGTTTCAAAACTGCTCTTTCTATAGGTAAGTTCAAGTCTGTGAGTTGAATGCACTCAACACAAAGAAGTTTCTGAGAATGCTTCTGTTCAGTTTTTATGTGAAGATATTTCCTTTTCCAGCATAGGCCTCAAACGGCTCCAAATATCCACTTGCAGATTCTACAAAAAGAGTGTTTCCAAACTTCTCTATCAATTGGTAGGTTCAACTCTGTGAGTTGAATGAAGTCATCACAAAGAAGTTTCTGAGAATCCTTCTCTCTAATTTTTACGTGAAGATATTTCCTTTTCCAGCGTAGGACTCAAAGCGCTCCAAATAAACACATGCAGATTCTACAAAAGGAGTGTTTCAAAACTGTTCTATCAAAGGGAACGTTCAAGTCTGTGAGTTGAATGTACTCATCACACAGATGTTTCTCAGAATGCTTCTGTCTAGTTTTTAGGTGAAGAGATTTCATTTCCCAGCATAGGCCTCAAAGCGCTCCAAATATCCACTTGCAGATTCTATAAGAAGAGAGTTTCCAAACTGCTCTTTCAAAAGGAAGCTTCAAGTCTGTGAGTTGAATGCACTCATCACAAAGAAGTTTCTGAGAATGCTTCCGTCTAGTTTCTATATGAAGATATTTCCTTTTCCAACATAGGCCCCAAAGTGCTCCAAATAAACCCTTGCAGATTCTACAAAAGGAGTGTTTCAAAACTGCTCTTTCTATAGGTAAGTTCAAGTCCGTGAGTTGAATGCACTCAACACAAAGAAGTTTCTGAGAATGCTTCTGTTCAGTTTTTATGTGAAGATATTTCCTTTTCCAGCATAGGCCTCAAACGGCTCCAAATATCCACTTGCAGATTCTACAAAAAGAGTGTTTCCAAACTTCTCTATCAATTGGTAGGTTCAACTCTGTGAGTTGAATGAACTCATCACAAAGAAGTTTCTGAGAATCCTTCTCTCTAGTTTTTATGTGAAGATATTTCCTTTTCCAGCGTAGGCCTCAAATCGCTCCAAATAAACACATGCAGATTCTACAAAAGGAGTGTTTCAAAACTGTTCTATCAAAGGGAACGTTCAAGCCTGTGAGTTGAATGTACTCATCACACAGATGTTTCTCAGAATGCTTCTGTCTAGTTTTTAGGTGAAGAGATTTCATTTCCCAGAATAGGCCTCAAAGCGCTCCAAATATCCACTTGCAGATTCTATAAGAAGAGAGTTTCCAAACTGCTCTTTCAAAAGGAAGCTTCAAGTCTGTGAGTTGAATGCACTCATCACAAAGAAGTTTCTGAGAATGCTTCCGTCTAGTTTCTATATGAAGATATTTCCTTTTCCAACATAGGCCCCAAAGTGCTCCAAATAAACCCTTGCAGATTCTACAAAAGGAGTGTTTCAAAACTGCTCTTTCTATAGGTAAGTTCAAGTCTGTGAGTTGAATGCACTCCACACAAAGAAGTTTCTGAGAATGCTTCTGTTCAGTTTTTATGTGAAGATATTTCCTTTTCCAGCATAGGCCTCAAACGGCTCCAAATATCCACTTGCAGATTCTACAAAAAGAGTGTTTCCAAACTTCTCTATCAATTGGTAGGTTCAACTCTGTGAGTTGAATGTACTCATCACAAAGAAGTTTCTGAGAATCCTTCTCTCTAGTTTTTATGTGAAGATATTTCCTTTTCCAACGTAGGCCTCAAAGCGCTCCAAATAAACACATGCAGATTCTACAAAAGGAGTGTTTCAAAACTGTTCTATCAAAGGGAACGTTCAAGTCTGTGAGTTGAATGTACTCATCACACAGATGTTTCTCAGAATGCTTCTGTCTAGTTTTTAGGTGAAGAGATTTCATTTCCCAGCATAGGCCTCAAAGCGCTCCAAATATCCACTTGCAGAATCTACGAAAAGAGTGTTTCAAAGCTACTCTTTCAAAAGCAAGGTTCAAGTCTGTGTGTTGAATGCACTCATCCGATAGAAGTTTCTGAGAACGCTTCTGTCTAGTTCTTACGTGAAGATATTTCCTTTTCCAGCTTAGTCCTCAAAGCGCTCCAAATAAACACTTGCAAATTCTACAAAAGGAGTGTTTCAAAAGAGTTCTATCAAAAGGAACGTTCAAGTCTGTGAGTTGAATGCACTTATCATACCGAAGTTTCCTGGAATGCTTCTGTCTAGTTTTTATGTGAAGACATTTCCTTTTCCAGCAGAGGCCTCAAAGCACTCCAAATATCCACTTGCAGATTCTACAAAAAGAGTGTTTCAAAACTGCTCTATCAAAAGCAAGCTTCAACACTGTGAGTAGAATGCACTCATCACAAAGAAGTTTCTGAGAATGCTTCTGTCTAGTTTTTATGTGAAGATATTTCCTTTTCCAACATAGGCCTCAAAGCGCTCCAAATAAACACTTGCAGATTCTACAAAAGGAGTGTTTCGAAACTGCTCTTTCAAGAGGAACGTTCAAGTCTGTGAGTTGAATGCACTCATCACACAGAAGTTTCTGAGAATGCTTCTGTCTAGTTTTTATGTGAAGATGTTTCCTTTTCCAGAATAGGCCTCAAAACGCTCCAAATATCCTCTTGCAGATTCTACAAAAAGAGTGTTTCAAAACTGTTCTATGAAAAGGAAAGTTCAACTCTGTGAGTTGAATGAATGCATCATGAAGAACTTTCTGAGAATGCTTCTCTGTAGTTTTTAGGTGAAGATATTCCAAAACCCAGCACAGGCCTCGAAGTGCTCCAAATAACCACTTGCAGATTTTACCAAAAGAGTGTTTCAAAACTGCTCTTTCTATAGATAAGTTCAAGTCTGTGAGTTGAATGCACTCAACACAAAGAAGTTTCTGAGAATGCTTCTGTTCAGTTTTTATGTGAAGATATTTCCTTTTCCAGCATAGGCCTCAAACGGCTCCAAATATCCACTTGCAGATTCTACAAAAAGAGTGTTTCCAAACTTCTCTATCAATTGGTAGGTTCAACTCTGTGAGTTGAATGAAGTCATCACAAAGAAGTTTCTGAGAATCCTTCTCTCTAGTTTTTATGTGAAGATATTTCCTTTTCCAACATAGGCCTCAAGGTGCTCCGAATAAACTCTTGCAGATTCTACAAACTTAATGTTTCAAAACTGTTCTATCAAAAGGAACGTTGAAGTCTGTGAGTTGAATGCACTCATCACAAAGAAGTTTCTCAGAATGCTTCCGTCTAGTTTTTAGGTGAAGAGATTTCATTTCCCAGCACAGGCCTCAAAGCGCTCCAAATATCCACTTGCAGATACTATAAGAAGAGTGTTTCCAAACTGCTCTTTCAAAAGGAAGCTTCAAGTCTGTGAGTTGAATGCACTCATCACAAAGAAGTTTCTGAGAATGCTTCCGTCTAGTTTCTATATGAAGATATTTCCTTTTCCAACATAGGCCCCAAAGTGCTCCAAATAAACCCTTGCAGATTCTACAAAAGGAGTGTTTCAAAACTGCTCTTTCTATAGGTAAGTTCAAGTCTGTGAGTTGAATGCACTCAACACAAAGAAGTTTCTGAGAATGCTTCTGTTCAGTTTTTATGTGAAGATATTTCCTTTTCCAGCATAGGCCTCAGACGGCTCCAAATATCCACTTGCAGATTCTACAAAAGGAGTGTTTCCAAACTTCTCTATCAATTGGTAGGTTCAACTCTGTGAGTTGAATGAACTCATCACAAAGAAGTTTCTGAGAATCCTTCTCTCTAGTTTTTATGTGAAGATATTTCCTTTTCCAAAGTAGGCCTCAAAGCGCTCCAAATAAACACATGCAGATTCTACAAAAGGAGTGTTTCAAAACTGTTCTATCAAAGGGTACGTTCAAGTCTGTGAGTTGAATGTACTCATCACACAGATGTTTCTCAGAATGCTTCTGTCTAGTTTTTAGGTGAAGAGATTTCATTTCCCAGCATAGGCCTCAAAGCGCTCCAAATATCCACTTGCAGATTCTATAAGAAGAGAGTTTCCAAACTGCTCTTTCAAAAGGAAGCTTCAAGTCTGTGTGTTGAATGCACTCATCCAAAAGAAGTTTCTGAGAATGCTTCTGTCTAGTTCTTACGTGAAGATATTTCCTTTTCCAGGTAAGGCCTCAAAGCGCTCCAAATAAACACTTGCAAATTCTACAAAAGGAGTGTTTCAAAAGAGTTCTATCAAAAGGAACGTTCAAGTCTGTGAGTTGAATGCACTTATCATACCGAAGTTTCCTGGAATGCTTCTGTCTAGTTTTTATGTGAAGACATTTCCTTTTCCAGCAGAGGCCTCAAAGCACTCCAAATATCCACTTGCAGATTCTACAAAAAGAGTGTTTCAAAACTGCTCTATCAAAAGCAATCTTCAACACTGTGAGTAGAATGCACTCATCATAAAGAAGTTTCTGAGAATGCTTCTGTCTAGTTTTTATGTGAAGATATTTCCTTTTCCAACATAGGCCTCAAAGCGCTCCAAATAAACACTTGCAGATTCTACAAAAGGAGTGTTTCGAAACTGCTCTTTCAAGAGGAACGTTCAAGTCTGTGAGTTGAATGCACTCATCACACAGAAGTTTCTGAGAATGCTTCTGTCTAGTTTTTATGTGAAGATGTTTCCTTTTCCAGCATAGGCCTCAAAACGCTCCAAATATCCTCTTGCAGATTCTACAAAAAGAGTGTTTCAAAACTGTTCTATCAAAAGGAAGGTTCAACTCTGTGAGTTGAATGAATGCATCATGAAGAACTTTCTGAGAATGCTTCTCTGTAGTTTTTAGGTGAAGATATTCCAAAACCCAGCACAGGCCTCGAAGTGCTCCAAATAACCACTTGCAGATTTTACCAAAAGAGTGTTTCAAAACTGCTCTTTCTATAGGTAAGTTCAAGTCTGTGAGTTGAATGCACTCAACACAAAGAAGTTTCTGAGAATGCTTCTGTTCAGTTTTTATGTGAAGATATTTCCTTTTCCAGCATAGGCCTGAAACGGCTCCAAATATCCACTTGCAGATTCTACAAAAAGAGTGTTTCCAAACTTCTCTATCAATTGGTAGGTTCAACTCGGTGAGTTGAATGAAGTCATCACAAAGAAGTTTCTGAGAATCCTTCTCTCTAGTTTTTATGTGAAGATATTTCCTTTTCCAGCGTAGGCCTCAAAGCGCTCCAAATAAACACATGCAGATTCTACAAAAGGAGTGTTTCAAAACTGTTCTATCAAAGGGAACGTTCAAGTCAGTGAGTTGAATGTACTGATCACACAGATGTTTCTCAGAATGTTTCTGTCTAGTTTTTAGGTGAAGAGATTTCATTTCCCAGCATAGGCCTCAAAGCGCTCCAAATATCCACTTGCAGATTCTACAAGAAGAGTGTTTCCAAACTGCTCTTTCAAAAGGAAGCTTCAAGTCTGTGAGTTGAATGGACTCATCACAAAGAAGTTTCTGAGAATGCTTCCGTCTAGTTTCTATATGAAGATATTTCCTTTTCCAACATAGGCCCCAAAGTGCTCCAAATAAACCCTTGCAGATTCTACAAAAGGAGTGTTTCAAAACTGCTCTTTCTATAGGTAAGTTCAAGTCTGTGAGTTGAATGCACTCAACACAAAGAAGTTTCTGAGAATGCTTCTGTTCAGTTTTTATGTGAAGATATTTCCTTTTCCAGCATAGGCCTCAAACGGCTCCAAATATGCACTTGCAGATTCTACAAAAAGAGTGTTTCCAAACTTCTCTATCAATTGGTAGGTTCAACTCTGTGAGTTGAATGAACTCATCACAAAGAAGTTTCTGAGAATCCTTCTCTCTAGTTTTTATGTGAAGATATTTCCTTTTCCAGCGTAGGCCTCAAAGCGCTCCAAATAAACACATGCAGATTCTACAAAAGGAGTGTTTCAAAACTGTTCTATCAAAGGGAACGTTCAAGTCTGTGAGTTGAATGTACTCATCACACAGATGTTTCTCAGAATGCTTCTGTCTAGTTTTTAGGTGAAGAGATTTCATTTCCCAGCATAGGCCTCAAAGCGCTCCAAATATCCACTTGCAGATTCTATAAGAAGAGAGTTTCCAAACTGCTCTTTCAAAAGGAGCTTCAAGTCTGTGAGTTGAATGCACTCATCACAAAGAAGTTTCTGAGAATGCTTCCGTCTAGTTTCTATATGAAGATATTTCCTTTTCCAACATAGGCATCAAAGTGCTCCAAATAAACCCTTGCAGATTCTACAAAAGGAGTGTTTCAAAACTGCTCTTTCTATAGGTAAGTTCAAGTCTGTGAGTTGAATGCACTCAACACAAAGAAGTTTCTGAGAATGCTTCTGTTCAGTTTTTATGTGAAGATATTTCCTTTTCCAGCATAGGCCTCAAACGGCTCCAAATATCCACTTGCAGATTCTACAAAAAGAGTGTTTCCAAACTTCTCTATCAATTGGTAGGTTCAACTCTGTGAGTTGAATGAACTCATCACAAAGAAGTTTCTGAGAATCCTTCTCTCTAGTTTTTATGTGAAGATATTTCCTTTTCCAGCGTAGGCCTCAAAGCACTCCAAATAAACACATGCAGATTCTACAAAAGGAGTGTTTCAAAACTGTTCTATCAAAGGGAACGTTCAAGTCTGTGAGTTGAATGTACTCATCACACAGATGTTTCTCAGAATGCTTCTGTCTAGTTTTTAGGTGAAGAGATTTCATTTCCCAGCATAGGCCTCAAAGCGCTCCAAATCTCCACTTGCAGAATCTATGAAAAGAGTGTTTCAAAGCTGCTCTTTCAAAAGCAAGGTTCAAGTCTGTGTGTTGAATGCATTCATCCGAAAGAAGTTTCTGAGAATGCTTCTGTCTAGTTCTTCCGTGAAGATATTTCCTTTTCCAGCTTAGGCCTCAAAGCGCTCCAAATAAACACTTGCAAATTCTACAAAAGGAGTGTTTCAAAAGAGTTCTATCAAAAGGAACGTTCAAGTCTGTGAGTTGAATGCACTTATCATACCGAAGTTTCCTGGAATGCTTCTGTCTAGTTTTTATGTGAAGACATTTCCTTTTCCAGCAGAGGCCTCAAAGCACTCCAAATATCCACTTGCAGATTCTGCAAAAAGAGTGTTTCAAAACTGCTCTATCAAAAGCAAGCTTCAACACTGTGAGTAGAATGCACTCATCACAAAGAAGTTTCTGAGAATGCTTCTGTCTAGTTTTTATGTGAAGATATTTCCTTTTCCAACATAGGCCTCAAAGCGCTCCAAATAAACACTTGCAGATTCTACAAAAGGAGGGTTTCGAAACTGCTCTTTCAAGAGGAACGTTCAAGTCTGTGAGTTGAATGCACTCGTCACACAGAAGTTTCTGAGAATGCTTCTGTCTAGTTTCTATGTGAAGATGTTTCCTTTTCCAGCATAGGCCTCAAAACGCTCCAAATATCCTCTTGCAGATTCTACAAAAAGAGTGTTTCAAAACTGTTCTATCAAAAGGAAGGTTCAACTCTGTGAGTTGAATGAATACATCATGAAGAACTTTCTGAGAAGGCTTCTCTGTAATTTTTAGGTGAAGATATTCCAAAACCCAGCACAGGCCTCGAAGTGCTCCAAATAACCACTTGCAGATTTTACCAAAAGAGTGTTTCAAAACTGCTCTTTCTATAGGTAAGTTCAAGTCTGTGAGCTGAATGCACTCAACACAAAGAAGTTTCTGAGAATGCTTCTGTTCAGTTTTTATGTGAAGATATTTCCTTTTCCAGCATAGGCTTCAAACGGCTCCAAATATCCACTTGCAGATTCTACAAAAAGAGTGTTTCCAAACTTCTCTATCAATTGGTAGGTTCAACTCTGTGAGTTGAATGAAGTCATCACAAAGAAGTTTCTGATAATCCTTCTCTCTAGATTTTATGTGAAGATATTTCCTTTTCCAACATAGGCCTCAAGGTGCTCCGAATAAACACTTGCAGATTCTACAAACTTAATGTTCCAAAACTGTTCTATCAAAAGGAACGTTGAAGTCTGTGAGTTGAATGCACTCATCACAAAGAAGTTTCTCAGAATGCTTCCGTCTAGTTTTTAGGTGAAGAGATTTCATTTCCCAGCACAAGCCTCAAAGCGCTCCAAATATCCACTTGCAGATTCTACAAGAAGAGTGTTTCCAAACTGCTCTTTCAAAAGGAAGCTTCAAGTCTGTGAGTTGAATGCACTCATCGCAAAGAAGTTTCTGAGAATGCTTCCATCTAGTTTCTATATGAAGATATTTCCTTTTCCAACATAGGCCCCAAAGTGCTCCAAATAAACCCTTGCAGATTCTGCAAAAGGAGTGTTTCAAAACTGCTCTTTCTATAGGTAAGTTCAAGTCTGTGAGTTGAATGCACTCAACACAAAGAAGTTTCTGAGAATGCTTCTGTCTAGTTTTTATGTGAAGATATTTCCCTTTCCAACATTGGCCTCAAAGCGCTCCAAATAAACACTTGCAGATTCTACAAAAGGAGTGTTTCGAAACTGCTCTTTCAAGAGGAACGTTCAAGTCTGTGAGTTGAATGCACTCATCACACAGAAGTTTCTGAGAATGCTTCTGTCTAGTTTTTATGTGAAGATATTTCCTTTTCCAGCATAGGCCTCAGAAAGCTCCAAATATCCTCTTGCAGATTCTACAAAAAGAGTGTTTCAAAACTGTTCTATCAAAAGGAAGGTTCAACTCTGTGAGTTGAATGAATGCATCATGAAGAACTTTCTGAGAATGCTTCTCTGTAGTTTTTAGGTGAAGATATTCCAAAACCCAGCACAGGCCTCGAAGTGCTCCAAATAACCACTTGCAGATTTTACCAAAAGAGTGTTTCAAAACTGCTCTTTCTATAGGTAAGTTCAAGTCGGTGAGTTGAATGCACTCAACACAAAGAAGTTTCTGAGAATGCTTCTGTTCAGTTTTTATGTGAAGATATTTCCTTTTCCAGCATAGGCCTCAAACGGCTCCAAATATCCACTTGCAGATTCTACAAAAAGAGTGTTTCCAAACTTCTCTATCAATTGGTAGGTTCAACTCTGTGAGATGAATGAAGTCATCACAAAGAAGTTTCTGAGAATCCTTCTCTCTAGTTTTTATGTGAAGATATTTCCTTTTCCTGCGTAGGCCTCAAAGCGCTCCAAATAAACACATGCAGATTCTACAAAAGGAGTGTTTCAAAACTGTTCTATCAAAGGGAACGTTCAAGTCTGTGAGTTGAATGTACTCATCACACAGATGTTTCTCAGAATGCTTCTGTCTAGTTTTTAGGTGAAGAGATTTCATTTCCCAGCATAGGCCTCAAAGCGCTCCAAATATCCACTTGCAGATTCTATAAGAAGAGAGTTTCCAAACTGCTCTTTCAAAAGGAAGCTTCAAGTCTGTGAGTTGAATGCACTCATCACAAAGAAGTTTCTGAGAATGCTTCCGTCTAGTTTCTATATGAAGATATTTCCTTTTCCAACATAGGCCCCAAAGTGCTCCAAATAAACCCTTGCAGATTCTACAAAAGGAGTGTTTCAAAACTGCTCTTTCTATAGGTAAGTTCAAGTCTGTGAGTTGAATGCACTCAACACAAAGAAGTTTCTGAGAATGCTTCTGTTCAGTTTTTATGTGAAGATATTTCCTTTTCCAGCATAGGCCTCAAACGGCTCCAAATATCCACTTGCAGATTCTACAAAAAGAGTGTGTCCAAACTTCTCTATCAATTGGTAGGTTCAACTCTGTGAGTTGAATGAACTCATCACAAAGAAGTTTCTGAGAATCCTTCTCTCTGGTTTTTATGTGAAGATATTTCCTTTTCCAGCGTAGGCCTCAAAGCGCTCCAAATAAACACATGCAGATTCTACAAAAGGAGTGTTTCAAAACTGTTCTATCAAAGGGAACGTTCAAGTCTGTGAGTTGAATGTACTCATCACACAGATGTTTCTCAGAATGCTTCTGTCTAGTTTTTAGGTGAAGAGATTTCATTTCCCAGCATAGGCCTCAAAGCGCTCCAAATATCCACTTGCAGATTCTATAAGAAGAGAGTTTCCAAACTGCTCTTTCAAAAGGAAGCTTCAAGTCTGTGTGTTGAATGCACTCATCCAAAAGAAGTTTCTGAGAATGCTTCTGTCTAGTTCTTACGTGAAGATATTTCCTTTTCCAGGTAAGGCCTCAAAGCGCTCCAAATAAACACTTGCAAATTCTACAAAAGGAGTGTTTCAAAAGAGTTCTATCAAAAGGAAAGTTCAAGTCTGTGAGTTGAATGCACTTATCATACCGAAGTTTCCTGGAATTCTTCTGTCTAGTTTTTATGTGAAGACATTTCCTTTTCCAGCAGAGGCCTCAAAGCACTCCAAGTATCCACTTGCAGATTCTACAAAAAGAGTGTTTCAAAACTGCTCTATCAAAAGCAAGCTTCAACACTGTGAGTAGAATGCACTCATCACAAAGAAGTTTCTGAGAATGCTTCTGTCTAGTTTTTATGTGAAGATATTTCCTTTTCCAACATAGGCCTCAAAGCGCTCCAAATAAACACTTGCAGATTCTACAAAAGGAGTGTTTCGAAACTGCTCTTTCAAGAGGAACGTTCAAGTCTGTGAGTTGAATGCACTCATCACACAGAAGTTTCTGAGAATGCTTCTGTCTAGTTTTTATGTGAAGATGTTTCCTTTTCCAGCATAGGCCTCAAAACGCTCCAAATATCCTCTTGCAGATTCTACAAAAAGAGTGTTTCAAAACTGTTCTATCAAAAGGAAGGTTCAACTCTGTGAGTTGAATGAATGCATCATGAAGAACTTTCTGAGAATGTTTCTCTGTAGTTTTTAGGTGAAGATATTCCAAAACCCAGCACAGGCCTCGAAGTGCTCCAAATAACCACTTGCAGATTTTACCAAAAGAGTGTTTCAAAACTGCTCTTTCTATAGGTAAGTTCAAGTCTGTGAGTTGAATGCACTCAACACAAAGAAGTTTCTGAGAATGCTTCTGTTCAGTTTTTATGTGAAGATATTTCCTTTTCCAGCATAGGCCTGAAACGGCTCCAAATATCCACTTGCAGATTCTACAAAAAGAGTGTTTCCAAACTTCTCTATCAATTGGTAGGTTCAACTCTGTGAGTTGAATGAAGTCATCACAAAGAAGTTTCTGACAATCCTTCTCTCTAGTTTTTATGTGAAGGTATTTCCTTTTCCAACATAGGCCTCAAGGTGCTCCGAATAAACACTTGCAGATTCTACAAACTTAATGTTTCAAAACTGTTCTATCAAAAGGAACGTTGAAGTCTGTGAGTTGAATGCACTCATCACAAAGAAGTTTCTCAGAATGCTTCCGTCTAGTTTTTAGGTGAAGAGATTTCATTTCCCAGCACAAGCCTCAAAGCGCTCCAAATATCCACTTGCAGATTCTACAAGAAGAGTGTTTCCAAACTGCTCTTTCAAAAGGAAGCTTCAAGTCTGTGAGTTGAATGCACTCATCACAAAGAAGTTTCTGAGAATGCTTCCGTCTAGTTTCTATGTGAAGATATTTCCTTTTCCAACATAGGCCCCAAAGTGCTCCAAATAAACCCTTGCAGATTCTACAAAAGGAGTGTTTCAAAACTGCTCTTTCTATAGGTAAGTTCAAGTCCGTGAGTTGAATGCACTCAACACAAAGAAGTTTCTGAGAATGCTTCTGTCTAGTTTTTATGTGAAGATATTTCCCTTTCCAACATTGGCCTCAAAGCGCTCCAAATAAACACTTGCAGATTCTACAAAAGGAGTGTTTCGAAACTGCTCTTTCAAGAGGAACGTTCAAGTCTGTGAGTTGAATGCACTCATCACACAGAAGTTTCTGAGAATGCTTCTGTCTAGTTTTTATGTGAAGATGTTTCCTTTTCCAGCATAGGCCTCAAAACGCTCCAAGTATCCTCTTGCAGATTCTACAAAAAGAGTGTTTCAAAACTGTTCTATCAAAAGGAAGGTTCAACTCTGTGAGTTGAATGAATGCATCATGAAGAACTTTCTGAGAATGCTTCTCTGTAGTTTTTAGGTGAAGATATTCCAAAACCCAGAACAGGCCTCGAAGTGCTCCAAATAACCACTTGCAGATTTTACCAAAAGAGTGTTTCAAAACTGCTCTTTCTATAGGTAAGTTCACGTCTGTGAGTTGAATGCACTCAACACAAAGAAGTTTCTGAGAATGCTTCTGTTCAGTTTTTATGTGAAGATATTTCCTTTTCCAGCATAGGCCTCAAACGGCTCCAAATATCCACTTGCAGATTCTACAAAAAGAGTGTTTCCAAACTTCTCTATCAATTGGTAGGTTCAACTCTGTGATTTGAATGAAGTCATCACAAAGAAGTTTCTGAGAATCCTTCTCTATAGTTTTTATGTGAAGATATTTCCTTTTCCAACATAGGCCTCAAGGTGCTCCGAATAAACACTTGCAGATTCTACAAACTTAATGTTTCAAAACTGTTCTATCAAAAGGAACGTTGAAGTCTGTGAGTTGAATGCACTCATCTCAAAGAAGTTTCTCAGAATGCTTCCGTCTAGTTTTTAGGTGAAGAGATTTTATTTCCCAGCATAGGCCTCAAAGCGCTCCAAATATCCACTTGCAGATTCTATAAGAAGAGAGTTTCAAAACTGCTCTTTCAAAAGGAGCTTCAAGTCTGTGAGTTGAATGCACTCATCACAAAGAAGTTTCTGAGAATGCTTCCGTCTAGTTTCTATATGAAGATATTTCCTTTTCCAACATAGGCCCCAAAGTGCTCCAAATAAACCCTTGCAGATTCTACAAAAGGAGTGTTTCAAAACTGCTCTTTCTATAGGTAAGTTCAAGTCTGTGAGTTGAATGCACTCAACACAAAGAAGTTTCTGAGAATGCTTCTGTTCAGTTTTTATGTGAAGATATTTCCTTTTCCAGCATAGGCCTCAAACGGCTCCAAATATCCACTTGCAGATTCTACAAAAAGAGTGTTTCCAAACTTCTCTATCAATTGGTAGGTTCAACTCTGTGAGTTGAATGAAGTCATCACAAAGAAGTTTCTGAGAATCCTTCTCTCTAGTTTTTATGTGACGATATTTCCTTTTCCAGCGTAGGCCTCAAAGCACTCCAAATAAACACATGCAGATTCTACAAAAGGAGTGTTTCAAAACTGTTCTATCAAAGGGAACGTTCAAGTCTGTGAGTTGAATGTACTCATCACACAGATGTTTCTCAGAATGCTTCTGTCTAGTTTTTAGGTGAAGAGATTTCATTTTCCAAGCATAGGCCTCAAAGCGCTCCAAATATCCACTTGCAGAATCTATGAAAAGAGTGTTTCAAAGCTGCTCTTTCAAAAGGAAGCTTCAAGTCTGTGAGTTGAATGCACTCATCACAAAGAAGTTTCTGAGAATGCTTCCGTCTAGTTTCTATATGAAGATATTTCCTTTTCCAACATAGGCCCCAAAGTGCTCCAAATAAACCCTTGCAGATTCTACAAAAGGAGTGTTTCAAAACTGCTCTTTCTATAGGTAAGTTCAAGTCTGTGAGTTGAATGCACTCAACACAAAGAAGTTTCTGAGAATGCTTCTGTTCAGTTTTTATGTGAAGATATTTCCTTTTCCAGCATAGGCCTCAAACGGCTCCAAATATCCACTTGCAGATTCTACAAAAAGAGTGTTTCCAAACTTCTCTATCAATTGGTAGGTTCAACTCTGTGAGTTGAATGAACTCATCACAAAGAAGTTTCTGAGAATCCTTCTCTCTAGTTTTTATGTGACGATATTTCCTTTTCCAGCGTAGGCCTCAAAGCACTCCAAATAAACACATGCAGATTCTACAAAAGGAGTGTTTCAAAACTGTTCTATCAAAGGGAACGTTCAAGTCTGTGAGTTGAATGTACTCATCACACAGATGTTTCTCAGAATGCTTCTGTCTACTTTTTAGGTGAAGAGATTTCATTTCCCAAGCATAGGCCTCAAAGCGCTCCAAATATCCACTTGCAGAATCTATGAAAAGAGTGTTTCAAAGCTGCTCTTTCAAAAGCAAGGTTCAAGTCTGTGTGTTCAATGCACTCATCCGAAAGAAGTTTCTGAGAATGCTTCTGTCTAGTTCTTACGTGAAGATATTTCCTTTTCCAGCTTAGGCCTCAAAGCGCTCCAAATAAACACTTGCAAATTCTACAAAAGGAGTGTTTCAAAAGAGTTCTATCAAAAGAAACGTTCAAGTCTGTGAGTTGAATGCACTTATCATACCGAAGTTTCCTGGAATGCTTCTGTCTAGTTTTTATGTGAAGACATTTCCTTTTCCAGCAGAGGCCTCAAAGCACTCCAAATATCCACTTGCAGATTCTACAAAAAGAGTGTTTCAAAACTGCTCTATCAAAAGCAAGCTTCAACACTGTGAGTAGAATGCACTCATCACAAAGAAGTTTCTGAGAATGCTTCTGTCTAGTTTTTATGTGAAGATATTTCCTTTTCCAACATAGGCCTCAAAGCGCTCCAAATAAACACTTGCAGATTCTACAAAAGGAGTGTTTCGAAACTGCTCTTTCAAGAGGAACGTTCAAGTCTGTGAGTTGAATGCACTCATCACACAGAAGTTTCTGAGAATGCTTCTGTCTAGTTTTTATGTGAAGATGTTTCCTTTTCCAGCATAGGCCTCAAAACGCTCCAAATATCCTCTTGCAGATTCTACAAAAAGAGTGTTTCAAAACTGTTCTATCAAAAGGAAGGTTCAACTCTGTGAGTTGAATGAATGCATCATGAAGAACTTTCTGAGAATGCTTCTCTGTAGTTTTTAGGTGAAGATATTCCAAAACCCAGCACAGGCCTCGAAGTGCTCCAAATAACCACTTGCAGATTTTACCAAAAGAGTGTTTCAAAACTGCTCTTTCTATAGGTAAGTTCAAGTCTGTGAGTTGAATGCACTCAACACAAAGAAGTTTCTGAGAATGCTTCTGTTCAGTTTTTATGTGAAGATATTTCCTTTTCCAGCATAGGCTTCAAACGGCTCCAAATATCCACTTGCAGATTCTACAAAAAGAGTGTTTCCAAACTTGTCTATCAATTGGTAGGTTCAACTCTGTGAGTTGAATGAACTCATCACAAAGAAATTTCTGAGAATCCTTCTCTCTAGTTTTTATGTGAAGATATTTCCTTTTCCAGCGTAGGCCTCAAAGCACTCCAAATAAACACATGCAGATTCTACAAAAGGAGTGTTTCAAAACTGTTCTATCAAAGGGAACGTTCAAGTCTGTGAGTTGAATGTACTCATCACACAGATGTTTCTCAGAATGCTTCTGTCTAGTTTTTAGGTGAAGAGATTCCATTTCCCAGCATAGGCCTCAAAGCGCTCCAAATATCCACTTGCAGAATCTATGAAAAGTGTGTTTCAAAGCTGCTCTTTCAAAAGCAAGGTTCAAGTCTGTGTGTTGAATGCACTCATCCGAAAGAAGTTTCTGAGAATGCTTCTGTCTAGTTCTTACGTGAAGATATTTCCTTTTCCAGCTTAGGCCTCAAAGCGCTCCAAATAAACACTTGCAAATTCTACAAAAGGAGTGTTTCAAAAGAGTTCTATCAAAAGGAACGTTCAAGTCTGTGAGTTGAATGCACTTATCATACCGAAGTTTCCTGGAATGCTTCTGTCTAGTTTTTATGTGAAGACATTTCCTTTTCCAGCAGAGGCCTCAAAGCACTCCAAATGTCCACTTGCAGATTCTGCAAAAAGAGTGTTTCAAAACTGCTCTATCAAAAGCAAGCTTCAACACTGTGAGTAGAATGCACTCATCACACAGAAGTTTCTGAGAATGCTTCTGTCTAGTTTTTATGTGAAGATGTTTCCTTTTCCAGCATAGGCCTCAAAACGCTCCAAATATCCTCTTGCAGATTCTACAAGAAGAGTGTTTCAAAACTGTTCTATCAAAAGGAAGGTTCAACTCTGTGAGTTGAATGAATGCATCATGAAGAACTTTCTGAGAATGCTTCTCTGTAGTTTTTAGGTGAAGATATTCCAAAACCCAGCACAGGCCTCGAAGTGCTGCAAATAACCACTTGCAGATTTTACCAAAAGAGTGTTTCAAAACTGCTCTTTCTATAGGTAAGTTCAAGTCTGTGAGTTGAATGCACTCAACACAAAGAAGTTTCTGAGAATGCTTCTGTTCAGTTTTTATGTGAAGATATTTCCTTTTTCAGCATAGGCTTCAAACGGCTCCAAATATCCACTTGCAGATTCTACAAAAAGAGTGTTTCCAAACTTCTCTATCAATTGGAAGGTTCAACTCTGTGAGTTGAATGAAGTCATCACAAAGAAGTTTCTGAGAATCCTTCTCTCTAGTTTTTATGTGAAGATATTTCCTTTTCCAACATAGGCCTCAAGGTGCTCCGAATAAACACTTGCAGATTCTACAAACTTAATGTTTCAAAACTGTTCTATCAAAAGGAACGTTGAAGTCTGTGAGTTGAATGCACTCATCACAAAGAAGTTTCTCAGAATGCTTCCGTCTAGTTTTTAGGTGAAGAGATTTCATTTCCCAGCACAGGCCTCAAAGCGCTCCAAATATCCACTTGCAGATTCTACAAGAAGAGTGTTTCCAAACTGCTCTTTCAAAAGGAAGCTTCAAGTCTGTGAGTTGAATGCACTCATCACAAAGAAGTTTCTGAGAATGCTTCCGTCTAGTTTCTATATGAAGATATTTCCTTTTCCAACATAGGCCCCAAAGTGCTCCAAATAAACCCTTGCAGATTCTCCAAAAGGAGTGTTTCAAAACTGCTCTTTCTATAGGTAAGTTCAAGTCTGTGAGTTGAATGCACTCAACACAAAGAAGTTTCTGAGAATGCTTCTGTCTAGTTTTTATGTGAAGATATTTCCCTTTCCAACATTGGCCTCAAAGCGCTCCAAATAAACACTTGCAGATTCTACAAAAGGAGTGTTTCGAAACTGCTCTTTCAAGAGGAACGTTCAAGTCTGTGAGTTGAATGCACTCATCACACAGAAGTTTCTGAGAATGCTTCTGTCTAGTTTTTATGTGAAGATGTTTCCTTTTCCAGCATAGGCCTCAAAACGCTCCAAATATCCTCTTGCAGATTCTACAAAAAGAGTGTTTCAAAACTGTTCTATCAAAAGGAAGGTTCAACTCTGTGAGTTGAATGAATGCATCATGAAGAACTTTCTGAGAATGCTTCTCTGTAGTTTTTAGGTGAAGATATTCCAAAACCCAGCACAGGCCTCGAAGTGCTCCAAATAACCACTTGCAGATTTTACCAAAAGAGTGTTTCAAAACTGCTCTTTCTATAGGTAAGTTCAAGTCTGTGAGTTGAATGCACTCAACACAAAGAAGTTTCTGAGAATGCTTCTGTTCAGTTTTTATGTGAAGATATTTCCTTTTCCAGCATAGGCCTCAAACGGCTCCAAATATCCACTTGCAGATTCTACAAAAAGAGTGTTTCCAAACTTCTCTATCAATTGGTAGGTTCAACTATGTGAGTTGAATGAAGTCATCACAAAGAAGTTTCTGAGAATCCTTCTCTCTAGTTTTTACGTGAAGATATTTCCTTTTCCAGCGTAGGCCTCAAAGCGCTCCAAATAAACACATGCAGATTCTACAAAAGGAGTGTTTCAAAACTGTTCTATCAAAGGGAACGTTCAAGTCTGTGAGTTGAATGTACTCATCACACAGATGTTTCTCAGAATGCTTCTGTCTAGTTTTTAGGTGAAGAGATTTCATTTCCCAGCATAGGCCTCAAAGCGCTCCAAATATCCACTTGCAGATTCTATAAGAAGAGAGTTTCCAAACTGCTCTTTCAAAAGGAAGCTTCAAGTCTGTGAGTTGAATGCACTCATCACAAAGAAGTTTCTGAGAATGCTTCCGTCTAGTTTCTATATGAAGATATTTCCTTTTCCAACATAGGCCCCAAAGTGCTCCAAATAAACACTTGCAGATTCTACAAAAGGAGTGTTTCAAAACTGCTCTTTCTATAGGTAAGTTCAAGTCTGTGAGTTGAATGCACTCAACACAAAGAAGTTTCCGAGAATGCTTCTGTTCAGTTTTTATGTGAAGATATTTCCTTTTCCAGCATAGGCCTCAAACGGCTCCAAATATCCACTTGCAGATTCTACAAAAAGAGTGTTTCCAAACTTCTCTATCAATTGGTAGGTTCAACTCTGAGAGTTGAATGAAGTCATCACAAAGAAGTTTCTGAGAATCCTTCTCTCTAGTTTTTATGTGAAGATATTTCCTTTTCCAGCGTAGGCCACAAAGTGCTCCAAATAAACACATGCAGATTCTACAAAAGGAGTGTTTCAAAACTGTTCTATCAAAGGGAACGTTCAAGTCTGTGAGTTGAATGTACTCATCACACAGATGTTTCTCAGAATGCTTCTGTCTAGTTTTTAGGTGAAGAGATTTCATTTCCCAGCATAGGCCTCAAAGCGCTCCAAATATCCACTTGCAGAATCTACGAAAAGAGTGTTTCAAAGCTGCTCTTTCAAAAGGAAGCTTCAAGTCTGTGTGTTGAATGCACTCATCTGAAAGAAGTTTCTGAGAATGCTTCTGTCTAGTTCTTACGTGAAGATATTTCCTTTTCCAGCTTAGGCCTCAAAGCGCTCCAAATAAACACTTGCAAATTCTACAAAAGGAGTGTTTGAAAAGAGTTCTATCAAAAGGAACGTTCAAGTCTGTGAGCTGAATGCACTTATCATACCGAAGTTTCCTGGAATGCTTCTGTCTAGTTTTTATGTGAAGACATTTCCTTTTCCAGCATAGGCCTCAAAGCACTCCAAATATCCACTTGCAGATTCTTCAAAAGGAGAGTTTCAAAACTGCTCTATCAAAAGCAAGCTTCAACACTGTGAGTAGAATGCACTCATCACAAAGAAGTTTCTGAGAATGCTTCTGTCTAGTTTTTATGTGAAGATATTTCCTTTTCCAACATAGGCCTCAAAGCGCTCCAAATAAACACTTGCAGATTCTACAGAAGGAGTGTTTCGCAACTGCTCTTTCAACAGGAACGTTCAAGTCTGTGAGTTGAATGCACTCATCACACAGAAGTTTCTCAGAATGCTTCTGTCTAGTTTTTATGTGAAGATGTTTCCTTTTCCAGGATAGGCCTCAGAACGCTCCAAATATCCTCTTGCAGATTCTACAAAAAGAGTGTTTCAAAACTGTTCTATCAAAAGGAAGGTTCAACTCTGTGAGTTGAATGAATGCATCATGAAGAACTTTCTGAGAATGCTTCTCTGTAGTTTTTAGGTGAAGATATTCCAAAACCCAGCACAGGCCTCGAAGTGCTCCAAATAACCACTTGCAGATTTTACCAAAAGAGTGTTTCAAAACTGCTCTTTCTATAGGTAAGTTCAAGTCTGTGAGTTGAATGCACTCAACACAAAGAAGTTTCTGAGAATGCTTCTGTTCAGTTTTTATGTGAAGATATTTCCTTTTCCAGCATAGGCTTCAAACGGCTCCAAATATCCACTTGCAGATTCTACAAAAAGAGTGTTTGCAAACTTCTCTATCAATTGGTAGGTTCAACTCTGTGAGTTGAATGAAGTCATCACAAAGAAGTTTCTGAGAATCCTTCTCTCTAGTTTTTATGTGAAGATATTTCCTTTTCCAACATAGGCCTCAAGGTGCTCCGAATAAACACTTGCAGATTCTACAAACTTAATGTTTCAAAACTGTTCTATCAAAAGGAACGTTGAAGTCTGTGAGTTGAATGCACTCATCACAAAGAAGTTTCTCAGAATGCTTCCATCTAGTTTTTAGGTGAAGAGATTTCATTTCCCAGCACAGGCCTCAAAGCGCTCCAAATATCCACTTGCAGATTCTACAAGAAGAGTGTTTCCAAACTGGTCTTTCAAAAGGAAGCTTCAAGTCTGTGAGTTGAATGCACTCATCACAAAGAAGTTTCTGAGAATGCTTCCGTCTAGTTTCTATATGAAGATATTTCCTTTTCCAACATAGGCCCCAAAGTGCTCCAAATAAACCCTTGCAGATTCTACAAAAGGAGTGTTTCAAAACTGCTCTTTCTATAGGTAAGTTCAAGTCTGTGAGTTGAATGCACTCAACACAAAGAAGTTTCTGAGAATGCTTCTGTTCAGTTTTTATGTGAAGATATTTCCTTTTCCAGCATAGGCCTCAAACGGCTCCAAATGTCCACTTGCAGATTCTACAAAAAGAGTGTTTCCAAACTTCTCTATCAATTGGTAGGTTCAACTCTGTGAGTTGAATGAACTCATCCAAAGAAGTTTCTGAGAATCCTTCTCTCTAGTTTTTATGTGAAGATATTTCCTTTTCCAGCGTAGGCATCAAAGCGCTCCAAATAAACACATGCAGATTCTACAAAAGGAGTGTTTCAAAACTGTTCTATCAAAGGGAACGTTCAAGTCTGTGTGTTGAATGTACTCATCACACAGATGTTTCTCAGAATGCTTCTGTCTAGTTTTTAGGTGAAGAGATTTCATTTCCCAGCATAGGCCTCAAAGCGCTCCAAATATCCACTTGCAGAATCTATGAAAAGAGTGTTTCAAAGCTGCTCTTTCAAAAGCAAGGTTCAAGTCTGTGTGTTCAATGCACTCATCCGAAAGAAGTTTCTGAGAATGCTTCTGTCTAGTTCTTACGTGAAGATATTTCCTTTTCCAGCTTAGGCCTCAAAGCGCTCCTAATAAACACTTGCAAATTCTACAAAAGGAGTGTTTCAAAAGAGTTCTATCAAAAGGAACGTTCAAGTCTGTGAGTTGAATGCACTTATCATACCGAAGTTTCCTGGAATGCTTCTGTCTAGTTTTTATGTGAAGACATTTCCTTTTCCAGCAGAGGCCTCAAAGCACTCCAAATATCCACTTGCAGATTCTACAAAAAGAGTGTTTCAAAACTGCTCTATCAAAAGCAAGCTTCAACACTGTGAGTAGAATGCACTCATCACAAAGAAGTTTCTGAGAATGCTTCTGTCTAGTTTTTATGTGAAGATATTTCCTTTTCCAACATAGGCCTCAAAGCGCTCCAAATAAACACTTGCAGATTCTACAAAAGGAGTGTTTCGAAACTGCTCTTTCAAGAGGAACGTTCAAGTCTGTGAGTTGAATGCACTCATCACACAGAAGTTTCTGAGAATGCTTCTGTCTAGTTTTTATGTGAAGATATTTCCTTTTCCAGCATAGGCCTCAAAACGCTCCAAATATCCTCTTGCAGATTCTACAAAGAGAGTGTTTCAAAACTGTTCTATCAAAAGGAAGGTTCAACTCTGTGAGTTGAATGAATGCATCATGAAGAACTTTCTGAGAATGCTTCTCTGTAGTTTTTAGGTGAAGATATTCCAAAACCCAGCACAGGCCTCGAAGTGCTCCATATAACCACTTGCAGATTTTACCAAAAGAGTGTTTCAAAACTGCTCTTTCTATAGGTAAGTTCAAGTCTGTGAGTTGAATGCACTCAACACAAAGAAGTTTCTGAGAATGCTTCTGTTCAGTTTTTATGTGAAGATATTTCCTTTTCCAGCATAGGCCTCAAACGGCTCCAAATATCCACTTGCAGATTCTACAAAAAGAGTGTTTCCAAACTTCTCTATCAATTGGTAGGTTCAACTCTGTGAGTTGAATGAACTCATCACAAAGAAGTTTCTGAGAATCCTTCTCTCTAGTTTTTATGTGAAGATATTTCCTTTTCCAGCGTAGGCCTCAAAGCGCTCCAAATAAACACATGCAGATTCTACAAAAGGAGTGTTTCAAAACTGTTCTATCAAAGGGAACGTTCAAGTCAGTGAGTTGAATGTACTGATCACACAGATGTTTCTCAGAATGTTTCTGTCTAGTTTTTAGGTGAAGAGATTTCATTTCCCAGCATAGGCCTCAAAGCGCTCTAAATATCCACTTGCAGATTCTACAAGAAGAGTGTTTCCAAACTGCTCTTTCAAAAGGAAGCTTCAAGTCTGTGAGTTGAATGCACTCATCCAAAGAAGTTTCTGAGAATGCTTCCGTCTAGTTTCTATATGAAGATATTTCCTTTTCCAACATAGGCCCCAAAGTGCTCCAAATAAACCCTTGCAGATTCTACAAAAGGAGTGTTTCAAAACTGCTCTTTCTATAGGTAAGTTCAAGTCTGAGAGTTGAATGCACTCAACACAAAGAAGTTTCTGAGAATGCTTCTGTTCAGATTTTATGTGAAGATATTTCCTTTTCCAGCATAGGCCTCAAACGGCTCCAAATATCCACTTGCAGATTCTACAAAAAGAGTGTTTCCAAACTTCTCTATCAATTGGTAGGTTCAACTCTGTGAGTTGAATGAACTCATCACAAAGAAGTTTCTGAGAATGCTTCTGTCTAGTTTTTATGTGAAGATATTTCCTTTTCCAGCGTAGGCCTCAAAGCACTCCAAATAAACACATGCAGATTCTACAAAAGGAGTGTTTCAAAACTGTTCTATCAAAGGGAACGTTCAAGTCTGTGAGTTGAATGTACTCATCACACAGATGTTTCTCAGAATGCTTCTGTCTAGTTTTTAGGTGAAGAGATTTCATTTCCCAGCATAGGCCTCAAAGCGCTCCAAATATCCACTTGCAGAATCTATGAAAAGAGTGTTTCAAAGCTGCTCTTTCAAAAGCAAGTTTCAAGTCTGTGTGTTGAATGCACTCATCTGAAAGAAGTTTCTGAGAATGCTTCTGTCTAGTTCTTACGTGAAGATATTTCCTTTTCCAGCTTAGGCCTCAAAGCGCTCCAAATAAACACTTGCAAATTCTACAAAAGGAGTGTTTCAAAAGAGTTCTCTCAAAAGGAACGTTCAAGTCTGTGAGTTGAATGCACTTATCATACCGAAGTTTCCTGGAATGCTTCTGTCTAGTTTTTATGTGAAGACATTTCCTTTTCCAGCAGAGGCCTCAAAGCACTCTAAATATCCACTTGCAGATTCTACAAAAAGAGTGTTTCAAAACTGCTCTATCAAAAGCAAGCTTCAACACTGTGAGTAGAATGCACTCATCACAAAGAAGTTTCTGAGAATGCTTCTGTCTAGTTTTTATGTGAAGATATTTCCTTTTCCATCACAGGCCTCAAAGCGCTCCAAATAAACACTTGCAGATTCTACAAAAGGAGTGTTTCGAAACTGCTCTTTCAAGAGGAACGTTCAAGTCTGTGAGTTGAATGCACTCATCACACAGAAGTTTCTGAGAATGCTTCTGTCTAGTTTTTATGTGAAGATGTTTCCTTTTCCAGCATAGGCCTCAAAACGCTCCAAATATCCTCTTGCAGATTCTACAAAAAGAGTGTTTCAAAACTGTTCTATCAAAAGGAAGGTTCAACACTGTGAGTTGAATGAATGCATCATGAAGAACTTTCTGAGAATGCTTCTCTGTAGTTTTTAGGTGAAGATATTCCAAAACCCAGCACAGGCCTCGAAGTGCTCGAAATAACCACTTGCAGATTTTACCAAAAGAGTGTTTCAAAACTGCTCTTTCTATAGGTAAGTTCAAGTCTGTGAGTTGAATGCACTCATCACAAAGAAGTTTCTGAGAATGCTTCCGTCTAGTTTCTATATGAAGATATTTCCTTTTCCAACATAGGCCCCAAAGTGCTCCAAATAAACCCTTGCAGATTCTACAAAAGGATTGTTTCAAAACTGCTCTTTCTATAGGTAAGTTCAAGTCTGTGAGTTGAATGCACTCAACACAAAGAAGTTTCTGAGAATGCTTCTGTTCAGTTTTTATGTGAAGATATTTCCTTTTCCAGCATAGGCCTCAAACGGCTCCAAATATCCACTTGCAGATTCTACAAAAAGAGTGTTTCCAAACTTCTCTATCAATTGGTAGGTTCAACTCTGTGAGTTGAATGAAGTCATCACAAAGAAGTTTCTGAGAATCCTTCTCTCTAGTTTTTATGTGAAGATATTACCTTTTCAAACGTAGGCCTCAAAGCGCTCCAAATAAACACATGCAGATTCTACAAAAGGAGTGTTTCAAAACTGTTCTATCAAAGGGAACGTTCAAGTCTGTGAGTTGAATGTACTCATCACACAGATGTTTCTCAGAATGCTTCTGTCTAGTTTTTAGGTAAAGAGATTTCATTTCCCAGCATAGGCCTCAAAGCGCTCCAAATATCCACTTGCAGATTCTATAAGAAGAGAGTTTCCAAACTGCTCTTTCAGAAGGAGCTTCAAGTCTGTGAGTTGAATGCACTCATCACAAAGAAGTTTCTGAGAATGCTTCCGTCTAGTTTCTATATGAAGATATTTCCTTTTCCAACATAGGTCCCAAAGTGCTCCAAATAAACCCTTGCAGATTCTACAAAAGGAGTGTTTCAAAACTGCTCTTTCTATAGGTAAGTTCAAGTCTGTGAGTTGAATGCACTCAACACAAAGAAGTTTCTGAGAATGCTTCTGTTCAGTTTTTATGTGAAGATATTTCCTTTTCCAGCATAGGCCTCAAACGGCTCCAAATATCCACTTGCAGATTCTACAAAAAGAGTGTTTCCAAACTTCTCTATCAATTGGTAGGTTCAACTCTGTGAGCTGAATGAACTCATCACAAAGAAGTTTCTGAGAATCCTTCTCTCTAGTTTTTATGTGAAGATATTTCCTTTTCCAGCGTAGGCCTCAAAGCACTCCAAATAAACACATGCAGATTCTACAAAAGGAGTGTTTCAAAACTGTTCTACCAAAGGGAACGTTCAAGTCTGTGAGTTGAATGTACGCATCACACAGATGTTTCTCAGAATGCTTCTGTCTAGTTTTTAGGTGAAGAGATTTCATTTCCCAGCATAGGCCTCAAAGCGCTCCAAATATCCACTTGCAGAATCTATGAAAAGAGTGTTTCAAAGCTGCTCTTTCAAAAGCAAGGTTCAAGTCTGTGTGTTGAATGCACTCATCCGTAAGAAGTTTCTGAGAATGCTTCTGTCTAGTTCTTACGTGAAGGTATTTCCTTTTCCAGCTTAGGCCTCAAAGCGCTCCAAATAAACACTTGCAAATTCTACAAAAGGAGTGTTTCAAAAGAGTTCTATCAAAAGGAACGTTCAAGTCTGTGAGTTGAATGCACTTAGCATACCGAAGTTTCCTGGAATGCTTCTGTCTAGTTTTTATGTGAAGACATTTCCTTTTCCAGCAGAGGCCTCAAAGCACTCCAAATATCCACTTGCAGATTCTGCAAAAAGAGTGTTTCAAAACTGCTCTATCAAAAGCAAGCTTCAACACTGTGAGTAGAATGCACTCATCACAAAGAAGTTTCTGAGAATGCTTCTGTCTAGTTTTTATGTGAAGATATTTCCTTTTCCAACATAGGCCTCAAAGCGCTCCAAATAAACACTTGCAGATTCTACAAAAGGAGTGTTTCGAAACTGCTCTTTCAAGAGGAACGTTCAAGTCTGTGAGTTGAATGCACTCATCACACAGAAGTTTCTGAGAATGCTTCTGTCTAGTTTTTATGTGAAGATGTTTCCTTCTCCAGAATAGGCCTCAAAACGCTCCAAATATCCTCTTGCAGATTCTACAAAAAGAGTGTTTCAAAACTGTTCTATCAAAAGTAAGGTTCAACTCTGTGAGTTGAATGAATTCATCATGAAGAACTTTCTGAGAATGCTTCTCTGTAATTTTTAGGTGAAGATATTCCAAAACCCAGCACAGGCCTCGAAGTGCTCCAAATAACCACTTGCAGATTTTACCAAAAGAGTGTTTCGAAACTGCTCTTTCTATAGGTAAGTTCAAGTCTGTGAGTTGAATGCACTCAACACAAAGAAGTTTCTGAGAATGCTTCTGTTCAGTTTTTATGTGAAGATATTTCCTTTTCCAGCATAGGCTTCAAACGGCTCCAAATATCCACTTGCAGATTCTACAAAAAGAGTGTTTCCAAACTTCTCTATCAATTGGTAGGTTCAACTCTGTGAGTTGAATGAAGTCATCACAAAGAAGTTTCTGAGAATCCTTCTCTCTAGTTTTTATGTGAAGATATTTCCTTTTCCAACATAGGCCTCAAGGTGCTCCGAATAAACACTTGCAGATTCTACAAACTTAATGTTTCAAAACTGTTCTATCAAAAGGAACGTTGAAGTCTGTGAGTTGAATGCACTCATCACAAAGAAGTTTCTCAGAATGCTTCCGTCTAGTTTTTAGGTGAAGAGATTTCATTTCCCAGCATAGGCCTCAAAGCGCTCCAAATATCCACTTGCAGATTCTATAAGAAGAGAGTTTCCAAACTGCTCTTTCAAAAGGAGCTTCAAGTCTGTGAGTTGAATGCACTCATCACAAAGAAGTTTCTGAGAATGCTTCCGTCTAGTTTCTATATGAAGATATTTCCTTTTCCAACATAGGCCCCAAAGTGCTCCAAATAAACCCTTGCAGATTCTACAAAAGGAGTGTTTCAAAACTGCTCTTTCTATAGGTAAGTTCAAGTCTGTGAGTTGAATGCACTCAACACAAAGAAGTTTCTGAGAATGCTTCTGTTCAGTTTTTATGTGAAGATATTTCCTTTTCCAGCATAGGCCTCAAACGGCTCCAAATATCCACTTGCAGATTCTACAAAAAGAGTGTTTCCAAACTTCTCTATCAATTGGTAGGTTCAACTCTGTGAGTTGAATGAACTCATCACAAAGAAGTTTCTGAGAATCCTTCTCTCTAGTTTTTATGTGAAGATATTTCCTTTTCCAGCGTAGGCCTCAAAGCGCTCCAAATAAACACATGCAGATTCTACAAAAGGAGTGTTTCAAAACTGTTCTATCAAAGGGAACGTTCAAGTCTGTGAGTTGAATGTACTCATCACACAGATGTTTCTCAGAATGCTTCTGTCTAGTTTTTAGGTGAAGAGATTTCATTTCCCAGCATAGGCCTCAAAGCGCTCCAAATATCCACTTGCAGAATCTACGAAAAGAGTGTTTCAAAGCTGCTCTTTCAAAAGCAAGGTTCAAGTCTGTGTGTTGAATGCATTCATCCGAAAGAAGTTTCTGAGAATGCTTCTGTCTAGTTCTTACGTGAAGATATTTATTTTTCCAGCTTAGCCTCAAAGCGCTCCAAATTAACACTTGCAAATTCTACAAAAGGAGTGTTTCAAAAGAGTTCTATCAAAAGGAACGTTCAAGTCTGTGAGTTGAATGCACTTATCATACCGAAGATTCCTGGAATGCTTCTGTCTAGTTTTTATGTGAAGACATTTCCTTTTCCAACATAGGCCTCAAGGTGCTCCGAATAAACACTTGCAGATTCTACAAAAGGAGTGTTTCAAAACTGTTCTATCAAAGGGAACGTTCAAGTCTGTGAGTTGAATGTACTCATCACACAGATGTTTCTCAGAATGCTTCTGTCTAGTTTTTAGGTGAAGAGATTTCATTTCCCAGCATAGGCCTCAAAGCGCTCCAAATATCCACTTGCAGATTCTATAAGAAGAGAGTTTCGAAACTCCTCTTTCAAAAGGAAGCTTCAAGTCTGTGAGTTGAATGCAGTCATCACAAAGAAGTTTCTGAGAATGCTTCCGTCTAGTTTCTATATGAAGATATTTCCTTTTCCAACATAGGCCCCAAAGTGCTCCAAATAAACCCTTGCAGATTCTACAAAAGGAGTGTTTCAAAACTGCTCTTTCTATAGGTAAGTTCAAGTCTGTGAGTTGAATGCACTCAACACAAAGAAGTTTCTGAGAATGCTTCTGTTCAGTTTTTATGTGAAGATATTTCCTTTTCCAGCATAGGCCTCAAACGGCTCCAAATATCCACTTGCAGATTCTACAAAAAGAGTGTTTCCAAACTTCTCTATCAATTGGTAGGTTCAACTCTGTGAGTTGAATGAACTCATCACAAAGAAGTTTCTGAGAATCCTTCTCTCTAGTTTTTATGTGAAGATATTTCCTTTTCCAGCGTAGGCCTCAAAGCGCTCCAAATAAACACATGCAGATTCTACAAAAGGAGTGTTTCAAAACTGTTCTATCAAAGGGAACGTTCAAGTCTGTGAGTTGAATGTACTCATCACACAGATGTTTCTCAGAATGCTTCTGTCTAGTTTTTAGGTGAAGAGATTTCATTTCCCAGCATAGGCCTCAAAGCGCTCCAAATATCCACTTGCAGAATCTACGAAAAGAGTGTTTCAAAGCTGCTCTTTCAAAAGCAAGGTTCAAGTCTGTGTGTTGAATGCACTCATCCGAAAGAAGTTTCTGAGAATGCTTCTGTCTAGTTCTTACGTGAAGATATTTCCTTTTCCAGGTAAGGCCTCAAAGCGCTCCAAATAAACACTTGCAAATTCTACAAAAGGAGTGTTTCAAAAGAGTTCTATCAAAAGGAACGTTCAAGTCTGTGAGTTGAATGCACTTATGATACCGAAGTTTCCTGGAATGCTTCTGTCTAGTTTTTATGTGAAGACATTTCCTTTTCCAGCAGAGGCCTCAAAGCACTCCAAATATCCACTTGCAGATTCTACAAAAAGAGTGTTTCAAAACTGCTCTATCAAAAGCAAGTTTCAACACTGTGAGTAGAATGCACTCATCACAAAGAAGTTTCTGAGAATGCTTCTGTCTAGTTTTTATGTGAAGATATTTCTTTTTCCAACATAGGCCTCAAAGCGCTCCAAATAAACACTTGCAGATTCTACAAAAGGAGTGTTTCGAAACTGCTCTTTCAAGAGGAACGTTCAAGTCTGTGAGTTGAATGCACTCATCACACAGAAGTTTCTGAGAATGCTTCTGTCTAGTTTTTATGTGAAGATGTTTCCTTTTCCAGCATAGGCCTCAAAACGCTCCAAATATCCTCTTGCAGATTCTACAAAAAGAGCGTTTCAAAACTGTTCTATCAAAAGGAAGGTTCAACTCTGTGAGTTGAATGAATGCATCATGAAGAACTTTCTGAGAATGCTTCTCTGTAGTTTTTAGGTGAAGATATTCCAAAACCCAGCACAGGCCTCGAAGTGCTCCAAATAACCACTTGCAGATTTTACCAAAAGAGTGTTTCAAAACTGCTCTTTCTATAGGTAAGTTCAAGTCTGTGAGTTGAATGCACTCAACACAAAGAAGTTTCTGAGAATGCTTCTGTTCAGTTTTTATGTGAAGATATTTCCTTTTCCAGCATAGGCCTCAAACGGCTCCAAATATCCACTTGCAGATTCTACAAAAAGAGTGTTTCCAAACTTCTCTATCAATTGGTAGGTTCAACTCTGTGAGTTGAATGAAGTCATCAGAAAGAAGTTTCTGAGAATCCTTCTCTCTAGTTTTTATGTGAAGATACTTCCTTTTCCAACGTAGGCCTCAAAGCGCTCCAAATAAACACATGCAGATTCTACAAAAGGAGTGTTTCAAAACTGTTCTATCAAAGGGAACGTTCAAGTCTGTGAGTTGAATGTACTCATCACACAGATGTTTCTCAGAATGCTTCTGTCTAGTTTTTAGGTGAAGAGATTTCATTTCCCAGCATAGGCCTCAAAGCGCTCCAAATATCCACTTGCAGATTCTATAAGAAGAGAGTTTCCAAACTGCTCTTTCAAAAGGAGCTTCAAGTCTGTGACTTGAATGCACTCATCACAAAGAAGTTTCTGAGAATGCTTCTGTCTAGTTTCTATATGAAGATATTTCCTTTTCCAACATAGGCCCCAAAGTGCTCCAAATAAACCCTTGCAGATTCTACAAAAGGAGTGTTTCAAAACTGCTCTTTCTATAGGTAAGTTCAAGTCTGTGAGTTGAATGCACTCAACACAAAGAAGTTTCTGAGAATGTTTCTGTTCAGTTTTTATGTGAAGATATTTCCTTTTCCAGCATAGGCCTCAAACGGCTCCAAATATCCACTTGCAGATTCTACAAAAAGAGTGTTTCCAAACTTCTCTATCAATTGGTAGGTTCAACTCTGTGAGTTGAATGAACTCATCACAAAGAAGTTTCTGAGAATCCTTCTCTCTAGTTTTTATGTGAAGATATTTCCTTTTCCAGCGTAGGCCTCAAAGCGCTCCAAATAAACACATGCAGATTCTACAAAAGGAGTGTTTCAAAACTGTTCTATCAAAGGGAACGTTCAAGTCTGTGAGTTGAATGTACTCATCACACAGATGTTTCTCAGAATGCTTCTGTCTAGTTTTTAGGTGAAGAGATTTCATTTCCCAGCATAGGCCTCAAAGCGCTCCAAATATCCACTTGCAGAATCTACGAAAAGAGTGTTTCAAAGCTGCTCTTTCAAAAGCAAGGTTCAAGTCTGTGTGTTGAATGCACTCAACTGAAAGAAGTTTCTGAGAATGCTTCTGTCTAGTTCTTACGTGAAGATATTTATTTTTCCAGCTTAGCCTCAAAGCGCTCCAAATAAACACTTGCAAATTCTACAAAAGGAGTGTTTCAAAAGAGTTCTCTCAAAAGGAACGTTCAAGTCTGTGAGTTGAATGCACTTATCATACCGAAGTTTCCTGGAATGCTTCTGTCTAGTTTTTATGTGAAGACATTTCCTTTTCCAGCAGAGGCCTCAAAGCACTCCAAATATCCACTTGCAGATTCTACAAAAAGAGTGTTCCAAACTGCTCTATCAAAAGCAAGCTTCAACACTGTGAGTAGAATGCACTCATCACAAAGAAGTTTCTGAGAATGCTTCTGTCTAGTTTTTATGTGAAGATATTTCCTTTTCCAACATAGGCCTCAAAGCGCTCCAAATAAACACTTGCAGATTCTACAAAAGGAGTGTTTCGAAACTGCTCTTTCAAGAGGAACCTTCAAGTCTGTGAGTTGAATGCACTCATCACACAGAAGTTTCTGAGAATGCTTCTGTCTAGTTTTTATGTGAAGATGTTTCCTTTTCCAGCATAGGCCTCAAAACGCTCCAAATATCCTCTTGCAGATTCTACAAAAAGAGTGTTTCAAAACTGTTCTATCAAAGGTAAGGTTCAACTCTGTGAGTTGAATGAATGCATCATGAAGAACTTTCTGAGAATGCTTCTCTGTAATTTTTAGGTGAAGATATTCCAAAACCCAGCACAGGCCTCGAAGTGCTCCAAATAACCACTTGCAGATTTTACCAAAAGAGTGTTTCAAAACTGCTCTTTCTATAGGTAAGTTCAAGTCTGTGAGTTGAATGCACTCAACACAAAGAAGTTTCTGAGAATGCTTCTGTTCAGTTTTTATGTGAAGATATTTCCTTTTCCAGGATAGGCTTCAAACGGCTCCAAATATCCACTTGCATATTCTACAAAAAGTGTGTTTCCAAACTTCTCTATCAATTGGTAGGTTCAACCCTGTGAGTTGAATGAAGTCATCACAAAGAAGTTTCTGAGAATCCTTCTCTCTAGTTTTCATGTGAAGATATTTCCTTTTCCAACATAGGCCTCAAGGTGCTCCGAATAAACACTTGCAGATTCTACAAACTTAATGTTTCAAAACTGTTCTATCAAAAGGAACGTTGAAGTCTGTGAGTTGAATGCACTCATCACAAAGAAGTTTCTCAGAATGCTTCCGTCTAGTTTTTAGGTGAAGAGATTTCATTTCCCAGCATAGGCCTCAAAGCGCTCCAAATATCCACTTGCAGAATCTACGAAAAGAGTGTTTCAAAGCTGCTCTTTCAAAAGCAAGGTTCAAGTCTGTGTGTTGAATGCACTCATCCGAAAGAAGTTTCTGAGAATGCTTCTGTCTAGTTCTTACGTGAAGATATTTATTTTTCCAGCTTAGCCTCAAAGCGCTCCAAATAAACACTTGCAAATTCTACAAAAGGAGTGTTTCAAAAGAGTTCTATCAAAAGGAACGTTCAAGTCTGTGAGTTGAATGCACTTATCATACTGAAGTTTCCTGGAATGCTTCTGTCTAGTTTTTATGTGAAGACATTTCCTTTTCCAGCAGAGGCCTCAAAGCACTCCAAATATCCACTTGCAGATTCTACAAAAAGAGTGTTTCAAAACTGCTCTATCAAAAGCAAGCTTCAACACTGTGAGTAGAATGCACTCATCACAAAGAAGTTTCTGAGAATGCTTCTGTCTAGTTTTTATGTGAAGATATTTCCTTTTCCAACACAGGCCTCAAAGCGCTCCAAATAAACACTTGCAGATTCTACAAAAGGAGTGTTTCGAAACTGCTCTTTCAAGAGGAACGTTCAAGTCTGTGAGTTGAATGCACTCATCACACAGAAGTTTCTGAGAATGCTTCTGTCTAGTTTTTATGTGAAGATGTTTCCTTTTCCAGCATAGGCCTCAAAACGCTCCAAATATCCTCTTGCAGATTCTACAAAAAGAGTGTTTCAAAACTGTTCTATCAAAAGGAAGGTTCAACTCTGTGAGTTGAATGAATGCATCATGAAGAACTTTCTGAGAATGCTTCTCTGTAGTTTTTAGGTGAAGATATTCCAAAACCCAGCACAGGCCTCGAAGTGCTCCAAATAACCACTTGCAGATTTTACCAAAAGAGTGTTTCAAAACTGCTCTTTCTATAGGTAAGTTCAAGTCTGTGAGTTGAATGCACTCAACACAAAGAAGTTTCTGAGAATGCTTCTGTTCAGTTTTTATGTGAAGATATTTCCTTTTCCAGCATAGGCCTCAAACGGCTCCAAATATCCACTTGCAGATTCTACAAAAAGAGTGTTTCCAAACTTCTCTATCAATTGGTAGGTTCAACTCTGTGAGTTGAATGAAGTCATCACAAAGAAGTTTCTGAGAATCCTTCTCTCTAGTTTTTATGTGAAGATATTTCCTTTTCCAGCGTAGGCCTCAAAGCGCTCCAAATAAACACATGCAGATTCTACAAAAGGAGTGTTTCAAAACTGTTCTATCAAAGGGAACGTTCAAGTCAGTGAGTTGAATGTACTGATCAGACAGATGTTTCTCAGAATGTTTCTGTCTAGTTTTTAGGTGAAGAGATTTCATTTCCCAGCATAGGCCTCAAAGCGCTCCAAATATCCACTTGCAGATTCTACAAGAAGAGTGTTTCCAAACTGCTCTTTCAAAAGGAAGCTTCAAGTCTGTGAGTTGAATGCACTCATCACAAAGAAGTTTCTGAGAATGCTTCCGTCTAGTTTCTATATGAAGATATTTCCTTTTCCAACATAGGCCCCAAAGTGCTCCAAATAAACCCTTGCAGATTCTACAAAAGGAGTGTTTCAAAACTGCTCTTTCTATAGGTATGTTCAAGTGTGTGAGTTGAATGCACTCAACACAAAGAAGTTTCTGAGAATGCTTCTGTTCAGTTTTTATGTGAAGATATTTCCTTTTCCAGCATAGGCCTCAAACGGCTCCAAATATCCACTTGCAGATTCTACAAAAAGAGTGTTTCCAAACTTCTCTATCAATTGGTAGGTTCAACTCTGTGAGTTGAATGAACTCATCACAAAGAAGTTTCTGAGAATCCTTCTCTCTAGTTTTTATGTGAAGATATTTCCTTTTCCAGCGTAGGCCTCAAAGCACTCCAAATAAACACATGCAGATTCTACAAAAGGAGTGTTTCAAAACTGTTCTATCAAAGGGAACGTTCAAGTCTGTGAGTTGAATGTACTCATCACACAGATGTTTCTCAGAATGCTTCTGTCTAGTTTTTAGGTGAAGAGATTTCATTTCCCAGCATAGGCCTCAAAGCGCTCCAAATATCCACTTGCAGAATCTATGAAAAGAGTGTTTCAAAGCTGCTCTTTCAAAAGCAAGGTTCAAGTCTGTGTGTTGAATGCACTCATCCAAAAGAAGTTTCTGAGAATGCTTCTGTCTAGTTGTTACGTGAAGATATTTCCTTTTCCAGCTTAGGCCTCAAAGCGCTCCAAATAAACACTTGCAAATTCTACAAAAGGAGTGTTTCAAAAGAGTTCTATCAAAAGGAACGTTCAAGTCTGTGAGTTGAATGCACTTATGATACCGAAGTTTCCTGGAATGCTTCTGTCTAGTTTTTATGTGAAGACATTTCCTTTTCCAGCAGAGGCCTCAAAGCACTCCAAATATCCACTTGCAGATTCTACAAAAAGAGTGTTCCAAACTGCTCTATCAAAAGCAAGCTTCAACACTGTGAGTAGAATGCACTCATCACAAAGAAGTTTCTGAGAATGCTTCTGTCTAGTTTTTATGTGAAGATATTTCCTTTTCCATCATAGGCCTCAAAGCGCTCCAAATAAACACTTGCAGATTCTAGAAAAGGAGTGTTTCGAAACTGCTCTTTCAAGAGGAACCTTCAAGTCTGTGAGTTGAATGCACTCATCACACAGAAGTTTCTGAGAATGCTTCTGTCTAGTTTTTATGTGAAGATGTTTCCTTTTCCAGCATAGGCCTCAAAACGCTCCAAATATCCTCTTGCAGATTCTACAAAAAGAGTGTTTCAAAACTGTTCTATCAAAAGTAAGGTTCAACTCTGTGAGTTGAATGAATGCATCATGAAGAACTTTCTGAGAATGCTTCTCTGTAATTTTTAGGTGAAGATATTCCAAAACCCAGCACAGGCCTCGAAGTGCTCCAAATAACCACTTGCAGATTTTACCAAAAGAGTGTTTCGAAACTGCTCTTTCTATAGGTAAGTTCAAGTCTGTGAGTTGAATGCACTCAACACAAAGAAGTTTCTGAGAATGCTTCTGTTCAGTTTTTATGTGAAGATATTTCCTTTTCCAGCATAGGCTTCAAACGGCTCCAAATATCCACTTGCATATTCTACAAAAAGAGTGTTTCCAAACTTCTCTATCAATTGGTAGGTTCAACTCTGTGAGTTGAATGAAGTCATCACAAAGAAGTTTCTGAGAATCCTTCTCTCTAGTTTTTATGTGAAGATATTTCCTTTTCCAACATAGGCCTCAAGGTGCTCCGAATAAACACTTGCAGATTCTACAAACTTAATGTTTCAAAACTGTTCTATCAAAAGGAACGTTGAAGTCTGTGAGTTGAATGCACTCATCACAAAGAAGTTTCTCAGAATGCTTCCGTCTAGTTTTTAGGTGAAGAGATTTCATTTCCCAGCATAGGCCTCAAAGCGCTCCAAATATCCACTTGCAGATTCTATAAGAAGAGAGTTTCCAAACTGCTCTTTCAAAAGGAGCTTCAAGTCTGTGAGTTGAATGCACTCATCACAAAGAAGTTTCTGAGAATGCTTCCGTCTAGTTTCTATATGAAGATATTTCCTTTTCCAACATAGGCCCCAAAGTGCTCCAAATAAACCCTTGCAGATTCTACAAAAGGAGTGTTTCAAAACTGCTCTTTCTATAGGTAAGTTCAAGTCTGTGAGTTGAATGCACTCAACACAAAGAAGTTTCTGAGAATGCTTCTGTTCAGTTTTTATGTGAAGATATTTCCTTTTCCAGCATAGGCCTCAAACGGCTCCAAATATCCACTTGCAGATTCTACAAAAAGAGTGTTTCCAAACTTCTCTATCAATTGGTAGGTTCAACTCTGTGAGTTGAATGAACTCATCACAAAGAAGTTTCTGAGAATCCTTCTCTCTAGTTTTTATGTGAAGATATTTCCTTTTCCAGCGTAGGCCTCAAAGCGCTCCAAATAAACACATGCAGATTCTACAAAAGGAGTGTTTCAAAACTGTTCTATCAAAGGGAACGTTCAAGTCTGTGAGTTGAATGTACTCATCACACAGATGTTTCTCAGAATGCTTCTGTCTAGTTTTTAGGTGAAGAGATTTCATTTCCCAGCATAGGCCTCAAAGCGCTCCAAATATCCACTTGCAGAATCTACGAAAAGAGTGTTTCAAAGCTGCTCTTTCAAAAGCAAGGTTCAAGTCTGTGTGTTGAATGCACTCATCCGAAAGAAGTTTCTGAGAATGCTTCTGTCTAGTTCTTACGTGAAGATATTTATTTTTCCAGCTTAGCCTCAAAGCGCTCCAAATTAACACTTGCAAATTCTACAAAAGGAGTGTTTCAAAAGAGTTCTATCAAAAGGAACGTTCAAGTCTGTGAGTTGAATGCACTTATCATACCGAAGATTCCTGGAATGCTTCTGTCTAGTTTTTATGTGAAGACATTTCCTTTTCCAACATAGGCCTCAAGGTGCTCCGAATAAACACTTGCAGATTCTACAAAAGGAGTGTTTCAAAACTGTTCTATCAAAGGGAACGTTCAAGTCTGTGAGTTGAATGTACTCATCACACAGATGTTTCTCAGAATGCTTCTGTCTAGTTTTTAGGTGAAGAGATTTCATTTCCCAGCATAGGCCTCAAAGCGCTCCAAATATCCACTTGCAGATTCTATAAGAAGAGAGTTTCGAAACTCCTCTTTCAAAAGGAACCTTCAAGTCTGTGAGTTGAATGCAGTCATCACAAAGAAGTTTCTGAGAATGCTTCCGTCTAGTTTCTATATGAAGATATTTCCTTTTCCAACATAGGCCCCAAAGTGCTCCAAATAAACCCTTGCAGATTCTACAAAAGGAGTGTTTCAAAACTGCTCTTTCTATAGGTAAGTTCAAGTCTGTGAGTTGAATGCACTCAACACAAAGAAGTTTCTGAGAATGCTTCTGTTCAGTTTTTATGTGAAGATATTTCCTTTTCCAGCATAGGCCTCAAACGGCTCCAAATATCCACTTGCAAATTCTACAAAAAGAGTGTTTCCAAACTTCTCTATCAATTGGTAGGTTCAACTCTGTGAGTTGAATGAACTCATCACAAAGAAGTTTCTGAGAATCCTTCTCTCTAGTTTTTATGTGAAGATATTTCCTTTTCCAGCGTAGGCCTCAAAGCGCTCCAAATAAACACATGCAGATTCTACAAAAGGAGTGTTTCAAAACTGTTCTATCAAAGGGAACGTTCAAGTCTGTGAGTTGAATGTACTCATCACACAGATGTTTCTCAGAATGCTTCTGTCTAGTTTTTAGGTGAAGAGATTTCATTTCCCAGCATAGGCCTCAAAGCGCTCCAAATATCCACTTGCAGAATCTACGAAAAGAGTGTTTCAAAGCTGCTCTTTCAAAAGCAAGGTTCAAGTCTGTGTGTTGAATGCACTCATCCGAAAGAAGTTTCTGAGAATGCTTCTGTCTAGTTCTTACGTGAAGATATTTCCTTTTCCAGGTAAGGCCTCAAAGCGCTCCAAATAAACACTTGCAAATTCTACAAAAGGAGTGTTTCAAAAGAGTTCTATCAAAAGGAACGTTCAAGTCTGTGAGTTGAATGCACTTATGATACCGAAGTTTCCTGGAATGCTTCTGTCTAGTTTTTATGTGAAGACATTTCCTTTTCCAGCAGAGGCCTCAAAGCACTCCAAATATCCACTTGCAGATTCTACAAAAAGAGTGTTCCAAACTGCTCTATCAAAAGCAAGCTTCAACACTGTGAGTAGAATGCACTCATCACAAAGAAGTTTCTGAGAATGCTTCTGTCTAGTTTTTATGTGAAGATATTTCCTTTTCCAACATAGGCCTCAAAGCGCTCCAAATAAACACTTGCAGATTCTACAAAAGGAGTGTTTCGAAACTGCTCTTTCAAGAGGAACCTTCAAGTCTGTGAGTTGAATGCACTCATCACACAGAAGTTTCTGAGAATGCTTCTGTCTAGTTTTTATGTGAAGATGTTTCCTTTTCCAGCATAGGCCTCAAAACGCTCCAAATATCCTCTTGCAGATTCTACAAAAAGAGTGTTTCAAAACTGTTCTATCAAAGGTAAGGTTCAACTCTGTGAGTTGAATGAATGCATCATGAAGAACTTTCTGAGAATGCTTCTCTGTAATTTTTAGGTGAAGATATTCCAAAACCCAGCACAGGCCTCGAAGTGCTCCAAATAACCACTTGCAGATTTTACCAAAAGAGTGTTTCAAAACTGCTCTTTCTATAGGTAAGTTCAAGTCTGTGAGTTGAATGCACTCAACACAAAGAAGTTTCTGAGAATGCTTCTGTTCAGTTTTTATGTGAAGATATTTCCTTTTCCAGCATAGGCTTCAAACGGCTCCAAATATCCACTTGCATATTCTACAAAAAGAGTGTTTCCAAACTTCTCTATCAATTGGTAGGTTCAACACTGTGAGTTGAATGAAGTCATCACAAAGAAGTTTCTGAGAATCCTTCTCTCTAGTTTTCATGTGAAGATATTTCCTTTTCCAACATAGGCCTCAAGGTGCTCCGAATAAACACTTGCAGATTCTACAAACTTAATGTTTCAAAACTGTTCTATCAAAAGGAACGTTGAAGTCTGTGAGTTGAATGCACTCATCACAAAGAAGTTTCTCAGAATGCTTCCGTCTAGTTTTTAGGTGAAGAGATTTCATTTCCCAGCATAGGCCTCAAAGCGCTCCAAATATCCACTTGCAGAATCTACGAAAAGAGTGTTTCAAAGCTGCTCTTTCAAAAGCAAGGTTCAAGTCTGTGTGTTGAATGCACTCATCCGAAAGAAGTTTCTGAGAATGCTTCTGTCTAGTTCTTACGTGAAGATATTTATTTTTCCAGCTTAGCCTCAAAGCGCTCCAAATAAACACTTGCAAATTCTACAAAAGGAGTGTTTCAAAAGAGTTCTATCAAAAGGAACGTTCAAGTCTGTGAGTTGAATGCACTTATCATACTGAAGTTTCCTGGAATGCTTCTGTCTAGTTTTTATGTGAAGACATTTCCTTTTCCAGCAGAGGCCTCAAAGCACTCCAAATATCCACTTGCAGATTCTACAAAAAGAGTGTTTCAAAACTGCTCTATCAAAAGCAAGCTTCAACACTGTGAGTAGAATGCACTCATCACAAAGAAGTTTCTGAGAATGCTTCTGTCTAGTTTTTATGTGAAGATATTTCCTTTTCCAACACAGGCCTCAAAGCGCTCCAAATAAACACTTGCAGATTCTACAAAAGGAGTGTTTCGAAACTGCTCTTTCAAGAGGAACGTTCAAGTCTGTGAGTTGAATGCACTCATCACACAGAAGTTTCTGAGAATGCTTCTGTCTAGTTTTTATGTGAAGATGTTTCCTTTTCCAGCATAGGCCTCAAAACGCTCCAAATATCCTCTTGCAGATTCTACAAAAAGAGTGTTTCAAAACTGTTCTATCAAAAGGAAGGTTCAACTCTGTGAGTTGAATGAATGCATCATGAAGAACTTTCTGAGAATGCTTCTCTGTAGTTTTTAGGTGAAGATATTCCAAAACCCAGCACAGGCCTCGAAGTGCTCCAAATAACCACTTGCAGATTTTACCAAAAGAGTGTTTCAAAACTGCTCTTTCTATAGGTAAGTTCAAGTCTGTGAGTTGAATGCACTCAACACAAAGAAGTTTCTGAGAATGCTTCTGTTCAGTTTTTATGTGAAGATATTTCCTTTTCCAGCATAGGCCTCAAACGGCTCCAAATATCCACTTGCAGATTCTACAAAAAGAGTGTTTCCAAACTTCTCTATCAATTGGTAGGTTCAACTCTGTGAGTTGAATGAAGTCATCACAAAGAAGTTTCTGAGAATCCTTCTCTCTAGTTTTTATGTGAAGATATTTCCTTTTCCAGCGTAGGCCACAAACGCTCCAAATAAACACATGCAGATTCTACAAAAGGAGTGTTTCAAAACTGTTCTATCAAAGGGAACGTTCAAGTCAGTGAGTTGAATGTACTGATCAGACAGATGTTTCTCAGAATGTTTCTGTCTAGTTTTTAGGTGAAGAGATTTCATTTCCCAGCATAGGCCTCAAAGCGCTCCAAATATCCACTTGCAGATTCTACAAGAAGAGTGTTTCCAAACTGCTCTTTCAAAAGGAAGCTTCAAGTCTGTGAGTTGAATGCACTCATCACAAAGAAGTTTCTGAGAATGCTTCCGTCTAGTTTCTATATGAAGATATTTCCTTTTCCAACATAGGCCCCAAAGTGCTCCAAATAAACCCTTGCAGATTCTACAAAGGAGTGTTTCAAAACTGCTCTTTCTATAGGTAAGTTCAAGTGTGTGAGTTGAATGCACTCAACACAAAGAAGTTTCTGAGAATGCTTCTGTTCAGTTTTTATGTGAAGATATTTCCTTTTCCAGCATAGGCCTCAAACGGCTCCAAATATCCACTTGCAGATTCTACAAAAAGAGTGTTTCCAAACTTCTCTATCAATTGGTAGGTTCAACTCTGTGAGTTGAATGAACTCATCACAAAGAAGTTTCTGAGAATCCTTCTCTCTAGTTTTTATGTGAAGATATTTCCTTTTCCAGCGTAGGCCTCAAAGCACTCCAAATAAACACATGCAGATTCTACAAAAGGAGTGTTTCAAAACTGTTCTATCAAAGGGAACGTTCAAGTCTGTGAGTTGAATGTACTCATCACACAGATGTTTCTCAGAATGCTTCTGTCTAGTTTTTAGGTGAAGAGATTTCATTTCCCAGCATAGGCCTCAAAGCGCTCCAAATATCCACTTGCAGAATCTATGAAAAGAGTGTTTCAAAGCTGCTCTTTCAAAAGCAAGGTTCAAGTCTGTGTGTTGAATGCACTCATCCGAAAGAAGTTTCTGAGAATGCTTCTGTCTAGTTGTTACGTGAAGATATTTCCTTTTCCAGCTTAGGCCTCAAAGCGCTCCAAATAAACACTTGCAAATTCTACAAAAGGAGTGTTTCAAAAGAGTTCTATCAAAAGGAACGTTCAAGTCTGTGAGTTGAATGCACTTATCATACCGAAGTTTCCTGGAATGCTTCTGTCTAGTTTTTATGTGAAGACATTTCCTTTTCCAGCAGAGGCCTCAAAGCACTCCAAATATCCACTTGCAGATTCTACAAAAAGAGTGTTCCAAACTGCTCTATCAAAAGCAAGCTTCAACACTGTGAGTAGAATGCACTCATCACAAAGAAGTTTCTGAGAATGCTTCTGTCTAGTTTTTATGTGAAGATATTTCCTTTTCCAACATAGGCCTCAAAGCGCTCCAAATAAACACTTGCAGATTCTACAAAAGGAGTGTTTCGAAACTGCTCTTTCAAGAGGAACCTTCAAGTCTGTGAGTTGAATGCACTCATCACACAGAAGTTTCTGAGAATGCTTCTGTCTAGTTTTTATGTGAAGATGTTTCCTTTTCCAGCATAGGCCTCAAAACGCTCCAAATATCCTCTTGCAGATTCTACAAAAAGAGTGTTTCAAAACTGTTCTATCAAAAGTAAGGTTCAACTCTGTGAGTTGAATGAATGCATCATGAAGAACTTTCTGAGAATGCTTCTCTGTAATTTTTAGGTGAAGATATTCCAAAACCCAGCACAGGCCTCGAAGTGCTCCAAATAACCACTTGCAGATTTTACCAAAAGAGTGTTTCGAAACTGCTCTTTCTATAGGTAAGTTCAAGTCTGTGAGTTGAATGCACTCAACACAAAGAAGTTTCTGAGAATGCTTCTGTTCAGTTTTTATGTGAAGATATTTCCTTTTCCAGCATAGGCTTCAAACGGCTCCAAATATCCACTTGCATATTCTACAAAAAGAGTGTTTCCAAACTTCTCTATCAATTGGTAGGTTCAACTCTGTGAGTTGAATGAAGTCATCACAAAGAAGTTTCTGAGAATCCTTCTCTCTAGTTTTTATGTGAAGATATTTCCTTTTCCAACATAGGCCTCAAGGTGCTCCGAATAAACACTTGCAGATTCTACAAACTTAATGTTTCAATACTGTTCTATCAAAAGGAACGTTGAAGTCTGTGAGTTGAATGCACTCATCACAAAGAAGTTTCTCAGAATGCTTCCGTCTAGTTTTTAGGTGAAGAGATTTCATTTCCGAGCATAGGCCTCAAAGCGCTCCAAATATCCACTTGCAGATTCTATAAGAAGAGAGTTTCCAAACTGCTCTTTCAAAAGGAGCTTCAAGTCTGTGAGTTGAATGCACTCATCACAAAGAAGTTTCTGAGAATGCTTCCGTCTAGTTTCTATATGAAGATATTTCCTTTTCCAACATAGGCCCCAAAGTGCTCCAAATAAACCCTTGCAGATTCTACAAAAGGAGTGTTTCAAAACTGCTCTTTCTATAGGTAAGTTCAAGTCTGTGAGTTGAATGCACTCAACACAAAGAAGTTTCTGAGAATGCTTCTGTTCAGTTTTTATGTGAAGATATTTCCTTTTCCAGCATAGGCCTCAAACGGCTCCAAATATCCACTTGCAGATTCTACAAAAAGAGTGTTTCCAAACTTCTCTATCAATTGGTAGGTTCAACTCTGTGAGTTGAATGAACTCATCACAAAGAAGTTTCTGAGAATCCTTCTCTCTAGTTTTTATGTGAAGATATTTCCTTTTCCAGCGTAGGCCTCAAAGCGCTCCAAATAAACACATGCAGATTCTACAAAAGGAGTGTTTCAAAACTGTTCTATCAAAGGGAACGTTCAAGTCTGTGAGTTGAATGTACTCATCACACAGATGTTTCTCAGAATGCTTCTGTCTAGTTTTTAGGTGAAGAGATTTCATTTCCCAGCATAGGCCTCAAAGCGCTCCAAATATCCACTTGCAGAATCTACGAAAAGAGTGTTTCAAAGCTGCTCTTTCAAAAGCAAGGTTCAAGTCTGTGTGTTGAATGCACTCATCTGAAAGTAGTTTCTGAGAATGCTTCTGTCTAGTTCTTACGTGAAGATATTTATTTTTCCAGCTTAGCCTCAAAGCGCTCCAAATAAACACTTGCAAATTCTACAAAAGGAGTTTTTCAAAAGAGTTCTCTCAAAAGGAACGTTCAAGTCTGTGAGTTGAATGCACTTATCATACCGAAGTTTCCTGGAATGCTTCTGTCTAGTTTTTATGTGAAGACATTTCCTTTTCCAGCAGAGGCCTCAAAGCACTCCAAATATCCACTTGCAGATTCTACAAAAAGAGTGTTTCAAAACTGCTCTATCAAAAGCAAGCTTCAACACTGTGAGTAGAATGCACTCATCACAAAGAAGTTTCTGAGAATGCTTCTGTCTAGTTTTTATGTGAAGATATTTCCTTTTCCAACACAGGCCTCAAAGCGCTCCAAATAAACACCTGCAGATTCTACAAAAGGAGTGTTTCGAAACTGCTCTTTCAAGAGGAACGTTCAAGTCTGTGAGTTGAATGCACTCATCACACAGAAGTTTCTGAGAATGCTTCTGTCTAGTTTTTATGTGAAGATGTTTCCTTTTCCAGCATAGGCCTCAAAACGCTCCAAATATCCTCTTGCAGATTCTACAAAAAGAGTGTTTCAAAACTGTTCTATCAAAAGGAAGGTTCAACTCTGTGAGTTGAATGAATGCATCATGAAGAACTTTCTGAGAATGCTTCTCTGTAGTTTTTAGGTGAAGATATTCCAAAACCCAGCACAGGCCTCGAAGTGCTCCAAATAACCACTTGCAGATTTTACCAAAAGAGTGTTTCAAAACTGCTCTTTCTATACATAAGTTCAAGTCTGTGAGATGAATGCACTCAACACAAAGAAGTTTCTGAGAATGCTTCTGTTCAGTTTTTATGTGAAGATATTTCCTTTTCCAGCATAGGCCTCAAACGGCTCCAAATATCCACTTGCAGATTCTACAAAAAGAGTGTTTCCAAACTTCTGTATCAATTGGTAGGTTCAACCCTGTGAGTTGAATGAAGTCATCACAAAGAAGTTTCTGAGAATCCTTCTCTCTAGTTTTCATGTGAAGATATTTCCTTTTCCAACATAGGCCTCAAGGTGCTCCGAATAAACACTTTCAGATTCTACAAACTTAATGTTTCAAAACTGTTCTATCAAAAGGAACGTTGAAGTCTGTGAGTTGAATGCACTCATCACAAAGAAGTTTCTCAGAATGCTTCCGTCTAGTTTTTAGGTGAAGAGATTTCATTTCCCAGCATAGGCCTCAAAGCGCTCCAAATATCCACTTGCAGAATCTACGAAAAGAGTGTTTCAAAGCTGCTCTTTCAAAAGCAAGGTTCAAGTCTGTGTGTTGAATGCACTCATCCGAAAGAAGTTTCTGAGAATGCTTCTGTCTAGTTCTTACGTGAAGATATTTATTTTTCCAGCTTAGCCTCAAAGCGCTCCAAATAAACACTTGCAAATTCTACAAAAGGAGTGTTTCAAAAGAGTTCTATCAAAAGGAACGTTCAAGTCTGTGAGTTGAATGCACTTATCATACTGAAGTTTCCTGGAATGCTTCTGTCTAGTTTTTATGTGAAGACATTTCCTTTTCCAGCAGAGGCCTCAAAGCACTCCAAATATCCACTTGCAGATTCTACAAAAAGAGTGTTTCAAAACTGCTCTATCAAAAGCAAGCTTCAACACTGTGAGTAGAATGCACTCATCACAAAGAAGTTTCTGAGAATGCTTCTGTCTAGTTTTTATGTGAAGATATTTCCTTTTCCAACACAGGCCTCAAAGCGCTCCAAATAAACACTTGCAGATTCTACAAAAGGAGTGTTTCGAAACTGCTCTTTCAAGAGGAACGTTCAAGTCTGTGAGTTGAATGCACTCATCACACAGAAGTTTCTGAGAATGCTTCTGTCTAGTTTTTATGTGAAGATGTTTCCTTTTCCAGCATAGGCCTCAAAACGCTCCAAATATCCTCTTGCAGATTCTACAAAAAGAGTGTTTCAAAACTGTTCTATCAAAAGGAAGGTTCAACTCTGTGAGTTGAATGAATGCATCATGAAGAACTTTCTGAGAATGCTTCTCTGTAGTTTTTAGGTGAAGATATTCCAAAACCCAGCACAGGCCTCGAAGTGCTCCAAATAACCACTTGCAGATTTTACCAAAAGAGTGTTTCAAAACTGCTCTTTCTATAGGTAAGTTCAAGTCTGTGAGTTGAATGCACTCAACACAAAGAAGTTTCTGAGAATGCTTCTGTTCAGTTTTTATGTGAAGATATTTCCTTTTCCAGCATAGGCCTCAAACGGCTCCAAATATCCACTTGCAGATTCTACAAAAAGAGTGTTTCCAAACTTCTCTATCAATTGGTAGGTTCAACTCTGTGAGTTGAATGAAGTCATCACAAAGAAGTTTCTGAGAATCCTTCTCTCTAGTTTTAATGTGAAGATATTTCCTTTTCCAACGTAGGCCTCAAAGCGCTCCAAATAAACACATGCAGATTCTACAAAAGGAGTGTTTCAAAACTGTTCTATCAAAGGGAACGTTCAAGTCTGTGAGTTGAATGTACTGATAACACAGATGTTTCTCAGAATGTTTCTGTCTAGTTTTTAGGTGAAGAGATTTCATTTCCCAGCATAGGCCTCAAAGCGCTCCAAATATCCACTTGCAGATTCTACAAGAAGATTGTTTACAAACTGCTCTTTCAAAAGGAAGCTTCAAGTCTGTGAGTTGAATGCACTCATCACAAAGAAGTTTCTGAGAATGCTTCCGTCTAGTTTCTATATGAAGATATTTCCTTTTCCAACATAGGCCCCAAAGTGCTCCAAATAAACCCTTGCAGATTCTCCAAAAGGAGTGTTTCAAAACTGCTCTTTCTATAGGTAAGTTCAAGTCTGTGAGTTGAATGCACTCAACACAAAGAAGTTTCTGAGAATGCTTCTGTTCAGTTTTTATGTGAAGATATTTCCTTTTCCAGCATAGGCCTCAAACGGCTCCAAATATCCACTTGCAGATTCTACAAAAAGTGTGTTTCCAAACTTCTCTATCAATTGGTAGGTTCAACTCTGTGAGTTGAATGAAGTCATCACAAAGAAGTTTCTGAGAATCCTTCTCTCTAGTTTTTATGTGAAGATATTTCCTTTTCCAACGTAGGCCTCAAAGCGCTCCAAATAAACACATGCAGATTCTACAAAAGGAGTGTTTCAAAACTGTTCTATCAAAGGGAACGTTCAAGTCTGTGAGTTGAATGTACTCATCACACAGATGTTTCTCAGAATGCTTCTGTCTAGTTTTTAGGTGAAGAGATTTCATTTCCCAGCATAGGCCTCAAAGCGCTCCAAATATCCACTTGCAGATTCTATAAGAGGAGAGTTTCCAAACTGCTCTTTCAAAAGGAGCTTCAAGTCTGTGAGTTGAATGCACTCATCACAAAGAAGTTTCTGAGAATGCTTCCGTCTAGTTTCTATATGAAGATATTTCCTTTTCCAACATAGGCCCCAAAGTGCTCCAAATAAACCCTTGCAGATTCTCCAAAAGGAGTGTTTCAAAACTGCTCTTTCTATAGGTAAGTTCAAGTCTGTGAGTTGAATGCACTCAACACAAAGAAGTTTCTGAGAATGCTTCTGTTCAGTTCTTATGTGAAGATATTTCCTTTTCCAGCATAGGCCTCAAACGGCTCCAAATATCCACTTGCAGATTCTACAAAAAGAGTGTTTCCAAACTTCTCTATCAATTGGTAGGTTCAACTCTGTGAGTTGAATGAACTCATCACAAAGAAGTTTCTGAGAATCCTTCTCTTTAGTTTTTATGTGAAGATATTTCCTTTTCCAACGTAGGCCTCAAAGCGCTCCAAATAAACACATGCAGATTCTACAAAAGGAGTGTTTCAAAACTGTTCTATCAAAGGGAACGTTCAAGTCTGTGAGTTGAATGTACTCATCACACAGATGTTTCTCAGAATGCTTCTGTCTAGTTTTTAGTTGAAGAGATTTCATTTCCCAGCATAGGCCTCAAAGCGCTCCAAATATCCACTTGCAGAATCTACGAAAAGAGTGTTTCAAAGCTGCTCTTTCAAAAGCAAGGTTCAAGTCTGTGTGTTGAATGCACTCATCTGAAAGAAGTTTCTGAGAATGCTTCTGTCTAGTTCTTACGTGAAGATATTTCCTTTTCCAGCTTAGGCCTCAAAGCGCTCCAAATAAACAGTTGCAAATTCTACAAAAGGAGTGTTTCAAAAGAGTTCTATCAAAACGAACTTTCAAGTCTGTGAGTTGAATGCACTTATCATACCGAAGTTTCCTGGAATGCTTCTGTCTAGTTTTTATGTGAAGACATTTCCTTTTCCAGCATAGGCCTCAAAGCACTCCAAATATCCACTTGCAGATTCTACAAAAAGAGAGTTTCAAAACTGCTCTATCAAAAGCAAGCTTCAACACTGTGAGTAGAATGCACTCATCACAAAGAAGTTTCTGAGAATGCTTCTGTCTAGTTTTTATGTGAAGATATTTCCTTTTCCAACATAGGCCTCAAAGCGCTCCAAATAAACACATGCAGATTCTACAAAAGGAGTGTTTCGAAACTGCTCTTTCAAGAGGAACATTCAAGTCTGTGAGTTGAATGCACTCATCACACAGAAGTTTCTCAGAATGCTTCTGTCTAGTTTTTATGTGAAGATATTTCCTTTTCCAGCATAGGCCTCAGAACGCTCCAAATATCCTCTTGCAGATTCTACAAAAAGAGTGTTTCAAAACTGTTCTATCAAAAGGAAGGTTCAACTCTGTGAGTCGAATGAATGCATCATGAAGAACTTTCTGAGAATGCTTCTCTGTAGTTTTTAGGTGAAGATATTCCAAAACCCAGCACAGGCCTCGAAGTGCTCCAAATAACCACTTGCAGATTTTACCAAAAGAGTGTTTCAAAACTGCTCTTTCTATACGTAAGTTCAAGTCTGTGAGATGAATGCACTCAACACAAAGAAGTTTCTGAGAATGCTTCTGTTCAGTTTTTATGTGAAGATATTTCCTTTTCCAGCCTAGTCCTCAAACGGCTCCAAATATCCACTTGCAGATTCTACAAAAAGAGTGTTTCCAAACTTCTCTATCAATTGGTAGGTTCAACCCTGTGAGTTGAATGAAGTCATCACAAAGAAGTTTCTGAGAATCCTTCTCTCTAGTTTTTATGTGAAGATATTTCCTTTTCCAACATAGGCCTCAAGGTGCTCCGAATAAACACTTGCAGATTCTACAAACTTACTGTTTCAAAACTGTTCTATCAAAAGGAACGTTGAAGTCTGTGAGTTGAATGCACTCATCACAAAGAAGTTTCTCAGAATGCTTCCGTCTAGTTTTTAGGTGAAGAGATTTCATTTCCCAGCATAGGCCTCAAAGCGCTCCAAATATCCACTTGCAGATTCTATAAGAAGAGAGTTTCCAAACTGCTCTTTCAAAAGGAAACTTCAAGTCTGTGAGTTGAATGCACTCATCACAAAGAAGTTTCTGAGAATGCTTCCGTCTAGTTTCTATATGAAGATATTTCCTTTTCCAACATAGGCCCCAAAGTGCTCCAAATAAACCCTTGCAGATTCTACAAAAGGAGTGTTTCAAAACTGCTCTTTCTATAGGTAAGTTCAAGTCTGTGAGTTGAATGCACTCAACACAAAGAAGTTTCTGAGAATGCTTCTGTTCAGTTTTTATGTGAAGATATTTCCTTTTCCAGCATAGGCCTCAAACGGCTCCAAATATCCACTTGCAGATTCTACAAAAAGAGTGTTTCCAAACTTCTCTATCAATTGGTAGGTTCAACTCTGTGAGTTGAATGAAGTCATCACAAAGAAGTTTCTGAGAATCCTTCTCTCTAGTTTTTATGTGAAGATATTTCCTTTTCCAACGTAGGCCTCAAAGCGCTCCAAATAAACACATGCAGATTCTACAAAAGGAGTGTTTCAAAACTGTTCTATCAAACGGAACGTTCAAGTCTGTGAGTTGAATGTACTCATCACACAGATGTTTCTCAGAATGCTTCTGTCTAGTTTTTAGTTGAAGAGATTTCATTTCCCAGCATAGGCCTCAAAGCGCTCCAAATATCCACTTGCAGAATCTGCGAAAAGAGTGTTTCAAAGCTGCTCTTTCAAAAGCAAGGTTCAAGTCTGTGTGTTGAATGCACTCATCCGAAAGAAGTTTCTGAGAATGCTTCTGTCTAGTTCTTACGTGAAGATATTTCCTTTTCCAGCTTAGGCCTCAAAGCGCTCCAAATAAACACTTGCAAATTCTACAAAAGGAGTGTTTCAAAAGAGTTCTATCAAAAGGAACGTTCAAGTCTGTGAGTTGAATGCACTTATCATACCGAAGTTTCCTGGAATGCTTCTGTCTAGTTTTTATGTGAAGACATTTCCTTTTCCAGCAGAGGCCTCAAAGCACTCCAAATATCCACTTGCAGATTCTGCAAAAAGAGTGTTTCAAAACTGCTCTATCAAAAGCAAGCTTCAACACTGTGAGTAGAATGCACTCATCACAAAGAAGTTTCTGAGAATGCTTCTGTCTAGTTTTTATGTGAAGATATTTCCTTTTCCAAAATAGGCCTCAAAGCGCTCCAAATAAACACTTGCAGATTCTACAAAAGGAGTGTTTCGAAACTGCTCTTTCAAGAGGAACCTTCAAGTCTGTGAGTTGAATGCACTCATCACACAGAAGTTTCTGAGAATGCTTCTGTCTAGTTTTTATATGAAGATGTTTCCTTTTCCAGCATAGGCCCCAAAACGCTCCAAATATCCTCTTGCAGATTGTACAAAAAGAGTGTTTCAAAACTGTTCTATCAAAAGGAAGGTTCAACTCTGTGAGTTGAATGAATGCATCATGAAGAACTTTCTGAGAATGCTTCTCTGTAATTTTTAGGTGAAGATATTCCAAAACCCAGCACAGGCCTCGAAGTGCTCCAAATAACCACTTGCAGATTTTACCAAAAGAGTGTTTCAAAACTGCTCTTTCTATAGGTAAGTTCAAGTCTGTGAGTTGAATGCACTCAACACAAAGAAGTTTCTGAGAATGCTTCTGTTCAGTTTTTATGTGAAGATATTTCCTTTTCCAGCATAGGCTTCAAACGGCTCCAAATATCCACTTGCAGATTCTACAAAAAGAGTGTTTCCAAACTTCTCTATCAATTGGTAGGTTCAACTCTGTGAGTTGAATGAAGTCATCACAAAGAAGTTTCTGAGAATCCTTCTCTCTAGTTTTTATGTGAAGATATTTCCTTTTCCAACATAGGCCTCAAGGTGCTCCGAATAAACACTTGCAGATTCTACAAACTTAATGTTTCAAAACTGTTCTATCAAAAGGAACGTTGAAGTCTGTGAGTTGAATGCACTCATCACAAAGAAGTTTCTCAGAATGCTTCCGTCTAGTTTTTAGGTGAAGAGATTTCATTTCCCAGCACAGGCCTCAAAGCGCTCCAAATATCCACTTGCAGATTCTACAAGAAGAGTGTTTCCAAACTGCTCTTTCAAAAGGAAGCTTCAAGTCTGTGAGTTGAATGCACTCATCACAAAGAAGTTTCTGAGAATGCTTCCGTCTAGTTTCTATATGAAGATATTTCCTTTTCCAACATAGGCCCCAAAGTGCTCCAAATAAACCCTTGCAGATTCTACAAAAGGAGTGTTTCAAAACTGCTCTTTCTATAGGTAAGTTCAAGTCTGTGAGTTGAATGCACTCAACACAAAGAAGTTTCTGAGAATGCTTCTGTTCAGTTTTTATGTGAAGATATTTCCTTTTCCAGCATAGGCCTCAAAAGGCTCCAAATATCCACTTGCAGATTCTACAAAAGGAGTGTTTCCAAACTTCTCTATCAACTGGTAGGTTCAACTCTGTGAGTTGAATGAACTCATCACAAAGAAGTTTCTGAGAATCCTTCTCTCTAGTTTTTATGTGAAGATATTTCCTTTTCCAACGTAGGCCTCAAAGCGCTCCAAATAAACACATGCAGATTCTACAAAAGGAGTGTTTCAAAAGTGTTCTATCAAAGGGAACGTTCAAGTCTGTGAGTTGAATGTACTCATCACACAGATGTTTCTCAGAATGCTTCTGTCTAGTTTTTAGGTGAAGAGATTTCATTTCCCAGCATACGCCTCAAAGCGCTCCAAATATCCACTTGCAGAATCTACGAAAAGAGTGTTTCAAAGCTGCTCTTTCAAAAGCAAGGTTCAAGTCTGTGTGTTGAATGCACTCATCTGAAAGAAGTTTCTGAGAATGCTTCTGTCTAGTTCTTACGTGAAGATATTTCCTTTTCCAGCTTAGGCCTCAAAGCGCTCCAAATAAACACTTGCAAATTTTACAAAAGGAGTGTTTCAAAAGAGTTCTATCAAAAGGAACGTTCAAGTCTGTGAGTTGAATGCACTTATCATACCGAAGTTTCCTGGAATGCTTCTGTCTAGTTTTTATGTGAAGACATTTCCTTTTCCAGCAGAGGCCTCAAAGCACTCCAAATATCCACTTGCAGATTCTACAAAAAGAGTGTTTAAAAACTGCTCTATCAAAAGCAAGCTTCAACACTGTGAGTAGAATGCACTCATCACAAAGAAGTTTCTGAGAATGCTTCTGTCTAGTTTTTATGTGAAGATATTTCCTTTTCCAACATAGGCCTCAAAGCGCTCCAAATAAACACTTGCAGATTCTACAAAAGGAGTGTTTCAAAACTGCTCTTTCAAGAGGAACGTTCAAGTCTGTGAGTTGAATGCACTCATCACACAGAAGTTTCTGAGAATGCTTCTGTCTAGTTTTTATGTGAAGATATTTCCTTTTCCAGCATAGGCCTCAAAACGCTCCAAATATCCTCTTGCAGATTCTACAAAAAGAGTGTTTCAAAACTGTTCTATGAAAAGGAAGGTTCAACTCTGTAAGTTGAATGAATGCATCATGAAGAACTTTCTGAGAATGCTTCTCTGTAGTTTTTAGGTGAAGATATTCCAAAACCCAGCACAGGCCTCGAAGTGCTCCAAATAACCACTTGCAGATTTTACCAAAAGAGTGTTTCAAAACTGCTCTTTCTATAGGTAAGTTCAAGTCTGTGAGTTGAATGCACTCAACACAAAGAAGTTTCTGAGAATGCTTCTGTTCAGTTTTTATGTGAAGATATTTCCTTTTCCAGCATAGGCCTCAAACGGCTCCAAATATCCACTTGCAGATTCTACAAAAAGAGTGTTTCCAAACTTCTCTATCAATTGGTAGGTTCAACTCTGTGAGTTGAATGAAGTCATCACAAAGAAGTTTCTGAGAATCCTTCTCTCTAGTTTTTATGTGAAGATATTTCCTTTTCCAACGTAGGCCTCAAAGCGCTCCAAATAAACACATGCAGATTCTACAAAAGGAGTGTTTCAAAACTGTTCTATCAAAGGGAACGTTCAAGTCTGTGAGTTGAATGTACTGATAACACAGATGTTTCTCAGAATGTTTCTGTCTAGTTTTTAGGTGAAGAGATTTCATTTCCCAGCATAGGCCTCAAAGCGCTCCAAATATCCACTTGCAGATGCTACAAGAAGATTGTTTACAAACTGCTCTTTCAAAAGGAAGCTTCAAGTCTGTGAGTTGAATGCACTCATCACAAAGAAGTTTCTGAGAATGCTTCCGTCTAGTTTCTATATGAAGATATTTCCTTTTCCAACATAGGCCCCAAAGTGCTCCAAATAAACCCTTGCAGATTCTCCAAAAGGAGTGTTTCAAAACTGCTCTTTCTATAGGTAAGTTCAAGTCTGTGAGTTGAATGCACTCAACACAAAGAAGTTTCTGAGAATGCTTCTGTTCAGTTTTTATGTGAAGATATTTCCTTTTCCAGCATAGGCCTCAAACGGCTCCAAATATCCACTTGCAGATTCTACAAAAAGTGTGTTTCCAAACTTCTCTATCAATTGGTAGGTTCAACTCTGTGAGTTGAATGAAGTCATCACAAAGAAGTTTCTGAGAATCCTTCTCTCTAGTTTTTATGTGAAGATATTTCCTTTTCCAACGTAGGCCTCAAAGCGCTCCAAATAAACACATGCAGATTCTACAAAAGGAGTGTTTCAAAACTGTTCTATCAAAGGGAACGTTCAAGTCTGTGAGTTGAATGTACTCGTCACACAGATGTTTCTCAGAATGCTTCTGTCTAGTTTTTAGGTGAAGAGATTTCATTTCCCAGCATAGGCCTCAAAGCGCTCCAAATATCCACTTGCAGATTCTATAAGAGGAGAGTTTCCAAACTGCTCTTTCAAAAGGAGCTTCAAGTCTGTGAGTTGAATGCACTCATCACAAAGAAGTTTCTGAGAATGCTTCCGTCTAGTTTCTATATGAAGATATTTCCTTTTCCAACATAGGCCCCAAAGTGCTCCAAATAAACCCTTGCAGATTCTCCAAAAGGAGTGTTTCAAAACTGCTCTTTCTATAGGTAAGTTCAAGTCTGTGAGTTGAATGCACTCAACACAAAGAAGTTTCTGAGAATGCTTCTGTTCAGTTCTTATGTGAAGATATTTCCTTTTCCAGCATAGGCCTCAAACGGCTCCAAATATCCACTTGCAGATTCTACAAAAAGAGTGTTTCCAAACTTCTCTATCAATTGGTAGGTTCAACTCTGTGAGTTGAATGAACTCATCACAAAGAAGTTTCTGAGAATCCTTCTCTTTAGTTTTTATGTGAAGATATTTCCTTTTCCAACGTAGGCCTCAAAGCGCTCCAAATAAACACATGCAGATTCTACAAAAGGAGTGTTTCAAAACTGTTCTATCAAAGGGAACGTTCAAGTCTGTGAGTTGAATGTACTCATCACACAGATGTTTCTCAGAATGCTTCTGTCTAGTTTTAGTTGAAGAGATTTCATTTCCCAGCATAGGCCTCAAAGCGCTCCAAATATCCACTTGCAGAATCTGCGAAAAGAGTGTTTCAAAGCTGCTCTTTCAAAAGCAAGGTTCAAGTCTGTGTGTTGAATGCACTCATCCGAAAGAAGTTTCTGAGAATGCTTCTGTCTAGTTCTTACGTGAAGATATTTCCTTTTCCAGCTTAGGCCTCAAAGCGCTCCAAATAAACACTTGCAAATTCTACAAAAGGAGTGTTTCAAAAGAGTTCTATCAAAAGGAACGTTCAAGTCTGTGAGTTGAATGCACTTATCATACCGAAGTTTCCTGGAATGCTTCTGTCTAGTTTTTATGTGAAGACATTTCCTTTTCCAGCAGAGGCCTCAAAGCACTCCAAATATCCACTTGCAGATTCTACAAAAAGAGTGTTTAAAAACTGCTCTATCAAAAGCAAGCTTCAACACTGTGAGTAGAATGCACTCATCACAAAGAAGTTTCTGAGAATGCTTCTGTCTAGTTTTTATGTGAAGATATTTCCTTTTCCAACATAGGCCTCAAAGCGCTCCAAATAAACACTTGCAGATTCTACAAAAGGAGTGTTTCAAAACTGCTCTTTCAAGAGGAACGTTCAAGTCTGTGAGTTGAATGCACTCATCACACAGAAGTTTCTGAGAATGCTTCTGTCTAGTTTTTATGTGAAGATATTTCCTTTTCCAGCATAGGCCTCAAAACGCTCCAAATATCCTCTTGCAGATTCTACAAAAAGAGTGTTTCAAAACTGTTCTATGAAAAGGAAGGTTCAACTCTGTAAGTTGAATGAATGCATCATGAAGAACTTTCTGAGAATGCTTCTCTGTAGTTTTTAGGTGAAGATATTCCAAAACCCAGCACAGGCCTCGAAGTGCTCCAAATAACCACTTGCAGATTTTACCAAAAGAGTGTTTCAAAACTGCTCTTTCTATAGGTAAGTTCAAGTCTGTGAGTTGAATGCACTCAACACAAAGAAGTTTCTGAGAATGCTTCTGTTCAGTTTTTATGTGAAGATATTTCCTTTTCCAGCATAGGCCTCAAACGGCTCCAAATATCCACTTGCAGATTCTACAAAAAGAGTGTTTCCAAACTTCTCTATCAATTGGTAGGTTCAACTCTGTGAGTTGAATGAAGTCATCACAAAGAAGTTTCTGAGAATCCTTCTCTCTAGTTTTTATGTGAAGATATTTCCTTTTCCAACGTAGGCCTCAAAGCGCTCCAAATAAACACATGCAGATTCTACAAAAGGAGTGTTTCAAAACTGTTCTATCAAAGGGAACGTTCAAGTCTGTGAGTTGAATGTACTGATAACACAGATGTTTCTCAGAATGTTTCTGTCTAGTTTTTAGGTGAAGAGATTTCATTTCCCAGCATAGGCCTCAAAGCGCTCCAAATATCCACTTGCAGATGCTACAAGAAGATTGTTTACAAACTGCTCTTTCAAAAGGAAGCTTCAAGTCTGTGAGTTGAATGCACTCATCACAAAGAAGTTTCTGAGAATGCTTCCGTCTAGTTTCTATATGAAGATATTTCCTTTTCCAACATAGGCCCCAAAGTGCTCCAAATAAACCCTTGCAGATTCTCCAAAAGGAGTGTTTCAAAACTGCTCTTTCTATAGGTAAGTTCAAGTCTGTGAGTTGAATGCACTCAACACAAAGAAGTTTCTGAGAATGCTTCTGTTCAGTTTTTATGTGAAGATATTTCCTTTTCCAGCATAGGCCTCAAACGGCTCCAAATATCCACTTGCAGATTCTACAAAAAGTGTGTTTCCAAACTTCTCTATCAATTGGTAGGTTCAACTCTGTGAGTTGAATGAAGTCATCACAAAGAAGTTTCTGAGAATCCTTCTCTCTAGTTTTTATGTGAAGATATTTCCTTTTCCAACGTAGGCCTCAAAGCGCTCCAAATAAACACATGCAGATTCTACAAAAGGAGTGTTTCAAAACTGTTCTATCAAAGGGAACGTTCAAGTCTGTGAGTTGAATGTACTCGTCACACAGATGTTTCTCAGAATGCTTCTGTCTAGTTTTTAGGTGAAGAGATTTCATTTCCCAGCATAGGCCTCAAAGCGCTCCAAATATCCACTTGCAGATTCTATAAGAGGAGAGTTTCCAAACTGCTCTTTCAAAAGGAGCTTCAAGTCTGTGAGTTGAATGCACTCATCACAAAGAAGTTTCTGAGAATGCTTCCGTCTAGTTTCTATATGAAGATATTTCCTTTTCCAACATAGGCCCCAAAGTGCTCCAAATAAACCCTTGCAGATTCTCCAAAAGGAGTGTTTCAAAACTGCTCTTTCTATAGGTAAGTTCAAGTCTGTGAGTTGAATGCACTCAACACAAAGAAGTTTCTGAGAATGCTTCTGTTCAGTTCTTATGTGAAGATATTTCCTTTTCCAGCATAGGCCTCAAACGGCTCCAAATATCCACTTGCAGATTCTACAAAAAGAGTGTTTCCAAACTTCTCTATCAATTGGTAGGTTCAACTCTGTGAGTTGAATGAACTCATCACAAAGAAGTTTCTGAGAATCCTTCTCTTTAGTTTTTATGTGAAGATATTTCCTTTTCCAACGTAGGCCTCAAAGCGCTCCAAATAAACACATGCAGATTCTACAAAAGGAGTGTTTCAAAACTGTTCTATCAAAGGGAACGTTCAAGTCTGTGAGTTGAATGTACTCATCACACAGATGTTTCTCAGAATGCTTCTGTCTAGTTTTAGTTGAAGAGATTTCATTTCCCAGCATAGGCCTCAAAGCGCTCCAAATATCCACTTGCAGAATCTGCGAAAAGAGTGTTTCAAAGCTGCTCTTTCAAAAGCAAGGTTCAAGTCTGTGTGTTGAATGCACTCATCCGAAAGAAGTTTCTGAGAATGCTTCTGTCTAGTTCTTACGTGAAGATATTTCCTTTTCCAGCTTAGGCCTCAAAGCGCTCCAAATAAACACTTGCAAATTCTACAAAAGGAGTGTTTCAAAAGAGTTCTATCAAAAGGAACGTTCAAGTCTGTGAGTTGAATGCACTTATCATACCGAAGTTTCCTGGAATGCTTCTGTCTAGTTTTTATGTGAAGACATTTCCTTTTCCAGCAGAGGCCTCAAAGCACTCCAAATATCCACTTGCAGATTCTACAAAAAGAGTGTTTAAAAACTGCTCTATCAAAAGCAAGCTTCAACACTGTGAGTAGAATGCACTCATCACAAAGAAGTTTCTGAGAATGCTTCTGTCTAGTTTTTATGTGAAGATATTTCCTTTTCCAACATAGGCCTCAAAGCGCTCCAAATAAACACTTGCAGATTCTACAAAAGGAGTGTTTCAAAACTGCTCTTTCAAGAGGAACGTTCAAGTCTGTGAGTTGAATGCACTCATCACACAGAAGTTTCTGAGAATGCTTCTGTCTAGTTTTTATGTGAAGATATTTCCTTTTCCAGCATAGGCCACAAAACGCTCCAAATATCCTCTTGCAGATTCTACAAAAAGAGTGTTTCAAAACTGTTCTATGAAAAGGAAGGTTCAACTCTGTAAGTTGAATGAATGCATCATGAAGAACTTTCTGAGAATGCTTCTCTGTAGTTTTTAGGTGAAGATATTCCAAAACCCAGCACAGGCCTCGAAGTGCTCCAAATAACCACTTGCAGATTTTACCAAAAGAGTGTTTCAAAACTGCTCTTTCTATAGGTAAGTTCAAGTCTGTGAGTTGAATGCACTCAACACAAAGAAGTTTCTGAGAATGCTTCTGTTCAGTTTTTATGTGAAGATATTTCCTTTTCCAGCATAGGCCTCAAACGGCTCCAAATATCCACTTGCAGATTCTACAAAAAGAGTGTTTCCAAACTTCTCTATCAATTGGTAGGTTCAACTCTGTGAGTTGAATGAAGTCATCACAAAGAAGTTTCTGAGAATCCTTCTCTCTAGTTTTTATGTGAAGATATTTCCTTTTCCAACGTAGGCCTCAAAGCGCTCCAAATAAACACATGCAGATTCTACAAAAGGAGTGTTTCAAAACTGTTCTATCAAAGGGAACGTTCAAGTCTGTGAGTTGAATGTACTGATCACACAGATGTTTCTCAGAATGTTTCTGTCTAGTTTTTAGGTGAAGAGATTTCATTTCCCAGCATAGGCCTCAAAGCGCTCCAAATATCCACTTGCAGATTCTACAAGAAGATTGTTTACAAACTGCTCTTTCAAAAGGAAGCTTCAAGTCTGTGAGTTGAATGCACTCATCACAAAGAAGTTTCTGAGAATGCTTCCGTCTAGTTTCTATATGAAGATATTTCCTTTTCCAACATAGGCCCCAAAGTGCTCCAAATAAACCCTTGCAGATTCTCCAAAAGGAGTGTTTCAAAACTGCTCTTTCTATAGGTAAGTTCAAGTCTGTGAGTTGAATGCACTCAACACAAAGAAGTTTCTGAGAATGCTTCTGTTCAGTTCTTATGTGAAGATATTTCCTTTTCCAGCATAGGCCTCAAACGGCTCCAAATATCCACTTGCAGATTCTACAAAAAGAGTGTTTCCAAACTTCTCTATCAATTGGTAGGTTCAACTCTGTGAGTTGAATGAACTCATCACAAAGAAGTTTCTGAGAATCCTTCTCTCTAGTTTTTATGTGAAGATATTTCCTTTTCCAACGTAGGCCTCAAAGCGCTCCAAATAAACACATGCAGATTCTACAAAAGGAGTGTTTCAAAACTGTTCTATCAAAGGGAACGTTCAAGTCTGTGAGTTGAATGTACTCATCACACAGATGTTTCTCAGAATGCTTCTGTCTAGTTTTTAGGTGAAGAGATTTCATTTCCCAGCATAGGCCTCAAAGCGCTCCAAATATCCACTTGCAGAATCTACGGAAAGAGTGTTTCAAAGCTGCTCTTTCAAAAGCAAGGTTCAAGTCTGTGTGTTGAATGCACTCATCCGAAAGAAGTTTCTGAGAATGCTTCTGTCTAGTTCTTACGTGAAGATATTTCCTTTTCCAGCTTAGGCCTCAAAGCGCTCCAAATAAACAGTTGCAAATTCTACAAAAGGAGTGTTTCAAAAGAGTTCTATCAAAACGAACGTTCAAGTCTGTGAGTTGAATGCACTTATCATACCGAAGTTTCCTGGAATGCTTCTGTCTAGTTTTTATGTGAAGACATTTCCTTTTCCAGCAGAGGCCTCAAAGCACTCCAAATATCCACTTGCAGATTCTACAAAAAGAGAGTTTCAAAACTGCTCTATCAAAAGCAAGCTTCAACACTGTGAGTAGAATGCACTCATCACAAAGAAGTTTCTGAGAATGCTTCTGTCTAGTTTTTATGTGAAGATATTTCCTTTTCCAACATAGGCCTCAAAGCGCTCCAAATAAACACTTGCAGATTCTACAAAAGGAGTCTTTCGAAACTGCTCTTTCAACAGGAACGTTCAAGTCTGTGAGTTGAATGCACTCATCACACAGAAGTTTCTCAGAATGCTTCTGTCTAGTTTTTATGTGAAGATATTTCCTTTTCCAGCATAGGCCTCAGAACGCTCCAAATATCCTCTTGCAGATTCTACAAAAAGAGTGTTTCAAAACTGTTCTATCAAAAGGAAGGTTCAACTCTGTGAGTCGAATGAATGCATCATGAAGAACTTTCTGAGAATGCTTCTCTGTAGTTTTTAGGTGAAGATATTCCAAAACCCAGCACAGGCCTCGAAGTGCTCCAAATAACCACTTGCAGATTTTACCAAAAGAGTGTTTCAAAACTGCTCTTTCTATACGTAAGTTCAAGTCTGTGAGATGAATGCACTCAACACAAAGAAGTTTCTGAGAATGCTTCTGTTCAGTTTTTATGTGAAGATATTTCCTTTTCCAGCCTAGTCCTCAAACGGCTCCAAATATCCACTTGCAGATTCTACAAAAAGAGTGTTTCCAAACTTCTCTATCAATTGGCAGGTTCAACCCTGTGAGTTGAATGAAGTCATCACAAAGAAGTTTCTGACAATCCTTCTCTCTAGTTTTTATGTGAAGATATTTCCTTTTCCAACATAGGCCTCAAGGTGCTCCGAATAAACACTTGCAGATTCTACAAACTTAATGTTTCAAAACCGTTCTGTCAAAAGGAACGTTGAAGTCTGTGAGTTGAATGCACTCATCACAAAGAAGTTTCTCAGAATGCTTCCGTCTAGTTTTTAGGTGAAGAGATTTCATTTCCCAGCACAGGCCTCAAAGCGCTCCAAATATCCACTTGCAGATTCTACAAGAAGAGTGTTTCCAAACTGCTCTTTCAAAAGGAAGCTTCAAGTCTGTGAGTTGAATGCACTCATCACAAAGAAGTTTCTGAGAATGCTTCCATCTAGTTTCTATATGAAGATATTTCCTTTTCCAACATAGGCCCCAAAGTGCTCCAAATAAACCCTTGTAGATTCTACAAAAGGAGTGTTTCAAAACTGCTCTTTCTATAGGTAAGTTCAAGTCTGTGAGTTGAATGCACTCAACACAAAGAAGTTTCTGAGAATGCTTCTGTTCAGTTTTTATGTGAAGATATTTCCTTTTCCAGCATAGGCCTCAAACAGCTCCAAATATCCACTTGCAGATTCTACAAAAAGAGTGTTTCCAAACTTCTCTATCAATTGGTAGGTTCAACTCTGTGAGTTGAATGAAGTCATCACAAAGAAGTTTCTGAGAATCCTTCTCTCTAGTTTTTATGTGAAGATATTTCCTTTTCCAACGTAGGCCTCAAAGCGCTCCAAATAAACACATGCAGATTCTACAAAAGGAGTGTTTCAAAACTGTTCTATCAAAGGGAACGTTCAAGTCTGTGAGTTGAATGTACTCATCACACAGATGTTTCTCAGAATGCTTCTGTCTAGTTTTTAGGTGAAGAGATTTCATTTCCCAGCATAGGCCTCAAAGCGCTCCAAATATCCACTTGCAGAATCTACGAAAAGAGTGTTTCAAAGCTGCTCTTTCAAAAGCAAGGTTCAAGTCTGTGTGTTGAATGCACTCATCCGATAGAAGTTTCTGAGAATGCTTCTGTCTAGTTCTTACGTGAAGATATTTCCTTTTCCAGCTTAGGCCTCAAAGCGCTCCAAATAAACACTTGCAAATTCTACAAAAGGAGTGTTTCAAAAGAGTTCTATCAAAAGGAACGTTCAAGTCTGTGAGTTGAATGCACTTATTATACCGAAGTTTCCTGGCATGCTTCTGTCTAGTTTTTATGTGAAGACATTTCCTTTTCCAGCAGAGGCCTCAAAACACTCCAAATATCCACTTGCAGATTCTACAAAAAGAGTGTTTCAAAACTGCTCTATCAAAAGCAAGCTTCAACACTGTGAGTAGAATGCACTCATCACAAAGAAGTTTCTGAGAATGCTTCTGTCTAGTTTTTATGTGAAGATATTTCCTTTTCCAACATAGGCCTCAAAGCGCTCCAAATAAACACTTGCAGATTCTACAAAAGGAGTGTTTCGAAACTGCTCTTTCAAGAGGAACGTTCAAGTCTGTGAGTTGAATGCACTCATCACACAGAAGTTTCTGAGAATGCTTCTGTCTAGTTTTTATGTGAAGATGTTTCCTTTTCCAGCATAGGCCTCAAAACGCTCCAAATATCCTCTTGCAGATTCTACAAAAAGAGTGTTTCAAAACTGTTCTATCAAAAGGAAGGTTCAACTCTGTGAGTTGAATGAATGCATCATGTAGAACTTTCTGACAATGCTTCTCTGTAGTTTTTAGGTGAAGAAATTCCAAACCCAGCACAGGCCTCGAAGTGCTCCAAATAACCACTTGCAGATTTTACCAAAAGAGTGTTTCAAAACTGCTCTTTCTATACGTAAGTTCAAGTCTGTGAGATGAATGCACTCAACACAAAGAAGTTTCTGAGAATGCTTCTGTTCAGTTTCTATGTGAAGATATTTCCTTTTCCAGCATAGGCCTCAAACGGCTCCAAATTTTCACTTGCAGATTCTACAAAAAGAGTGTTTCCAAACTTCTCTATCAATTGGTAGGTTCAACCCTGTGAGTTGAATGAAGTCATCACAAAGAAGTTTCTGAGAATCCTTCTCTCTAGTTTTTATGTGAAGATATTTCCTTTTCCAACATAGGCCTCAAGGTGCTCCGAATAAACACTTGCAGATTCTACAAACTTAATGTTTCAAAACTGTTCTATCAAAAGGAACGTTGAAGTCTGTGAGTTGAATGCACTCATCACAAAGAAGTTTCTCAGAATGCTTCCGTCTAGTTTTTAGGTGAAGATATTTCATTTGCCAGCATAGGCCTCAAAGCGCTCCAAATATCCACTTGCAGATTCTATAAGAAGAGAGTTTCCAAACTGCTCTTTCAAAAGGAAGCTTCAAGTCTGTGAGTTGAATGCACTCATCAGAAAGAAGTTTCTGAGAATGCTTCCGTCTAGTTTCTATATGAAGATATTTCCTTTTCCAACATAGGCCCCAAAGTGCTCCAAATAAACCCTTGCAGATTCTACAAAAGGAGTGTTTCAAAACTGCTCTTTCTATAGGTAAGTTCAAGTCTGTGAGCTGAATGCACTCAACACAAAGAAGTTTCTGAGAATGCTTCTGTTCAGTTTTTATGTGAAGATATTTCCTTTTCCAGCATAGGCCTCAAACGGCTCCAAATATCCACTTGCAGATTCTACAAAAAGAGTGTTTCCAAACTTCTCTATCAATTGGTAGGTTCAACTCTGTGAGTTGAATGAAGTCATCACAAAGAAGTTTCTGAGAATCCTTCTCTCTAGTTTTTATGTGAAGGTATTTCCTTTTCCAGCGTAGGCCTCAAAGCGCTCCAAATAAACACATGCAGATTCTACAAAAGGAGTGTTTCAAAACTGTTCTATCAAAGGGAACGTTCAAGTCTGTGAGTTGAATGTACTCATCACACAGATGTTTCTCAGAATGCTTCTGTCTAGTTTTTAGGTGAAGAGATTTCATTTCCCAGCATAGGCCTCAAAGCGCTCCAAATATCCACTTGCAGATTCTATAAGAAGAGAGTTTCCAAACTGCTCTTTCAAAAGGAAGCTTCAAGTCTGTGAGTTGAATGCACTCATCAGAAAGAAGTTTCTGAGAATGCTTCCGTCTAGTTTCTATATGAAGATATTTCCTTTTCCAACATAGGCCCCAAAGTGCTCCAAATAAACCCTTGCAGATTCTACAAAAGGAGTGTTTCAAAACTGCTCTTTCTATAGGTAAGTTCAAGTCTGTGAGTTCAATGCACTCAACACAAAGAAGTTTCTGAGAATGCTTCTGTTCAGTTTTTATGTGAAGATATTTCCTTTTCCAGCATAGGCCTCAAACGGCTCCAAATATCCACTTGCAGATTCTACAAAAAGAGTGTTTCCAAACTTCTCTATCAATTGGTAGGTTCAACTCTGTGAGTTGAATGAAGTCATCACAAAGAAGTTTCTGAGAATCCTTCTCTCTAGTTTTTATGTGAAGATATTTCCTTTTCCAGCGTAGGCCTCAAAGCGCTCCAAATAAACACATGCAGATTCTACAAAAGGAGTGTTTCAAAACTGTTCTATCAAAGGGAACGTTCAAGTCTGTGAGTTGAATGTACTCATCACACAGATGTTTCTCAGAATGCTTCTGTCTAGTTTTTAGGTGAAGAGATTTCATTTCCCAGCATAGGCCTCAAAGCGCTCCAAATATCCACTTGCAGATTCTATAAGAAGAGAGTTTCCAAACTGCTCTTTCAAAAGGAAGCTTCAAGTCTGTGAGTTGAATGCACTCATCACAAAGAAGTTTCTGAGAATGCTTCCGTCTAGTTTCTATATGAAGATATTTCCTTTTCCAACATAGGCCCCAAAGTGCTCCAAATAAACCCTTGCAGATTCTACAAAAGGAGTGTTTCAAAACTGCTCTTTCTATAGGTAAGTTCAAGTGTGTGAGTTGAATGCACTCAACACAAAGAAGTTTCTGAGAATGCTTCTGTTCAGTTTTTATGTGAAGATATTTCCTTTTCCAGCATAGGCCTCAAACGGCTCCAAATATCCACTTGCAGATTCTACAAAAAGAGTGTTTCCAAACTTCTCTATCAATTGGTAGGTTCAACTCTGTGAGTTGAATGAACTCATCACAAAGAAGTTTCTGAGAATCCTTCTCTCTAGTTTTTATGTGAAGATATTTCCTTTTCCAACGTAGGCCTCAAAGCGCTCCAAATAAACACATGCAGATTCTACAAAAGGAGTGTTTCAAAACTGTTCTATCAAAGGGAACGTTCAAGTCTGTGAGTTGAATGTACTCATCACACAGATGTTTCTCAGAATGCTTCTGTCTAGTTTTTAGTTGAAGAGATTTCATTTCCCAGCATAGGCCTCAAAGCGCTCCAAATATCCACTTGCAGAATCTATGAAAAGAGTGTTTCAAAGCTGCTCTTTCAAAAGCAAGGTTCAAGTCTGTGTGTTGAATGCACTCATCCGAAAGAAGTTTCTGAGAATGCTTCTGTCTAGTTCTTACGTGAAGATATTTCCTTTTCCAGCTTAGGCCTCAAAGCGCTCCAAATAAACACTAGCAAATTCTACAAAAGGAGTGTTTCAAAAGAGTTCTATCAAAAGGAACGTTCAAGTCTGTGAGTTGAATGCACTTATCATACCGAAGTTTTCTGGAATGCTTCTGTCTAGTTTTTATGTGAAGACATTTCCTTTTCCAGCAGAGGCCTCAAAACACTCCAAATATCCACTTGCAGATTCTACAAAAAGAGTGTTTCAAAACTGCTCTATCAAAAGCAAGCTTCAACACTGTGAGTAGAATGCACTCATCACAAAGAAGTTTCTGAGAATGCTTCTGTCTAGTTTTTATGTGAAGATATTTCCTTTTCCAACATAGGCCTCAAAGCGCTCCAAATAAACACTTGCAGATTCTACAAAAGGAGTGTTTCGAAACTGCTCTTTCAAGAGGAACGTTCAAGTCTGTGAGTTGAATGCACTCATCACCCAGAAGTTTCTGAGAATGCTTCTGTCTAGTTTTTATGTGAAGATGTTTCCTTTTCCAGAATAGGCCTCAAAACGCTTCAAATATCCTCTTGCAGATTCTACAAAAAGAGTGTTTCAAAACTGTTCTATGAAAAGGAAGGTTCAACTCTGTGAGTTGAATGAATGCATCATGAAGAACTTTCTCAGAATGCTTCTCTGTAGTTTTTAGGTGAAGATGTTCCAAAACCCAGCACAGGCCTCGAAGTGCTCCAAATAACCACTTGCAGATTTTACCAAAAGAGTGTTTCAAAACTGCTCTTTCTATAGGTAAGTTCAAGTCTGTGAGTTGAATGCACTCAACACAAAGAAGTTTCTGAGAATGCTTCTGTTCAGTTTTTATGTGAAGGTATTTCCTTTTCCAGCATAGGCCTCAAACGGCTCCAAATATCCACTTGCAGATTCTACAAAAAGAGTGTTTCCAAACTTCTCTATCAATTGGTAGGTTCAACTCTGTGAGTTGAATGAAGTCATCACAAAGAAGTTTCTGAGAATCCTTCTCTCTAGTTTTTATGTGATGATATTTCCTTTTCCAACATAGGCCTCAAGGTGCTCCGAATAAAAACTTGCAGATTCTACAAACTTAATGTTTCAAAACTGTTCTATCAAAAGGAACGTTGAAGTCTGTGAGTTGAATGCACTCATCACAAAGAAGTTTCTCAGAATGCTTCCGTCTAGTTTTTAGGTGAAGAGATTTCATTTCCCAGCACAGGCCTCAAAGCGCTCCAAATATCCACTTGCAGATTCTACAAGAAGAGTGTTTCCAAACTGCTCTTTCAAAAGGAAGCTTCAAGTCTGTGAGTTGAATGCACTCATCACAAAGAAGTTTCTGAGAATGCTTCCGTCTAGTTTCTATATGAAGATATTTCCTTTTCCAACATAGGCCCCAAAGTGCTCCAAATAAACCCTTGCAGATTCTACAAAAGGAGTGTTTCAAAACTGCTCTTTCTATAGGTAAGTTCAAGTCTGTGAGTTGAATGCACTCAACACAAAGAAGTTTCTGAGAATGCTTCTGTTCAGTTTTTATGTGAAGATATTTCCTTTTCCAGCATAGGCCTCAAACGGCTCCAAATATCCACTTGCAGATTCTACAAAAAGAGTGTTTCCAAACTTCTCTATCAATTGGTAGGTTCAACTCTGTGAGTTGAATGAAGTCATCACAAAGAAGTTTCTGAGAATCCTTCTCTCTAGTTTTTACGTGAAGATATTTCCTTTTCCAGCGTAGGCCTCAAAGCGCTCCAAATAAACACATGCAGATTCTACAAAAGGAGTGTTTCAAAACTGTTCTATCAAAGGGAACGTTCAAGTCTGTGAGTTGAATGTACTCATCACACAGATGTTTCTCAGAATGCTTCTGTCTAGTTTTTAGGTGAAGAGATTTCATTTCCCAGCATAGGCCTCAAAGCGCTCCAAATATCCACTTGCAGATTCTATAAGAAGAGAGTTTCCAAACTGCTCTTTCAAAAGGAGCTTCAAGTCTGTGAGTTGAATGCACTCATCACAAAGAAGTTTCTGAGAATGCTTCCGTCTAGTTTCTATATGAAGATATTTCCTTTTCCAACATAGGCCCCAAAGTGCTCCAAATAAACCCTTGCAGATTCTACAAAAGGAGTGTTTCAAAACTGCTCTTTCTATAGGTAAGTTCAAGTCTGTGTGTTGAATGCACTCAACACAAAGAAGTTTCTGAGAATGCTTCTGTTCAGTTTTTATGTGAAGATATTTCCTTTTCCAGCATAGGCCTCAAACGGCTCCAAATATCCACTTGCAGATTCTACAAAAAGAGTGTTTCCAAACTTCTCTATCAATTGGTAGGTTCAACTCTGTGAGTTGAATGAACTCATCACAAAGAAGTTTCTGAGAATCCTTCTCTCTAGTTTTTATGTGAAGATATTTCCTTTTCCAGCGTAGGCCTCAAAGCGCTCCAAATAAACACATGCAGATTCTACAAAAGGAGTGTTTCAAAACTGTTCTATCAAAGGGAACGTTCAAGTCTGTGAGTTGAATGTACTCATCACACAGATGTTTCTCAGAATGCTTCTGTCTAGTTTTTAGTTGAAGAGATTTCATTTCCCAGCATAGGCCTCAAAGCGCTCCAAATATCCACTTGCAGAATCTATGAAAAGAGTGTTTCAAAGCTGCTCTTTCAAAAGCAAGGTTCAAGTCTGTGTGTTGAATGCACTCATCCGAAAGAAGTTTCTGAGAATGCTTCTGTCTAGTTCTTACGTGAAGATATTTCCTTTTCCAGCTTAGGCCTCAAAGCGCTCCAAATAAACACTTGCAAATTCTACAAAAGGAGTGTTTCAAAAGAGTTCTATCAAAAGGAACGTTCAAGTCTGTGAGTTGAATGCACTTATCATACCGAAGTTTTCTGGAATGCTTCTGTCTAGTTTTTATGTGAAGACATTTCCTTTTCCAGCAGAGGCCTCAAAACACTCCAAATATCCACTTGCAGATTCTACAAAAAGAGTGTTTCAAAACTGCTCTATCAAAAGCAAGCTTCAACACTGTGAGTAGAATGCACTCATCACAAAGAAGTTTCTGAGAATGCTTCTGTCTAGTTTTTATGTGAAGATATTTCCTTTTCCAACATAGGCCTCAAAGCGCTCCAAATAAACACTTGCAGATTCTACAAAAGGAGTGTTTCGAAACTGCACTTTCAAGAGGAACGTTCAAGTCTGTGAGTTGAATGCACTCATCACCCAGAAGTTTCTGAGAATGCTTCTGTCTAGTTTTTATGTGAAGATGTTTCCTTTTCCAGAATAGGCCTCAAAACGCTTCAAATATCCTCTTGCAGATTCTACAAAAAGAGTGTTTCAAAACTGTTCTATGAAAAGGAAGGTTCAACTCTGTGAGTTGAATGAATGCATCATGAAGAACTTTCTGAGAATGCTTCTCTGTAGTTTTTAGGTGAAGATGTTCCAAAACCCAGCACAGGCCTCGAAGTGCTCCAAATAACCACTTGCAGATTTTACCAAAAGAGTGTTTCAAAACTGCTCTTTCTATAGGTAAGTTCAAGTCTGTGAGTTGAATGCACTCAACACAAAGAAGTTTCTGAGAATGCTTCTGTTCAGTTTTTATGTGAAGATATTTCCTTTTCCAGCATAGGCCTCAAACGGCTCCAAATATCCACTTGCAGATTCTACAAAAAGAGTGTTTCCAAACTTCTCTATCAATTGGTAGGTTCAACTCTGTGAGTTGAATGAAGTCATCACAAAGAAGTTTCTGAGAATCCTTCTCTCTAGTTTTTATGTGATGATATTTCCTTTTCCAACATAGGCCTCAAGGTGCTCCGAATAAAAACTTGCAGATTCTACAAACTTAATGTTTCAAAACTGTTCTATCAAAAGGAACGTTGAAGTCTGTGAGTTGAATGCACTCATCACAAAGAAGTTTCTCAGAATGCTTCCGTCTAGTTTTTAGGTGAAGAGATTTCATTTCCCAGCACAGGCCTCAAAGCGCTCCAAATATCCACTTGCAGATTCTACAAGAAGAGTGTTTCCAAACTGCTCTTTCAAAAGGAAGCTTCAAGTCTGTGAGTTGAATGCACTCATCACAAAGAAGTTTCTGAGAATGCTTCCGTCTAGTTTCTATATGAAGATATTTCCTTTTCCAACATAGGCCCCAAAGTGCTCCAAATAAACCCTTGCAGATTCTACAAAAGGAGTGTTTCAAAACTGCTCTTTCTATAGGTAAGTTCAAGTCTGTGAGTTGAATGCACTCAACACAAAGAAGTTTCTGAGAATGCTTCTGTCTAGTTTTTATGTGAAGATATTTCCCTTTCCAACATTGGCCTCAAAGCGCTCCAAATAAACACTTGCAGATTCTACAAAAGGAGTGTTTCGAAACTGCTCTTTCAAGAGGAATGTTCAAGTCTGTGAGTTGAATGCACTCATCACACAGAAGTTTCTGAGAATGCTTCTGTCTAGTTTTTATGTGAAGATGTTTCCTTTTCCAGCAGAGGCCTCAAAACGCTCCAAACATCCTCTTGCAGATTCTACAAAAAGAGTGTTTCAAAACTGTTCTATCAAAAGGAAGGTTCAACTCTGTGAGTTGAATGAATGCATCATGAAGAACTTTCTGAGAATGCTTCTCTGTAGTTTTTAGGTGAAGATATTCCAAAACCCAGCACAGGCCTCGAAGTGCTCCAAATTACCACTTGCAGATTTTACCAAAAGAGTGTTTCAAAACTGCTCTTTCTATAGGTAAGTTCAAGTCTGTGAGTTGAATGCACTCAACACAAAGAAGTTTCTGAGAATGCTTCTGTTCAGTTTTTATGTGAAGATATTTCCTTTTCCAGCATAGGCCTCAAACGGCTCCAAATATCCACTTGCAGATTCTACAAAAAGAGTGTTTCCAAACTTCTCTATCAATTGGTAGGTTCAACTCTGTGAGTTGAATGAAGTCATCACAAAGAAGTTTCTGAGAATCCTTCTCTCTAGTTTTTATGTGAAGATATTTCCTTTTCCAACATAGGCCTCAAGGTGCTCCGAATAAACACTTGCAGATTCTACAAACTTAATGTTTCAAAACTGTTCTATCAAAAGGAACGTTGAAGTCGGTGAGTTGAATGCACTCATCTCAAAGAAGTTTCTCAGAATGCTTCCGTCTAGTTTTTAGGTGAAGAGATTTCATTTCCCAGCAGAGGCCTCAAAGCGCTCCAAATATCCACTTGCAGATTCTATAAGAAGAGAGTTTCAAAACTGCTCTTTCAAAAGTAGCTTCAAGTCTGTGAGTTGAATGCACTCATCACAAAGAAGTTTCTGAGAATGCTTCCGTCTAGTTTCTATATGAAGATATTTCCTTTTCCAACATAGGCCCCAAAGTGCTCCAAATAAACCCTTGCAGATTCTACAAAAGGAGTGTTTCAAAACTGCTCTTTCTATAGGTAAGTTGAAGTCTGTGAGTTGAATGCACTCAACACAAAGAAGTTTCTGAGAATGCTTCTGTTCAGTTTTTATGTGAAGATATTTCTTTTTCCAGCATAGGCCTCAAAAGGCTCCAAATATCCACTTGCAGATTCTACAAAAAGAGTGTTTCCAAAGTTCTCTATCAATTGGTAGGTTCAACTCTGTGAGTTGAATGAACTCATCACAAAGAAGTTTCTGAGAATCCTTCTCTCTAGTTTTTATGTGAAGATATTTCCTTTTCCAGCGTAGGCCTCAAAGCGCTCCAAATAAACACATGCAGATTCTACAAAAGGAGTGTTTCAAAACTGTTCTATCAAAGGGAACGTTCAAGTCTGTGAGTTGAATGTACTCATCACACAGATGTTTCTCAGAATGCTTCTGTCTAGTTTTTAGGTGAAGAGATTTCATTTCCCAGCATAGGCCTCAAATCGCTCCAAATATCCACTTGCAGAATCTATGAAAAGAGTGTTTCAAAGTTGCTCTTTCAAAAGCAAGGTTCAAGTCTGTGTGTTGAATGCACTCATCTGAAAGAAGTTTCTGAGAATGCTTCTGTCTAGTTCTTACGTGAAGATATTTCCTTTTCCAGCTTAGGCCTCAAAGCGCTCCAAATAAACACTTGCAAATTCTACAAAAGGAGTGTTTCAAAAGAGTTCTATCAAAAGGAACGTTCAAGTCTGTGAGTTGAATGCACTTATCATACCGAAGTTTCCTGGAATGCTTCTGTCTAGTTTTTATGTGAAGACATTTCCTTTTCCAGCAGAGGCCTCAAAGCACTCCAAATATCCACTTGCAGATTCTACAAAAAGAGTGTTTCAAAACTGCTCTATCAAAAGCAAGCTTCAACACTGTGAGTAGAATGCACTCATCACAAAGAAGTTTCTGAGAATGCTTCTGTCTAGTTTTTATGTGAAGATATTTGCTTTTCCAACATAGGCCTGAAAGCGCTCCAAATAAACACTTGCAGATACTACAAAAGGAGTGTTTCGAAACTGCTCTTTCAAGAGGAACGTTCAAGTCTGTGAGTTGAATGCACTCATCACACAGAAGTTTCTGAGAATGCTTCTGTCTAGTTTTTATGTGAAGATGTTTCCTTTTCCAGCATAGGCCTCAAAACGCTCCAAATATCCTCCTGCAGATTCTACAAAAAGAGTGTTTCAAAACTGTTCTATCAAAAGGAAGGTTCAACTCTGTGAGTTGAATGAATGCATCATGAAGAACTTTCTGAGAATGCTTCTCTGTAGTTTTTAGGTGAAGATATTCCAAAACCCAGCACAGGCCTCGAAGTGCTCAAAATAACCACTTGCAGATTTTACCAAAAGAGTGTTTCAAAACTGCTCTTTCTATAGGTAAGTTCAAGTCTGTGAGTTGAATGCACTCAACACAAAGAAGTTTCTGAGAATGCTTCTGTTCAGTTTTTATGTGAAGATATTTCCTTTTCCAGCATAGGCCTCAAACGGCTCCAAATATCCACTTGCAGATTCTACAAAAAGAGTGTTTCCAAACTTCTCTATCAATTGGTAGGTTCAACTCTGTGAGTTGAATGAAGTCATCACAAAGAAGTTTCTGAGAATCCTTCTCTCTAGTTTTTATGTGAAGATATTTCCTTTTCCAACATAGGCCTCAAGGTGCTCCGAATAAACACTTGCAGATTCTACAAACTTAATGTTTCAAAACTGTTCTATCAAAAGGAACGTTGAAGTCGGTGAGTTGAATGCACTCATCTCAAAGAAGTTTCTCAGAATGCTTCCGTCTACTTTTTAGGTGAAGAGATTTCATTTCCCAGCATAGGCCTCAAAGCGCTCCAAATATCCACTTGCAGATTCTATAAGAAGAGAGTTTCAAAACTGCTCTTTCAAAAGTAGCTTCAAGTCTGTGAGTTGAATGCACTCATCACAAAGAAGTTTCTGAGAATGCTTCCGTCTAGTTTCTATATGAAGATATTTCCTTTTCCAACATAGGCCCCAAAGTGCTCCAAATAAACCCTTGCAGATTCTACAAAAGGAGTGTTTCAAAACTGCTCTTTCTATAGGTAAGTTGAAGTCTGTGAGTTGAATGCACTCAACACAAAGAAGTTTCTGAGAATGCTTCTGTTCAGTTTTTATGTGAAGATATTTCTTTTTCCAGCATAGGCCTCAAAAGGCTCCAAATATCCACTTGCAGATTCTACAAAAAGAGTGTTTCCAAAGTTCTCTATCAATTGGTAGGTTCAACTCTGTGAGTTGAATGAACTCATCACAAAGAAGTTTCTGAGAATCCTTCTCTCTAGTTTTTATGTGAAGATATTTCCTTTTCCAGCGTAGGCCTCAAAGCGCTCCAAATAAACACATGCAGATTCTACAAAAGGAGTGTTTCAAAACTGTTCTATCAAAGGGAACGTTCAAGTCTGTGAGTTGAATGTACTCATCACACAGATGTTTCTCAGAATGCTTCTGTCTAGTTTTTAGGTGAAGAGATTTCATTTCCCAGCATAGGCCTCAAATCGCTCCAAATATCCACTTGCAGAATCTATGAAAAGAGTGTTTCAAAGCTGCTCTTTCAAAAGCAAGGTTCAAGTCTGTGTGTTGAATGCACTCATCTGAAAGAAGTTTCTGAGAATGCTTCTGTCTAGTTCTTACATGAAGATATTTCCTTTTCCAGCTTAGGCCTCAAAGCGCTCCAAATAAACACTTGCAAATTCTACAAAAGGAGTGTTTCAAAAGAGTTCTATCAAAAGGAACGTTCAAGTCTGTGAGTTGAATGCACTTATCATACCGAAGTTTCCTGGAATGCTTCTGTCTAGTTTTTATGTGAAGACATTTCCTTTTCCAGCAGAGGCCTCAAAGCACTCCAAATATCCACTTGCAGATTCTACAAAAAGAGTGTTTCAAAACTGCTCTATCAAAAGCAAGCTTCAACACTGTGAGTAGAATGCACTCATCACAAAGAAGTTTCTGAGAATGCTTCTGTCTAGTTTTTATGTGAAGATATTTGCTTTTCCAACATAGGCCTCAAAGCGCTCCAAATAAACACTTGCAGATACTACAAAAGGAGTGTTTCGAAACTGCTCTTTCAAGAGGAACGTTCAAGTCTGTGAGTTGAATGCACTCATCACACAGAAGTTTCTGAGAATGCTTCTGTCTAGTTTTTATGTGAAGATGTTTCCTTTTCCAGCATAGGCCTCAAAACGCTCCAAATATCCTCTTGCAGATTCTACAAAAAGAGTGTTTCAAAACTGTTCTATCAAAAGGAATGTTCAACTCTGTGAGTTGAATGAATGCATCATGAAGAACTTTCTGAGAATGCTTCTCTGTAGTTTTTAGGTGGAGATATTCCAAAACCCAGCACAGGCCTCGAAGTGCTCCAAATAACCACTTGCAGATTTTACCAAAAGAGTGTTTCAAAACTGCTCTTTCTATAGGTAAGTTCAAGTCTGTGAGTTGAATGCACTCAACACAAAGAAGTTTCTGAGAATGCTTCTGTTCAGTTTTTATGTGAAGATATTTCCTTTTCCAGCATAGGCCTCAAACGGCTCCAAATATCCACTTGCAGATTCTACAAAAAGAGTGTTTCCAAACTTCTCTATCAATTGGTAGGTTCAACTCTGTGAGTTGAATGAAGTCATCACAAAGAAGTTTCTGAGAATCCTTCTCTCTAGTTTTTATGTGAAGATATTTCCTTTTCCAACATAGGCCTCAAGGTGCTCCGAATAAACACTTGCAGATTCTACAAACTTAATGTTTTAAAACTGTTCTATCAAAAGGAACGTTGAAGTCTGTGAGTTGAATGCACTCATCACAAAGAAGTTTCTCAGAATGCTTCCATCTAGTTTTTAGGTGAAGAGATTTCATTTCCCAGCACAGGCCTCAAAGCGCTCCAAATATCCACTTGCAGATTCTACAAGAAGAGTGTTTCCAAACTGCTCTTTCAAAAGGAAGCTTCAAGTCTGTGAGTTGAATGCACTCATCACAAAGAAGTTTCTGAGAATGCTTCCGTCTAGTTTCTATATGAAGATATTTCCTTTTCCAACATAGGCCCCAAAGTGCTCCAAATAAACCCTTGCAGATTCTACAAAAGGAGTGTTTCAAAACTGCTCTTTCTATAGGTAAGTTCAAGTCTGTGAGTTGAATGCACTCACCACAAAGAAGTTTCTGAGAATGCTTCTGTTCAGTTTTTATGTGAAGATATTTCCTTTTCCAGCATAGGCCTCAAACGGCTCCAAATATCCACTTGCAGATTCTACAAAAGGAGTGTTTCCAAACTTCTCTATCAATTGGTAGGTTCAACTCTGTGAGTTGAATGAAGTCATCACCAAGAAGTTTCTGAGAATCCTTCTCTCTAGTTTTTATGTGAAGATATTTCCTTTTCCAACGTAGGTCTCAAAGCGCTCCAAATAAACACATGCAGATTCTACAAAAGGAGTGTTTCAAAACTGTTCTATCAAAGGGAACGTTCAAGTCTGTGAGTTGAATGTACTCATCACACAGATGTTTCTCAGAATGCTTCTGTCTAGTTGTTAGGTGAAGAGATTTCATTTCCCAGCATAGGCCTCAAAGCGCTCCAAATATCCACTTGCAGATTCTATAAGAAGAGAGTTTCCAAACTGCTCTTTCAAAAGGAAGCTTCAAGTCTGTGTGTTGAATGCACTCATCCAAAAGAAGTTTCTGAGAATGCTTCTGTCTAGTTCTTACGTGAAGATATTTCCTTTTCCAGGTAAGGCCTCAAAGCGCTCCAAATAAACACTTGCAAATTCTACAAAAGGAGTGTTTCAAAAGAGTTCTATCAAAAGGAACGTTCAAGTCTGTGAGTTGAATGCACTTATCATACCGAAGTTTCCTGGAATGCTTCTGTCTAGTTTTTATGTGAAGACATTTCCTTTTCCAGCAGAGGCCTCAAAGCACTCCAAATATCCACTTGCAGATTCTACAAAAGGAGTGTTTCGAAACTGCTCTTTCAAGAGGAACGTTCAAGTCTGTGAGTTGAATGCACTCATCACACAGAAGTTTCTGAGAATGCTTCTGTCTAGTTTTTATGTGAAGATGTTTCCTTTTCCAGCATAGGCCTCAAAACGCTCCAAATATCCTCTTGGAGATTCTACAAAAAGAGTGTTTCAAAACTGTTCTATCAAAAGGAAGGTTCAACTCTGTGAGTTGAATGAATGCATCATGAAGAACTTTCTGAGAATGCTTCTCTGTAGTTTATAGGTGAAGATATTCCAAAACCCAGCACAGGCCTCGAAGTGCTCCAAATAACCACTTGCAGATTTTACCAAAAGAGTGTTTCAAAACTGCTCTTTCTATAGGTAAGTTCAAGTCTGTGAGTTGAATGCACTCAACACAAAGAAGTTTCTGAGAATGCTTCTGTTCAGTTTTTATGTGAAGATATTTCCTTTTCCAGCGTAGGCCTCAAACGGCTCCAAATATCCACTTGCAGATTCTACAAAAAGAGTGTTTCCAAACTTCTCTATCAATTGGTAGGTTCAACTCTGTGAGTTGAATGAAGTCATCACAAAGAAGTTTCTGAGAATCCTTCTCTCTAGTTTTTATGTGAAGATATTTCCTTTTCCAACATAGGCCTCAAGGTGCTCCGAATAAACACTTGCAGATTCTACAAACTTAATGTTTCAAAACTGTTCTATCAAAAGGAACGTTGAAGTCTGTGAGTTGAATGCACTCATCACAAAGAAGTTTCTCAGAATGCTTCCGTCTAGTTTTTAGGTGAAGAGATTTCATTTCCCAGCACAGGCCTCAAAGCGCTCCAAATATCCACTTGCAGATTCTACAAGAAGAGTGTTTCCAAACTGCTCTTTCAAAAGAAAGCTTCAAGTCTGTGAGTTGAATGCACTCATCACAAAGAAGTTTCTGAGAATGCTTCCGTCTAGTTTCTATATGAAGATATTTCCTTTTCCAACATAGGCCCCAAAGTGCTCCAAATAAACCCTTGCAGATTCTCCAAAAGGAGTGTTTCAAAACTGCTCTTTCTATAGGTAAGTTCAAGTCTGTGAGTTGAATGCACTCAACACAAAGAAGTTTCTGAGAATGCTTCTGTTCAGTTTTTATGTGAAGATATTTCCTTTTCCAGCATAGGCCTCAAACGGCTCCAAATATCCACTTGCAGATTCTACAAAAGGAGTGTTTCCAAACTTCTCTATCAATTGGTAGGTTCAACTCTGTGAGTTGAATGAAGTCATCACAAAGAAGTTTCTGAGAATCCTTCTCTCTAGTTTTTATGTGAAGATATTTCCTTTTCCAACGTATGCCTCAAAGCGCTCCAAATAAACACATGCAGATTCTACAAAAGGAGTGTTTCAAAACTGTTCTATCAAAGGGAACGTTCAAGTCTGTGAGTTGAATGTACTCATCACACAGATGTTTCTCAGAATGCTTCTGTCTAGTTTTTAGGTGAAGAGATTTCATTTCCCAGCATAGGCCTCAAAGCGCTCCAAATATCCACTTGCAGATTCTATAAGAAGAGAGTTTCCAAACTGCTCTTTCAGAAGGAAGCTTCAAGTCTGTGAGTTGAATGCACTCATCACAAAGAAGTTTCTGAGAATGCTTCCGTCTAGTTTCTATATGAAGATATTTCCTTTTCCAACATAGGCCCCAAAGTGCTCCAAATAAACCCTTGCAGATTCTACAAAAGGAGTGTTTCAAAACTGCTCTTTCTATAGGTAAGTTCAAGTCTGTGAGTTGAATGCACTCAACACAAAGTAGTTTCTGAGAATGCTTCTGTTCAGTTTTTATGTGAAGATATTTCCTTTTCCAGCATAGGCCTCAAACGGCTCCAAATATCCACTTGCAGATTCTACAAAAAGAGTGTTTCCAAACTTCTCTATCAATTGGTAGGTTCATCTCTGTGAGTTGAATGAACTCATCACAAAGAAGTTTCTGAGAATTCTTCTCTCTAGTTTTTATGTGAAGATATTTCCTTTTCCAGCGTAGGCCTCAAAGCGCTCCAAATAAACACATGCAGATTCTACAAAAGGAGTGTTTCAAAACTGTTCTATCAAAGGGAACGTTCAAGTCTGTGAGTTGAATGTACTCATCACACAGATGTTTCTCAGAATGCTTCTGTCTAGTTTTTAGGTGAAGAGATTTCATTTCCCAGCATAGGCCTCAAAGCGCTCCAAATAAACACTTGCAGATTCTACAAAAGGAGTGTTTCGAAACTGCTCTTTCAAGAGGAACGTTCAAGTCTGTGAGTTGAATGCACTCATCACAAAGAAGTTTCTGAGAATGCTTCTGTCTAGTTTTTATGTGAAGATGTTTCCTTTTCCAGCATAGGCCTCAAAACGCTCCAAATATCCTCTTGCAGATTCTACAAAAAAGAGTGTTTCAAAACTGTTCTATCAAAAGGAAGGTTCAACTCTGTGAGTTGAATGAATGCATCATGAAGAACTTTCTGAGAATGCTTCTCTGTAGTTTTTAGGTGAAGATAATCCAAAACCCAGCACAGGCCTCGAAGTGCTCCAAATAACCACTTGCAGATTTTACCAAAAGAGTGTTTCAAAACTGCTCTTTCTATAGGTAAGTTCAAGTCTGTGAGTTGAATGCACTCAACACAAAGAAGTTTCTGAGAATGCTTCTGTTCAGTTTTTATGTGAAGATATTTCCTTTTCCAGCATAGGCCTCAAACGGCTCCAAATATCCACTTGCAGATTCTACAAAAAGAGTGTTTCCAAACTTCTCTATCAATTGGTAGGTTCAACTCAGTGAGTTGAATGAAGTCATCACAAAGAAGTTTCTGAGAATCCTTCTCTCTAGTTTTTATGTGAAGATATTTCCTTTTCCAACATAGGCCTCAAGGTGCTCCGAATAAACACTTGCAGATTCTACAAACTTAATGTTTCAAAACTGTTCTATCAAAAGGAACGTTGAAGTCTGTGAGTTGAATGCACTCATCACAAAGAAGTTTCTCAGAATGCTTCCGTCTAGTTTTTAGGTGAAGAGATTTCATTTCCCAGCCCAGGCCTCAAAGCGCTCCAAATATCCACTTGCAGATTCTACAAGAAGAGTGTTTCCAAACTGCTCTTTCAAAAGGAAGCTTCAAGTCTGTGAGTTGAATGCACTCATCACAAAGAAGTTTCTGAGAATGCTTCCGTCTAGTTTCTATATGAAGATATTTCCTTTTCCAACATAGGCCCCAAAGTGCTCCAAATAAACCCTTGCAGATTCTCCAAAAGGAGTGTTTCAAAACTGCTCTTTCTATAGGTAAGTTCAAGTCTGTGAGTTGAATGCACTCAACACAAAGAAGTTTCTGAGAATGCTTCTGTTCAGTTTTTATGTGAAGATATTTCCTTTTCCAGCATAGGCCTCAAACGGCTCCAAATATCCACTTGCAGATTCTACAAAAGGAGTGTTTCCAAACTTCTCTATCAATTGGTAGGTTCAACTCTGTGAGTTGAATGAACTCATCACCAAGAAGTTTCTGAGAATCCTTCTCTCTAGTTTTTATGTGAAGATATTTCCTTTTCCAACGTAGGCCTCAAAGCGCTCCAAATAAACACATGCAGATTCTACAAAAGGAGTGTTTCAAAACTGTTCTATCAAAGGGAACGTTCAAGTCTGTGAGTTGAATGTACTCATCACACAGATGTTTCTCAGAATGCTTCTGTCTAGTTTTTAGGTGAAGAGATTTCATTTCCCAGCATAGGCCTCAAAGCGCTCCAAATATCCACTTGCAGAATCTACGAAAAGAGTGTTTCAAAGCTGCTCTTTCAAAAGCAAGGTTCAAGTCTGTGTGTTGAATGCACTCATCCGAAAGAAGTTTCTGAGAATGCTTCTGTCTAGTTCTTACGTGAAGATATTTCCTTTTCCAGCTTAGGCCTCAAAGCGCTCCAAATAAACACTTGCAAATTTTACAAAAGGAGTGTTTCAAAAGAGTTCTATCAAAAGGAACGTTCAAGTCTGTGAGTTGAATGCACTTATCATACCGAAGTTTCCTGGAATGCTTCTGTCTAGTTTTTATGTGAAGACATTTCCTTTTCCAGCAGAGGCCTTAAAGCACTCCAAATATCCACTTGCAGATTCTACAAAAAGAGTGTTTCAAAACTGCTCTATCAAAAGCAAGCTTCAACACTGTGAGTAGAATGCACTCATCACAAAGAAGTTTCTGAGAATGCTTCTGTCTAGTTTTTATGTGAAGATATTTCCTTTTCCAACATAGGCCTCAAAGCGCTCCAAATATCCACTTGCAGATTCTATAAGAAGAGAGTTTCCAAACTGCTCTTCCAAAAGGAGCTTCAAGTCTGTGAGTTGAATGCACTCATCACAAACAAGTTTCTGAGAATGCTTCCGTCTAGTTTCTATATGAAGATATTTCCTTTTCCAACATAGGCCCCAAAGTGCTCCAAATAAACCCTTGCAGATTCTACAAAAGGAGTGTTTCAAAACTGCTCTTTCTATAGGTAAGTTCAAGTCCGTGAGTTGAATGCACTCAACACAAAGAAGTTTCTGAGAATGCTTCTGTTCAGTTTTTATGTGAAGATATTTCCTTTTCCAGCATAGGCCTCAAACGGCTCCAAATATCCACTTGCAGATTCTACAAAAAGAGTGTTTCCAAACTTCTCTATCAATTGGTAGGTTCAACTCTGTGAGTTGAATGAAGTCATCACAAAGAAGTTTCTGAGAATCCTTCTCTCTAGTTTTTATGTGAAGATATTTCCTTTTCCAACGTAGGCCTCAAAGCGCTCCAAATAAACACATGCAGATTCTACAAAGGGAGTGTTTCAAAACTGTTCTATCAAAGGGAACATTCAAGTCTGTGAGTTGAATGTACTCATCACACAGAAGTTTCTCAGAATGCTTCTGTCTAGTTTTTAGGTGAAGAGATTTCATTTCCCAGCATAGGCCTCAAAGCGCTCCAAATATCCACTTGCAGATTCTATAAGAAGAGAGTTTCCAAACTGCTCTTTCAAAAGGAGCTTCAAGTCTGTGAGTTGAATGCACTCATCACACAGAAGTTTCTGAGAATGCTTCTGTCTAGTTTTTATGTGAAGATGTTTCCTTTTCCAGCATAGGCCTCAAAACGCTCCAAATATCCTCTTGCAGATTCTACAAAAAGAGTGTTTCAAAACTGTTCTATCAAAAGGAAGTTTCAACTCTGTGAGTTGAATGAATGCATCATGAAGAACTTTCTGAGAATGCTTCTCTGTAGTTTTTAGGTGAAGATATTCCAAAACCCAGCACAGGCCTCGAAGTGCTCCAAATAACCACTTGCAGATTTTACCAAAAGAGTGTTTCAAAACTGCTCTTTCTATAGGTAAGTTCAAGTCTGTGAGTTGAATGCACTCAACACAAAGAAGTTTCTGAGAATGCTTCTGTTCAGTTTTTATGTGAAGATATTTCCTTTTCCAGCATAGGCCTCAAACGGCTCCAAATATCCACTTGCAGATTCTACAAAAAGAGTGTTTCCAAACTTCTCTATCAATTGGTAGGTTCAACTCTGTGAGTTGAATGAAGTCATCACAAAGAAGTTTCTGAGAATCCTTCTCTCTAGTTTTTATGTGATGATATTTCCTTTTCCAACATAGGCCTCAAGGTGCTCCGAATAAAAACTTGCAGATTCTACAAACTTAATGTTTCAAAACTGTTCTATCAAAAGGAACGTTGAAGTCTGTGAGTTGAATGCACTCATCACAAAGAAGTTTCTCAGAATGCTTCCGTCTAGTTTTTAGGTGAAGAGATTTCATTTCCCAGCACAGGCCTCAAAGCGCTCCAAATATCCACTTGCAGATTCTACAAGAAGAGTGTTTCCAAACTGCTCTTTCAAAAGGAAGCTTCAAGTCTGTGAGTTGAATGCACTCATCACAAAGAAGTTTCTGAGAATGCTTCCGTCTAGTTTCTATATGAAGATATTTCCTTTTCCAACATAGGCCCCAAAGTGCTCCAAATAAACCCTTGCAGATTCTACAAAAGGAGTGTTTCAAAACTGCTCTTTCTATAGGTAAGTTCAAGTCTGTGAGTTGAATGCACTCAACACAAAGAAGTTTCTGAGAATGCTTCTGTTCAGTTTTTATGTGAAGATATTTCCTTTTCCAGCATAGGCCTCAAACGGCTCCAAATATCCACTTGCAGATTCTACAAAAAGAGTGTTTCCAAACTTCTCTATCAATTGGTAGGTTCAACTCTGTGAGTTGAATGAAGTCATCACAAAGAAGTTTCTGAGAATCCTTCTCTCTAGTTTTTACGTGAAGATATTTCCTTTTCCAGCGTAGGCCTCAAAGCGCTCCAAATAAACACATGCAGATTCTACAAAAGGAGTGTTTCAAAACTGTTCTATCAAAGGGAACGTTCAAGTCTGTGAGTTGAATGTACTCATCACACAGATGTTTCTCAGAATGCTTCTGTCTAGTTTTTAGGTGAAGAGATTTCATTTCCCAGCATAGGCCTCAAAGCGCTCCAAATATCCACTTGCAGATTCTATAAGAAGAGAGTTTCCAAACTGCTCTTTCAAAAGGAGCTTCAAGTCTGTGAGTTGAATGCACTCATCACAAAGAAGTTTCTGAGAATGCTTCCGTCTAGTTTCTATATGAAGATATTTCCTTTTCCAACATAGGCCCCAAAGTGCTCCAAATAAACCCTTGCAGATTCTACAAAAGGAGTGTTTCAAAACTGCTCTTTCTATAGGTAAGTTCAAGTCTGTGTGTTGAATGCACTCAACACAAAGAAGTTTCTGAGAATGCTTCTGTTCAGTTTTTATGTGAAGATATTTCCTTTTCCAGCATAGGCCTCAAACGGCTCCAAATATCCACTTGCAGATTCTACAAAAAGAGTGTTTCCAAACTTCTCTATCAATTGGTAGGTTCAACTCTGTGAGTTGAATGAACTCATCACAAAGAAGTTTCTGAGAATCCTTCTCTCTAGTTTTTATGTGAAGATATTTCCTTTTCCAGCGTAGGCCTCAAAGCGCTCCAAATAAACACATGCAGATTCTACAAAAGGAGTGTTTCAAAACTGTTCTATCAAAGGGAACGTTCAAGTCTGTGAGTTGAATGTACTCATCACACAGATGTTTCTCAGAATGCTTCTGTCTAGTTTTTAGTTGAAGAGATTTCATTTCCCAGCATAGGCCTCAAAGCGCTCCAAATATCCACTTGCAGAATCTATGAAAAGAGTGTTTCAAAGCTGCTCTTTCAAAAGCAAGGTTCAAGTCTGTGTGTTGAATGCACTCATCCGAAAGAAGTTTCTGAGAATGCTTCTGTCTAGTTCTTACGTGAAGATATTTCCTTTTCCAGCTTAGGCCTCAAAGCGCTCCAAATAAACACTTGCAAATTCTACAAAAGGAGTGTTTCAAAAGAGTTCTATCAAAAGGAACGTTCAAGTCTGTGAGTTGAATGCACTTATCATACCGAAGTTTTCTGGAATGCTTCTGTCTAGTTTTTATGTGAAGACATTTCCTTTTCCAGCAGAGGCCTCAAAACACTCCAAATATCCACTTGCAGATTCTACAAAAAGAGTGTTTCAAAACTGCTCTATCAAAAACAAGCTTCAACACTGTGAGTAGAATGCACTCATCACAAAGAAGTTTCTGAGAATGCTTCTGTCTAGTTTTTATGTGAAGATATTTCCTTTTCCAACATAGGCCTCAAAGCGCTCCAAATAAACACTTGCAGATTCTACAAAAGGAGTGTTTCGAAACTGCTCTTTCAAGAGGAACGTTCAAGTCTGTGAGTTGAATGCACTCATCACCCAGAAGTTTCTGAGAATGCTTCTGTCTAGTTTTTATGTGAAGATGTTTCCTTTTCCAGAATAGGCCTCAAAACGCTTCAAATATCCTCTTGCAGATTCTACAAAAAGAGTGTTTCAAAACTGTTCTATGAAAAGGAAGGTTCAACTCTGTGAGTTGAATGAATGCATCATGAAGAACTTTCTGAGAATGCTTCTCTGTAGTTTTTAGGTGAAGATGTTCCAAAACCCAGCACAGGCCTCGAAGTGCTCCAAATAACCACTTGCAGATTTTACCAAAAGAGTGTTTCAAAACTGCTCTTTCTATAGGTAAGTTCAAGTCTGTGAGTTGAATGCACTCAACACAAAGAAGTTTCTGAGAATGCTTCTGTTCAGTTTTTATGTGAAGATATTTCCTTTTCCAGCATAGGCCTCAAACGGCTCCAAATATCCACTTGCAGATTCTACAAAAAGAGTGTTTCCAAACTTCTCTATCAATTGGTAGGTTCAACTCTGTGAGTTGAATGAAGTCATCACAAAGAAGTTTCTGAGAATCCTTCTCTCTAGTTTTTATGTGATGATATTTCCTTTTCCAACATAGGCCTCAAGGTGCTCCGAATAAAAACTTGCAGATTCTACAAACTTAATGTTTCAAAACTGTTCTATCAAAAGGAACGTTGAAGTCTGTGAGTTGAATGCACTCATCACAAAGAAGTTTCTCAGAATGCTTCCGTCTAGTTTTTAGGTGAAGAGATTTCATTTCCCAGCACAGGCCTCAAAGCGCTCCAAATATCCACTTGCAGATTCTACAAGAAGAGTGTTTCCAAACTGCTCTTTCAAAAGGAAGCTTCAAGTCTGTGAGTTGAATGCACTCATCACAAAGAAGTTTCTGAGAATGCTTCCGTCTAGTTTCTATATGAAGATATTTCCTTTTCCAACATAGGCCCCAAAGTTCTCCAAATAAACCCTTGCAGATTCTACAAAAGGAGTGTTTCAAAACTGCTCTTTCTATAGGTAAGTTCAAGTCTGTGAGTTGAATGCACTCAACACAAAGAAGTTTCTGAGAATGCTTCTGTCTAGTTTTTATGTGAAGATATTTCCCTTTCCAACATTGGCCTCAAAGCGCTCCAAATAAACACTTGCAGATTCTACAAAAGGAGTGTTTCGAAACTGCTCTTTCAAGAGGAATGTTCAAGTCTGTGAGTTGAATGCACTCATCACACAGAAGTTTCTGAGAATGCTTCTGTCTAGTTTTTATGTGAAGATGTTTCCTTTTCCAGCAGAGGCCTCAAAACGCTCCAAACATCCTCTTGCAGATTCTACAAAAAGAGTGTTTCAAAACTGTTCTATCAAAAGGAAGGTTCAACTCTGTGAGTTGAATGAATGCATCATGAAGAACTTTCTGAGAATGCTTCTCTGTAGTTTTTAGGTGAAGATATTCCAAAACCCAGCACAGGCCTCGAAGTGCTCCAAATTACCACTTGCAGATTTTACCAAAAGAGTGTTTCAAAACTGCTCTTTCTATAGGTAAGTTCAAGTCTGTGAGTTGAATGCACTCAACACAAAGAAGTTTCTGAGAATGCTTCTGTTCAGTTTTTATGTGAAGATATTTCCTTTTCCAGCATAGGCCTCAAACGGCTCCAAATATCCACTTGCAGATTCTACAAAAAGAGTGTTTCCAAACTTCTCTATCAATTGGTAGGTTCAACTCTGTGAGTTGAATGAAGTCATCACAAAGAAGTTTCTGAGAATCCTTCTCTCTAGTTTTTATGTGAAGATATTTCCTTTTCCAACATAGGCCTCAAGGTGCTCCGAATAAACACTTGCAGATTCTACAAACTTAATGTTTCAAAACTGTTCTATCAAAAGGAACGTTGAAGTCGGTGAGTTGAATGCACTCATCTCAAAGAAGTTTCTCAGAATGCTTCCGTCTAGTTTTTAGGTGAAGAGATTTCATTTCCCAGCAGAGGCCTCAAAGCGCTCCAAATATCCACTTGCAGATTCTATAAGAAGAGAGTTTCAAAACTGCTCTTTCAAAAGTAGCTTCAAGTCTGTGAGTTGAATGCACTCATCACAAAGAAGTTTCTGAGAATGCTTCCGTCTAGTTTCTATATGAAGATATTTCCTTTTCCAACATAGGCCCCAAAGTGCTCCAAATAAACCCTTGCAGATTCTACAAAAGGAGTGTTTCAAAACTGCTCTTTCTATAGGTAAGTTGAAGTCTGTGAGTTGAATGCACTCAACACAAAGAAGTTTCTGAGAATGCTTCTGTTCAGTTTTTATGTGAAGATATTTCTTTTTCCAGCATAGGCCTCAAAAGGCTCCAAATATCCACTTGCAGATTCTACAAAAAGAGTGTTTCCAAAGTTCTCTATCAATTGGTAGGTTCAACTCTGTGAGTTGAATGAACTCATCACAAAGAAGTTTCTGAGAATCCTTCTCTCTAGTTTTTATGTGAAGATATTTCCTTTTCCAGCGTAGGCCTCAAAGCGCTCCAAATAAACACATGCAGATTCTACAAAAGGAGTGTTTCAAAACTGTTCTATCAAAGGGAACGTTCAAGTCTGTGAGTTGAATGTACTCATCACACAGATGTTTCTCAGAATGCTTCTGTCTAGTTTTTAGGTGAAGAGATTTCATTTCCCAGCATAGGCCTCAAATCGCTCCAAATATCCACTTGCAGAATCTATGAAAAGAGTGTTTCAAAGCTGCTCTTTCAAAAGCAAGGTTCAAGTCTGTGTGTTGAATGCACTCATCTGAAAGAAGTTTCTGAGAATGCTTCTGTCTAGTTCTTACGTGAAGATATTTCCTTTTCCAGCTTAGGCCTCAAAGCGCTCCAAATAAACACTTGCAAATTCTACAAAAGGAGTGTTTCAAAAGAGTTCTATCAAAAGGAACGTTCAAGTCTGTGAGTTGAATGCACTTATCATACCGAAGTTTCCTGGAATGCTTCTGTCTAGTTTTTATGTGAAGACATTTCCTTTTCCAGCAGAGGCCTCAAAGCACTCCAAATATCCACTTGCAGATTCTACAAAAAGAGTGTTTCAAAACTGCTCTATCAAAAGCAAGCTTCAACACTGTGAGTAGAATGCACTCATCACAAAGAAGTTTCTGAGAATGCTTCTGTCTAGTTTTTATGTGAAGATATTTGCTTTTCCAACATAGGCCTCAAAGCGCTCCAAATAAACACTTGCAGATACTACAAAAGGAGTGTTTCGAAACTGCTCTTTCAAGAGGAACGTTCAAGTCTGTGAGTTGAATGCACTCATCACACAGAAGTTTCTGAGAATGCTTCTGTCTAGTTTTTATGTGAAGATGTTTCCTTTTCCAGCATAGGCCTCAAAACGCTCCAAATATCCTCTTGCAGATTCTACAAAAAGAGTGTTTCAAAACTGTTCTATCAAAAGGAAGGTTCAACTCTGTGAGTTGAATGAATGCATCATGAAGAACTTTCTGAGAATGCTTCTCTGTAGTTTTTAGGTGAAGATATTCCAAAACCCAGCACAGGCCTCGAAGTGCTCAAAATAACCACTTGCAGATTTTACCAAAAGAGTGTTTCAAAACTGCTCTTTCTATAGGTAAGTTCAAGTCTGTGAGTTGAATGCACTCAACACAAAGAAGTTTCTGAGAATGCTTCTGTTCAGTTTTTATGTGAAGATATTTCCTTTTCCAGCATAGGCCTCAAACGGCTCCAAATATCCACTTGCAGATTCTACAAAAAGAGTGTTTCCAAACTTCTCTATCAATTGGTAGGTTCAACTCTGTGAGTTGAATGAAGTCATCACAAAGAAGTTTCTGAGAATCCTTCTCTCTAGTTTTTATGTGAAGATATTTCCTTTTCCAACATAGGCCTCAAGGTGCTCCGAATAAACACTTGCAGATTCTACAAACTTAATGTTTCAAAACTGTTCTATCAAAAGGAACGTTGAAGTCTGTGAGTTAAATGCACTCATCACAAAGAAGTTTCTCAGAATGCTTCCGTCTAGTTTTTAGGTGAAGAGATTTCATTTCCCAGCACAGGCCTCAAAGCGCTCCAAATATCCACTTGCAGATTCTACAAGAAGAGTGTTTCCAAACTGCTCTTTCAAAAGGAAGCTTCAAGTCTGTGAGTTGAATGCACTCATCACAAAGAAGTTTCTGAGAATGCTTCCGTCTAGTTTCTATATGAAGATATTTCCTTTTCCAACATAGGCCCCAAAGTGCTCCAAATAAACCCTTGCAGATTCTACAAAAGGAGTGTTTCAAAACTGCTCTTTCTATAGGTAAGTTCAAGTCTGTGAGTTGAATGCACTCAACACAAAGAAGTTTCTGAGAATGCTTCTGTTCAGTTTTTATGTGAAGATATTTCCTTTTCCAGCATAGGCCTCAAACGGCTCCAAATATCCACTTGCAGATTCTACAAAAAGAGTGTTTCCAAACTTCTCTATCAATTGGTAGGTTCAACTCTGTGAGTTGAATGAAGTCATCACAAAGGAGTTTCTGAGAATCCTTCTCTCTAGTTTTTATGTGAAGATATTTCCTTTTCCAACGTAGGCCTCAAAGCGCTCCAAATAAACACATGCAGATTCTACAAAAGGAGTGTTTCAAAACTGTTCTATCAAAGGGAACGTTCAAGTCTGTGAGTTGAATGTACTCATCACACAGATGTTTCTCAGAATGCTTCTGTCTAGTTTTTAGGTGAAGAGATTTCATTTCCCAGCATAGGCCTCAAAGCGCTCCAAATATCCACTTGCAGATTCTATAAGAAGAGAGTTTCCAAACTGCTCTTTCAAAAGGAAGCTTCAAGTCTGTGAGTTGAATGCACTCATGACAAAGAAGTTTCTGAGAATGCTTCCGTCTAGTTTCTATATGAAGATATTTCCTTTTCCAACATAGGCCCCAAAGTGCTCCAAATAAACCCTTGCAGATTCTACAAAAGGAGTGTTTCAAAACTGCTCTTTCTATAGGTAAGTTCAAGTCTGTGAGTTGAATGCACTCAACACAAAGAAGTTTCTGAGAATGCTTCTGTTCAGTTTTTATGTGAAGATATTTCCTTTTCCAGCATAGGCCTCAAACGGCTCCAAATATCCTCTTGCAGATTCTACAAAAAGAGTGTTTCCAAACTTCTCTATCAATTGGTAGGTTCAACTCTGTGAGTTGAATGAACTCATCACCAAGAAGTTTCTGAGAATCCTTCTCTCTAGTTTTTATGTGAAGATATTTCCTTTTCCAGCGTAGGCCTCAAAGCGCTCCAAATAAACACATGCAGATTCTACAAAAGGAGTGTTTCAAAACTGTTCTATCAAAGGGAACGTTCAAGTCTGTGAGTTGAATGTACTCATCACACAGATGTTTCTCAGAATGCTTCTGTCTAGTTTTTAGGTGAAGAGATTTCATTTCCCAGCATAGGCCTCAAAGCGCTCCAAATATCCACTTGCAGAATCTACGAAAAGAGTGTTTCAAAGCTGCTCTTTCAAAAGCAAGGTTCAAGTCTGTGTGTTGAATGCACTCATCCGAAAGAAGTTTCTGAGAATGCTTCTGTCTAGTTCTTACGTGAAGATATTTCCTTTTCCAGCTTAGGCCTCAAAGCGCTCCAAATAAACACTTGCAAATTCTACAAAAGGAGTGTTTCAAAAGAGTTCTATCAAAAGGAACGTTCAAGTCTGTGAGTTGAATGCACTTATCATACCGAAGTTTCCTGGAATGCTTCTGTCTAGTTTTTATGTGAAGACATTTCCTTTTCCAGCAGAGGCCTCAAAGCACTTCAAATATCCACTTGCAGATTCTACAAAAGGAGTGTTTCGAAACTGCTCTTTCAAGAGGAACGTTCAAGTCTGTGAGTTGAATGCACTCATCACCCAGAAGTTTCTGAGAATGCTTCTGTCTAGTTTTTATGTGAAGATGTTTCCTTTTCCAGAATAGGCCTCAAAACGCTTCAAATATCCTCTTGCAGATTCTACAAAAAGAGTGTTTCAAAACTGTTCTATGAAAAGGAAGGTTCAACTCTGTGAGTTGAATGAATGCATCATGAAGAACTTTCTGAGAATGCTTCTCTGTAGTTTTTAGGTGAAGATGTTCCAAAACCCAGCACAGGCCTCGAAGTGCTCCAAATAACCACTTGCAGATTTTACCAAAAGAGTGTTTCAAAACTGCTCTTTCTATAGGTAAGTTCAAGTCTGTGAGTTGAATGCACTCAACACAAAGAAGTTTCTGAGAATGCTTCTGTTCAGTTTTTATGTGAAGATATTTCCTTTTCCAGCATAGGCCTCAAACGGCTCCAAATATCCACTTGCAGATTCTACAAAAAGAGTGTTTCCAAACTTCTCTATCAATTGGTAGGTTCAACTCTGTGAGTTGAATGAAGTCATCACAAAGAAGTTTCTGAGAATCCTTCTCTCTAGTTTTTATGTGATGATATTTCCTTTTCCAACATAGGCCTCAAGGTGCTCCGAATAAAAACTTGCAGATTCTACAAACTTAATGTTTCAAAACTGTTCTATCAAAAGGAACGTTGAAGTCTGTGAGTTGAATGCACTCATCACAAAGAAGTTTCTCAGAATGCTTCCGTCTAGTTTTTAGGTGAAGAGATTTCATTTCCCAGCACAGGCCTCAAAGCGCTCCAAATATCCACTTGCAGATTCTACAAGAAGAGTGTTTCCAAACTGCTCTTTCAAAAGGAAGCTTCAAGTCTGTGAGTTGAATGCACTCATCACAAAGAAGTTTCTGAGAATGCTTCCGTCTAGTTTCTATATGAAGATATTTCCTTTTCCAACATAGGCCCCAAAGTGCTCCAAATAAACCCTTGCAGATTCTACAAAAGGAGTGTTTCAAAACTGCTCTTTCTATAGGTAAGTTCAAGTCTGTGAGTTGAATGCACTCAACACAAAGAAGTTTCTGAGAATGCTTCTGTCTAGTTTTTATGTGAAGATATTTCCCTTTCCAACATTGGCCTCAAAGCGCTCCAAATAAACACTTGCAGATTCTACAAAAGGAGTGTTTCGAAACTGCTCTTTCAAGAGGAATGTTCAAGTCTGTGAGTTGAATGCACTCATCACACAGAAGTTTCTGAGAATGCTTCTGTCTAGTTTTTATGTGAAGATGTTTCCTTTTCCAGCAGAGGCCTCAAAACGCTCCAAACATCCTCTTGCAGATTCTACAAAAAGAGTGTTTCAAAACTGTTCTATCAAAAGGAAGGTTCAACTCTGTGAGTTGAATGAATGCATCATGAAGAACTTTCTGAGAATGCTTCTCTGTAGTTTTTAGGTGAAGATATTCCAAAACCCAGCACAGGCCTCGAAGTGCTCCAAATTACCACTTGCAGATTTTACCAAAAGAGTGTTTCAAAACTGCTCTTTCTATAGGTAAGTTCAAGTCTGTGAGTTGAATGCACTCAACACAAAGAAGTTTCTGAGAATGCTTCTGTTCAGTTTTTATGTGAAGATATTTCCTTTTCCAGCATAGGCCTCAAACGGCTCCAAATATCCACTTGCAGATTCTACAAAAAGAGTGTTTCCAAACTTCTCTATCAATTGGTAGGTTCAACTCTGTGAGTTGAATGAAGTCATCACAAAGAAGTTTCTGAGAATCCTTCTCTCTAGTTTTTATGTGAAGATATTTCCTTTTCCAACATAGGCCTCAAGGTGCTCCGAATAAACACTTGCAGATTCTACAAACTTAATGTTTCAAAACTGTTCTATCAAAAGGAACGTTGAAGTCGGTGAGTTGAATGCACTCATCTCAAAGAAGTTTCTCAGAATGCTTCCGTCTAGTTTTTAGGTGAAGAGATTTCATTTCCCAGCAGAGGCCTCAAAGCGCTCCAAATATCCACTTGCAGATTCTATAAGAAGAGAGTTTCAAAACTGCTCTTTCAAAAGTAGCTTCAAGTCTGTGAGTTGAATGCACTCATCACAAAGAAGTTTCTGAGAATGCTTCCGTCTAGTTTCTATATGAAGATATTTCCTTTTCCAACATAGGCCCCAAAGTGCTCCAAATAAACCCTTGCAGATTCTACAAAAGGAGTGTTTCAAAACTGCTCTTTCTATAGGTAAGTTGAAGTCTGTGAGTTGAATGCACTCAACACAAAGAAGTTTCTGAGAATGCTTCTGTTCAGTTTTTATGTGAAGATATTTCTTTTTCCAGCATAGGCCTCAAAAGGCTCCAAATATCCACTTGCAGATTCTACAAAAAGAGTGTTTCCAAAGTTCTCTATCAATTGGTAGGTTCAACTCTGTGAGTTGAATGAACTCATCACAAAGAAGTTTCTGAGAATCCTTCTCTCTAGTTTTTATGTGAAGATATTTCCTTTTCCAGCGTAGGCCTCAAAGCGCTCCAAATAAACACATGCAGATTCTACAAAAGGAGTGTTTCAAAACTGTTCTATCAAAGGGAACGTTCAAGTCTGTGAGTTGAATGTACTCATCACACAGATGTTTCTCAGAATGCTTCTGTCTAGTTTTTAGGTGAAGAGATTTCATTTCCCAGCATAGGCCTCAAATCGCTCCAAATATCCACTTGCAGAATCTATGAAAAGAGTGTTTCAAAGCTGCTCTTTCAAAAGCAAGGTTCAAGTCTGTGTGTTGAATGCACTCATCTGAAAGAAGTTTCTGAGAATGCTTCTGTCTAGTTCTTACGTGAAGATATTTCCTTTTCCAGCTTAGGCCTCAAAGCGCTCCAAATAAACACTTGCAAATTCTACAAAAGGAGTGTTTCAAAAGAGTTCTATCAAAAGGAACGTTCAAGTCTGTGAGTTGAATGCACTTATCATACCGAAGTTTCCTGGAATGCTTCTGTCTAGTTTTTATGTGAAGACATTTCCTTTTCCAGCAGAGGCCTCAAAGCACTCCAAATATCCACTTGCAGATTCTACAAAAAGAGTGTTTCAAAACTGCTCTATCAAAAGCAAGCTTCAACACTGTGAGTAGAATGCACTCATCACAAAGAAGTTTCTGAGAATGCTTCTGTCTAGTTTTTATGTGAAGATATTTGCTTTTCCAACATAGGCCTCAAAGCGCTCCAAATAAACACTTGCAGATACTACAAAAGGAGTGTTTCGAAACTGCTCTTTCAAGAGGAACGTTCAAGTCTGTGAGTTGAATGCACTCATCACACAGAAGTTTCTGAGAATGCTTCTGTCTAGTTTTTATGTGAAGATGTTTCCTTTTCCAGCATAGGCCTCAAAACGCTCCAAATATCCTCTTGCAGATTCTACAAAAAGAGTGTTTCAAAACTGTTCTATCAAAAGGAAGGTTCAACTCTGTGAGTTGAATGAATGCATCATGAAGAACTTTCTGAGAATGCTTCTCTGTAGTTTTTAGGTGAAGATATTCCAAAACCCAGCACAGGCCTCGAAGTGCTCAAAATAACCACTTGCAGATTTTACCAAAAGAGTGTTTCAAAACTGCTCTTTCTATAGGTAAGTTCAAGTCTGTGAGTTGAATGCACTCAACACAAAGAAGTTTCTGAGAATGCTTCTGTTCAGTTTTTATGTGAAGATATTTCCTTTTCCAGCATAGGCCTCAAACGGCTCCAAATATCCACTTGCAGATTCTACAAAAAGAGTGTTTCCAAACTTCTCTATCAATTGGTAGGTTCAACTCTGTGAGTTGAATGAAGTCATCACAAAGAAGTTTCTGAGAATCCTTCTCTCTAGTTTTTATGTGAAGATATTTCCTTTTCCAACATAGGCCTCAAGGTGCTCCGAATAAACACTTGCAGATTCTACAAACTTAATGTTTCAAAACTGTTCTATCAAAAGGAACGTTGAAGTCTGTGAGTTAAATGCACTCATCACAAAGAAGTTTCTCAGAATGCTTCCGTCTAGTTTTTAGGTGAAGAGATTTCATTTCCCAGCACAGGCCTCAAAGCGCTCCAAATATCCACTTGCAGATTCTACAAGAAGAGTGTTTCCAAACTGCTCTTTCAAAAGGAAGCTTCAAGTCTGTGAGTTGAATGCACTCATCACAAAGAAGTTTCTGAGAATGCTTCCGTCTAGTTTCTATATGAAGATATTTCCTTTTCCAACATAGGCCCCAAAGTGCTCCAAATAAACCCTTGCAGATTCTACAAAAGGAGTGTTTCAAAACTGCTCTTTCTATAGGTAAGTTCAAGTCTGTGAGTTGAATGCACTCAACACAAAGAAGTTTCTGAGAATGCTTCTGTTCAGTTTTTATGTGAAGATATTTCCTTTTCCAGCATAGGCCTCAAACGGCTCCAAATATCCACTTGCAGATTCTACAAAAAGAGTGTTTCCAAACTTCTCTATCAATTGGTAGGTTCAACTCTGTGAGTTGAATGAAGTCATCACAAAGGAGTTTCTGAGAATCCTTCTCTCTAGTTTTTATGTGAAGATATTTCCTTTTCCAACGTAGGCCTCAAAGCGCTCCAAATAAACACATGCAGATTCTACAAAAGGAGTGTTTCAAAACTGTTCTATCAAAGGGAACGTTCAAGTCTGTGAGTTGAATGTACTCATCACACAGATGTTTCTCAGAATGCTTCTGTCTAGTTTTTAGGTGAAGAGATTTCATTTCCCAGCATAGGCCTCAAAGCGCTCCAAATATCCACTTGCAGATTCTATAAGAAGAGAGTTTCCAAACTGCTCTTTCAAAAGGAAGCTTCAAGTCTGTGAGTTGAATGCACTCATGACAAAGAAGTTTCTGAGAATGCTTCCGTCTAGTTTCTATATGAAGATATTTCCTTTTCCAACATAGGCCCCAAAGTGCTCCAAATAAACCCTTGCAGATTCTACAAAAGGAGTGTTTCAAAACTGCTCTTTCTATAGGTAAGTTCAAGTCTGTGAGTTGAATGCACTCAACACAAAGAAGTTTCTGAGAATGCTTCTGTTCAGTTTTTATGTGAAGATATTTCCTTTTCCAGCATAGGCCTCAAACGGCTCCAAATATCCACTTGCAGATTCTACAAAAAGAGTGTTTCCAAACTTCTCTATCAATTGGTAGGTTCAACTCTGTGAGTTGAATGAACTCATCACCAAGAAGTTTCTGAGAATCCTTCTCTCTAGTTTTTATGTGAAGATATTTCCTTTTCCAGCGTAGGCCTCAAAGCGCTCCAAATAAACACATGCAGATTCTACAAAAGGAGTGTTTCAAAACTGTTCTATCAAAGGGAACGTTCAAGTCTGTGAGTTGAATGTACTCATCACACAGATGTTTCTCAGAATGCTTCTGTCTAGTTTTTAGGTGAAGAGATTTCATTTCCCAGCATAGGCCTCAAAGCGCTCCAAATATCCACTTGCAGAATCTACGAAAAGAGTGTTTCAAAGCTGCTCTTTCAAAAGCAAGGTTCAAGTCTGTGTGTTGAATGCACTCATCCGAAAGAAGTTTCTGAGAATGCTTCTGTCTAGTTCTTACGTGAAGATATTTCCTTTTCCAGCTTAGGCCTCAAAGCGCTCCAAATAAACACTTGCAAATTCTACAAAAGGAGTGTTTCAAAAGAGTTCTATCAAAAGGAACGTTCAAGTCTGTGAGTTGAATGCACTTATCATACCGAAGTTTCCTGGAATGCTTCTGTCTAGTTTTTATGTGAAGACATTTCCTTTTCCAGCAGAGGCCTCAAAGCACTTCAAATATCCACTTGCAGATTCTACAAAAGGAGTGTTTCGAAACTGCTCTTTCAAGAGGAACGTTCAAGTCTGTGAGTTGAATGCACTCATCACACAGAAGTTTCTGAGAATGCTTCTGTCTAGTTTTTATGTGAAGATGTTTCCTTTTCCAGCATAGGCCTCAAAACGCTCCAAATATCCTCTTGCAGATTCTACAAAAAGAGTGTTTCAAAACTGTTCTATCAAAAGGAAGGTTCAACTCTGTGAGTTGAATGAATGCATCATGAAGAACTTTCTGAGAATGCTTCTCTGTAGTTTTTAGGTGAAGATATTCCAAAACCCAGCACAGGCCTCGAAGTGCTCCAAATAACCACTTGCAGATTTTACCAAAAGAGTGTTTCAAAACTGCTCTTTCTATAGGTAAGTTCAAGTCTGTGAGTTGAATGCACTCAACACAAAGAAGTTTCTGAGAATGCTTCTGTTCAGTTTTTATGTGAAGATATTTCCTTTTCCAGCATAGGCCTCAAACGGCTCCAAATATCCACTTGCAGATTCTACAAAAAGAGTGTTTCCAAACTTCTCTATCAATTGGTAGGTTCAACTCTGTGAGTTGAATGAAGTCATCACAAAGAAGTTTCTGAGAATCCTTCTCTCTAGTTTTTATGTGAAGATATTTCCTTTTCCAACATAGGCCTCAAGGTGCTCCGAATAAACACTTGCAGATTCTACAAACTTAATGTTTCAAAACTGTTCTATCAAAAGGAACGTTGAAGTCTGTGAGTTGAATGCACTCATCACAAAGAAGTTTCTCAGAATGCTTCCGTCTAGTTTTTAGGTGAAGAGATTTCATTTCCCAGCACAGGCCTCAAAGCGCTCCAAATATCCACTTGCAGATTCTACAAGAAGAGTGTTTCCAAACTGCTCTTTCAAAAGAAAGCTTCAAGTCTGTGAGTTGAATGCACTCATCACAAAGAAGTTTCTGAGAATGCTTCCGTCTAGTTTCTATATGAAGATATTTCCTTTTCCAACATAGGCCCCAAAGTGCTCCAAATAAACCCTTGCAGATTCTACAAAAGGAGCGTTTCAAAACTGCTCTTTCTATAGGTAAGTTCAAGTTTGTGAGTTGAATGCACTCAACACAAAGAAGTTTCTGAGAATGCTTCTGTTCAGTTTTTATGTGAAGATATTTCCTTTTCCAGCATAGGCCTCAAACGGCTCCAAATATCCACTTGCAGATTCTACAAAAGGAGTGTTTCCAAACTTCTCTATCAATTGGTAGGTTCAACTCTGTGAGTTGAATGAAGTCATCACAAAGAAGTTTCTGAGAATCCTTCTCTCTAGTTTTTATGTGAAGATATTTCCTTTTCCAACGTAGGCCTCAAAGCGCTCCAAATAAACACATGCAGATTCTACAAAAGGAGTGTTTCAAAACTGTTCTATCAAAGGGAACGTTCAAGTCTGTGAGTTGAATGTACTCATCACACAGATGTTTCTCAGAATGCTTCTGTCTAGTTTTTAGGTGAAGAGATTTCATTTCCCAGCATAGGCCTCAAAGCGCTCCAAATATCCACTTGCAGATTCTATAAGAAGAGAGTTTCCAAACTGCTCTTTCAAAAGGAAGCTTCAAGTCTGTGAGTTGAATGCACTCATCACAAAGAAGTTTCTGAGAATGCTTCCGTCTAGTTTCTATATGAAGATATTTCCTTTTCCAACATAGGCCCCAAAGTGCTCCAAATAAACCCTTGCAGATTCTACAAAAGGAGTGTTTCAAAACTGCTCTTTCTATAGGTAAGTTCAAGTCTGTGAGTTGAATGCACTCAACACAAAGTAGTTTCTGAGAATGCTTCTGTTCAGTTTTTATGTGAAGATATTTCCTTTTCCAGCATAGGCCTCAAACGGCTCCAAATATCCACTTGCAGATTCTACAAAAAGAGTGTTTCCAAACTTCTCTATCAATTGGTAGGTTCAACTCTGTGAGTTGAATGAACTCATCACAAAGAAGTTTCTGAGAATCCTTCTCTCTAGTTTTTATGTGAATATATTTCCTTTACCAGCGTAGGCCTCAAAGCGCTCCAAATAAACACATGCAGATTCTACAAAAGGAGTGTTTCAAAACTGTTCTATCAAAGGGAACGTTCAAGTCTGTGAGTTGAATGTACTCATCACACAGATGTTTCTCAGAATGCTTCTGTCTAGTTTTTAGGTGAAGAGATTTCATTTCCCAGCATAGGCCTCAAAGCGCTCCAAATATCCACTTGCAGAATCTACGAAAAGAGTGTTTCAAAGCTGCTCTTTCAAAAGCAAGGTTCAAGTCTGTGTGTTGAATGCACTCATCCGAAAGAAGTTTCTGAGAATGCTTCTGTCTAGTTCTTACGTGAAGATATTTCCTTTTCCAGCTTAGGCCTCAAAGCGCTCCAAATAAACACTTGCAAATTCTACAAAAGGAGTGTTTCAAAAGAGTTCTATCAAAAGGAACGTTCAAGTCTGTGAGTTGAATGCACTTATCATACCGAAGTTTCCTGGAATGCTTCTGTCTAGTTTTTATGTGAAGACATTTCCTTTTCCAGCAGAGGCCTCAAAGCACTCCAAATATCCACTTGCAGATTCTACAAAAAGAGTGTTTCAAAACTGCTCTATCAAAAGCAAGCTTCAACACTGTGAGTAGAATGCACTCATCACAAAGAAGTTTCTGAGAATGCTTCTGTCTAGTTTTTATGTGAAGATATTTCCTTTTCCAACATAGGCCTCAAAGCGCTCCAAATAAACACTTGCAGATTCTACAAAAGGAGTGTTTCGAAACTGCTCTTTCAAGAGGAACGTTCAAGTCTGTGAGTTGAATGCACTCATCACACAGAAGTTTCTGAGAATGCTTCTGTCTAGTTTTTATGTGAAGATGTTTGCTTTTCCAGCATAGGCCTCAAAACGCTCCAAATATCCTCTTGCAGATTCTACAAAAAAGAGTGTTTCAAAACTGTTCTATCAAAAGGAAGGTTCAACTCTGTGAGTTGAATGAATGCATCATGAAGAACTTTCTGAGAATGCTTCTCTGTAGTTTTTAGGTGAAGATATTCCAAAACCCAGCACAGGCCTCGAAGTGCTCCAAATAACCACTTGCAGATTTTACCAAAAGAGTGTTTCAAAACTGCTCTTTCTATAGGTAAGTTCAAGTCTGTGAGTTGAATGCACTCAACACAAAGAAGTTTCTGAGAATGCTTCTGTTCAGTTTTTATGTGAAGATATTTCCTTTTCCAGCATAGGCCTCAAACGGCTCCAAATATCCACTTGCAGATCCTACAAAAAGAGTGTTTCCAAACTTCTCTATCAATTGGTAGGTTCAACTCTGTGAGTTGAATGAAGTCATCACAAAGAAGTTTCTGAGAATCCTTCTCTCTAGTTTTTATGTGAAGATATTTCCTTTTCCAACATAGGCCTCAAGGTGCTCCGAATAAACACTTGCAGATTCTACAAACTTAATGTTTCAAAACTGTTCTATCAAAAGGAACGTTGAAGTCTGTGAGTTGAATGCACTCATCACAAAGAAGTTTCTCAGAATGCTTCCGTCTAGTTTTTAGGTGAAGAGATTTCATTTCCCAGCCCAGGCCTCAAAGCGCTCCAAATATCCACTTGCAGATTCTACAAGAAGAGTGTTTCCAAACTGCTCTTTCAAAAGGAAGCTTCAAGTCTGTGAGTTGAATGCACTCATCACAAAGAAGTTTCTGAGAATGCTTCCGTCTAGTTTCTATATGAAGATATTTCCTTTTCCAACATAGGCCCCAAAGTGCTCCAAATAAACCCTTGCAGATTCTCCAAAAGGAGTGTTTCAAAACTGCTCTTTCTATAGGTAAGTTCAAGTCTGTGAGTTGAATGCACTCAACACAAAGAAGTTTCTGAGAATGCTTCTGTTCAGTTTTTATGTGAAGATATTTCCTTTTCCAGCATAGGCCTCAAACGGCTCCAAATATCCACTTGCAGATTCTACAAAAGGAGTGTTTCCAAACTTCTCTATCAATTGGTAGGTTCAACTCTGTGAGTTGAATGAACTCATCACAAAGAAGTTTCTAAGAATCCTTCTCTCTAGTTTTTATGTGAAGATATTTCCTTTTCCAACGTAGGCCTCAAAGCGCTCCAAATAAACACATGCAGATTCTACAAAAGGAGTGTTTCAAAACTGTTCTATCAAAGGGAACGTTCAAGTCTGTGAGTTGAATGTACTCATCACACAGATGTTTCTCAGAATGCTTCTGTCTAGTTTTCAGGTGAAGAGATTTCATTTCCCAGCATAGGCCTCAAAGCGCTCCAAATATCCACTTGCAGAATCTACGAAAAGAGTGTTTCAAAGCTGCTCCTTCAAAAGCAAGGTTCAAGTCTGTGTGTTGAATGCACTCATCCGAAAGAAGTTTCTGAGAATGCTTCTGTCTAGTTCTTACGTGAAGATATTTCCTTTTCCAGCTTAGGCCTCAAAGCGCTCCAAATAAACACTTGCAAATTTTACAAAAGGAGTGTTTCAAAAGAGTTCTATCAAAAGGAACGTTCAAGTCTGTGAGTTGAATGCACTTATCATACCGAAGTTTCCTGGAATGCTTCTGTCTAGTTTTTATGTGAAGACATTTCCTTTTCCAGCAGAGGCCTCAAAGCACTCCAAATATCCACTTGCAGATTCTACAAAAAGAGTGTTTCAAAACTGCTCTATCAAAAGCAAGCTTCAACACTGTGAGTAGAATGCACTCATCACAAAGAAGTTTCTGAGAATGCTTCTGTCTAGTTTTTATGTGAAGATATATCCTTTTCCAACATAGGCCTCAAAGCGCTCCAAATATCCACTTGCAGATTCTATAAGAAGAGAGTTTCCAAACTGCTCTTCCAAAAGGAGCTTCAAGTCTGTGAGTTGAATGCACTCATCACAAAGAAGTTTCTGAGAATTCTTCCGTCTAGTTTCTATATGAAGATATTTCCTTTTCCAACATAGGCCCCAAAGTGCTCCAAATAAACCCTTGCAGATTCTCCAAAAGGAGTGTTTCAAAACTGCTCTTTCTATAGGTAAGTTCAAGTCTGTGAGTTGAATGCACTCAACACAAAGAAGTTTCTGAGAATGCTTCTGTCTAGTTTTTATGTGAAGATATTTCCTTTTCCAACATAGGCCTCAAAGCGCTCCAAATAAACACTTGCAGATTCTACAAAAGGAGTGTATCGAAACTGCTCTTTCAAGAGGAACGTTCAAGTCTGTGAGTTGAATGCACTCATCACACAGAAGTTTCTGAGAATGCTTCTGTCTAGTTTTTATGTGAAGATGTTTCCTTTTCCAGCATAGGCCTCAAAACGCTCCAAATATCCTCTTGCAGATTCTACAAAAAGAGTGTTTCAAAACTGTTCTATCAAAAGGAAGGTTCAACTCTGTGAGTTGAATGAATGCATCATGAAGAACTTTCTGAGAATGCTTCTCTGTAGTTTTTAGGTGAAGATATTCCAAAACCCAGCACAGGCCTCGAAGTGCTCCAAATAACCACTTGCAGATTTTACCAAAAGAGTGTTTCAAAACTGCTCTTTCTATAGGTAAGTTCAAGTCTGTGAGTTGAATGCACTCAACACAAAGAAGTTTCTGAGAATGCTTCTGTTCAGTTTTTATGTGAAGATATTTCCTTTTCCAGCATAGGCCTCAAACGGCTCCAAATATCCACTTGCAGATTCTACAAAAAGAGTGTTTCCAAACTTCTCTATCAATTGGTAGGTTCAACTCTGTGAGTTGAATGAAGTCATCACAAAGAAGTTTCTGAGAATCCTTCTCTCTAGTTTTTATGTGAAGATATTTCCTTTTCCAGCGTAGGCCTCAAAGCACTCGAAATAAACACATGCAGATTCTACAAAAGGAGTGTTTCAAAACTGTTCTATCAAAGGGAACGTTCAAGTCTGTGAGTTGAATGTACTCATCACACAGATGTTTCTCAGAATGCTTCTGTCTAGTTTTTAGGTGAAGAGATTTCATTTCCCAGCATAGGCCTCAAAGCGCTCCAAATATCCACTTGCAGAATCTATGAAAAGAGTGTTTCAAAGCTGCTCTTTCAAAAGCAAGGTTCAAGTCTGTGTGTTGAATGCACTCATCCGAAAGAAGTTTCTGAGAATGCTTCTGTCTAGTTCTTACGTGAAGATATTTCCTTTTCCAGCTTAGGCCTCAAAGCGCTCCAAATAAACACTTGCAAATTCTACAAAAGGAGTGTTTCAAAAGAGTTCTATCAAAAGGAACGTTGAAGTCTGTGAGTTGAATGCGCTTATCATACCGAAGTTTCCTGGAATGCTTCTGTCTAGTTTTTATGTGAAGACATTTCCTTTTCCAGCAGAGGCCTCAAAGCACTCCAAATATCCACTTGCAGATTCTACAAAAAGAGTGTTTCAAAACTGCTCTATCAAAAGCAAGCTTCAACACTGTGAGTAGAATGCACTCATCACAAAGAAGTTTCTGAGAATGCTTCTGTCTAGTTTTTATGTGAAGATATTTCCTTTTCCAACATAGGCCTCAAAGCGCTCCAAATAAACACTTGCAGATTCTACAAAAGGAGTGTTTCGAAACTGCTCTTTCAAGAGGAACGTTCAAGTCTGTGAGTTGAATGCACTCATCACACAGAAGTTTCTGAGAATGCTTCTGTCTAGTTTTTATGTGAAGATGTTTCCTTTTCCAGCATAGGCCTCAAAACGCTCCAAATATCCTCTTGCAGATTCTACAAAAAGAGTGTTTCAAAACTGTTCTATCAAAAGGAAGGTTCAACTCTGTGAGTTGAATGAATGCATCATGAAGAACTTTCTGAGAATGCTTCTCTGTAGTTTTTAGGTGAAGATATTCCAAAACCCAGCACAGGCCTCGAAATGCTCCAAATAACCACTTGCAGATTTTACCAAAAGAGTGTTTCAAAACTGCTCTTTCTATAGGTAAGTTCAAGTCTGTGAGTTGAATGCACTCAACACAAAGAAGTTTCTGAGAATGCTTCTGTTCAGTTTTTATGTGAAGATATTTCCTTTTCCAGCATAGGCCTCAAACGGCTCCAAATATCCACTTGCAGATTCTACAAAAAGAGTGTTTCCAAACTTCTCTATCAATTGGTAGGTTCAACTCTGTGAGTTGAATGAAGTCATCACAAAGAAGTTTCTGAGAATCCTTCTCTCTAGTTTTTATGTGAAGATATTTCCTTTTCCAACATAGGCCTCAAGGTGCTCCGAATAAACACTTGCAGATTCTACAAACTTAATGTTTCAAAACTGTTCTATCAAAAGGAACGTTGAAGTCTGTGAGTTGAATGCACTCATCACAAAGAAGTTTCTCAGAATGCTTCCGTCTAGTTGTTAGGTGAAGAGATTTCATTTCCCAGCACAGGCCTCAAAGCGCTCCAAATATCCACTTGCAGATTCTAAAAGAAGAGTGTTTCCAAACTGCTCTTTCAAAAGGAAGCTTCAAGTCTGTGAGTTGAATGCACTCATCACAAAGAAGTTTCTGAGAATGCTTCCGTCTAGTTTCTATATGAAGATATTTCCTTTTCCAACATAGGCCCCAAAGTGCTCCAAATAAACCCTTGCAGATTCTCCAAAAGGAGTGTTTCAAAACTGCTCTTTCTATAGGTAAGTTCAAGTCTGTGAGTTGAATGCACTCAACACAAAGAAGTTTCTGAGAATGCTTCTGTCTAGTTTTTATGTGAAGATATTTCCTTTTCCAACATAGGCCTCAAAGCGCTCCAAATAAACACATGCAGATTCTACAAAAGGAGTGTTTCGAAACTGCTCTTTCAAGAGGAACGTTCAAGTCTGTGAGTTGAATGCACTCATCACACAGAAGTTTCTGAGAATGCTTCTGTCTAGTTTTTATATGAAGATGTTTCCTTTTCCAGCATAGGCCTCAAAACGCTCCAAATATCCTCTTGCAGATTCTACAAAAAGAGTGTTTCAAAACTGTTCTATCAAAAGGAAGGTTCAACTCTGTGAGTTGAATGAATGCATCATGAAGAACTTTCTGAGAATGCTTCTCTGTAGTTTTTAGGTGAAGATATTCCAAAACCCAGCACAGGCCTCGAAGTGCTCCAAATAACCACTTGCAGATTTTACCAAAAGAGTGTTTCAAAACTGCTCTTTCTATAGGTAAGTTCAAGTCTGTGAGTTGAATGCACTCAACACAAAGAAGTTTCTGAGAATGCTTCTGTTCAGTTTTTATGTGAAGATATTTCCTTTTCCAGCATAGGCCTCAAACGGCTCCAAATATCCACTTGCAGATTCTACAAAAAGAGTGTTTCCAAACTTCTCTATCAATTGGTAGGTTCAACTCTGTGAGTTGAATGAAGTCATCACAAAGAAGTTTCTGAGAATCCTTCTCTCTAGTTTTTATGTGAAGATATTTCCTTTTCCAGCGTAGGCCTCAAAGCACTCCAAATAAACACATGCAGATTCTACAAAAGGAGTGTTTCAAAACTGTTCTATCAAAGGGAACGTTCAAGTGTGTGAGTTGAATGTACTCATCACACAGATGTTTCTCAGAATGCTTCTGTCTAGTTTTTAGGTGAAGAGATTTCATTTCCCAGCATAGGCCTCAAAGCGCTCCAAATATCCACTTGCAGAATCTATGAAAAGAGTATTTCAAAGCTGCTCTTTCAAAAGCAAGGTTCAAGTCTGTGTGTTGAATGCACTCATCCGAAAGAAGTTTCTGAGAATGCTTCTGTCTAGTTCTTACGTGAAGATATTTCCTTTTCCAGCTTAGGCCTCAAAGCGCTCCAAATAAACACTTGCAAATTCTACAAAAGGAGTGTTTCAAAAGAGTTCTATCAAAAGGAACGTTCAAGTCTGTGAGTTGAATGCACTTATCATACCGAAGTTTCCTGGCATGCTTCTGTCTAGTTTTTATGTGAAGACATTTCCTTTTCCAGCAGAGGCCTCAAAGCACTCCAAATATCCACTTGCAGATTCTACAAAAAGAGTGTTTCAAAACTGCTCTATCAAAAGCAAGCTTCAACACTGTGAGTAGAATGCACTCATCACAAAGAAGTTTCTGAGAATGCTTCTGTCTAGTTTTTATGTGAAGATATTTCCTTTTCCAACATAGGCCTCAAAGCGCTCCAAATAAACACTTGCAGATTCTACAAAAGGAGTGTTTCGAAACTGCTCTTTCAAGAGGAACGTTCAAGTCTGTGAGTTGAATGCACTCATCACACAGAAGTTTCTGAGAATGCTTCTGTCTAGTTTTTATGTGAAGATGTTTCCTTTTCCAGCATAGGCCTCAAACGCTCCAAATATCCTCTTGCAGATTCTACAAAAAGAGTGTTTCAAAACTGTTCTATCAAAAGGAAGGTTCAACTCTGTGAGTTGAATGAATGCATCATGAAGAACTTTCTGAGAATGCTTCTCTGTAGTTTTTAGGTGAAGATATTCCAAAACCCAGCACAGGCCTCGAAGTGCTCCAAATAACCACTTGCAGATTTTACCAAAAGAGTGTTTCAAAACTGCTCTTTCTATAGGTAAGTTCAAGTCTGTGAGTTGAATGCACTCAACACAAAGAAGTTTATGAGAATGCTTCTGTTCAGTTTTTATGTGAAGATATTTCCTTTTCCAGCATAGGCCTCAAACGGCTCCAAATATCCACTTGCAGATTCTACAAAAAGAGTGTTTCCAAACTTCTCTATCAATTGGTAGGTTCAACTCTGTGAGTTGAATGAAGTCATCACAAAGAAGTTTCTGAGAATCCTTCTCTCTAGTTTTTATGTGAAGATATTTCCTTTTCCAACATAGGCCTCAAGGTGCTCCGAATAAACACTTGCAGATTCTACAAACTTAATGTTTCAAAACTGTTCTATCAAAAGGAACGTTGAAGTCGGTGAGTTGAATGCACTCATCACAAAGAAGTTTCTCAGAATGCTTCCATCTAGTTTTTAGGTGAAGAGATTTCATTTCCCAGCACAGGCCTCAAAGCGCTCCAAATATCCACTTGCAGATTCTACAAGAAGAGTGTTTCCAAACTGCTCTTTCAAAAGGAAGCTTCAAGTCTGTGAGTTGAATGCACTCATCACAAAGAAGTTTCTGAGAATGCTTCCGTCTAGTTTCTATATGAAGATATTTCCTTTTCCAACATAGGCCCCAAAGTGCTCCAAATAAACCCTTGCAGATTCTACAAAAGGAGTGTTTCAAAACTGCTCTTTCTATAGGTAAGTTCAAGTCTGTGAGTTGAATGCACTCAACACAAAGAAGTTTCTGAGAATGCTTCTGTTCAGTTTTTATGTGAAGATATTTCCTTTTCCAGCATAGGCCTCAAACGGCTCCAAATATCCACTTGCAGATTCTACAAAAAGAGTGTTTCCAAACTTCTCTATCAATTGGTAGGTTCAACTCTGTGAGTTGAATGAAGTCATCACAAAGAAGTTTCTGAGAATCCTTCTCTCTAGTTTTTATGTGAAGATATTTCCTTTTCCAACGTAGGCCTCAAAGCGCTCCAAATAAACACATGCAGATTCTACAAAAGGAGTGTTTCAAAACTGTTCTATCAAAAGGAACGTTCAAGTCTGTGAGTTGAATGTACTCATCACACAGATGTTTCTCAGAATGCTTCTGTCCAGTTTTTAGGTGAAGAGATTTCATTTCCCAGCATAGGCCTCAAAGCGCTCCAAATATCCACTTGCAGATTCTATAAGAAGAGAGTTTCCAAACTGCTCTTTCAAAAGGAAGCTTCAAGCCTGTGAGTTGAATGCACTCATCACAAAGAAGTTTCTGAGAATGCTTCCGTCTAGTTTCTATATGAAGATATTTCCTTTTCCAACATAGGCCCCAAAGTGCTCCAAATAAACCCTTGCAGATTCTACAAAAGGAGTGTTTCAAAACTGCTCTTTCTATAGGTAAGTTCAAGTCTGTGAGTTGAATGCACTCAACACAAAGAAGTTTCTGAGAATGCTTCTGTTCAGTTTTTATGTGAAGATATTTCCTTTTCCAGCATAGGCCTCAAACGGCTCCAAATATCCACTTGCAGATTCTACAAAAAGAGTGTTTCCAAACTTCTCTATCAATTGGTAGGTTCAACTCTGTGAGTTGAATGAACTCATCACCAAGAAGTTTCTGAGAATCCTTCTCTCTAGTTTTTATGTGAAGATATTTCCTTTTCCAGCGTAGGCCTCAAAGCGCTCCAAATAAACACATGCAGATTCTACAAAAGGAGTGTTTCAAAACTGTTCTATCAAAGGGAACGTTCAAGTCTGTGAGTTGAATGTACTCATCACACAGATGTTTCTCAGAATGCTTCTGTCTAGTTTTTAGGTGAAGAGATTTCATTTCCCAGCATAGGCCTCAAAGCGCTCCAAATATCCACTTGCAGAATCTACGAAAAGAGTGTTTCAAAGCTGCTCTTTCAAAAGCAAGGTTCAAGTCTGTGTGTTGAATGCACTCATCCGAAAGAAGTTTCTGAGAATGCTTCTGTCTAGTTCTTACGTGAAGATATTTCCTTTTCCAGCTTAGGCCTCAAAGCGCTCCAAATAAACACTTGCAAATTCTACAAAAGGAGTGTTTCAAAAGAGTTCTATCAAAAGGAACGTTCAAGTCTGTGAGTTGAATGCACTTATCATACCGAAGTTTCCTGGAATGCTTCTGTCTAGTTTTTATGTGAAGACATTTCCTTTTCCAGCAGAGGCCTCAAAGCACTCCAAATATCCACTTGCAGATTCTACAAAAAGAGTGTTTCAAAACTGCTCTATCAAAAGCAAGCTTCAACAATGTGAGTAGAATGCACTCATCACAAAGAAGTTTCTGAGAATGCTTCTGTCTAGTTTTTATGTGAAGATATTTCCTTTTCCAACATAGGCCTCAAAGCGCTCCAAATAAACACTTGCAGATTCTACAAAAGGAGTGTTTCGAAACTGCTCTTTCAAGAGGAACGTTCAAGTCTGTGAGTTGAATGCACTCATCACACAGAAGTTTCTGAGAATGCTTCTGTCTAGTTTTCATGTGAAGATGTTTCCTTTTCCAGCATAGGCCTCAAAACGCTCCAAATATCCTCTTGCAGATTCTACAAAAAAGAGTGTTTCAAAACTGTTCTATCAAAAGGAAGGTTCAACTCTGTGAGTTGAATGAATGCATCATGAAGAACTTTCTGAGAATGCTTCTCTGTAGTTTTTAGGTGAAGATATTCCAAAACCCAGCACAGGCCTCGAAGTGCTCCAAATAACCACTTGCAGATTTTACCAAAAGAGTGTTTCAAAACTGCTCTTTCTATAGGTAAGTTCAAGTCTGTGAGTTGAATGCACTCAACACAAAGAAGTTTCTGAGAATGCTTCTGTTCAGTTTTTATGTGAAGATATTTCCTTTTCCAGCATAGGCCTCAAACGGCTCCAAATATCCACTTGCAGATTCTACAAAAGGAGTGTTTCCAAACTTCTCTATCAATTGATAGGTTCAACTCTGTGAGTTGAATGAAGTCATCACAAAGAAGTTTCTGAGAATCCTTCTCTCTAGTTTTCATGTGAAGATATTTCCTTTTCCAACATAGGCCTCAAGGTGCTCCGAATAAACACTTGCAGATTCTACAAACTTAATGTTTCAAAACTGTTCTATCAAAAGGAACGTTGAAGTCTGTGAGTTGAATGCACTCATCACAAAGAAGTTTCTCAGAATGCTTCCGTCTAGTTTTTAGGTGAAGAGATTTCATTTCCCAGCACAGGCCTCAAAGCGCTCCAAATATCCACTTGCAGATTCTACAAGAAGAGTGTTTCCAAACTGCTCTTTCAAAAGGAAGCTTCAAGTCTGTGAGTTGAATGCACTCATCACAAAGAAGTTTCTGAGAATGCTTCCGTCTAGTTTCTATATGAAGATATTTCCTTTTCCAACATAGGCCCCAAAGTGCTCCAAATAAACCCTTGCAGATTCTACAAAAGGAGTGTTTCAAAACTGCTCTTTCTATAGGTAAGTTCAAGTCTGTGAGTTGAATGCACTCAACACAAAGAAGTTTCTGAGAATGCTTCTGTTCAGTTTTTATGTGAAGATATTTCCTTTTCCAGCATAGGCCTCAAACGGCTCCAAATATCCACTTGCAGATTCTACAAAAAGAGTGTTTCCAAACTTCTCTATCAATTGGTAGGTTCAACTCTGTGACTTGAATGAAGTCATCACAAAGAAGTTTCTGAGAATCCTTCTCTCTAGTTTTTATGTGAAGATATTTCCTTTTCCAACGTAGGCCTCAAAGCGCTCCAAATAAACACATGCAGATTCTACAAAAGGAGTGTTTCAAAACTGTTCTATCAAAGGGAACGTTCAAGTCTGTGAGTTGAATGTACTCATCACAAAGATGTTTCTCAGAATGCTTCTGTCTAGTTTTTAGGTGAAGAGATTTCATTTCCCAGCATAGGCCTCAAAGCGCTCCAAATATCCACTTGCAGATTCTATAAGAAGAGAGTTTCCAAACTGCTCTTTCAAAAGGAAGCTTCAAGCCTGTGAGTTGAATGCACTCATCACAAAGAAGTTTCTGAGAATGCTTCCGTCTAGTTTCTATATGAAGATATTTCCTTTTCCAACATAGGCCCCAAAGTGCTCCAAATAAACCCTTGCAGATTCTCCAAAAGGAGTGTTTCAAAACTGCTCTTTCTATAGGTAAGTTCAAGTCTGTGAGTTGAATGCACTCAACACAAAGAAGTTTCTGAGAATGCTTCTGTTCAGTTTTTATGTGAAGATATTTCCTTTTCCAGCATAGGCCTCAAACGGCTCCAAATATCCACTTGCAGATTCTACAAAAGGAGTGTTTCCAAACTTCTCTATCAATTGGTAGGTTCAACTCTGTGAGTTGAATGAACTCATCACAAAGAAGTTTCTGAGAATCCTTCTCTCTAGTTTTTATGTGAAGATATTTCCTTTTCCAACGTAGGCCTCAAAGCGCTCCAAATAAACACATGCAGATTCTACAAAAGGAGTGTTTCAAAACTGTTCTATCAAAGGGAACGTTCAAGTCTGTGAGTTGAATGTACTCATCACACAGATGTTTCTCAGAATGCTTCTGTCTAGTTTTCAGGTGAAGAGATTTCATTTCCCAGCATAGGCCTCAAAGCGCTCCAAATATCCACTTGCAGAATCTACGAAAAGAGTGTTTCAAAGCTGCTCCTTCAAAAGCAAGGTTCAAGTCTGTGTGTTGAATGCACTCATCTGAAAGAAGTTTCTGAGAATGCTTCTGTCTAGTTCTTACGTGAAGATATTTCCTTTTCCAGCTTAGGCCTCAAAGCGCTCCAAATAAACACTTGCAAATTTTACAAAAGGAGTGTTTCAAAAGAGTTCTATCAAAAGGAACGTTCAAGTCTGTGAGTTGAATGCACTTATCATACCGAAGTTTCCTGGAATGCTTCTGTCTAGTTTTTATGTGAAGACATTTCCTTTTCCAGCAGAGGCCTCAAAGCACTCCAAATATCCACTTGCAGATTCTACAAAAAGAGTGTTTCAAAACTGCTCTATCAAAAGCAAGCTTCAACACTGTGAGTAGAATGCACTCATCACAAAGAAGTTTCTGAGAATGCTTCTGTCTAGTTTTTATGTGAAGATATATCCTTTTCCAACATAGGCCTCAAAGCGCTCCAAATATCCACTTGCAGATTCTATAAGAAGAGAGTTTCCAAACTGCTCTTCCAAAAGGAGCTTCAAGTCTGTGAGTTGAATGCACTCATCACAAAGAAGTTTCTGAGAATTCTTCCGTCTAGTTTCTATATGAAGATATTTCCTTTTCCAACATAGGCCCCAAAGTGCTCCAAATAAACCCTTGCAGATTCTCCAAAAGGAGTGTTTCAAAACTGCTCTTTCTATAGGTAAGTTCAAGTCTGTGAGTTGAATGCACTCAACACAAAGAAGTTTCTGAGAATGCTTCTGTCTAGTTTTTATGTGAAGATATTTCCTTTTCCAACATAGGCCTCAAAGCGCTCCAAATAAACACTTGCAGATTCTACAAAAGGAGTGTATCGAAACTGCTCTTTCAAGAGGAACGTTCAAGTCTGTGAGTTGAATGCACTCATCACACAGAAGTTTCTGAGAATGCTTCTGTCTAGTTTTTATGTGAAGATGTTTCCTTTTCCAGCATAGGCCTCAAAACGCTCCAAATATCCTCTTGCAGATTCTACAAAAAGAGTGTTTCAAAACTGTTCTATCAAAAGGAAGGTTCAACTCTGTGAGTTGAATGAATGCATCATGAAGAACTTTCTGAGAATGCTTCTCTGTAGTTTTTAGGTGAAGATATTCCAAAACCCAGCACAGGCCTCGAAGTGCTCCAAATAACCACTTGCAGATTTTACCAAAAGAGTGTTTCAAAACTGCTCTTTCTATAGGTAAGTTCAAGTCTGTGAGTTGAATGCACTCAACACAAAGAAGTTTCTGAGAATGCTTCTGTTCAGTTTTTATGTGAAGATATTTCCTTTTCCAGCATAGGCCTCAAACGGCTCCAAATATCCACTTGCAGATTCTACAAAAAGAGTGTTTCCAAACTTCTCTATCAATTGGTAGGTTCAACTCTGTGAGTTGAATGAAGTCATCACAAAGAAGTTTCTGAGAATCCTTCTCTCTAGTTTTTATGTGAAGATATTTCCTTTTCCAGCGTAGGCCTCAAAGCACTCGAAATAAACACATGCAGATTCTACAAAAGGAGTGTTTCAAAACTGTTCTATCAAAGGGAACGTTCAAGTCTGTGAGTTGAATGTACTCATCACACAGATGTTTCTCAGAATGCTTCTGTCTAGTTTTTAGGTGAAGAGATTTCATTTCCCAGCATAGGCCTCAAAGCGCTCCAAATATCCACTTGCAGAATATATGAAAAGAGTGTTTCAAAGCTGCTCTTTCAAAAGCAAGGTTCAAGTCTGTGTGTTGAATGCACTCATCCGAAAGAAGTTTCTGAGAATGCTTCTGTCTAGTTCTTACGTGAAGATATTTCCTTTTCCAGCTTAGGCCTCAAAGCGCTCCAAATAAACACTTGCAAATTCTACAAAAGGAGTGTTTCAAAAGAGTTCTATCAAAAGGAACGTTGAAGTCTGTGAGTTGAATGCGCTTATCATACCGAAGTTTCCTGGAATGCTTCTGTCTAGTTTTTATGTGAAGACATTTCCTTTTCCAGCAGAGGCCTCAAAGCACTCCAAATATCCACTTGCAGATTCTACAAAAAGAGTGTTTCAAAACTGCTCTATCAAAAGCAAGCTTCAACACTGTGAGTAGAATGCACTCATCACAAAGAAGTTTCTGAGAATGCTTCTGTCTAGTTTTTATGTGAAGATATTTCCTTTTCCAACATAGGCCTCAAAGCGCTCCAAATAAACACTTGCAGATTCTACAAAAGGAGTGTTTCGAAACTGCTCTTTCAAGAGGAACGTTCAAGTCTGTGAGTTGAATGCACTCATCACACAGAAGTTTCTGAGAATGCTTCTGTCTAGTTTTTATGTGAAGATGTTTCCTTTTCCAGCATAGGCCTCAAAACGCTCCAAATATCCTCTTGCAGATTCTACAAAAAGAGTGTTTCAAAACTGTTCTATCAAAAGGAAGGTTCAACTCTGTGAGTTGAATGAATGCATCATGAAGAACTTTCTGAGAATGCTTCTCTGTAGTTTTTAGGTGAAGATATTCCAAAACCCAGCACAGGCCTCGAAATGCTCCAAATAACCACTTGCAGATTTTACCAAAAGAGTGTTTCAAAACTGCTCTTTCTATAGGTAAGTTCAAGTCTGTGAGTTGAATGCACTCAACACAAAGAAGTTTCTGAGAATGCTTCTGTTCAGTTTTTATGTGAAGATATTTCCTTTTCCAGCATAGGCCTCAAACGGCTCCAAATATCCACTTGCAGATTCTACAAAAAGAGTGTTTCCAAACTTCTCTATCAATTGGTAGGTTCAACTCTGTGAGTTGAATGAAGTCATCACAAAGAAGTTTCTGAGAATCCTTCTCTCTAGTTTTTATGTGAAGATATTTCCTTTTCCAACATAGGCCTCAAGGTGCTCCGAATAAACACTTGCAGATTCTACAAACTTAATGTTTCAAAACTGTTCTATCAAAAGGAACGTTGAAGTCTGTGAGTTGAATGCACTCATCACAAAGAAGTTTCTCAGAATGCTTCCGTCTAGTTGTTAGGTGAAGAGATTTCATTTCCCAGCACAGGCCTCAAAGCGCTCCAAATATCCACTTGCAGATTCTAAAAGAAGAGTGTTTCCAAACTGCTCTTTCAAAAGGAAGCTTCAAGTCTGTGAGTTGAATGCACTCATCACAAAGAAGTTTCTGAGAATGCTTCCGTCTAGTTTCTATATGAAGATATTTCCTTTTCCAACATAGGCCCCAAAGTGCTCCAAATAAACCCTTGCAGATTCTCCAAAAGGAGTGTTTCAAAACTGCTCTTTCTATAGGTAAGTTCAAGTCTGTGAGTTGAATGCACTCAACACAAAGAAGTTTCTGAGAATGCTTCTGTCTAGTTTTTATGTGAAGATATTTCCTTTTCCAACATAGGCCTCAAAGCGCTCCAAATAAACACATGCAGATTCTACAAAAGGAGTGTTTCGAAACTGCTCTTTCAAGAGGAACGTTCAAGTCTGTGAGTTGAATGCACTCATCACACAGAAGTTTCTGAGAATGCTTCTGTCTAGTTTTTATATGAAGATGTTTCCTTTTCCAGCATAGGCCTCAAAACGCTCCAAATATCCTCTTGCAGATTCTACAAAAAGAGTGTTTCAAAACTGTTCTATCAAAAGGAAGGTTCAACTCTGTGAGTTGAATGAATGCATCATGAAGAACTTTCTGAGAATGCTTCTCTGTAGTTTTTAGGTGAAGATATTCCAAAACCCAGCACAGGCCTCGAAGTGCTCCAAATAACCACTTGCAGATTTTACCAAAAGAGTGTTTCAAAACTGCTCTTTCTATAGGTAAGTTCAAGTCTGTGAGTTGAATGCACTCAACACAAAGAAGTTTCTGAGAATGCTTCTGTTCAGTTTTTATGTGAAGATATTTCCTTTTCCAGCATAGGCCTCAAACGGCTCCAAATATCCACTTGCAGATTCTACAAAAAGAGTGTTTCCAAACTTCTCTATCAATTGGTAGGTTCAACTCTGTGAGTTGAATGAAGTCATCACAAAGAAGTTTCTGAGAATCCTTCTCTCTAGTTTTTATGTGAAGATATTTCCTTTTCCAGCGTAGGCCTCAAAGCACTCCAAATAAACACATGCAGATTCTACAAAAGGAGTGTTTCAAAACTGTTCTATCAAAGGGAACGTTCAAGTGTGTGAGTTGAATGTACTCATCACACAGATGTTTCTCAGAATGCTTCTGTCTAGTTTTTAGGTGAAGAGATTTCATTTCCCAGCATAGGCCTCAAAGCGCTCCAAATATCCACTTGCAGAATCTATGAAAAGAGTGTTTCAAAGCTGCTCTTTCAAAAGCAAGGTTCAAGTCTGTGTGTTGAATGCACTCATCCGAAAGAAGTTTCTGAGAATGCTTCTGTCTAGTTCTTACGTGAAGATATTTCCTTTTCCAGCTTAGGCCTCAAAGCGCTCCAAATAAACACTTGCAAATTCTACAAAAGGAGTGTTTCAAAAGAGTTCTATCAAAAGGAACGTTCAAGTCTGTGAGTTGAATGCACTTATCATACCGAAGTTTCCTGGCATGCTTCTGTCTAGTTTTTATGTGAAGACATTTCCTTTTCCAGCAGAGGCCTCAAAGCACTCCAAATATCCACTTGCAGATTCTACAAAAAGAGTGTTTCAAAACTGCTCTATCAAAAGCAAGCTTCAACACTGTGAGTAGAATGCACTCATCACAAAGAAGTTTCTGAGAATGCTTCTGTCTAGTTTTTATGTGAAGATATTTCCTTTTCCAACATAGGCCTCAAAGCGCTCCAAATAAACACTTGCAGATTCTACAAAAGGAGTGTTTCGAAACTGCTCTTTCAAGAGGAACGTTCAAGTCTGTGAGTTGAATGCACTCATCACACAGAAGTTTCTGAGAATGCTTCTGTCTAGTTTTTATGTGAAGATGTTTCCTTTTCCAGCATAGGCCTCAAACGCTCCAAATATCCTCTTGCAGATTCTACAAAAAGAGTGTTTCAAAACTGTTCTATCAAAAGGAAGGTTCAACTCTGTGAGTTGAATGAATGCATCATGAAGAACTTTCTGAGAATGCTTCTCTGTAGTTTTTAGGTGAAGATATTCCAAAACCCAGCACAGGCCTCGAAGTGCTCCAAATAACCACTTGCAGATTTTACCAAAAGAGTGTTTCAAAACTGCTCTTTCTATAGGTAAGTTCAAGTCTGTGAGTTGAATGCACTCAACACAAAGAAGTTTATGAGAATGCTTCTGTTCAGTTTTTATGTGAAGATATTTCCTTTTCCAGCATAGGCCTCAAACGGCTCCAAATATCCACTTGCAGATTCTACAAAAAGAGTGTTTCCAAACTTCTCTATCAATTGGTAGGTTCAACTCTGTGAGTTGAATGAAGTCATCACAAAGAAGTTTCTGAGAATCCTTCTCTCTAGTTTTTATGTGAAGATATTTCCTTTTCCAACATAGGCCTCAAGGTGCTCCGAATAAACACTTGCAGATTCTACAAACTTAATGTTTCAAAACTGTTCTATCAAAAGGAACGTTGAAGTCGGTGAGTTGAATGCACTCATCACAAAGAAGTTTCTCAGAATGCTTCCATCTAGTTTTTAGGTGAAGAGATTTCATTTCCCAGCACAGGCCTCAAAGCGCTCCAAATATCCACTTGCAGATTCTACAAGAAGAGTGTTTCCAAACTGCTCTTTCAAAAGGAAGCTTCAAGTCTGTGAGTTGAATGCACTCATCACAAAGAAGTTTCTGAGAATGCTTCCGTCTAGTTTCTATATGAAGATATTTCCTTTTCCAACATAGGCCCCAAAGTGCTCCAAATAAACCCTTGCAGATTCTACAAAAGGAGTGTTTCAAAACTGCTCTTTCTATAGGTAAGTTCAAGTCTGTGAGTTGAATGCACTCAACACAAAGAAGTTTCTGAGAATGCTTCTGTTCAGTTTTTATGTGAAGATATTTCCTTTTCCAGCATAGGCCTCAAACGGCTCCAAATATCCACTTGCAGATTCTACAAAAAGAGTGTTTCCAAACTTCTCTATCAATTGGTAGGTTCAACTCTGTGAGTTGAATGAAGTCATCACAAAGAAGTTTCTGAGAATCCTTCTCTCTAGTTTTTATGTGAAGATATTTCCTTTTCCAACGTAGGCCTCAAAGCGCTCCAAATAAACACATGCAGATTCTACAAAAGGAGTGTTTCAAAACTGTTCTATCAAAAGGAACGTTCAAGTCTGTGAGTTGAATGTACTCATCACACAGATGTTTCTCAGAATGCTTCTGTCCAGTTTTTAGGTGAAGAGATTTCATTTCCCAGCATAGGCCTCAAAGCGCTCCAAATATCCACTTGCAGATTCTATAAGAAGAGAGTTTCCAAACTGCTCTTTCAAAAGGAAGCTTCAAGCCTGTGAGTTGAATGCACTCATCACAAAGAAGTTTCTGAGAATGCTTCCGTCTAGTTTCTATATGAAGATATTTCCTTTTCCAACATAGGCCCCAAAGTGCTCCAAATAAACCCTTGCAGATTCTACAAAAGGAGTGTTTCAAAACTGCTCTTTCTATAGGTAAGTTCAAGTCTGTGAGTTGAATGCACTCAACACAAAGAAGTTTCTGAGAATGCTTCTGTTCAGTTTTTATGTGAAGATATTTCCTTTTCCAGCATAGGCCTCAAACGGCTCCAAATATCCACTTGCAGATTCTACAAAAAGAGTGTTTCCAAACTTCTCTATCAATTGGTAGGTTCAACTCTGTGAGTTGAATGAACTCATCACCAAGAAGTTTCTGAGAATCCTTCTCTCTAGTTTTTATGTGAAGATATTTCCTTTTCCAGCGTAGGCCTCAAAGCGCTCCAAATAAACACATGCAGATTCTACAAAAGGAGTGTTTCAAAACTGTTCTATCAAAGGGAACGTTCAAGTCTGTGAGTTGAATGTACTCATCACACAGATGTTTCTCAGAATGCTTCTGTCTAGTTTTTAGGTGAAGAGATTTCATTTCCCAGCATAGGCCTCAAAGCGCTCCAAATATCCACTTGCAGAATCTACGAAAAGAGTGTTTCAAAGCTGCTCTTTCAAAAGCAAGGTTCAAGTCTGTGTGTTGAATGCACTCATCCGAAAGAAGTTTCTGAGAATGCTTCTGTCTAGTTCTTACGTGAAGATATTTCCTTTTCCAGCTTAGGCCTCAAAGCGCTCCAAATAAACACTTGCAAATTCTACAAAAGGAGTGTTTCAAAAGAGTTCTATCAAAAGGAACGTTCAAGTCTGTGAGTTGAATGCACTTATCATACCGAAGTTTCCTGGAATGCTTCTGTCTAGTTTTTATGTGAAGACATTTCCTTTTCCAGCAGAGGCCTCAAAGCACTCCAAATATCCACTTGCAGATTCTACAAAAAGAGTGTTTCAAAACTGCTCTATCAAAAGCAAGCTTCAACAATGTGAGTAGAATGCACTCATCACAAAGAAGTTTCTGAGAATGCTTCTGTCTAGTTTTTATGTGAAGATATTTCCTTTTCCAACATAGGCCTCAAAGCGCTCCAAATAAACACTTGCAGATTCTACAAAAGGAGTGTTTCGAAACTGCTCTTTCAAGAGGAACGTTCAAGTCTGTGAGTTGAATGCACTCATCACACAGAAGTTTCTGAGAATGCTTCTGTCTAGTTTTCATGTGAAGATGTTTCCTTTTCCAGCATAGGCCTCAAAACGCTCCAAATATCCTCTTGCAGATTCTACAAAAAAGAGTGTTTCAAAACTGTTCTATCAAAAGGAAGGTTCAACTCTGTGAGTTGAATGAATGCATCATGAAGAACTTTCTGAGAATGCTTCTCTGTAGTTTTTAGGTGAAGATATTCCAAAACCCAGCACAGGCCTCGAAGTGCTCCAAATAACCACTTGCAGATTTTACCAAAAGAGTGTTTCAAAACTGCTCTTTCTATAGGTAAGTTCAAGTCTGTGAGTTGAATGCACTCAACACAAAGAAGTTTCTGAGAATGCTTCTGTTCAGTTTTTATGTGAAGATATTTCCTTTTCCAGCATAGGCCTCAAACGGCTCCAAATATCCACTTGCAGATTCTACAAAAGGAGTGTTTCCAAACTTCTCTATCAATTGATAGGTTCAACTCTGTGAGTTGAATGAAGTCATCACAAAGAAGTTTCTGAGAATCCTTCTCTCTAGTTTTCATGTGAAGATATTTCCTTTTCCAACATAGGCCTCAAGGTGCTCCGAATAAACACTTGCAGATTCTACAAACTTAATGTTTCAAAACTGTTCTATCAAAAGGAACGTTGAAGTCTGTGAGTTGAATGCACTCATCACAAAGAAGTTTCTCAGAATGCTTCCGTCTAGTTTTTAGGTGAAGAGATTTCATTTCCCAGCACAGGCCTCAAAGCGCTCCAAATATCCACTTGCAGATTCTACAAGAAGAGTGTTTCCAAACTGCTCTTTCAAAAGGAAGCTTCAAGTCTGTGAGTTGAATGCACTCATCACAAAGAAGTTTCTGAGAATGCTTCCGTCTAGTTTCTATATGAAGATATTTCCTTTTCCAACATAGGCCCCAAAGTGCTCCAAATAAACCCTTGCAGATTCTACAAAAGGAGTGTTTCAAAACTGCTCTTTCTATAGGTAAGTTCAAGTCTGTGAGTTGAATGCACTCAACACAAAGAAGTTTCTGAGAATGCTTCTGTTCAGTTTTTATGTGAAGATATTTCCTTTTCCAGCATAGGCCTCAAACGGCTCCAAATATCCACTTGCAGATTCTACAAAAAGAGTGTTTCCAAACTTCTCTATCAATTGGTAGGTTCAACTCTGTGACTTGAATGAAGTCATCACAAAGAAGTTTCTGAGAATCCTTCTCTCTAGTTTTTATGTGAAGATATTTCCTTTTCCAACGTAGGCCTCAAAGCGCTCCAAATAAACACATGCAGATTCTACAAAAGGAGTGTTTCAAAACTGTTCTATCAAAGGGAACGTTCAAGTCTGTGAGTTGAATGTACTCATCACACAGATGTTTCTCAGAATGCTTCTGTCTAGTTTTTAGGTGAAGAGATTTCATTTCCCAGCATAGGCCTCAAAGCGCTCCAAATATCCACTTGCAGATTCTATAAGAAGAGAGTTTCCAAACTGCTCTTTCAAAAGGAAGCTTCAAGCCTGTGAGTTGAATGCACTCATCACAAAGAAGTTTCTGAGAATGCTTCCGTCTAGTTTCTATATGAAGATATTTCCTTTTCCAACATAGGCCCCAAAGTGCTCCAAATAAACCCTTGCAGATTCTACAAAAAAAGTGTTTCAAAACTGCTCTTTCTATAGGTAAGTTCAAGTCTGTGAGTTGAATGCACTCAACACAAAGAAGTTTCTGAGAATGCTTCTGTTCAGTTTTTATGTGAAGATATTTCCTTTTCCAGCATAGGCCTCAAACGGCTCCAAATATCCACTTGCAGATTCTACAAAAGGAGTGTTTCCAAACTTCTCTATCAATTGGTAGGTTCAACTCTGTGAGTTGAATGAACTCATCACAAAGAAGTTTCTGAGAATCCTTCTCTCTAGTTTTTATGTGAAGATATTTCCTTTTCCAACGTAGGCCTCAAAGCGCTCCAAATAAACACATGCAGATTCTACAAAAGGAGTGTTTCAAAACTGTTCTATCAAAGGGAACATTCAAGTCTGTGAGTTGAATGTACTCATCACACTGATGTTTCTCAGAATGCTTCTGTCTAGTTTTTAGGTGAAGAGATTTCATTTCCCAGCATAGGCCTCAAAGCGCTCCAAATATCCACTTGCAGAATCTACGAAAAGAGTGTTTCAAAGCTGCTCTTTCAAAAGCAAGGTTCAAGTCTGTGTGTTGAATGCACTCATCTGAAAGAAGTTTCTGAGAATGCTTCTGTCTAGTTCTTACGTGAAGATATTTCCTTTTCCAGCTTAGGCCTCAAAGCGCTCCAAATAAACACTTGCAAATTTTACAAAAGGAGTGTTTCAAAAGAGTTCTATCAAAAGGAACGTTCAAGTCTGTGAGGTGAATGCACTTATCATACCGAAGTTTCCTGGAATGCTTCTGTCTAGTTTTTATGTGAAGACATTTCCTTTTCCAGCAGAGGCCTCAAAGCACTCCAAATATCCACTTGCAGATTCTACAAAAAGAGTGTTTCAAAACTGCTCTATCAAAAGCAAGCTTCAACACTGTGAGTAGAATGCACTCATCACAAAGAAGTTTCTGAGAATGCTTCTGTCTAGTTTTTATGTGAAGATATTTCCTTTTCCAACATAGGCCTCAAAGCGCTCCAAATAAACACTTGCAGATTCTACAAAAGGGGTGTTTCGAAACTGCTCTTTCAAGAGGAACGTTCAAGTCTCTGAGTTGAATGAACTCATCACACAGAAGTTTCTGAGAAGGCTTCTGTCTAGTTTTTATGTGAAGATATTTCCTTTTCCAGCATAGGCCTCAAAACGCTCCAAATATCCTCTTGCAGATTCTACAAAAAGAGTGTTTCAAAACTGTTCTATGAAAAGAAAGGTTCAACTCTGTAAGTTGAATGAATGCATCGTGAAGAACTTTCTGAGAATGCTTCTCTGTAGTTTTTAGGTGAAGAGATTCCAAAACCCAGCACAGGACTCGAAGTGCTCCAAATAACCACTTGCAGATTTTACCAAAAGAGTGTTTCAAAACTGCTCTTTCTATAGGTAAGTTCAAGTCTGTGAGTTGAATGTACTCAACACAAAGAAGTTTCTGAGAATGCTTCTGTTCAGTTTTTATGTGAAGATATTTCCTTTTCCAGCATAGGCCTCAAACGGCTCCAAATATCCACTTGCAGATTCTACAAAAAGAGTGTTTCCAAACTTCTCTATCAATTGATAGGTTCAACTCCGTGAGTTGAATGAAGTCATCACAAAGAAGTTTCTGAGAATCCTTCTCTCTAGTTTTTATGTGAAGATATTTCCTTTTCCAACGTAGGCCTCAAAGCGCTCCAAATAAACACATGCAGATTCTACAAAAGGAGTGTTTCAAAACTGTTCTATCAAAGGGAACGTTCAAGTCTGTGAGTTGAATGTACTGATCACACAGATGTTTCTCAGAATGTTTCTGTCTAGTTTTTAGGTGAAGAGATTTCATTTCCCAGCATAGGCCTCAAAGCGCTCCAAATATCCACTTGCAGATTCTATAAGAAGAGTGTTTCCAAACTGCTCTTTCAAAAGGAAGCTTCAAGTCTGTGAGTTGAATGCACTCATCACAAAGAAGTTTCTGAGAATGCTTCCGTCTAGTTTCTATATGAAGATATTTCCTTTTCCAACATAGGCCCCAAAGTGCTCCAAATAAACCCTTGCAGATTCTACAAAAGGAGTGTTTCAAAACTGCTCTTTCTATAGGTAAGTTCAAGTCTGTGAGTTGAATGCACTCAACACAAAGAAGTTTCTGAGAATGCTTCTGTTCAGTTTTTATGTGAAGATATTTCCTTTTCCAGCATAGGCCTCAAACGGCTCCAAATATCCACTTGCAGATTCTACAAAAAGAGTGTTTCCAAACTTCTCTATCAATTGGTAGGTTCAACTCTGTGAGTTGAATGAACTCATCACCAAGATGTTTCTGAGAATCCTTCTCTCTAGTTTTTATGTGAAGATATTTCCTTTTCCAGCGTAGGCCTCAAAGCGCTCCAAATAAACACATGCAGATTCTACAAAAGGAGTGTTTCAAAACTGTTCTATCAAAGGGAACTTTCAAGTCTGTGAGTTGAATGTACTCATCACACAGATGTTTCTCAGAATGCTTCTGTCTAGTTTTTAGGTGAAGAGATTTCATTTCCCAGCATAGGCCTCAAAGCGCTCCAAATATCCACTTGCAGAATCTACGAAAAGAGTGTTTCAAAGCTGCTCTTTCAAAAGCAAGGTTCAAGTCTGTGTGTTCAATGCACTCATCCGAAAGAAGTTTCTGAGAATGCTTCTGTCTAGTTCTTACGTGAAGATATTTCCTTTTCCAGCTTAGGCCTCAAAGCGCTCCAAATAAACACTTGCAAATTCTACAAAAGGAGTGTTTCAAAAGAGTTCTATCAAAAGGAACGTTCAAGTCTGTGAGTTGAATGCACTTATCATACCGAAGTTTCCTGGAATGCTTCTGTCTAGTTTTTATGTGAAGATATTTCCTTTTCCAACATAGGCCTCAAAGCGCTCCAAATAAACACTTGCAGATTCTACAAAAGGAGTGTTTCGAAACTGCTCTTTCAAGAGGAACGTTCAAGTCTGTGAGTTGAATGCACTCATCACACAGAAGTTTCTGAGAATGCTTCTGTCTAGTTTTTATGTGAAGATGTTTCCTTTTCCAGCATAGGCCTCAAAACGCTCCAAATATCCTCTTGCAGATTGTACAAAAAGAGTGTTTCAAAACTGTTCTATCAAAAGGAAGGTTCAACTCTGTGAGTTGAATGAATGCATCATGAAGAACTTTCTGAGAATGCTTCTCTGTAGTTTTTAGGTGAAGATATTCCAAAACCCAGCACAGGCCTCGAAGTGCTCCAAATAACCACTTGCAGATTTTACCAAAAGAGTGTTTCAAAACTGCTCTTTCTATAGGTAAGTTCAAGTCTGTGAGTTGAATGCACTCAACACAAAGAAGTTTCTGAGAATGCTTCTGTTCAGTTTTTATGTGAAGATATTTCCTTTTCCAGCATAGGCCTCAAACGGCTCCAAATATCCACTTGCAGATTCTACAAAAGGAGTGTTTCCAAACTTCTCTATCAATTGGTAGGTTCAACTCTGTGAGTTGAATGAAGTCATCACAAAGAAGTTTCTGAGAATCCTTCTCTCTAGTTTTTATGTGAAGATATTTCCTTTTCCAACATAGGCCTCAAGGTGCTCCGAATAAACACTTGCAGATTCTACAAACTTAATGTTTCAAAACTGTTCTATCAAAAGGAACGTTGAAGTCTGTGAGTTGAATGCACTCATCACAAAGAAGTTTCTCAGAATGCTTCCGTCTAGTTTTTAGGTGAAGAGATTTCATTTCCCAGCACAGGCCTCAAAGCGCTCCAAATATCCACTTGCAGATTCTACAAGAAGAGTGTTTCCAAACTGCTCTTTCAAAAGGAAGCTTCAAGTCTGTGAGTTGAATGCACTCATCACAAAGAAGTTTCTGAGAATGCTTCCGTCTAGTTTCTATATGAAGATATTTCCTTTTCCAACATAGGCCCCAAAGTGCTCCAAATAAACCCTTGCAGATTCTACAAAAGGAGTGTTTCAAACCTGCTCTTTCTATAGGTAAGTTCAAGTCTGTGAGTTGAATGCACTCAACACAAAGAAGTTTCTGAGAATGCTTCTGTTCAGTTTTTATGTGAAGATATTTCCTTTTCCAGCATAGGCCTCAAACGGCTCCAAATATCCACTTGCAGATTCTACAAAAAGAGTGTTTCCAAACTTCTCTATCAATTGGTAGGTTCAACTCTGTGAGTTGAATGAACTCATCACAAAGAAGTTTCTGAGAATCCTTCTCTCTAGTTTTTATGTGAAGATATTTCCTTTTCCAACGTAGGCCTCAAAGCGCTCCAAATAAACACATGCAGATTCTACAAAAGGAGTGTTTCAAAACTGTTCTATCAAAGGGAACGTTCAAGTCTGTGAGTTGAATGTACTCATCACACAGATGTTTCTCAGAATGCTTCTGTCTAGTTTTTAGGTGAAGAGATTTCATTTCCCAGCATAGGCCTCAAATCGCTCCAAATATCCACTTGCAGATTCTATAAGAAGAGAGTTTCCAAACTGCTCTTTCAAAAGGAAGCTTCAAGCCTGTGAGTTGAATGCACTCATCACAAAGAAGTTTCTGAGAATGCTTCCGTCTAGTTTCTATATGAAGATATTTCCTTTTCCAACATAGGCCCCAAAGTGCTCCAAATAAACCCTTGCAGATTCTCCAAAAGGAGTGTTTCAAAACTGCTCTTTCTATAGGTAAGTTCAAGTCTGTGAGTTGAATGCACTCAACACAAAGAAGTTTCTGAGAATGCTTCTGTTCAGTTTTTATGTGAAGATATTTCCTTTTCCAGCATAGGCCTCAAACGGCTCCAAATATCCACTTGCAGATTCTACAAAAAGAGTGTTTCCAAACTTCTCTATCAATTGGTAGGTTCAACTCTGTGAGTTGAATGCAGTCATCACAAAGAAGTTTCTGAGAATCCTTCTCTCTAGTTTTTATGTGAAGATATTTCCTTTTCCAGCGTAGGCCTCAAAGCGCTCCAAATAAACACATGCAGATTCTACAAAAGGAGTGTTTCAAAACTGTTCTATCAAAGGGAACGTTTAAGTCTGTGAGTTGAATGTACTCATCACACAGATGTTTCTCAGAATGCTTCTGTCTAGTTTTTAGGTGAAGAGATTTCATTTCCCAGCATAGGCCTCAAAGCGCTCCAAATATCCACTTGCAGAATCTACGAAAAGAGTGTTTCAAAGCTGCTCTTTCAAAAGCAAGGTTCAAGTCTGTGTGTTGAATGCACTCATCCGAAAGAAGTTTCTGAGAATGCTTCTGTCTAGTTCTTACGTGAAGATATTTCCTTTTCCAGCTTAGGCCTCAAAGCGCTCCAAATAAACACTTGCAAATTCTACAAAAGGAGTGTTTCAAAAGAGTTCTATCAAAAGGAACGTTCAAGTCTGTGAGTTGAATGCACTTATCATACCGAAGTTTCCTGGAATGCTTCTGTCTAGTTTTTATGTGAAGACATTTCCTTTTCCAGCAGAGGTCTCAAAGCACTCCAAATATCCACTTGCAGATTCTACAAAAAGAGTGTTTCAAAACTGCTCTATCAAAAGCAAGCTTCAACACTGTGAGTAGAATGCACTCATCACAAAGAAGTTTCTGAGAATGCTTCTGTCTAGTTTTTATGTGAAGATATTTCCTTTTCCAACATAGGCCTCAAAGCGCTCCAAATAAACACTTGCAGATTCTACAAAAGGAGTGTTTCAAAACTGCTCTTTCAAGAGGAACGTTCAAGTCTGTGAGTTGAATGCACTCATCACACAGAAGTTTCTGAGAATGCTTCTGTCTAGTTTTTATGTGAAGATGTTTCCTTTTCCAGCATAGGCCTCAAAACGCTCCAAATATCCTCTTGCAGATTCTACAAAAAAGAGTGTTTCAAAACTGTTCTATCAAAAGGAAGGTTCAACTCTGTGAGTTGAATGAATGCATCATGAAGAACTTTCTGAGAATGCTTCTCTGTAGTTTTTAGGTGAAGATATTCCAAAACCCAGCACAGGCCTCGAAGTGCTCCAAATAACCACTTGCAGATTTTACCAAAAGAGTGTTTCAAAACTGCTCTTTCTATAGGTAAGTTCAAGTCTGTGAGTTGAATGCACTCAACACAAAGAAGTTTCTGAGAATGCTTCTGTTCAGTTTTTATGTGAAGATATTTCCTTTTCCAGCATAGGCCTCAAACGGCTCCAAATATCCACTTGCAGATTCTACAAAAAGAGTGTTTCCAAACTTCTCTATCAATTGGTAGGTTCAACTCTGTGAGTTGAATGAAGTCATCACAAAGAAGTTTCTGAGAATCCTTCTCTCTAATTTTTATGTGAAGATATTTCCTTTTCCAACATAGGCCTCAAGGTGCTCCGAATAAACACTTGCAGATTCTACAAACTTAATGTTTCAAAACTGTTCTATCAAAAGGAACGTTGAAGTCTGTGAGTTGAATGCACTCATCACAAAGAAGTTTCTCAGAATGCTTCCATCTAGTTTTTAGGTGAAGAGATTTCATTTCCCAGCACAGGCCTCAAAGCGCTCCAAATATCCACTTGCAGATTCTACAAGAAGAGTGTTTCCAAACTGCTCTTTCAAAAGGAAGCTTCAAGTCTGTGAGTTGAATGCACTCATCACAAAGAAGTTTCTGAGAATGCTTCCGTCTAGTTTCCATATGAAGATATTTCCTTTTCCAACATAGGCCCCAAAGTGCTCCAAATAAACCCTTGCAGATTCTACAAAAGGAGTGTTTCAAAACTGCTCTTTCTATAGGTAAGTTCAAGTCTGTGAGTTGAATGCACTCAACACAAAGAAGTTTCTGAGAATGCTTCTGTTCAGTTTTTATGTGAAGATATTTCCTTTTCCAGCATAGGCCTCAAACGGCTCCAAATATCCACTTGCAGATTCTACAAAAAGAGTGTTTCCAAACTTCTCTATCAATTGGTAGGTTCAACTCTGTGAGTTGAATGAAGTCATCACAAAGAAGTTTCTGAGAATCCTTCTCTCTAGCTTTTATGTGAAGATATTTCCTTTTCCAACGTAGGCCTCAAAGCGCTCCAAATAAACACATGCAGATTCTACAAAAGGAGTGTTTCAAAACTGTTCTATCAAAGGGAACGTTCAAGTCTGTGAGTTGAATGTACTCATCACACAGATGTTTCTCAGAATGCTTCTGTCTAGTTTTTAGGTGAAGAGATTTCATTTCCCAGCATAGGCCTCAAAGCGCTCCAAATATCCACTTGCAGATTCTATAAGAAGAGAGTTTCCAAACTGCTCTTTCAAAAGGAAGCTTCAAGCCTGTGAGTTGAATGCACTCATCACAAAGAAGTTTCTGAGAATGCTTCCGTCTAGTTTCTATATGAAGATATTTCCTTTTCCAACATAGGCCCCAAAGTGCTCTAAATAAACCCTTGCAGATTCTACAAAAGGAGTGTTTCAAAACTGCTCTTTCTATAGGTAAGTTCAAGTCTGTGAGTTGAATGCACTCAACACAAAGAAGTTTCTGAGAATGCTTCTGTTCAGTTTTTATGTGAAGATATTTCCTTTTCCAGCATAGGCCTCAAACGGCTCCAAATATCCACTTGCAGATTCTACAAAAAGAGTGTTTCCAAACTTCTCTATCAATTGGTAGGTTCAACTCTGTGAGTTGAATGGAGTCATCACAAAGAAGTTTCTGAGAATCCTTCTCTCTAGTTTTTATGTGAAGATATTTCCTTTTCCAGCGTAGGCCTCATAGCGCTCCAAATAAACACATGCAGATTCTACAAAAGGAGTGTTTCAAAACTGTTCTATCAAAGGGAACATACAAGTCTGTGAGTTGAATGTACTCATCACACAGATGTTTCTCAGAATGCTTCTGTCTAGTTTTTAGGTGAAGAGATTTCATTTCCCAGCATAGGCCTCAAAGCGCTCCAAATATCCACTTGCAGAATCTACGAAAAGAGTGTTTCAAAGCTGCTCTTTCAAAAGCAAGTTTCAAGTCTGTGTGTTGAATGCACTCATCCAAAAGAAGTTTCTGAGAATGCTTCTGTCTAGTTCTTACGTGAAGATATTTCCTTTTCCAGCTTAGGCCTCAAAGCGCTCCAAATAAACACTTGCAAATTCTACAAAAGGAGTGTTTCAAAAGAGTTCTATCAAAAGGAACGTTCAAGTCTGTGAGTTGAATGCACTTGTCATACCGAAGTTTCCTGGAATGCTTCTGTCTAGTTTTTATGTGAAGACATTTCCTTTTCCAGCAGAGGCCTCAAAGCACTCAAAATATCCACTTGCAGATTCTACAAAAAGAGTGTTTCAAAACTGCTCTATCAAAAGAAAGCTTCAACACTGTGAGTAGAATGCACTCATCACAAAGAAGTTTCTGAGAATGCTTCTGTCTAGTTTTTATGTGAAGATATTTCCTTTTCCAACATAGGCCTCAAAGCGCTCCAAATAAACACTTGCAGATTCTACAAAAGGAGTGTTTCGAAACTGCTCTTTCAAGAGGAACGTTCAAGTCTGTGAGTTGAATGCACTCATCACACAGAAGTTTCTGAGAATGCTTCTGTCTAGTTTTTATGTGAAGATGTTTCCTTTTCCAGCATAGGCCTCAAAACGCTCCAAATATCCTCTTGCAGATTCTACAAAAAAGAGTGTTTCAAAACTGTTCTATCAAAAGGAAGGTTCAACTCTGTGAGTTGAATGAATGCATCATGAAGAACTTTCTGAGAATGCTTCTCTGTAGTTTTTAGGTGAAGATATTCCAAAACCCAGCACAGGCCTCGAAGTGCTCCAAATAACCACTTGCAGATTTTACCAAAAGAGTGTTTCAAAACTGCTCTTTCTATAGGTAAGTTCAAGTCTGTGAGTTGAATGCACTCAACACAAAGAAGTTTCTGAGAATGCTTCTGTTCAGTTTTTATGTGAAGATATTTCCTTTTCCAGCATAGGCCTCAAACGGCTCCAAATATCCACTTGCAGATTCTACAAAAAGAGTGTTTCCAAACTTCTCTATCAATTGGTAGGTTCAACTCTGTGAGTTGAATGAAGTCATCACAAAGAAGTTTCTGAGAATCCTTCTCTCTAGTTTTTATGTGAAGATATTTCCTTTTCCAACATAGGCCTCAAGGTGCTCCGAATAAACACTTGCAGATTCTACAAACTTAATGTTTCAAAACTGTTCTATCAAAAGGAACGTTGAAGTCTGTGAGTTGAATGCACTCATCACAAAGAAGTTTCTCAGAATGCTTCCGTCTAGTTTTTAGGTGAAGAGATTTCATTTCCCAGCACAGGCCTCAAAGCGCTCCAAATATCCACTTGCAGATTCTACAAGAAGAGTGTTTCCAAACTGCTCTTTCAAAAGGAAGCTTCAAGTCTGTGAGTTGAATGCACTCATCACAAAGAAGTTTCTGAGAATGCTTCCGTCTAGTTTCTATATGAAGATATTTCCTTTTCCAACATAGGCCCCAAAGTGCTCCAAATAAACCCTTGCAGATTCTCCAAAAGGAGTGTTTCAAAACTGCTCTTTCTATAGGTAAGTTCAAGTCTGTGAGTTGAATGCACTCAACACAAAGAAGTTTCTGAGAATGCTTCTGTTCAGTTTTTATGTGAAGATATTTCCTTTTCCAGCATAGGCCTCAAACGGCTCCAAATATCCACTTGCAGATTCTACAAAAGGAGTGTTTCCAAACTTTTCTATCAATTGGTAGGTTCAACTCTGTGAGTTGAATGAACTCATCACAAAGAAGTTTCAGAGAATCCTTCTCTCTAGTTTTTATGTGAAGATATTTCCTTTTCCAACGTAGGCCTCAAAGCGCTCCAAATAAACACATGCAGATTCTACAAAAGGAGTGTTTCAAAACTGTTCTATCAAAGGGAACGTTCAAGTCTGTGAGTTGAATGTACTCATCACACAGATGTTTCTCAGAATGCTTCTGTCTAGTTTTTAGGTGAAGAGATTTCATTTCCCAGCATAGGCCTCAAAGCGCTCCAAATATCCACTTGCAGAATCTACGAAAAGAGTGTTTCAAAGCTGCTCTTTCAAAAGCAAGGTTCAAGTCTGTGTGTTGAATGCACTCATCTGAAAGAAGTTTCTGAGAATGCTTCTGTCTAGTTCTTACGTGAAGATATTTCCTTTTCCAGCTTAGGCCTCAAAGCGCTCCAAATAAACACTTGCAAATTTTACAAAAGGAGTGTTTCAAAAGAGTTCTATCAAAAGGAACGTTCAAGTCTGTGAGGTGAATGCACTTATCATACCGAAGTTTCCTGGAATGCTTCTGTCTAGTTTTCATGTGAAGACATTTCCTTTTCCAGCAGAGGCCTCAAAGCACTCCAAATATCCACTTGCAGATTCTACAAAAAGAGTGTTTCAAAACTGCTCTATCAAAAGCAAGCTTCAACACTGTGAGTAGAATGCACTCATCACAAAGAAGTTTCTGAGAATGCTTCTGTCTAGTTTTTATGTGAAGATATTTCCTTTTCCAACATAGGCCTCAAAGCGCTCCAAATAAACACTTGCAGATTCTACAAAAGGAGTGTTTCGAAACTGCTCTTTCAAGAGGAACGTTCAAGTCTGTGAGTTGAATGCACTCATCACACAGAAGTTTCTGAGAATGCCTCTGTCTAGTTTTTATGTGAAGATATTTCCTTTTCCAGCATAGGCCTCAAAACGCTCCAAATATCCTCTTGCAGATTCTACAAAAAGAGTGTTTCAAAACTGTTCTATGAAAAGGAAGGTTCAACTCTGTAAGTTGAATGAATGCATCGTGAAGAACTTTCTGAGAATGCTTCTCTGTAGTTTTTAGGTGAAGATATTCCAAAACCCAGCACAGGCCTCGAAGTGCTCCAAATAACCACTTGCAGATTTTACCAAAAGAGTGTTTCAAAACTGCTCTTTCTATAGGTAAGTTCAAGTCTGTGAGTTGAATGCACTCAACACAAAGAAGTTTCTGAGAATGCTTCTGTTCAGTTTTTATGTGAAGATATTTCCTTTTCCAGCATAGGCCTGAAACGGCTCCAAATATCCACTTGCAGATTCTACAAAAAGAGTGTTTCCAAACTTCTCTATCAATTGGTAGGTTCAACTCTGTGAGTTGAATGAAGTCATCACAAAGAAGTTTCTGAGAATCCTTCTCTCTAGTTTTTATGTGAAGATATTTCCTTTTCCAACGTAGGCCTCAAAGCGCTCCAAATAAACACATGCAGATTCTACAAAAGGAGTGTTTCTAAACTGTTCTATCAAAGGGAACGTTCAAGTCTGTGAGTTGAATGTACTGATCACACAGATGTTTCTCAGAATGTTTCTGTCTAGTTTTTAGGTGAAGAGATTTCATTTCCCAGCATAGGCCTCAAAGCGCTCCAAATATCCACTTGCAGATTCTACAAGAAGAGTGTTTCCAAACTGCTCTTTCAAAAGGAAGCTTCAAGTCTGTGAGTTGAATGCACTCATCACAAAGAAGTTTCTGAGAATGCTTCCGTCTAGTTTCTATATGAAGATATTTCCTTTTCCAACATAGGCCCCAAAGTGCTCCAAATAAACCCTTGCAGATTCTACAAAAGGAGTGTTTCAAAACTGCTATTTCTATAGGTAAGTTCAAGTCTGTGAGTTGAATGCACCCAACACAAAGAAGTTTCTGAGAATGCTTCTGTTCAGTTTTTATGTGAAGATATTTCCTTTTCCAGCATAGGCCTCAAACGGCTCCAAATATCCACTTGCAGATTCTACAAAAAGAGTGTTTCCAAACTTCTCTATCAATTGGTAGGTTCAACTCTGTGAGTTGAATGAACTCATCACCAAGATGTTTCTGAGAATCCTTCTCTCTAGTTTTTATGTGAAGATATTTCCTTTACCAGCGTAGGCCTCAAAGCGCTCAAAATAAACACATGCAGATTCTACAAAAGGAGTGTTTCAAAACTGTTCTATCAAAGGGAACGTTCAAGTCTGTGAGTTGAATGTACTCATCACACAGATGTTTCTCAGAATGCTTCTGTCTAGTTTTTAGGTGAAGAGATTTCATTTCCCAGCATAGGCCTCAAAGCGCTCCAAATATCCACTTGCAGAATCTACGAAAAGAGTGTTTCAAAGCTGCTCTTTCAAAAGCAAGGTTCAAGTCTGTGTGTTGAATGCACTCATCCGAAAGAAGTTTCTGAGAATGCTTCTGTCTAGTTCTTACGTGAAGATATTTCCTTTTCCAGCTTAGGCCTCAAAGCGCTCCAAATAAACACTTGCAAATTTTACAAAAGGAGTGTTTCAAAAGAGTTCTATCAAAAGGAACGTTCAAGTCTGTGAGTTGAATGCACTTATCATACCGAAGTTTCCTGGAATGCTTCTGTCTAGTTTTTATGTGAAGACATTTCCTTTTCCAGCAGAGGCCTCAAAGCACTCCAAATATCCACTTGCAGATTCTACAAAAAGAGTGTTTCAAAACTGCTCTATCAAAAGCAAGCTTCAACACTGTGAGTAGAATGCACTCATCACAAAGAAGTTTCTGAGAATGCTTCTGTCTAGTTTTTATGTGAAGATATTTCCTTTTCCAACATAGGCCTCAAAGCGCTCCAAATAAACACTTGCAGATTCTACAAAAGGAGTGTTTCGAAACTGCTCTTTCAAGAGGAACGTTCAAGTCTGTGAGTTGAATGCACTCATCACACAGAAGTTTCTGAGAATGCTTCTGTCTAGTTTTTATGTGAAGATGTTTCCTTTTCCAGCATAGGCCTCAAAACGCTCCAAATGTCCTCTTGCAGATTCTACAAAAAGAGTGTTTCAAAACTGTTCTATCAAAAGGAAGGTTCAACTCTGTGAGTTGAATGAATACATCATGAAGAACTTTCTGAGAATGCTTCTCTGTAGTTTTTAGGTGAAGATATTCCAAAACCCAGCACAGGCCTCGAAGTGCTCCAAATAACCACTTGCAGATTTTACCAAAAGAGTGTTTCAAAACTGCTCTTTCTATAGGTAAGTTCAAGTCTGTGAGTTGAATGCACTCAACACAAAGAAGTTTCTGAGAATGCTTCTGTTCAGTTTTTATGTGAAGATATTTCCTTTTCCAGCATAGGCCTCAAACGGCTCCAAATATCCACTTGCAGATTCTACAAAAAGAGTGTTTCCAAACTTCTCTATCAATTGGTAGGTTCAACTCTGTGAGTTGAATGAAGTCATCACAAAGAAGTTTCTGAGAATCCTTCTCTCTAGTTTTTATGTGAAGATATTTCCTTTTCCAACATAGGCCTCAAGGTGCTCCGAATAAACACTTGCAGATTCTACAAACTTAATGTTTCAAAACTGTTCTATCAAAAGGAACGTTGAAGTCTGTGAGTTGAATGCACTCATCACAAAGAAGTTTCTCAGAACCCTTCCGTCTAGTTTTTAGGTGAAGAGATTTCATATCCCAGCACAGGCCTCAAAGCGCTCCAAATATCCACTTGCAGATTCTACAAGAAGAGTGTTTCCAAACTGCTCTTTCAAAAGGAAGCTTCAAGTCTGTGAGTTGAATGCACTCATCACAAAGAAGTTTCTGAGAATGCTTCCGTCTAGTTTCTATATGAAGATATTTCCTTTTCCAACCTAGGCCCCAAAGTGCTCCAAATAAACCCTTGCAGATTCTACAAAAGGAGTGTTTCAAAACTGCTCTTTCTATAGGTAAGTTCAAGTCTGTGAGTTGAATGCACTCAACACAAAGAAGTTTCTGAGAATGCTTCTGTTCAGTTTTTATGTGAAGATATTTCCTTTTCCAGCATAGGCCTCAAACGGCTCCAAATATCCACTTGCAGATTCTACAAAAGAAGTGTTTCCAAACTTCTCTATCAATTGGTAGGTTCAACTCTGTGAGTTGAATGAAGTCATCACAAAGAAGTTTCTGAGAATCCTTCTCTCTAGTTTTTATGTGAAGATATTTCCTTTTCCAACGTAGGCCTCAAAGCGCTCCAAATAAACACATGCAGATTCTACAAAAGGAGTGTTTCAAAACTGTTCTATCAAAGGGAACGTTCAAGTCTGTGAGTTGAATGTATTCATCACACAGATGTTTCTCAGAATGCTTCTGTCTAGTTTTTAGGTGAAGAGATTTCATTTCCCAGCATAGGCCTCAAAGCGCTCCAAATATCCACTTGCAGATTCTATAAGAAGAGAGTTTCCAAACTGCTCTTTCAAAAGGAAGCTTCAAGTCTGTGTGTTGAATGCACTCATCCAAAAGAAGTTTCTGAGAATGCTTCTGTCTAGTTCTTACGTGAAGATATTTCCTTTTCCAGGTAAGGCCTCAAAGCGCTCCAAATAAACACTTGCAAATTCTACAAAAGGAGTGTTTCAAAAGAGTTCTATCAAAAGGAACGTTCAAGTCTGTGAGTTGAATGCACTTATCATACCGAAGTTTCCTGGAATGCTTCTGTCTAGTTTTTATGTGAAGACATTTCCTTTTCCAGCAGAGGCCTCAAAGCACTCCAAATATCCACTTGCAGATTCTACAAAAAGAGTGTTTCAAAACTGCTCTATCAAAAGCAAGCTTCAACACTGTGAGTAGAATGCACTCATCACAAAGAAGTTTCTGAGAATGCTTCTGTCTAGTTTTTATGTGAAGATATTTCCTTTTCCAACATAGGCCTCAAAGCGCTCCAAATAAACACTTGCAGATTCTACAAAAGGAGTGTTTCGAAACTGCTCTTTCAAGAGGAACGTTCAAGTCTGTGAGTTGAATGCACTCATCACACAGAAGTTTCTGAGAATGCTTCTGTCTAGTTTTTATGTGAAGATGTTTCCTTTTCCAGCATAGGCCTCAAAACGCTCCAAATATCCTCTTGCAGATTCTACAAAAAGAGTGTTTCAAAACTGTTCTATCAAAAGGAAGGTTCAACTCTGTGAGTTGAATGAATGCATCATGAAGAACTTTCTGAGAATGCTTCTCTGTAGTTTTTAGGTGAAGATATTACAAAACCCAGCACAGGCCTCGAAGTGCTCCAAATAACCACTTGCAGATTTTACCAAAAGAGTGTTTCAAAACTGCTCTTTCTATAGGTAAGTTCAAGTCTGTGAGTTGAATGCACTCAACACAAAGAAGTTTCTGAGAATGCTTCTGTTCAGTTTTTATGTGAAGATATTTCCTTTTCCAGCATAGGCCTCAAACGGCTCCAAATATCCACTTGCAGATTCTACAAAAAGAGTGTTTCCAAACTTCTCTATCAATTGGTAGGTTCAACTCTGTGAGTTGAATGAAGTCATCACAAAGAAGTTTCTGAGAATCCTTCTCTCTAGTTTTTATGTGAAGATATTTCCTTTTCCAACATAGGCCTCAAGGTGCTCCGAATAAACACTTGCAGATTCTACAAACTTAATGTTTCAAAACTGTTCTATCAAAAGGAACGTTGAAGTCTGTGAGTTGAATGCACTCATCACAAAGAAGTTTCTCAGAATGCTTCCGTCTAGTTTTTAGGTGAAGAGATTTCATTTCCCAGCACAGGCCTCAAAGCGCTCCAAATATCCACTTGCAGATTCTACAAGAAGAGTGTTTCCAAACTGCTCTTTCAAAAGGAAGCTTCAAGTCTGTGAGTTGAATGCACTCATCACAAAGAAGTTTCTGAGAATGCTTCCGTCTAGTTTCTATATGAAGATATTTCCTTTTCCAACATAGGCCCCAAAGTGCTCCAAATAAACCCTTGCAGATTCTCCAAAAGGAGTGTTTCAAAACTGCTCTTTCTATAGGTAAGTTCAAGTCTGTGAGTTGAATGCACTCAACACAAAGAAGTTTCTGAGAATGCTTCTGTTCAGTTTTTATGTGAAGATATTTCCTTTTCCAGCATAGGCCTCAAACGGCTCCAAATATCCACTTGCAGATTCTACAAAAGGAGTGTTTCCAAACTTCTCTATCAATTGGTAGGTTCAACTCTGTGAGTTGAATGAACTCATCACAAAGAAGTTTCTGAGAATCCTTCTCTCTAGTTTTTATGTGAAGATATTTCCTTTTCCAACGTAGGCCTCAAAGCGCTCCAAATAAACACATGCAGATTCTACAAAAGGAGTGTTTCAAAACTGTTCTATCAAAGGGAACGTTCAAGTCTGTGAGTTGAATGTACTCATCACACAGATGTTTCTCAGAATGCTTCTGTCTAGTTTTTAGGTGAAGAGATTTCATTTCCCAGCATAGGCCTCAAAGAGCTCCAAATATCCACTTGCAGAATCTACGAAAAGAGTGTTTCAAAGCTGCTCTTTCAAAAGCAAGGTTCAAGTCTGTGTGTTGAATGCACTCATCTGAAAGAAGTTTCTGAGAATGCTTCTGTCTAGTTCTTACGTGAAGATATTTCCTTTTCCAGCTTAGGCCTCAAAGCGCTCCAAATAAACACTTGCAAATTTTACAAAAGGAGTGTTTCAAAAGAGTTCTATCAAAAGGAACGTTCAAGTCTGTGAGGTGAATGCACTTATCATACCGAAGTTTCCTGGAATGCTTCTGTCTAGTTTTTATGTGAAGACATTTCCTTTTCCAGCAGAGGCCTCAAAGCACTCCAAATATCCACTTGCAGATTCTACAAAAAGAGTGTTTCAAAACTGCTCTATCAAAAGCAAGCTTCAACACTGTGAGTAGAATGCACTCATCACAAAGAAGTTTCTGAGAATGCTTCTGTCTAGTTTTTATGTGAAGATATTTCCTTTTCCAACATAGGCCTCAAAGCGCTCCAAATAAACACTTGCAGATTCTACAAAAGGAGTGTTTCGAAACTGCTCTTTCAAGAGGAACGTTCAAGTCTGTGAGTTGAATGCACTCATCACACAGAAGTTTCTGAGAATGCCTCTGTCTAGTTTTTATGTGAAGATATTTCCTTTTCCAGCATAGGCCTCAAAACGCTCCAAATATCCTCTTGCAGATTCTACAAAAAGAGTGTTTCAAAACTGTTCTATGAAAAGGAAGGTTCAACTCTGTAAGTTGAATGAATGCATCGTGAAGAACTTTCTAAGAATGCTTCTCTGTAGTTTTTAGGTGAAGATATTCCAAAACCCAGCACAGGCCTCGAAGTGCTCCAAATAACCACTTGCAGATTTTACCAAAAGAGTGTTTCAAAACTGCTCTTTCTATAGGTAAGTTCAAGTCTGTGAGTTGAATGCACTCAACACAAAGAAGTTTCTGAGAATGCTTCTGTTCAGTTTTTATGTGAAGATATTTCCTTTTCCAGCATAGGCCTCAAACGGCTCCAAATATCCACTTGCAGATTCTACAAAAAGAGTGTTTCCAAACTTCTCTATCAATTGGTAGGTTCAACTCTGTGAGTTGAAGGAAGTCATCACAAAGAAGTTTCTGAGAATCCTTCTCTCTAGTTTTTATGTGAAGATATTTCCTTTTCCAACGTAGGCCTCAAAGCGCTCCAAATAAACACATGCAGATTCTACAAAAGGAGTGTTTCAAAACTGTTCTATCAAAGGGAACGTTCAAGTCTGTGAGTTGAATGTACTGATCACACAGATGTTTCTCAGAATGTTTCTGTCTAGTTTTTAGGTGAAGAGATTTCATTTCCCAGCATAGGCCTCAAAGCGCTCCAAATATCCACTTGCAGATTCTACAAGAAGAGTGTTTCCAAACTGCTCTTTCAAAAGGAAGCTTCAAGTCTGTGAGTTGAATGCACTCATCACAAAGAAGTTTCTGAGAATGCTTCCGTCTAGTTTCTATATGAAGATATTTCCTTTTCCAACATAGGCCCCAAAGTGCTCCAAATAAACCCTTGCAGATTCTACAAAAGGAGTGTTTCAAAACTGCTATTTCTATAGGTAAGTTCAAGTCTGTGAGTTGAATGCACCCAACACAAAGAAGTTTCTGAGAATGCTTCTGTTCAGTTTTTATGTGAAGATATTTCCTTTTCCAGCATAGGCCTCAAACGGCTCCAAATATCCACTTGCAGATTCTACAAAAAGAGTGTTTCCAAACTTCTCTATCAATTGGTAGGTTCAACTCTGTGAGTTGAATGAACTCATCACCAAGATGTTTCTGAGAATCCTTCTCTCTAGTTTTTATGTGAAGATATTTCCTTTACCAGCGTAGGCCTCAAACTGCTCCAAATAAACACATGCAGATTCTCCAAAAGGAGTGTTTCAAAACTGTTCTATCAAAGGGAACGTTCAAGTCTGTGAGTTGAATGTACTCATCACACAGATGTTTCTCAGAATGCTTCTGTCTAGTTTTTAGGTGAAGAGATTTCATTTCCCAGCATAGGCCTCAAAGCGCTCCAAATATCCACTTGCAGAATCTACGAAAAGAGTGTTTCAAAGCTGCTCTTTCAAAAGCAAGGTTCAAGTCTGTGTGTTGAATGCACTCATCCGAAAGAAGTTTCTGAGAATGCTTCTGTCTAGTTCTTACGTGAAGATATTTCCTTTTCCAGCTTAGGCCTCAAAGCGCTCCAAATAAACACTTGCAAATTTTACAAAAGGAGTGTTTCAAAAGAGTTCTATCAAAAGGAACGTTCAAGTCTGTGAGTTGAATGCACTTATCATACCGAAGTTTCCTGGAATGCTTCTGTCTAGTTTTTATGTGAAGACATTTCCTTTTCCAGCAGAGGCCTCAAAGCACTCCAAATATCCACTTGCAGATTCTACAAAAAGAGTGTTTCAAAACTGCTCTATCAAAAGCAAGCTTCAACACTGTGAGTAGAATGCACTCATCACAAAGAAGTTTCTGAGAATGCTTCTGTCTAGTTTTTATGTGAAGATATTTCCTTTTCCAACATAGGCCTCAAAGCGCTCCAAATAAACACTTGCAGATTCTACAAAAGGAGTGTTTCGAAACTGCTCTTTCAAGAGGAACGTTCAAGTCTGTGAGTTGAATGCACTCATCACACAGAAGTTTCTGAGAATGCTTCTGTCTAGTTTTTATGTGAAGATGTTTCCTTTTCCAGCATAGGCCTCAAAACGCTCCAAATGTCCTCTTGCAGATTCTACAAAAAGAGTGTTTCAAAACTGTTCTATCAAAAGGAAGGTTCAACTCTGTGAGTTGAAGGAATACATCATGAAGAACTTTCTGAGAATGCTTCTCTGTAGTTTTTAGGTGAAGATATTCCAAAACCCAGCACAGGCCTCGAAGTGCTCCAAATAACCACTTGCAGATTTTACCAAAAGAGTGTTTCAAAACTGCTCTTTCTATAGGTAAGTTCAAGTCTGTGAGTTGAATGCACTCAACACAAAGAAGTTTCTGAGAATGCTTCTGTTCAGTTTTTATGTGAAGATATTTCCTTTTCCAGCATAGGCCTCAAACGGCTCCAAATATCCACTTGCAGATTCTACAAAAAGAGTGTTTCCAAACTTCTCTATCAATTGGTAGGTTCAACTCTGTGAGTTGAATGAAGTCATCACAAAGAAGTTTCTGAGAATCCTTCTCTCTAGTTTTTATGTGAAGATATTTCCTTTTCCAACATAGGCCTCAAGGTGCTCCGAATAAACACTTGCAGATTCTACAAACTTAATGTTTCAAAACTGTTCTATCAAAAGGAACGTTGAAGTCTGTGAGTTGAATGCACTCATCACAAAGAAGTTTCTCAGAACCCTTCCGTCTAGTTTTTAGGTGAAGAGATTTCATTTCCCAGCACAGGCCTCAAAGCGCTCCAAATATCCACTTGCAGATTCTACAAGAAGAGTGTTTCCAAACTGCTCTTTCAAAAGGAAGCTTCAAGTCTGTGAGTTGAATGCACTCATCACAAAGAAGTTTCTGAGAATGCTTCCGTCTAGTTTCTATATGAAGATATTTCCTTTTCCAACATAGGCCCCAAAGTGCTCCAAATAAACCCTTGCAGATTCTACAAAAGGAGTGTTTCAAAACTGCTCTTTCTATAGGTAAGTTCAAGTCTGTGAGTTGAATGCACTCAACACAAAGAAGTTTCTGAGAATGCTTCTGTTCAGTTTTTATGTGAAGATATTTCCTTTTCCAGCATAGGCCTCAAACGGCTCCAAATATCCACTTGCAGATTCTACAAAAGAAGTGTTTCCAAACTTCTCTATCAATTGGTAGGTTCAACTCTGTGAGTTGAATGAAGTCATCACAAAGAAGTTTCTGAGAATCCTTCTCTCTAGTTTTTATGTGAAGATATTTCCTTTTCCAGCGTAGGCCTCAAAGCGCTCCAAATAAACACATGCAGATTCTACAAAAGGAGTGTTTCAAAACTGTTCTATCAAAGGGAACTTTCAAGTCTGTGAGTGGAATGTACTCATCACACAGATGTTTCTCAGAATGCTTCTGTCTAGTTTTTAGGTGAAGAGATTTCATTTCCCAGCATAGGCCTCAAAGCGCTCCAAATATCCACTTGCAGATTCTATAAGAAGAGAGTTTCCAAACTGCTCTTTCAAAAGGAAGCTTCAAGTCTGTGAGTTGAATGCACTCATCACACAGAAGTTTCTGAGAATGCTTCTGTCTAGTTTTTATGTGAAGATGTTTCCTTTTCCAGCATAGGCCTCAAAACGCTCCAAATATCCTCTTGCAGATTCTACAAAAAGAGTGTTTCAAAACTGTTCTATCAAAAGGAAGGTTCAACTCTGTGAGTTGAATGAATGCATCATGAAGAACTTTCTGAGAATGCTTCTCTGTAGTTTTTAGGTGAAGATATTCCAAAACCCAGCACAGGCCTCGAAGTGCTCCAAATAACCACTTGCAGATTTTACCAAAAGAGGGTTTCAAAACTGCTCTTTCTATAGGTAAGTTCAAGTCTGTGAGTTGAATGCACTCAACACAAAGAAGTTTCTGAGAATGCTTCTGTTCAGTTTTTATGTGAAGATATTTCCTTTTCCAGCATAGGCCTCAAACGGCTCCAAATATCCACTTGCAGATTCTACAAAAAGAGTGTTTCCAAACTTCTCTATCAATTGGTAGGTTCAACTCTGTGAGTTGAATGAAGTCATCACAAAGAAGTTTCTGAGAATCCTTCTCTCTAGTTTTTATGTGAAGATATTTCCTTTTCCAGCGTAGGCCTCAAAGCGCTCCAAATAAACACATGCAGATTCTACAAAAGGAGTGTTTCAAAACTGTTCTATCAAAGGGAACGTTCAAGTCTGTGAGTTGAATGTACTCATCACACAGATGTTTCTCAGAATGCTTCTGTCTAGTTTTTAGGTGAAGAGATTTCATTTCCCAGCATAGGCCTCAAAGCGCTCCAAATATCCACTTGCAGAATCTACGAAAAGAGTGTTTCAAAGCTGCTCTTTCAAAAGCAAGGTTCAAGTCTGTGTGTTGAGTGCACTCATCTGAAAGAAGTTTCTGAGAATGCTTCTGTCTAGTTCTTACGTGAAGATATTTCCTTTTCCAGCTTAGGCCTCAAAGCGCTCCAAATAAACACTTGCAAATTCTACAAAAGGAGTGTTTCAAAACTGCTCTTTCTATAGGTAAGTTCAAGTCTGTGAGTTGAATGCACTCAACACAAAGAAGTTTCTGAGAATGCTTCTGTTCAGTTTTTATGTGAAGATATTTCCTTTTCCAGCATAGGCCTCAAACGGCTCCAAATATCCACTTGCAGATTCTACAAAAAGAGTGTTTCCAAACTTCTCTATCAATTGGTAGGTTCAACTCTGTGAGTTGAATGAAGTCATCACAAAGAAGTTTCTGAGAATCCTTCTCTCTAGTTTTTATGTGAAGATATTTCCTTTTCCAACATAGGCCTCAAGGTGCTCCGAATAAACACTTGCAGATTCTACAAACTTAATGTTTCAAAACTGTTCTATCAAAAGGAACGTTGAAGTCAGTGAGTTGAATGCACTCATCACAAAGAAGTTTCTCAGAATGCTTCCGTCTAGTTGTTAGGTGAAGAGATTTCATTTCCCAGCACAGGCCTCAAAGCGCTCCAAATATCCACTTGCAGATTCTACAAGAAGAGTGTTTCCAAACTGCTCTTTCAAAAGGAAGCTTCAAGTCTGTGAGTTGAATGCACTCATCACAAAGAAGTTTCTGAGAATGCTTCCGTCTAGTTTCTATATGAAGATATTTCCTTTTCCAACATAGGCCCCAAAGTGCTCCAAATAAACCCTTGCAGATTCTCCAAAAGGAGTGTTTCAAAACTGCTCTTTCTATAGGTAAGTTCAAGTCTGTGAGTTGAATGCACTCAACACAAAGAAGTTTCTGAGAATGCTTCTGTCTAGTTTTTATGTGAAGATATTTCCTTTTCCAACATAGGCCTCAAAGCGCTCCAAATAAACACATGCAGATTCTACAAAAGGAGTGTTTCGAAACCGCTCTTTCAAGAGGAACGTTCAAGTCTGTGAGTTGAATGCACTCATCACACAGAAGTTTCTGAGAATGCTTCTGTCTAGTTTTTATGTGAAGATGTTTCCTTTTCCAGCATAGGCCTCAAAACGCTCCAAATATACTTTTGCAGATTCTACAAAAAGAGTGTTTCAAAACTGTTCTATCAAAAGGAAGGTTCAACTCTGTGAGTTGAATGAATGCATCATGAAGAACTTTCTGAGAATGCTTCTCTGTAGTTTTTAGGTGAAGATATTCCAAAACCCAGCACAGGCCTCGAAGTGCTCCAAATAACCACTTGCAGATTTTACCAAAAGAGTGTTTCAAAACTGCTCTTTCTATAGGTAAGTTCAAGTCTGTGAGTTGAATGCACTCAACACAAAGAAGTTTCTGAGAATGCTTCTGTTCAGTTTTTATGTGAAGATATTTCCTTTTCCAGCATAGGCCTCAAACGGCTCCAAATATCCACTTGCAGATTCTACAAAAAGAGTGTTTCCAAACTTCTCTATCAATTGGTAGGTTCAACTCTGTGAGTTGAATGAAGTCATCACAAAGAAGTTTCTGAGAATCCTTCTCTCTAGTTTTTATGTGAAGATATTTCCTTTTCCAGCGTAGGCCTCAAAGCACTCCAAATAAACACATGCAGATTCTACAAAAGGAGTGTTTCAAAACTGTTCTGTCAAAGGGAATGTTCAAGTCTGTGAGTTGAATGTACTCATCACACAGATGTTTCTCAGAATGCTTCTGTCTAGTTTTTAGGTGAAGAGATTTCATTTCCCAGCATAGGCCTCAAAGCGCTCCAAATATCCACTTGCAGAATCTATGAAAAGAGTGTTTCAAAGCTGCTCTTTCAAAAGCAAGGTTCAAGTCTGTGTGGTGAATGCACTCATCCGAAAGAAGTTTCTGAGAATGCTTCTGTCTAGTTCTTACGTGAAGATATTTCCTTTTCCAGCTTAGGCCTCAAAGCGCTCCAAATAAACACTTGCAAATTCTACAAAAGGAGTGTTTCAAAAGAGTTCTATGAAAAGGAACGTTCAAGTCTGTGAGTTGAATGCACTTATCATACCGAAGTTTCCTGGAATGCTTCTGTCTAGTTTTTATGTGAAGACATTTCCTTTTCCAGCAGAGGCCTCAAAGCACTCCAAATATCCACTTGCAGATTCTACAAAAAGAGTGTTTCAAAACTGCTCTATCAAAAGCAAGCTTCAACACTGTGAGTAGAATGCACTCATCACAAAGAAGTTTCTGAGAATGCTTCTGTCTAGTTTTTATGTGAAGATATTTCCTTTTCCAACATAGGCCTCAAAGCGCTCCAAATAAACACTTGCAGATTCTACAAAAGGAGTGTTTCGAAACTGCTCTTTCAAGAGGAACGTTCAAGTCTGTGAGTTGAATGCACTCATCACACAGAAGTTTCTGAGAATGCTTCTGTCTAGTTTTTATGTGAAGATGTTTCCTTTTCCAGCATAGGCCTCAAACGCTCCAAATATCCTGTGGCAGATTCTACAAAAAGAGTGTTTCAAAACTGTTCTATCAAAAGGAAGGTTCAACTCTGTGAGTTGAATGAATGCATCATGAAGAACTTTCTGAGAATGCTTCTCTGTAGTTTTTAGGTGAAGATATTCCAAAACCCAGCACAGGCCTCGAAGTGCTCCAAATAACCACTTGCAGATTTTACCAAAAGAGTGTTTCAAAACTGCTCTTTCTATAGGTAAGTTCAAGTCTGTGAGTTGAATGCACTCAACACAAAGAAGTTTCTGAGAATGCTTCTGTTCAGTTTTTATGTGAAGATATTTCCTTTTCCAGCATAGGCCTCAAACGGCTCCAAATATCCACTTGCAGATTCTACAAAAAGAGTGTTTCCAAACTTCTCTATCAATTGGTAGGTTCAACTCTGTGAGTTGAATGAAGTCATCACAAAGAAGTTTCTGAGAATCCTTCTCTCTAGTTTTTATGTGAAGATATTTCCTTTTCCAACTTAGGCCTCAAGGTGCTCCGAATAAACACTTGCAGATTCTACAAACTTAATGTTTCAAAACTGTTCTATCAAAAGGAACGTTGAAGTCTGTGAGTTGAATGAACTCATCTCAAAGAAGTTTCTCAGAATGCTTCCGTCTAGTTTTTAGGTGAAGAGATTTCGTTTCCCAGCACAGGCCCCAAGCGTTCCAAATATCCACTTGCAGATTCTACAAGAAGAGTGTTTCCAAACTGCTCTTTCAAAAGGAAGCTTCAAGTCTGTGAGTTGAATGCACTCATCACAAAGAAGTTTCTGAGAATGCTTCCGTCTAGTTTCTATATGAAGATATTTCCTTTTCCAACATAGGCCCCAAAGTGCTCCAAATAAACCCTTGCAGATTCTACAAAAGGAGTGTTTCAAAACTGCTCTTTCTATAGGTAAGTTCAAGTCTGTGAGTTGAATGCACTCAACACAAAGAAGTTTTTGAGAATGATTCTGTTCAGTTTTTATGTGAAGATATTTCCTTTTCCAGCATAGGCCTCAAACGGCTCCAAATATCCACTTGCAGATTCTACAAAAAGAGTGTTTCCAAACTTCTCTATCAATTGGTAGGTTCAACTCTGTGAGTTGAATGAAGTCATCACAAAGAAGTTTCTGAGAATCCTTCTCTCTAGTTTTTATGTGAAGATATTTCCTTTTCCAACGTAGGCCTCAAAGCGCTCCAAATAAACACATGCAGATTCTACAAAAGGAGTGTTTCAAAACTGTTCTATCAAAGGGAACGTTCAAGTCTGTGAGTTGAATGTACTCATCACACAGATGTTTCTCAGAATGCTTCTGTCTAGTTTTTAGGTGAAGAGATTTCATTTCCCAGCATAGGCCTCAAAGCGCTCCAAATATCCACTTGTAGATTCTATAAGAAGAGAGTTTCCAAACTGCTCTTTCAAAAGGAAGCTTCAAGTCTGTGAGTTGAATGCACTCATCACAAAGAAGTTTCTGAGAATGCTTCCGTCTAGTTTCTATATGAAGATATTTCCTTTTCCAACATAGGCCCCAAAGTGCTCCAAATAAACCCTTGCAGATTCTACAAAAGGAGTGTTTCAAAACTGCTCTTTCTATAGGTAAGTTCAAGTCTGTGAGTTGAATGCACTCAACACAAAGAAGTTTCTGAGAATGCTTCTGTTCAGTTTTTATGTGAAGATATTTCCTTTTCCAGCATAGGCCTCAAACGGCTCCAAATATCCACTTGCAGATTCTACAAAAAGAGTGTTTCCAAACTTCTCTATCAATTGGTAGGTTCAACTCTGTGAGTTGAATGAACTCATCACAAAGAAGTTTCTGAGAATGCTTCCGTCTAGTTTCTATATGAAGATATTTCCTTTTCCAACATAGGCCCCAAAGTGCTCCAAATAAACCCTTGCAGATTCTACAAAAGGAGTGTTTCAAAACTGCTCTTTCTATAGGTAAGTTCAAGTCTGTGAGTTGAATGCACCCAACACAAAGAAGTTTCTGAGAATGCTTCTGTTCAGTTTTTATGTGAAGATATTTCCTTTTCCAGCATAGGCCTCAAACGGCTCCAAATATCCACTTGCAGATTCTACAAAAAGAGTGTTTCCAAACTTCTCTATCAATTGGTAGGTTCAACTCTGTGAGTTGAATGAACTCATCACCAAGATGTTTCTGAGAATCCTTCTCTCTAGTTTTTATGTGAAGATATTTCCTTTACCAGCGTAGGCCTCAAAGCGCTCCAAATAAACACATGCAGATTCTACAAAAGGAGTGTTTCAAAACTGTTCTATCAAAGGGAACGTTCAAGTCTGTGAGTTGAATGTACTCATCACACAGATGTTTCTCAGAATGCTTCTGTCTAGTTTTTAGGTGAAGAGATTTCATTTCCCAGCATAGGCCTCAAAGCGCTCCAAATATCCACTTGCAGAATCTACGAAAAGAGTGTTTCAAAGCTGCTCTTTCAAAAGCAAGGTTCAAGTCTGTGTGTTGAATGCACTCATCCGAAAGAAGTTTCTGAGAATGCTTCTGTCTAGTTCTTACGTGAAGATATTTCCTTTTCCAGCTTAGGCCTCAAAGCGCTCCAAATAAACACTTGCAAATTTTACAAAAGGAGTGTTTCAAAAGAGTTCTATCAAAAGGAACGTTCAAGTCTGTGAGTTGAATGCACTTATCATACCGAAGTTTCCTGGAATGCTTCTGTCTAGTTTTTATGTGAAGACATTTCCTTTTCCAGCAGAGGCCTCAAAGCACTCCAAATATCCACTTGCAGATTCTACAAAAAGAGTGTTTCAAAACTGCTCTATCAAAAGCAAGCTTCAACACTGTGAGTAGAATGCACTCATCACAAAGAAGTTTCTGAGAATGCTTCTGTCTAGTTTTTATGTGAAGATATTTCCTTTTCCAACATAGGCCTCAAAGCGCTCCAAATAAACACTTGCAGATTCTACAAAAGGAGTGTTTCGAAACTGCTCTTTCAAGAGGAACGTTCAAGTCTGTGAGTTGAATGCACTCATCACACAGAAGTTTCTGAGAATGCTTCTGTCTAGTTTTTATGTGAAGATGTTTCCTTTTCCAGCATAGGCCTCAAAACGCTCCAAATGTCCTCTTGCAGATTCTACAAAAAGAGTGTTTCAAAACTGTTCTATCAAAAGGAAGGTTCAACTCTGTGAGTTGAATGAATACATCATGAAGAACTTTCTGAGAATGCTTCTCTGTAGTTTTTAGGTGAAGATATTCCAAAACCCAGCACAGGCCTCGAAGTGCTCCAAATAACCACTTGCAGATTTTACCAAAAGAGTGTTTCAAAACTGCTCTTTCTATAGGTAAGTTCAAGTCTGTGAGTTGAATGCACTCAACACAAAGAAGTTTCTGAGAATGCTTCTGTTCAGTTTTTATGTGAAGATATTTCCTTTTCCAGCATAGGCCTCAAACGGCTCCAAATATCCACTTGCAGATTCTACAAAAGGAGTGTTTCCAAACTTCTCTATCAATTGGTAGGTTCAACTCTGTGAGTTGAATGAAGTCATCACAAAGAAGTTTCTGAGAATCCTTCTCTCTAGTTTTTATGTGAAGATATTTCCTTTTCCAACATAGGCCTCAAGGTGCTCCGAATAAACACTTGCAGATTCTACAAACTTAATGTTTCAAAACTGTTCTATCAAAAGGAACGTTGAAGTCTGTGAGTTGAATGCACTCATCACAAAGAAGTTTCTCAGAATGCTTCCGTCTAGTTTTTAGGTGAAGAGATTTCATTTCCCAGCACAGGCCTCAAAGCGCTCCAAATATCCACTTGCAGATTCTACAAGAAGAGTGTTTCCAAACTGCTCTTTCAAAAGGAAGCTTCAAGTCTGTGAGTTGAATGCACTCATCACAAAGAAGTTTCTGAGAATGCTTCCGTCTAGTTTCTATATGAAGATATTTCCTTTTCCAACATAGGCCCCAAAGTGCTCCAAATAAACCCTTGCAGATTCTACAAAAGGAGTGTTTCAAAACTGCTCTTTCTATAGGTAAGTTCAAGTCTGTGAGTTGAATGCACTCAACACAAAGAAGTTTCTGAGAATGCTTCTGTTCAGTTTTTATGTGAAGATATTTCCTTTTCCAGCATAGGCCTCAAACGGCTCCAAATATCCACTTGCAGATTCTACAAAAAGAGTGTTTCCAAACTTCTCTATCAATTGGTAGGTTCAACTCTGTGAGTTGAATGAAGTCATCACAAAGAAGTTTCTGAGAATCCTTCTGTCTAGTTTTTATGTGAAGATATTTCCTTTTCCAACGTAGGCCTCAAAGCGCTCCAAATAAACACATGCAGATTCTACAAAAGGAGTGTTTCAAAACTGTTCTATCAAAGGGAACGTTCAAGTCTGTGAGTTGAATGTACTCATCACACAGATGTTTCTCAGAATGCTTCTGTCTAGTTTTTAGGTGAAGAGATTTCATTTCCCAGCATAGGCTTCAAAGCGCTCCAAATATCCACTTGCAGATTCTATAAGAAGAGAGTTTCCAAACTGCTCTTTCAAAAGGAAGCTTGAAGTCTCTGAGTTGAATGCACTCATCACAAAGAAGTTTCTGAGAATGCTTCCGTCTAGTTTCTATATGAAGATATTCCCTTTTCCAACATAGGCCCCAAAGTGCTCCAAATAAACCCTTTCAGATTCTACAAAAGGTGTGTTTCAAAACTGCTCTTTCTATAGGTAAGCTCAAGTCTGTGAGTTGAATGCACTCAACACAAAGAAGTTTCTGAGAATGCTTCTGTTCAGTTTTTATGTGAAGATATTTCCTTTTCCAGCATAGGCCTCAAACGGCTCCAAATATCCACTTGCAGATTCTACAAAAAGAGTGTTTCCAAACTTCTCTATCAATTGGTAGGTTCAACTCTGTGAGTTGAATGAAGTCATCACAAAGAAGTTTCTGAGAATCCTTCTCTCTAGTTTTTATGTGAAGATATTTCCTTTTCCAGCGTAGGCCTCAAAGCGCTCCAAATAAACACATGCAGATTCTACAAAAGGAGTGTTTCAAAACTGTTCTATCAAAGGGAACGTTCAAGTCTGTGAGTTGAATGTACTCATCACACAGATGTTTCTCAGAATGCTTCTGTCTAGTTTTTAGGTGAAGAGATTTCATTTCCCAGCATAGGCCTCAAAGCACTCCAAATATCCACTTGCAGAATCTACGAAAAGAGTGTTTCAAAGCTGCTCTTTCAAAAGCAAGGTTCAAGTCTGTGTGTTGAATGCACTCATCCGAAAGAAGTTTCTGAGAATGCTTCTGTCTAGTTCTTACGTGAAGATATTTCCTTTTCCAGCTTAGGCCTCAAAGCGCTCCAAATAAACACTTGCAAATTCTACAAAAGGAGTGTTTCAAAAGAGTTCTATCAAAAGGAACGTTCAAGTCTGTGAGTTGAATGCACTTATCATACCGAAGTTTCCTGGAATGCTTCTGTCTAGTTTTTATGTGAAGACATTTCCTTTTCCAGCAGAGGCCTCAAAGCACTCCAAATATCCACTTGCAGATTCTACAAAAAGAGTGTTTCAAAACTGCTCTATCAAAAGCAAGCTTCAACACTGTGAGTAGAATGCACTCATCACAAAGAAGTTTCTGAGAATGCTTCTGTCTAGTTTTTATGTGAAGATATTTCCTTTTCCAACATAGGCCTCAAAGCGCTCCAAATAAACACTTGCAGATTCTACAAAAGGAGTGTTTCGAAACTGCTCTTTCAAGAGGAACGTTCAAGTCTGTGAGTTGAATGCACTCATCACACAGAAGTTTCTGAGAATGCTTCTGTCTAGTTTTTATGTGAAGATGTTTCCTTTTCCAGCATAGGCCTCAAAACGCTCCAAATATCCTCTTGCAGATTCTACAAAAAGAGTGTTTCAAAACTGTTCTATCAAAAGGAAGGTTCAACTCTGTGAGTTGAATGAATGCATCATGAAGAACTTTCTGAGAATGCTTCTCTGTAGTTTTTAGGTGAAGATATTCCAAAACCCAGCACAGGCCTCGAAGTGCTCCAAATAACCACTTGCAGATTTTACCAAAAGAGTGTTTCAAAACTGCTCTTTCTATAGGTAAGTTCAAGTCTGTGAGTTGAATGCACTCAACACAAAGAAGTTTCTGAGAATGCTTCTGTTCAGTTTTTATGTGAAGATATTTCCTTTTCCAGCATAGGCCTCAAACGGCTCCAAATATCCACTTGCAGATTCTACAAAAAGAGTGTTTCCAAACTTCTCTATCAATTGGTAGGTTCAACTCTGTGAATTGAATGAAGTCATCACAAAGAAGTTTCTGAGAATCCTTCTCTCTAGTTTTTATGTGAAGATATTTCCTTTTCCAGCGTAGGCCTCAAAGCACTCCAAATAAACACATGCAGATTCTACAAAAGGAGTGTTTCAAAACTGTTCTATCAAAGGGAACGTTCAAGTCTGTGAGTTGAATGTACTCATCACACAGATGTTTCTCAGAATGCTTCTGTCTAGTTTTTAGGTGAAGAGATTTCATTTCCCAGCTTAGGCCTCAAAGCGCTCCAAATATCCACTTGCAGAATCTACGAAAAGAGTGTTTCAAAGCTGCTCTTTCAAAAGCAAGGTTCAAGTCTGTGTGTTGAATGCACTCATCTGAAAGAAGTTTCTGAGAATGCTTCTGTCTAGTTCTTACGTGAAGATATTTCCTTTTCCAGCTTAGGCCTCAAAGCGCTCCAAATAAACACTTGCAAATTCTACAAAAGGAGTGTTTCAAAACTGCTCTTTCTATAGGTAAGTTCAAGTCTGTGAGTTGAATGCACTCAACACAAAGAAGTTTCTGAGAATGCTTCTGTTCAGTTTTTATGTGAAGATATTTCCTTTTCCAGCATAGGCCTCAAACGGCTCCAAATATCCACTTGCAGATTCTACAAAAAGAGTGTTTCCAAACTTCTCTATCAATTGGTAGGTTCAACTCTGTGAGTTGAATGAAGTCATCACAAAGAAGTTTCTGAGAATCCTTCTCTCTAGTTTTTATGTGAAGATATTTCCTTTTCCAACATAGGCCTCAAGGTGCTCCGAATAAACACTTGCAGATTCTACAAACTTAATGTTTCAAAACTGTTCTATCAAAAGGAACGTTGAAGTCAGTGAGTTGAATGCACTCATCACAAAGAAGTTTCTCAGAATGCTTCCGTCTAGTTGTTAGGTGAAGAGATTTCATTTCCCAGCACAGGCCTCAAAGCGCTCCAAATATCCACTTGCAGATTCTAAAAGAAGAGTGTTTCCAAACTGCTCTTTCAAAAGGAAGCTTCAAGTCTGTGAGTTGAATGCACTCATCACAAAGAAGTTTCTGAGAATGCTTCCGTCTAGTTTCTATATGAAGATATTTCCTTTTCCAACATAGGCCCCAAAGTGCTCCAAATAAACCCTTGCAGATTCTCCAAAAGGAGTGTTTCAAAACTGCTCTTTCTATAGGTAAGTTCAAGTCTGTGAGTTGAATGCACTCAACACAAAGAAGTTTCTGAGAATGCTTCTGTCTAGTTTTTATGTGAAGATATTTCCTTTTCCAACATAGGCCTCAAAGCGCTCCAAATAAACACATGCAGATTCTACAAAAGGAGTGTTTCGAAACTGCTCTTTCAAGAGGAACGTTCAAGTCTGTGAGTTGAATGCACTCATCACACAGAAGTTTCTGAGAATGCTTCTGTCTAGTTTTTATGTGAAGATGTTTCCTTTTCCAGCATAGGCCTCAAAACGCTCCAAATATCCTTTTGCAGATTCTACAAAAAGAGTGTTTCAAAACTGTTCTATCAAAAGGAAGGTTCAACTCTGTGAGTTGAATGAATGCATCATGAAGGACTTTCTGAGAATGCTTCTCTGTAGTTTTTAGGTGAAGATATTCCAAAACCCAGCACAGGCCTCGAAGTGCTCCAAATAAGCACTTGCAGATTTTACCAAAAGAGTGTTTCAAAACTGCTCTTTCTATAGGTAAGTTCAAGTCTGTGAGTTGAATGCACTCAACACAAAGAAGTTTCTGAGAATGCCTCTGTTCAGTTTTTATGTGAAGATATTTCCTTTTCCAGCATAGGCCTCAAACGGCTCCAAATATCCACTTGCAGATTCTACAAAAAGAGTGTTTCCAAACTTCTCTATCAATTGGTAGGTTCAACTCTGTGAGTTGAATGAAGTCATCACAAAGAAGTTTCTGAGAATCCTTCTCTCTAGTTTTTATGAGAAGATATTTCCTTTTCCAGCGTAGGCCTCAAAGCACTCCAAATAAACACATGCAGATTCTACAAAAGGAGTGTTTCAAAACTGTTCTATCAAAGGGAATGTTCAAGTCTGTGAGTTGAATGTACTCATCACACAGATGTTTCTCAGAATGCTTCTGTCTAATTTTTAGGTGAAGAGATTTCATTTCCCAGCATAGGCCTCAAAGCGCTCCAAATATCCACTTGCAGAATCTATGAAAAGAGTGTTTCAAAGCTGCTCTTTCAAAAGCAAGGTTCAAGTCTGTGTTGTGAATGCACTCATCCGAAAGAAGTTTCTGAGAATGCTTCTGTCTAGTTCTTACGTGAAGATATTTCCTTTTCCAGCTTAGGCCTCAAAGCGCTCCAAATAAACACTTGCAAATTCTACAAAAGGAGTGTTTCAAAAGAGTTCTATCAAAAGGAACGTTCAAGTCTGTGATTTGAATGCACTTATCATACCGAAGTTTCCTGGAATGCTTCTGTCTAGTTTTTATGTGAAGACATTTCCTTTTCCAGCAGAGGCCTCAAAGCACTCCAAATATCCACTTGCAGATTCTACAAAAAGAGTGTTTCAAAACTGCTCTATCAAAAGCAAGCTTCAACACTGTGAGTAGAATGCACTCATCACAAAGAAGTTTCTGAGAATGCTTCTGTCTAGTTTTTATGTGAAGATATTTCCTTTTCCAACATAGGCCTCAAAGCGCTCCAAATAAACACTTGCAGATTCTACAAAAGGAGTGTTTCGAAACTGCTCTTTCAAGAGGAACGTTCAAGTCTGTGAGTTGAATGCACTCATCACACAGAAGTTTCTGAGAATGCTTCTGTCTAGTTTTTATGTGAAGATGTTTCCTTTTCCAGCATAGGCCTCAAACGCTCCAAATATCCTCTTGCAGATTCTACAAAAAGAGTGTTTCAAAACTGTTCTATCAAAAGGAAGGTTCAACTCTGTGAGTTGAATGAATGCATCATGAAGAACTTTCTGAGAATGCTTCTCTGTAGTTTTTAGGTGAAGATATTCCAAAACCCAGCACAGGCCTCGAAGTGCTCCAAATAACCACTTGGAGATTTTACCAAAAGAGTGTTTCAAAACTGCTCTTTCTATAGGTAAGTTCAAGTCTGTGAGTTGAATGCACTCAACACAAAGAAGTTTCTGAGAATGCTTCTGTTCAGTTTTTATGTGAAGATATTTCCTTTTCCAGCATAGGCCTCAAACGGCTCCAAATATCCACTTGCAGATTCTACAAAAAGAGTGTTTCCAAACTTCTCTATCAATTGGTAGGTTCAACTCTGTGAGTTGAATGAAGTCATCACAAAGAAGTTTCTGAGAATCCTTCTCTCTAGTTTTTATGTGAAGATATTTCCTTTTCCAGCGTAGGCCTCAAAGCGCTCCAAATAAACACATGCAGATTCTACAAAAGGAGTGTTTCAAAACTGTTCTATCAAAGGGAACGTTCAAGTCTGTGAGTTGAATGTACTCATCACACAGATGTTTCTCAGAATGCTTCTGTCTAGTTTTTAGGTGAAGAGATTTCATTTCCCAGCATAGGCCTCAAAGCGCTCCAAATATCCACTTGCAGAATCTACGAAAAGAGTGTTTCAAAGCTGCTCTTTCAAAAGCAAGGTTCAAGTCTGTGTGTTGAATGCACTCATCTGAAAGAAGTTTCTGAGAATGCTTCTGTCTAGTTCTTACGTGAAGATATTTCCTTTTCCAGCTTAGGCCTCAAAGCGCTCCAAATAAACACTTGCAAATTCTACAAAAGGAGTGTTTCAAAACTGCTCTTTCTATAGGTAAGTTCAAGTCTGTGAGTTGAATGCACTCAACACAAAGAAGTTTCTGAGAATGCTTCTGTTCAGTTTTTATGTGAAGATATTTCCTTTTCCAGCATAGGCCTCAAACGGCTCCAAATATCCACTTGCAGATTCTACAAAAAGAGTGTTTCCAAACTTCTCTATCAATTGGTAGGTTCAACTCTGTGAGTTGAATGAAGTCATCACAAAGAAGTTTCTGAGAATCCTTCTCTCTAGTTTTTATGTGAAGATATTTCCTTTTCCAACATAGGCCTCAAGGTGCTCCGAATAAACACTTGCAGATTCTACAAACTTAATGTTTCAAAACTGTTCTATCAAAAGGAACGTTGAAGTCAGTGAGTTGAATGCACTCATCACAAAGAAGTTTCTCAGAATGCTTCCGTCTAGTTGTTAGGTGAAGAGATTTCATTTCCCAGCACAGGCCTCAAAGCGCTCCAAATATCCACTTGCAGATTCTAAAAGAAGAGTGTTTCCAAACTGCTCTTTCAAAAGGAAGCTTCAAGTCTGTGAGTTGAATGCACTCATCACAAAGAAGTTTCTGAGAATGCTTCCGTCTAGTTTCTATATGAAGATATTTCCTTTTCCAACATAGGCCCCAAAGTGCTCCAAATAAACCCTTGCAGATTCTCCAAAAGGAGTGTTTCAAAACTGCTCTTTCTATAGGTAAGTTCAAGTCTGTGAGTTGAATGCACTCAACACAAAGAAGTTTCTGAGAATGCTTCTGTCTAGTTTTTATGTGAAGATATTTCCTTTTCCAACATAGGCCTCAAAGCGCTCCAAATAAACACATGCAGATTCTACAAAAGGAGTGTTTCGAAACTGCTCTTTCAAGAGGAACGTTCAAGTCTGTGAGTTGAATGCACTCATCACACAGAAGTTTCTGAGAATGCTTCTGTCTAGTTTTTATGTGAAGATGTTTCCTTTTCCAGCATAGGCCTCAAAACGCTCCAAATATCCTTTTGCAGATTCTACAAAAAGAGTGTTTCAAAACTGTTCTATCAAAAGGAAGGTTCAACTCTGTGAGTTGAATGAATGCATCATGAAGGACTTTCTGAGAATGCTTCTCTGTAGTTTTTAGGTGAAGATATTCCAAAACCCAGCACAGGCCTCGAAGTGCTCCAAATAACCACTTGCAGATTTTACCAAAAGAGTGTTTCAAAACTGCTCTTTCTATAGGTAAGTTCAAGTCTGTGAGTTGAATGCACTCAACACAAAGAAGTTTCTGAGAATGCTTCTGTTCAGTTTTTATGTGAAGATATTTCCTTTTCCAGCATAGGCCTCAAACGGCTCCAAATATCCACTTGCAGATTCTACAAAAAGAGTGTTTCCAAACTTCTCTATCAATTGGTAGGTTCAACTCTGTGAGTTGAATGAAGTCATCACAAAGAAGTTTCTGAGAATCCTTCTCTCTAGTTTTTATGTGAAGATATTTCCTTTTCCAGCGTAGGCCTCAAAGCACTCCAAATAAACACATGCAGATTCTACAAAAGGAGTGTTTCAAAACTGTTCTATCAAAGGGAATGTTCAAGTCTGTGAGTTGAATGTACTCATCACACAGATGTTTCTCAGAATGCTTCTGTCTAATTTTTAGGTGAAGAGATTTCATTTCCCAGCATAGGCCTCAAAGCGCTCCAAATATCCACTTGCAGAATCTATGAAAAGAGTGTTTCAAAGCTGCTCTTTCAAAAGCAAGGTTCAAGTCTGTGTTGTGAATGCACTCATCCGAAAGAAGTTTCTGAGAATGCTTCTGTCTAGTTCTTACGTGAAGATATTTCCTTTTCCAGCTTAGGCCTCAAAGCGCTCCAAATAAACACTTGCAAATTCTACAAAAGGAGTGTTTCAAAAGAGTTCTATCAAAAGGAACGTTCAAGTCTGTGAGTTGAATGCACTTATCATACCGAAGTTTCCTGGAATGCTTCTGTCTAGTTTTTATGTGAAGACATTTCCTTTTCCAGCAGAGGCCTCAAAGCACTCCAAATATCCACTTGCAGATTCTACAAAAAGAGTGTTTCAAAACTGCTCTATCAAAAGCAAGCTTCAACACTGTGAGTAGAATGCACTCATCACAAAGAAGTTTCTGAGAATGCTTCTGTCTAGTTTTTATGTGAAGATATTTCCTTTTCCAACATAGGCCTCAAAGCGCTCCAAATAAACACTTGCAGATTCTACAAAAGGAGTGTTTCGAAACTGCTCTTTCAAGAGGAACGTTCAAGTCTGTGAGTTGAATGCACTCATCACACAGAAGTTTCTGAGAATGCTTCTGTCTAGTTTTTATGTGAAGATGTTTCCTTTTCCAGCATAGGCCTCAAACGCTCCAAATATCCTCTTGCAGATTCTACAAAAAGAGTGTTTCAAAACTGTTCTATCAAAAGGAAGGTTCAACTCTGTGAGTTGAATGAATGCATCATGAAGAACTTTCTGAGAATGCTTCTCTGTAGTTTTTAGGTGAAGATATTCCAAAACCCAGCACAGGCCTCGAAGTGCTCCAAATAACCACTTGCAGATTTTACCAAAAGAGTGTTTCAAAACTGCTCTTTCTATAGGTAAGTTCAAGTCTGTGAGTTGAATGCACTCAACACAAAGAAGTTTCTGAGAATGCTTCTGTTCAGTTTTTATGTGAAGATATTTCCTTTTCCAGCATAGGCCTCAAACGGCTCCAAATATCCACTTGCAGATTCTACAAAAAGAGTGTTTCCAAACTTCTCTATCAATTGGTAGGTTCAACTCTGTGAGTTGAATGAAGTCATCACAAAGAAGTTTCTGAGAATCCTTCTCTCTAGTTTTTATGTGAAGATATTTCCTTTTCCAACTTAGGCCTCAAGGTGCTCCGAATAAACACTTGCAGATTCTACAAACTTAATGTTTCAAAACTGTTCTATCAAAAGGAACGTTGAAGTCTGTGAGTTGAATGAACTCATCTCAAAGAAGTTTCTCAGAATGCTTCCGTCTAGTTTTTAGGTGAAGAGATTTCGTTTCCCAGCACAGGCCCCAAGCGTTCCAAATATCCACTTGCAGATTCTACAAGAAGAGTGTTTCCAAACTGCTCTTTCAAAAGGAAGCTTCAAGTCTGTGAGTTGAATGCACTCATCACAAAGAAGTTTCTGAGAATGCTTCCGTCTAGTTTCTATATGAAGATATTTCCTTTTCCAACATAGGCCCCAAAGTGCTCCAAATAAACCCTTGCAGATTCTACAAAAGGAGTGTTTCAAAACTGCTCTTTCTATAGGTAAGTTCAAGTCTGTGAGTTGAATGCACTCAACACAAAGAAGTTTTTGAGAATGATTCTGTTCAGTTTTTATGTGAAGATATTTCCTTTTCCAGCATAGGCCTCAAACGGCTCCAAATATCCACTTGCAGATTCTACAAAAAGAGTGTTTCCAAACTTCTCTATCAATTGGTAGGTTCAACTCTGTGAGTTGAATGAAGTCATCACAAAGAAGTTTCTGAGAATCCTTCTCTCTAGTTTTTATGTGAAGATATTTCCTTTTCCAACGTAGGCCTCAAAGCGCTCCAAATAAACACATGCAGATTCTACAAAAGGAGTGTTTCAAAACTGTTCTATCAAAGGGAACGTTCAAGTCTGTGAGTTGAATGTACTCATCACACAGATGTTTCTCAGAATGCTTCTGTCTAGTTTTTAGGTGAAGAGATTTCATTTCCCAGCATAGGCCTCAAAGCGCTCCAAATATCCACTTGTAGATTCTATAAGAAGAGAGTTTCCAAACTGCTCTTTCAAAAGGAAGCTTCAAGTCTGTGAGTTGAATGCACTCATCACAAAGAAGTTTCTGAGAATGCTTCCGTCTAGTTTCTATATGAAGATATTTCCTTTTCCAACATAGGCCCCAAAGTGCTCCAAATAAACCCTTGCAGATTCTACAAAAGGAGTGTTTCAAAACTGCTCTTTCTATAGGTAAGTTCAAGTCTGTGAGTTGAATGCACTCAACACAAAGAAGTTTCTGAGAATGCTTCTGTTCAGTTTTTATGTGAAGATATTTCCTTTTCCAGCATAGGCCTCAAACGGCTCCAAATATCCACTTGCAGATTCTACAAAAAGAGTGTTTCCAAACTTCTCTATCAATTGGTAGGTTCAACTCTGTGAGTTGAATGAACTCATCACAAAGAAGTTTCTGAGAATGCTTCCGTCTAGTTTCTATATGAAGATATTTCCTTTTCCAACATAGGCCCCAAAGTGCTCCAAATAAACCCTTGCAGATTCTACAAAAGGAGTGTTTCAAAACTGCTCTTTCTATAGGTAAGTTCAAGTCTGTGAGTTGAATGCACCCAACACAAAGAAGTTTCTGAGAATGCTTCTGTTCAGTTTTTATGTGAAGATATTTCCTTTTCCAGCATAGGCCTCAAACGGCTCCAAATATCCACTTGCAGATTCTACAAAAAGAGTGTTTCCAAACTTCTCTATCAATTGGTAGGTTCAACTCTGTGAGTTGAATGAACTCATCACCAAGATGTTTCTGAGAATCCTTCTCTCTAGTTTTTATGTGAAGATATTTCCTTTACCAGCGTAGGCCTCAAAGCGCTCCAAATAAACACATGCAGATTCTACAAAAGGAGTGTTTCAAAACTGTTCTATCAAAGGGAACGTTCAAGTCTGTGAGTTGAATGTACTCATCACACAGATGTTTCTCAGAATGCTTCTGTCTAGTTTTTAGGTGAAGAGATTTCATTTCCCAGCATAGGCCTCAAAGCGCTCCAAATATCCACTTGCAGAATCTACGAAAAGAGTGTTTCAAAGCTGCTCTTTCAAAAGCAAGGTTCAAGTCTGTGTGTTGAATGCACTCATCCGAAAGAAGTTTCTGAGAATGCTTCTGTCTAGTTCTTACGTGAAGATATTTCCTTTTCCAGCTTAGGCCTCAAAGCGCTCCAAATAAACACTTGCAAATTTTACAAAAGGAGTGTTTCAAAAGAGTTCTATCAAAAGGAACGTTCAAGTCTGTGAGTTGAATGCACTTATCATACCGAAGTTTCCTGGAATGCTTCTGTCTAGTTTTTATGTGAAGACATTTCCTTTTCCAGCAGAGGCCTCAAAGCACTCCAAATATCCACTTGCAGATTCTACAAAAAGAGTGTTTCAAAACTGCTCTATCAAAAGCAAGCTTCAACACTGTGAGTAGAATGCACTCATCACAAAGAAGTTTCTGAGAATGCTTCTGTCTAGTTTTTATGTGAAGATATTTCCTTTTCCAACATAGGCCTCAAAGCGCTCCAAATAAACACTTGCAGATTCTACAAAAGGAGTGTTTCGAAACTGCTCTTTCAAGAGGAACGTTCAAGTCTGTGAGTTGAATGCACTCATCACACAGAAGTTTCTGAGAATGCTTCTGTCTAGTTTTTATGTGAAGATGTTTCCTTTTCCAGCATAGGCCTCAAAACGCTCCAAATGTCCTCTTGCAGATTCTACAAAAAGAGTGTTTCAAAACTGTTCTATCAAAAGGAAGGTTCAACTCTGTGAGTTGAATGAATACATCATGAAGAACTTTCTGAGAATGCTTCTCTGTAGTTTTTAGGTGAAGATATTCCAAAACCCAGCACAGGCCTCGAAGTGCTCCAAATAACCACTTGCAGATTTTACCAAAAGAGTGTTTCAAAACTGCTCTTTCTATAGGTAAGTTCAAGTCTGTGAGTTGAATGCACTCAACACAAAGAAGTTTCTGAGAATGCTTCTGTTCAGTTTTTATGTGAAGATATTTCCTTTTCCAGCATAGGCCTCAAACGGCTCCAAATATCCACTTGCAGATTCTACAAAAGGAGTGTTTCCAAACTTCTCTATCAATTGGTAGGTTCAACTCTGTGAGTTGAATGAAGTCATCACAAAGAAGTTTCTGAGAATCCTTCTCTCTAGTTTTTATGTGAAGATATTTCCTTTTCCAACATAGGCCTCAAGGTGCTCCGAATAAACACTTGCAGATTCTACAAACTTAATGTTTCAAAACTGTTCTATCAAAAGGAACGTTGAAGTCTGTGAGTTGAATGCACTCATCACAAAGAAGTTTCTCAGAATGCTTCCGTCTAGTTTTTAGGTGAAGAGATTTCATTTCCCAGCACAGGCCTCAAAGCGCTCCAAATATCCACTTGCAGATTCTACAAGAAGAGTGTTTCCAAACTGCTCTTTCAAAAGGAAGCTTCAAGTCTGTGAGTTGAATGCACTCATCACAAAGAAGTTTCTGAGAATGCTTCCGTCTAGTTTCTATATGAAGATATTTCCTTTTCCAACATAGGCCCCAAAGTGCTCCAAATAAACCCTTGCAGATTCTACAAAAGGAGTGTTTCAAAACTGCTCTTTCTATAGGTAAGTTCAAGTCTGTGAGTTGAATGCACTCAACACAAAGAAGTTTCTGAGAATGCTTCTGTTCAGTTTTTATGTGAAGATATTTCCTTTTCCAGCATAGGCCTCAAACGGCTCCAAATATCCACTTGCAGATTCTACAAAAAGAGTGTTTCCAAACTTCTCTATCAATTGGTAGGTTCAACTCTGTGAGTTGAATGAAGTCATCACAAAGAAGTTTCTGAGAATCCTTCTGTCTAGTTTTTATGTGAAGATATTTCCTTTTCCAACGTAGGCCTCAAAGCGCTCCAAATAAACACATGCAGATTCTACAAAAGGAGTGTTTCAAAACTGTTCTATCAAAGGGAACGTTCAAGTCTGTGAGTTGAATGTACTCATCACACAGATGTTTCTCAGAATGCTTCTGTCTAGTTTTTAGGTGAAGAGATTTCATTTCCCAGCATAGGCTTCAAAGCGCTCCAAATATCCACTTGCAGATTCTATAAGAAGAGAGTTTCCAAACTGCTCTTTCAAAAGGAAGCTTGAAGTCTCTGAGTTGAATGCACTCATCACAAAGAAGTTTCTGAGAATGCTTCCGTCTAGTTTCTATATGAAGATATTCCCTTTTCCAACATAGGCCCCAAAGTGCTCCAAATAAACCCTTTCAGATTCTACAAAAGGTGTGTTTCAAAACTGCTCTTTCTATAGGTAAGCTCAAGTCTGTGAGTTGAATGCACTCAACACAAAGAAGTTTCTGAGAATGCTTCTGTTCAGTTTTTATGTGAAGATATTTCCTTTTCCAGCATAGGCCTCAAACGGCTCCAAATATCCACTTGCAGATTCTACAAAAAGAGTGTTTCCAAACTTCTCTATCAATTGGTAGGTTCAACTCTGTGAGTTGAATGAAGTCATCACAAAGAAGTTTCTGAGAATCCTTCTCTCTAGTTTTTATGTGAAGATATTTCCTTTTCCAGCGTAGGCCTCAAAGCGCTCCAAATAAACACATGCAGATTCTACAAAAGGAGTGTTTCAAAACTGTTCTATCAAAGGGAACGTTCAAGTCTGTGAGTTGAATGTACTCATCACACAGATGTTTCTCAGAATGCTTCTGTCTAGTTTTTAGGTGAAGAGATTTCATTTCCCAGCATAGGCCTCAAAGCACTCCAAATATCCACTTGCAGAATCTACGAAAAGAGTGTTTCAAAGCTGCTCTTTCAAAAGCAAGGTTCAAGTCTGTGTGTTGAATGCACTCATCCGAAAGAAGTTTCTGAGAATGCTTCTGTCTAGTTCTTACGTGAAGATATTTCCTTTTCCAGCTTAGGCCTCAAAGCGCTCCAAATAAACACTTGCAAATTCTACAAAAGGAGTGTTTCAAAAGAGTTCTATCAAAAGGAACGTTCAAGTCTGTGAGTTGAATGCACTTATCATACCGAAGTTTCCTGGAATGCTTCTGTCTAGTTTTTATGTGAAGACATTTCCTTTTCCAGCAGAGGCCTCAAAGCACTCCAAATATCCACTTGCAGATTCTACAAAAAGAGTGTTTCAAAACTGCTCTATCAAAAGCAAGCTTCAACACTGTGAGTAGAATGCACTCATCACAAAGAAGTTTCTGAGAATGCTTCTGTCTAGTTTTTATGTGAAGATATTTCCTTTTCCAACATAGGCCTCAAAGCGCTCCAAATAAACACTTGCAGATTCTACAAAAGGAGTGTTTCGAAACTGCTCTTTCAAGAGGAACGTTCAAGTCTGTGAGTTGAATGCACTCATCACACAGAAGTTTCTGAGAATGCTTCTGTCTAGTTTTTATGTGAAGATGTTTCCTTTTCCAGCATAGGCCTCAAAACGCTCCAAATATCCTCTTGCAGATTCTACAAAAAGAGTGTTTCAAAACTGTTCTATCAAAAGGAAGGTTCAACTCTGTGAGTTGAATGAATGCATCATGAAGAACTTTCTGAGAATGCTTCTCTGTAGTTTTTAGGTGAAGATATTCCAAAACCCAGCACAGGCCTCGAAGTGCTCCAAATAACCACTTGCAGATTTTACCAAAAGAGTGTTTCAAAACTGCTCTTTCTATAGGTAAGTTCAAGTCTGTGAGTTGAATGCACTCAACACAAAGAAGTTTCTGAGAATGCTTCTGTTCAGTTTTTATGTGAAGATATTTCCTTTTCCAGCATAGGCCTCAAACGGCTCCAAATATCCACTTGCAGATTCTACAAAAAGAGTGTTTCCAAACTTCTCTATCAATTGGTAGGTTCAACTCTGTGAATTGAATGAAGTCATCACAAAGAAGTTTCTGAGAATCCTTCTCTCTAGTTTTTATGTGAAGATATTTCCTTTTCCAGCGTAGGCCTCAAAGCACTCCAAATAAACACATGCAGATTCTACAAAAGGAGTGTTTCAAAACTGTTCTATCAAAGGGAACGTTCAAGTCTGTGAGTTGAATGTACTCATCACACAGATGTTTCTCAGAATGCTTCTGTCTAGTTTTTAGGTGAAGAGATTTCATTTCCCAGCTTAGGCCTCAAAGCGCTCCAAATATCCACTTGCAGAATCTACGAAAAGAGTGTTTCAAAGCTGCTCTTTCAAAAGCAAGGTTCAAGTCTGTGTGTTGAATGCACTCATCTGAAAGAAGTTTCTGAGAATGCTTCTGTCTAGTTCTTACGTGAAGATATTTCCTTTTCCAGCTTAGGCCTCAAAGCGCTCCAAATAAACACTTGCAAATTCTACAAAAGGAGTGTTTCAAAACTGCTCTTTCTATAGGTAAGTTCAAGTCTGTGAGTTGAATGCACTCAACACAAAGAAGTTTCTGAGAATGCTTCTGTTCAGTTTTTATGTGAAGATATTTCCTTTTCCAGCATAGGCCTCAAACGGCTCCAAATATCCACTTGCAGATTCTACAAAAAGAGTGTTTCCAAACTTCTCTATCAATTGGTAGGTTCAACTCTGTGAGTTGAATGAAGTCATCACAAAGAAGTTTCTGAGAATCCTTCTCTCTAGTTTTTATGTGAAGATATTTCCTTTTCCAACATAGGCCTCAAGGTGCTCCGAATAAACACTTGCAGATTCTACAAACTTAATGTTTCAAAACTGTTCTATCAAAAGGAACGTTGAAGTCAGTGAGTTGAATGCACTCATCACAAAGAAGTTTCTCAGAATGCTTCCGTCTAGTTGTTAGGTGAAGAGATTTCATTTCCCAGCACAGGCCTCAAAGCGCTCCAAATATCCACTTGCAGATTCTAAAAGAAGAGTGTTTCCAAACTGCTCTTTCAAAAGGAAGCTTCAAGTCTGTGAGTTGAATGCACTCATCACAAAGAAGTTTCTGAGAATGCTTCCGTCTAGTTTCTATATGAAGATATTTCCTTTTCCAACATAGGCCCCAAAGTGCTCCAAATAAACCCTTGCAGATTCTCCAAAAGGAGTGTTTCAAAACTGCTCTTTCTATAGGTAAGTTCAAGTCTGTGAGTTGAATGCACTCAACACAAAGAAGTTTCTGAGAATGCTTCTGTCTAGTTTTTATGTGAAGATATTTCCTTTTCCAACATAGGCCTCAAAGCGCTCCAAATAAACACATGCAGATTCTACAAAAGGAGTGTTTCGAAACTGCTCTTTCAAGAGGAACGTTCAAGTCTGTGAGTTGAATGCACTCATCACACAGAAGTTTCTGAGAATGCTTCTGTCTAGTTTTTATGTGAAGATGTTTCCTTTTCCAGCATAGGCCTCAAAACGCTCCAAATATCCTTTTGCAGATTCTACAAAAAGAGTGTTTCAAAACTGTTCTATCAAAAGGAAGGTTCAACTCTGTGAGTTGAATGAATGCATCATGAAGGACTTTCTGAGAATGCTTCTCTGTAGTTTTTAGGTGAAGATATTCCAAAACCCAGCACAGGCCTCGAAGTGCTCCAAATAAGCACTTGCAGATTTTACCAAAAGAGTGTTTCAAAACTGCTCTTTCTATAGGTAAGTTCAAGTCTGTGAGTTGAATGCACTCAACACAAAGAAGTTTCTGAGAATGCCTCTGTTCAGTTTTTATGTGAAGATATTTCCTTTTCCAGCATAGGCCTCAAACGGCTCCAAATATCCACTTGCAGATTCTACAAAAAGAGTGTTTCCAAACTTCTCTATCAATTGGTAGGTTCAACTCTGTGAGTTGAATGAAGTCATCACAAAGAAGTTTCTGAGAATCCTTCTCTCTAGTTTTTATGAGAAGATATTTCCTTTTCCAGCGTAGGCCTCAAAGCACTCCAAATAAACACATGCAGATTCTACAAAAGGAGTGTTTCAAAACTGTTCTATCAAAGGGAATGTTCAAGTCTGTGAGTTGAATGTACTCATCACACAGATGTTTCTCAGAATGCTTCTGTCTAATTTTTAGGTGAAGAGATTTCATTTCCCAGCATAGGCCTCAAAGCGCTCCAAATATCCACTTGCAGAATCTATGAAAAGAGTGTTTCAAAGCTGCTCTTTCAAAAGCAAGGTTCAAGTCTGTGTTGTGAATGCACTCATCCGAAAGAAGTTTCTGAGAATGCTTCTGTCTAGTTCTTACGTGAAGATATTTCCTTTTCCAGCTTAGGCCTCAAAGCGCTCCAAATAAACACTTGCAAATTCTACAAAAGGAGTGTTTCAAAAGAGTTCTATCAAAAGGAACGTTCAAGTCTGTGATTTGAATGCACTTATCATACCGAAGTTTCCTGGAATGCTTCTGTCTAGTTTTTATGTGAAGACATTTCCTTTTCCAGCAGAGGCCTCAAAGCACTCCAAATATCCACTTGCAGATTCTACAAAAAGAGTGTTTCAAAACTGCTCTATCAAAAGCAAGCTTCAACACTGTGAGTAGAATGCACTCATCACAAAGAAGTTTCTGAGAATGCTTCTGTCTAGTTTTTATGTGAAGATATTTCCTTTTCCAACATAGGCCTCAAAGCGCTCCAAATAAACACTTGCAGATTCTACAAAAGGAGTGTTTCGAAACTGCTCTTTCAAGAGGAACGTTCAAGTCTGTGAGTTGAATGCACTCATCACACAGAAGTTTCTGAGAATGCTTCTGTCTAGTTTTTATGTGAAGATGTTTCCTTTTCCAGCATAGGCCTCAAACGCTCCAAATATCCTCTTGCAGATTCTACAAAAAGAGTGTTTCAAAACTGTTCTATCAAAAGGAAGGTTCAACTCTGTGAGTTGAATGAATGCATCATGAAGAACTTTCTGAGAATGCTTCTCTGTAGTTTTTAGGTGAAGATATTCCAAAACCCAGCACAGGCCTCGAAGTGCTCCAAATAACCACTTGGAGATTTTACCAAAAGAGTGTTTCAAAACTGCTCTTTCTATAGGTAAGTTCAAGTCTGTGAGTTGAATGCACTCAACACAAAGAAGTTTCTGAGAATGCTTCTGTTCAGTTTTTATGTGAAGATATTTCCTTTTCCAGCATAGGCCTCAAACGGCTCCAAATATCCACTTGCAGATTCTACAAAAAGAGTGTTTCCAAACTTCTCTATCAATTGGTAGGTTCAACTCTGTGAGTTGAATGAAGTCATCACAAAGAAGTTTCTGAGAATCCTTCTCTCTAGTTTTTATGTGAAGATATTTCCTTTTCCAGCGTAGGCCTCAAAGCGCTCCAAATAAACACATGCAGATTCTACAAAAGGAGTGTTTCAAAACTGTTCTATCAAAGGGAACGTTCAAGTCTGTGAGTTGAATGTACTCATCACACAGATGTTTCTCAGAATGCTTCTGTCTAGTTTTTAGGTGAAGAGATTTCATTTCCCAGCATAGGCCTCAAAGCGCTCCAAATATCCACTTGCAGAATCTACGAAAAGAGTGTTTCAAAGCTGCTCTTTCAAAAGCAAGGTTCAAGTCTGTGTGTTGAATGCACTCATCTGAAAGAAGTTTCTGAGAATGCTTCTGTCTAGTTCTTACGTGAAGATATTTCCTTTTCCAGCTTAGGCCTCAAAGCGCTCCAAATAAACACTTGCAAATTCTACAAAAGGAGTGTTTCAAAACTGCTCTTTCTATAGGTAAGTTCAAGTCTGTGAGTTGAATGCACTCAACACAAAGAAGTTTCTGAGAATGCTTCTGTTCAGTTTTTATGTGAAGATATTTCCTTTTCCAGCATAGGCCTCAAACGGCTCCAAATATCCACTTGCAGATTCTACAAAAAGAGTGTTTCCAAACTTCTCTATCAATTGGTAGGTTCAACTCTGTGAGTTGAATGAAGTCATCACAAAGAAGTTTCTGAGAATCCTTCTCTCTAGTTTTTATGTGAAGATATTTCCTTTTCCAACATAGGCCTCAAGGTGCTCCGAATAAACACTTGCAGATTCTACAAACTTAATGTTTCAAAACTGTTCTATCAAAAGGAACGTTGAAGTCAGTGAGTTGAATGCACTCATCACAAAGAAGTTTCTCAGAATGCTTCCGTCTAGTTGTTAGGTGAAGAGATTTCATTTCCCAGCACAGGCCTCAAAGCGCTCCAAATATCCACTTGCAGATTCTAAAAGAAGAGTGTTTCCAAACTGCTCTTTCAAAAGGAAGCTTCAAGTCTGTGAGTTGAATGCACTCATCACAAAGAAGTTTCTGAGAATGCTTCCGTCTAGTTTCTATATGAAGATATTTCCTTTTCCAACATAGGCCCCAAAGTGCTCCAAATAAACCCTTGCAGATTCTCCAAAAGGAGTGTTTCAAAACTGCTCTTTCTATAGGTAAGTTCAAGTCTGTGAGTTGAATGCACTCAACACAAAGAAGTTTCTGAGAATGCTTCTGTCTAGTTTTTATGTGAAGATATTTCCTTTTCCAACATAGGCCTCAAAGCGCTCCAAATAAACACATGCAGATTCTACAAAAGGAGTGTTTCGAAACTGCTCTTTCAAGAGGAACGTTCAAGTCTGTGAGTTGAATGCACTCATCACACAGAAGTTTCTGAGAATGCTTCTGTCTAGTTTTTATGTGAAGATGTTTCCTTTTCCAGCATAGGCCTCAAAACGCTCCAAATATCCTTTTGCAGATTCTACAAAAAGAGTGTTTCAAAACTGTTCTATCAAAAGGAAGGTTCAACTCTGTGAGTTGAATGAATGCATCATGAAGGACTTTCTGAGAATGCTTCTCTGTAGTTTTTAGGTGAAGATATTCCAAAACCCAGCACAGGCCTCGAAGTGCTCCAAATAACCACTTGCAGATTTTACCAAAAGAGTGTTTCAAAACTGCTCTTTCTATAGGTAAGTTCAAGTCTGTGAGTTGAATGCACTCAACACAAAGAAGTTTCTGAGAATGCTTCTGTTCAGTTTTTATGTGAAGATATTTCCTTTTCCAGCATAGGCCTCAAACGGCTCCAAATATCCACTTGCAGATTCTACAAAAAGAGTGTTTCCAAACTTCTCTATCAATTGGTAGGTTCAACTCTGTGAGTTGAATGAAGTCATCACAAAGAAGTTTCTGAGAATCCTTCTCTCTAGTTTTTATGTGAAGATATTTCCTTTTCCAGCGTAGGCCTCAAAGCACTCCAAATAAACACATGCAGATTCTACAAAAGGAGTGTTTCAAAACTGTTCTATCAAAGGGAATGTTCAAGTCTGTGAGTTGAATGTACTCATCACACAGATGTTTCTCAGAATGCTTCTGTCTAATTTTTAGGTGAAGAGATTTCATTTCCCAGCATAGGCCTCAAAGCGCTCCAAATATCCACTTGCAGAATCTATGAAAAGAGTGTTTCAAAGCTGCTCTTTCAAAAGCAAGGTTCAAGTCTGTGTTGTGAATGCACTCATCCGAAAGAAGTTTCTGAGAATGCTTCTGTCTAGTTCTTACGTGAAGATATTTCCTTTTCCAGCTTAGGCCTCAAAGCGCTCCAAATAAACACTTGCAAATTCTACAAAAGGAGTGTTTCAAAAGAGTTCTATCAAAAGGAACGTTCAAGTCTGTGAGTTGAATGCACTTATCATACCGAAGTTTCCTGGAATGCTTCTGTCTAGTTTTTATGTGAAGACATTTCCTTTTCCAGCAGAGGCCTCAAAGCACTCCAAATATCCACTTGCAGATTCTACAAAAAGAGTGTTTCAAAACTGCTCTATCAAAAGCAAGCTTCAACACTGTGAGTAGAATGCACTCATCACAAAGAAGTTTCTGAGAATGCTTCTGTCTAGTTTTTATGTGAAGATATTTCCTTTTCCAACATAGGCCTCAAAGCGCTCCAAATAAACACTTGCAGATTCTACAAAAGGAGTGTTTCGAAACTGCTCTTTCAAGAGGAACGTTCAAGTCTGTGAGTTGAATGCACTCATCACACAGAAGTTTCTGAGAATGCTTCTGTCTAGTTTTTATGTGAAGATGTTTCCTTTTCCAGCATAGGCCTCAAACGCTCCAAATATCCTCTTGCAGATTCTACAAAAAGAGTGTTTCAAAACTGTTCTATCAAAAGGAAGGTTCAACTCTGTGAGTTGAATGAATGCATCATGAAGAACTTTCTGAGAATGCTTCTCTGTAGTTTTTAGGTGAAGATATTCCAAAACCCAGCACAGGCCTCGAAGTGCTCCAAATAACCACTTGGAGATTTTACCAAAAGAGTGTTTCAAAACTGCTCTTTCTATAGGTAAGTTCAAGTCTGTGAGTTGAATGCACTCAACACAAAGAAGTTTCTGAGAATGCTTCTGTTCAGTTTTTATGTGAAGATATTTCCTTTTCCAGCATAGGCCTCAAACGGCTCCAAATATCCACTTGCAGATTCTACAAAAAGAGTGTTTCCAAACTTCTCTATCAATTGGTAGGTTCAACTCTGTGAGTTGAATGAAGTCATCACAAAGAAGTTTCTGAGAATCCTTCTCTCTAGTTTTTATGTGAAGATATTTCCTTTTCCAACATAGGCCTCAAGGTGCTCCGAATAAACACTTGCAGATTCTACAAACTTAATGTTTCAAAACTGTTCTATCAAAAGGAACGTTGAAGTCTGTGAGTTGAATGAACTCATCTCAAAGAAGTTTCTCAGAATGCTTCCGTCTAGTTTTTAGGTGAAGAGATTTCGTTTCCCAGCACAGGCCCCAAGCGTTCCAAATATCCACTTGCAGATTCTACAAGAAGAGTGTTTCCAAACTGCTCTTTCAAAAGGAAGCTTCAAGTCTGTGAGTTGAATGCACTCATCACAAAGAAGTTTCTGAGAATGCTTCCGTCTAGTTTCTATATGAAGATATTTCCTTTTCCAACATAGGCCCCAAAGTGCTCCAAATAAACCCTTGCAGATTCTACAAAAGGAGTGTTTCAAAACTGCTCTTTCTATAGGTAAGTTCAAGTCTGTGAGTTGAAAGCACTCAACACAAAGAAGTTTCTGAGAATGCTTCTGTTCAGTTTTTATGTGAAGATATTTCCTTTTCCAGCATAGGCCTCAAACGGCTCCAAATATCCACTTGCAGATTCTACAAAAAGAGTGTTTCCAAACTTCTCTATCAATTGGTAGGTTCAACTCTGTGAGTTGAATGAACTCATCACAAAGAAGTTTCTGAGAATCCTTCTCTCTAGTTTTTATGTGAAGATATTTCCTTTTCCAGCGTAGGCCTCAAAGCGCTCCAAATAAACACATGCAGATTCTACAAAAGGAGTGTTTCAAAACTGTTCTGTCAAAGGGAACGTTCAAGTCTGTGAGTTGAATGTACTCATCACACAGATGTTTCTCAGAATGCTTCTGTCTAGTTTTTAGGTGAAGAGATTTCATTTCCCAGCATAGGCCTCAAAGCGCTCCAAATATCCACTTGCAGAATCTACGAAAAGAGTGTTTCAAAGCTGCTCTTTCAAAAGCAAGGTTCAAGTCTGTGTGTTGAATGCACTCATCCGAAAGAAGTTTCTGAGAATGCTTCTGTCTAGTTCTTACGTGAAGATATTTCCTTTTCCAGCTTAGGCCTCAAAGCGCTCCAAATAAACACTTGCAAATTCTACAAAAGGAGTGTTTCAAAAGAGTTCTATCAAAAGGAACGTTCAAGTCTGTGAGTTGAATGCACTTATCATACCGAAGTTTCCTGGAATGCTTCTGTCTAGTTTTTATGTGAAGACATTTCCTTTTCCAGCAGAGGCCTCAAATCACTCAAAATATCCACTTGCAGATTCTACAAAAAGAGTGTTTCAAAACTGCTCTATCAAAAGCAAGCTTCAACACTGTGAGTAGAATGCACTCATCACAAAGAAGTTTCTGAGAATGCTTCTGTCTAGTTTTTATGTGAAGATATTTCCTTTTCCAACATAGGCCTCAAAGCGCTCCAAATAAACACTTGCAGATTCTGCAAAAGGAGTGTTTCGAAACTGCTCTTTCAAGAGGAACGTTCAAGTCTGTGAGTTGAATGCACTCATCACACAGAAGTTTCTGAGAATGCTTCTGTCTAGTTTTTATGTGAAGATGTTTCCTTTTCCAGCATAGGCCTCAAAACGCTCCAAATATCCTCTTGCAGATTCTACAAAAAAGAGTGTTTCAAAACTGTTCTATCAAAAGGAAGGTTCAACTCTGTGAGTTGAATGAATGCATCATGAAGAACTTTCTGAGAATGCTTCTCTGTAGTTTTTAGGTGAAGATATTCCAAAACCCAGCACAGGCCTCGAAGTGCTCCAAATAACCACTTGCAGATTTTACCAAAAGAGTGTTTCAAAACTGCTCTTTCTATAGGTAAGTTCAAGTCTGTGAGTTGAATGCACTCAACACAAAGAAGTTTCTGAGAATGCTTCTGTTCAGTTTTTATGTGAAGATATTTCCTTTTCCAGCATAGGCCTCAAACGGCTCCAAATATCCACTTGCAGATTCTACAAAAAGAGTGTTTCCAAACTTCTCTATCAATTGGTAGGTTCAACTCTGTGAGTTGAATGAAGTCATCACAAAGAAGTTTCTGAGAATCCTTCTCTCTAGTTTTTATGTGAAGATATTTCCTTTTCCAACATAGGCCTCAAGGTGCTCCGAATAAACACTTGCAGATTCTACAAACTTAATGTTTCAAAACTGTTCTATCAAAAGGAACGTTGAAGTCTGTGAGTTGAATGCACTCATCACAAAGAAGTTTCTCAGAATGCTTCCGTCTAGTTTTTAGGTGAAGAGATTTCATTTCCCAGCACAGGCCTCAAAGCGCTCCAAATATCCACTTGCAGATTCTACAAGAAGAGTGTTTCCAAACTGCTCTTTCAAAAGGAAGCTTCAAGTCTGTGAGTTGAATGCACTCATCACAAAGAAGTTTCTGAGAATGCTTCCGTCTAGTTTCTATATGAAGATATTTCCTTTTCCAACATAGGCCCCAAAGTGCTCCAAATAAACCCTTGCAGATTCTCCAAAAGGAGTGTTTCAAAACTGCTCTTTCTATAGGTAAGTTCAAGTCTGTGAGTTGAATGCACTCAACACAAAGAAGTTTCGGAGAATGCTTCTGTTCAGTTTTTATGTGAAGATATTTCCTTTTCCAGCATAGGCCTCAAACGGCTCCAAATATCCACTTGCAGATTCTACAAAAGGAGTGTTTCCAAACTTCTCTATCAATTGGTAGGTTCAACTCTGTGAGTTGAATGAACTCATCACAAAGAAGTTTCTGAGAATCCTTCTCTCTAGTTTTTATGTGAAGATATTTCCTTTTCCAACGTAGGCCTCAAAGCGCTCCAAATAAACACATGCAGATTCTACAAAAGGAGTGTTTCAAAACTGTTCTATCAAAGGGAACGTTCAAGTCTGTGAGTTGAATGTACTCATCACACAGATGTTTCTCAGAATGCTTCTGTCTAGTTTTTAGGTGAAGAGATTTCATTTCCCAGCATAGGCCTCAAAGCGCTCCAAATATCCACTTGCAGAATCTACGGAAAGAGTGTTTCAAAGCTGCTCTTTCAAAAGCAAGGTTCAAGTCTGTGTGTTGAATGCACTCATCTGAAAGAAGTTTCTGAGAATGCTTCTGTCTAGTTCTTACGTGAAGATATTTCCTTTTCCAGCTTAGGCCTCAAAGCGCTCCAAATAAACACTTGCAAATTTTACAAAAGGAGTGTTTCAAAAGAGTTCTATCAAAAGGAACGTTCAAGTCTGTGAGGTGAATGCACTTATCATACCGAAGTTTCCTGGAATGCTTCTGTCTAGTTTTTATGTGAAGACATTTCCTTTTCCAGCAGAGGCCTCAAAGCACTCCAAATATCCACTTGCAGATTCTACAAAAAGAGTGTTTCAAAACTGCTCTATCAAAAGCAAGCTTCAACACTGTGAGTAGAATGCACTCATCACAAAGAAGTTTCTGAGAATGCTTCTGTCTAGTTTTTATGTGAAGATATTTCCTTTTCCAACATAGGCCTCAAAGCGCTCCAAATAAACACTTGCAGATTCTACAAAAGGAGTGTTTCGAAACTGCTCTTTCAAGAGGAACGTTCAAGTCTGTGAGTTGAATGCACTCATCACACAGAAGTTTCTGAGAATGCCTCTGTCTAGTTTTTATGTGAAGATATTTCCTTTTCCAGCATAGGCCTCAAAACGCTCCAAATATCCTCTTGCAGATTCTACAAAAAGAGTGTTTCAAAACTGTTCTATGAAAAGGAAGGTTCAACTCTCTAAGTTGAATGAATGCATCGTGAAGAACTTTCTGAGAATGCTTCTCTGTAGTTTTTAGGTGAAGATATTCCAAAACCCAGCACAGGCCTCGAAGTGCTCCAAATAACCACTTGCAGATTTTACCAAAAGAGTGTTTCAAAACTGCTCTTTCTATAGGTAAGTTCAAGTTTGTGAGTTGAATGCACTCAACACAAAGAAGTTTCTGAGAATGCTTCTGTTCAGTTTTTATGTGAAGATATTTCCTTTTCCAGCATAGGCCTCAAACGGCTCCAAATATCCACTTGCAGATTCTACAAAAAGAGTGTTTCCAAACTTCTCTATCAATTGGTAGGTTCAACTCTGTGAGTTGAATGAAGTCATCACAAAGAAGTTTCTGAGAATCCTTCTCTCTAGTTTTTATGTGAAGATATTTCCTTTTCCAACGTAGGCCTCAAAGCGCTCCAAATAAACACATGCAGATTCTACAAAAGGAGTGTTTCAAAACTGTTCTATCAAAGGGAACGTTCAAGTCTGTGAGTTGAATGTACTGATCACACAGATGTTTCTCAGAATGTTTCTGTCTAGTTTTTAGGTGAAGAGATTTCATTTCCCAGCATAGGCCTCAAAGCGCTCCAAATATCCACTTGCAGATTCTACAAGAAGAGTGTTTCCAAACTGCTCTTTCAAAAGGAAGCTTCAAGTCTGTGAGTTGAATGCACTCATCACAAAGAAGTTTCTGAGAATGCTTCCGTCTAGTTTCTATATGAAGATATTTCCTTTTCCAACATAGGCCCCAAAGTGCTCCAAATAAACCCTTGCAGATTCTCCAAAAGGAGTGTTTCAAAACTGCTCTTTCTATAGGTAAGTTCAAGTCTGTGAGTTGAATGCACTCAACACAAAGAAGTTTCGGAGAATGCTTCTGTTCAGTTTTTATGTGAAGATATTTCCTTTTCCAGCATAGGCCTCAAACGGCTCCAAATATCCACTTGCAGATTCTACAAAAGGAGTGTTTCCAAACTTCTCTATCAATTGGTAGGTTCAACTCTGTGAGTTGAATGAACTCATCACAAAGAAGTTTCTGAGAATCCTTCTCTCTAGTTTTTATGTGAAGATATTTCCTTTTCCAACGTAGGCCTCAAAGCGCTCCAAATAAACACATGCAGATTCTACAAAAGGAGTGTTTCAAAACTGTTCTATCAAAGGGAACGTTCAAGTCTGTGAGTTGAATGTACTCATCACACAGATGTTTCTCAGAATGCTTCTGTCTAGTTTTTAGGTGAAGAGATTTCATTTCCCAGCATAGGCCTCAAAGCGCTCCAAATATCCACTTGCAGAATCTACGAAAAGAGTGTTTCAAAGCTGCTCTTTCAAAAGCAAGGTTCAAGTCTGTGTGTTGAATGCACTCATCTGAAAGAAGTTTCTGAGAATGCTTCTGTCTAGTTCTTACGTGAAGATATTTCCTTTTCCAGCTTAGGCCTCAAAGCGCTCCAAATAAACACTTGCAAATTTTACAAAAGGAGTGTTTCAAAAGAGTTCTATCAAAAGGAACGTTCAAGTCTGTGAGGTGAATGCACTTATCATACCGAAGTTTCCTGGAATGCTTCTGTCTAGTTTTTATGTGAAGACATTTCCTTTTCCAGCAGAGGCCTCAAAGCACTCCAAATATCCACTTGCAGATTCTACAAAAAGAGTGTTTCAAAACTGCTCTATCAAAAGCAAGCTTCAACACTGTGAGTAGAATGCACTCATCACAAAGAAGTTTCTGAGAATGCTTCTGTCTAGTTTTTATGTGAAGATATTTCCTTTTCCAACATAGGCCTCAAAGCGCTCCAAATAAACACTTGCAGATTCTACAAAAGGAGTGTTTCGAAACTGCTCTTTCAAGAGGAACGTTCAAGTCTGTGAGTTGAATGCACTCATCACACAGAAGTTTCTGAGAATGCCTCTGTCTAGTTTTTATGTGAAGATATTTCCTTTTCCAGCATAGGCCTCAAAACGCTCCAAATATCCTCTTGCAGATTCTACAAAAAGAGTGTTTCAAAACTGTTCTATGAAAAGGAAGGTTCAACTCTCTAAGTTGAATGAATGCATCGTGAAGAACTTTCTGAGAATGCTTCTCTGTAGTTTTTAGGTGAAGATATTCCAAAACCCAGCACAGGCCTCGAAGTGCTCCAAATAACCACTTGCAGATTTTACCAAAAGAGTGTTTCAAAACTGCTCTTTCTATAGGTAAGTTCAAGTTTGTGAGTTGAATGCACTCAACACAAAGAAGTTTCTGAGAATGCTTCTGTTCAGTTTTTATGTGAAGATATTTCCTTTTCCAGCATAGGCCTCAAACGGCTCCAAATATCCACTTGCAGATTCTACAAAAAGAGTGTTTCCAAACTTCTCTATCAATTGGTAGGTTCAACTCTGTGAGTTGAATGAAGTCATCACAAAGAAGTTTCTGAGAATCCTTCTCTCTAGTTTTTATGTGAAGATATTTCCTTTTCCAACGTAGGCCTCAAAGCGCTCCAAATAAACACATGCAGATTCTACAAAAGGAGTGTTTCAAAACTGTTCTATCAAAGGGAACGTTCAAGTCTGTGAGTTGAATGTACTGATCACACAGATGTTTCTCAGAATGTTTCTGTCTAGTTTTTAGGTGAAGAGATTTCATTTCCCAGCATAGGCCTCAAAGCGCTCCAAATATCCACTTGCAGATTCTACAAGAAGAGTGTTTCCAAACTGCTCTTTCAAAAGGAAGCTTCAAGTCTGTGAGTTGAATGCACTCATCACAAAGAAGTTTCTGAGAATGCTTCCGTCTAGTTTCTATATGAAGATATTTCCTTTTCCAACATAGGCCCCAAAGTGCTCCAAATAAACCCTTGCAGATTCTACAAAAGGAGTGTTTCGAAACTGCTCTTTCAAGAGGAACGTTCAAGTCTGTGAGTTGAATGCACTCATCACACAGAAGTTTCTGAGAATGCTTCTGTCTAGTTTTTATGTGAAGATGTTTCCTTTTCCAGCATAGGCCTCAAAACGCTCCAAATATCCTCTTGCAGATTCTACAAAAAGAGTGTTTCAAAACTGTTCTATCAAAAGGAAGGTTCAACTCTGTGAGTTGAATGAATGCATCATGAAGAACTTTCTGAGAATGCTTCTCTGGAGTTTTTAGGTGAAGATATTCCAAAACCCAGCACAGGCCTCGAAGTGCTCCAAATAACCACTTGCAGATTTTACCAAAAGAGTGTTTCAAAACTGCTCTTTCTATAGGTAAGTTCAAGTCTGTGAGTTGAATGCACTCAACACAAAGAAGTTTCTGAGAATGCTTCTGTTCAGTTTTTATGTGAAGATATTTCCTTTTCCAGCATAGGCCTCAAACGGCTCCAAATATCCACTTGCAGATTCTACAAAAAGAGTGTTTCCAAACTTCTCTATCAATTGGTAGGTTCAACTCTGTGATTTGAATGAAGTCATCACAAAGAAGTTTCTGAGAATCCTTCTCTCTAGTTTTTATGTGAAGATATTTCCTTTTCCAGCGTAGGCCTCAAAGCACTCCAAATAAACACATGCAGATTCTACAAAAGGAGTGTTTCAAAACTGTTCTATCAAAGGGAACATTCAAGTCTGTGAGTTGAATGTACTCATCACACAGATGTTTCTCAGAATGCTTCTGTCTAGTTTTTAGGTGAAGAGATTTCATTTCCCAGCATAGGCCTCAAAGCGCTCCAAATATCCACTTGCAGAATCTATGAAAAGAGTGTTTCAAAGCTGCTCTTTCAAAAGCAAGGTTCAAGTCTGTGTGTTGAATGCACTCATCCGAAAGAAGTTTCTGAGAATGCTTCTGTCTAGTTCTTACGTGAAGATATTTCCTTTTCCAGCTTAGGCCTCAAAGCGCTCCAAATAAACACTTGCAAATTCTACAAAAGGAGTGTTTCAAAAGAGTTCTATGAAAAGGAACGTTCAAGTCTGTGAGTTGAATGCACTTATCATACCGAAGTTTCCTGGAATGCTTCTGTCTAGTTTTTATGTGAAGACATTTCCTTTTCCAGCAGAGGCCTCAAAGCACTCCAAATATCCACTTGCAGATTCTACAAAAAGAGTGTTTCAAAACTGCTCTATCAAAAGCAAGCTTCAACACTGTGAGTAGAATGCACTCATCACAAAGAAGTTTCTGAGAATGCTTCTGTCTAGTTTTTATGTGAAGATATTTCCTTTTCCAACATAGGCCTCAAAGCGCTCCAAATAAACACTTGCAGATTCTACAAAAGGAGTGTTTCGAAACTGCTCTTTCAAGAGGAACGTTCAAGTCTGTGAGTTGAATGCACTCATCACACAGAAGTTTCTGAGAATGCTTCTGTCTAGTTTTTATGTGAAGATGTTTCCTTTTCCAGCATAGGCCTCAAACGCTCCAAATATCCTCTTGCAGATTCTACAAAAAGAGTGTTTCAAAACTGTTCTATCAAAAGGAAGGTTCAACTCTGTGAGTTGAATGAATGCATCATGAAGAACTTTCTGAGAATGCTTCTCTGTAGTTTTTAGGTGAAGATATTCCAAAACCCAGCACAGGCCTCGAAGTGCTCCAAATAACCACTTGCAGATTTTACCAAAAGAGTGTTTCAAAACTGCTCTTTCTATAGGTAAGTTCAAGTCTGTGAGTTGAATGCACTCAACACAAAGAAGTTTCTGAGAATGCTTCTGTTCAGTTTTTATGTGAAGATATTTCCTTTTCCAGCATAGGCCTCAAACGGCTCCAAATATCCACTTGCAGATTCTACAAAAAGAGTGTTTCCAAACTTCTCTATCAATTGGTAGGTTCAACTCTGTGAGTTGAATGAAGTCATCACAAAGAAGTTTCTGAGAATCCTTCTCTCTAGTTTTTATGTGAAGATATTTCCTTTTCCAACATAGGCCTCAAGGTGCTCCGAATAAACACTTGCAGATTCTACAAACTTAATGTTTCAAAACTGTTCTATCAAAAGGAACGTTGAAGTCTGTGAGTGGAATGAACTCATCTCAAAGAAGTTTCTCAGAATGCTTCCGTCTAGTTTTTAGGTGAAGAGATTTCGTTTCCCAGCACAGGCCCCAAGCGTTCCAAATATCCACTTGCAGATTCTACAAGAAGAGTGTTTCCAAACTGCTCTTTCAAAAGGAAGCTTCAAGTCTGTGAGTTGAATGCACTCATCACAAAGAAGTTTCTGAGAATGCTTCCGTCTAGTTTCTATATGAAGATATTTCCTTTTCCAACATAGGCCCCAAAGTGCTCCAAATAAACCCTTGCAGATTCTCCAAAAGGAGTGTTTCAAAACTGCTCTTTCTATAGGTAAGTTCAAGTCTGTGAGTTGAATGTACTCAACACAAAGAAGTTTCTGAGAATGCTTCTGTTCAGTTTTTATGTGAAGATATTACCTTTTCCAGCATAGGCCTCAAACGGCCCCAAATATCCACTTGCAGATTCTACAAAAAGAGTGTTTCCAAACTTCTCTATCAATTGGTAGGTTCAACTCTGTGAGTTGAATGAACTCATCACAAAGAAGTTTCTGAGAATCCTTCTCTCTAGTTTTTATGTGAAGATATTTCCTTTTCCAACGTAGGCCTCAAAGCGCTCCAAATAAACACATGCAGATTCTACAAAAGGAGTGTTTAAAAACTGTTCTATCAAAGGGAACGTTCAAGTCTGTGAGTTGAATGTACTCATCACACAGATGTTTCTCAGAATGCTTCTGTCTAGTTTTTAGGTGAAGAGATTTCATTTCCCAGCATAGGCCTCAAAGCGCTCCAAATATCCACTTGCAGATTCTATAAGAAGAGAGTTTCCAAACTGCTCTTTCAAAAGGAAGCTTCAAGTCTGTGAGTTGAATGCACTCATCACAAAGAAGTTTCTGAGAATGCTTCCGTCTAGTTTCTATATGAAGATATTTCCTTTTCCAACATAGGCCACAAAGTGCTCCAAATAAACCCTTGCAGATTCTCCAAAAGGAGTGTTTCAAAACTGCTCTTTCTATAGGTAAGTTCAAGTCTGTGAGTTGAATGCACTCAACACAAAGAAGTTTCTGAGAATGCTTCTGTCTAGTTTTTATGTGAAGATATTTCCTTTTCCAACATAGGCCTCAAAGCGCTCCAAATAAACACATGCAGATTCTACAAAAGGAGTGTTTCGAAACTGCTCTTTCAAGAGGAACGTTCAAGTCTGTGAGTTGAATGCACTCATCACACAGAAGTTTCTGAGAATGCTTCTGTCTAGTTTTTATGTGAAGATGTTTCCTTTTCCAGCATAGGCCTCAAAACGCTCCAAATATCCTCTTGCAGATTCTACAAAAAGAGTGTTTCAAAACTGTTCTATCAAAAGGAAGGTTCAACTCTGTGAGTTGAATGAATGCATCATGAAGAACTTTCTGAGAATGCTTCTCTGTAGTTTTTAGGTGAAGATATTCCAAAACCCAGCACAGGCCTCGAAGTGCTCCAAATAACCACTTGCAGATTTTACCAAAAGAGTGTTTCAAAACTGCTCTTTCTATAGGTAAGTTCAAGTCTGTGAGTTGAATGCACTCAACACAAAGAAGTTTCTGAGAATGCTTCTGTTCAGTTTTTATGTGAAGATATTTCCTTTTCCAGCATAGGCCTCAAACGGCTCCAAATATCCACTTGCAGATTCTACAAAAAGAGTGTTTCCAAACTTCTCTATCAATTGGTAGGTTCAACTCTGTGAGTTGAATGAAGTCATCACAAAGAAGTTTCTGAGAATCCTTCTCTCTAGTTTTTATGTGAAGATATTTCCTTTTCCAACATAGGCCTCAAGGTGCTCCGAATAAACACTTGCAGATTCTACAAACTTAATGTTTCAAAACTGTTCTATCAAAAGGAACGTTGAAGTCTGTGAGTTGAATGAACTCATCTCAAAGAAGTTTCTCAGAATGCTTCCGTCTAGTTTTTAGGTGAAGAGATTTCGTTTCCCAGCACAGGCCCCAAGCGTTCAAAATATCCACTTGCAGATTCTACAAGAAGAGTGTTTCCAAACTGCTCTTTCAAAAGGAAGCTTCAAGTCTGTGAGTTGAATGCACTCATCACAAAGAAGTTTCTGAGAATGCTTCCGTCTAGTTTCTATATGAAGATATTTCCTTTTCCAACATAGGCCCCAAAGTGCTCCAAATAAACCCTTGCAGATTCTACAAAAGGAGTGTTTCAAAACTGCTCTTTCTATAGGTAAGTTCAAGTCTGTGAGTTGAATGCACTCAACACAAAGAAGTTTCTGAGAATGCTTCTGTTCAGTTTTTATGTGAAGATATTTCCTTTTCCAGCATAGGCCTCAAACGGCTCCAAATATCCACTTGCAGATTCTACAAAAAGAGTGTTTCCAAACTTCTCTATCAATTGGTAGGTTCAACTCTGTGAGTTGAATGAACTCATCACAAAGAAGTTTCTGAGAATCCTTCTCTCTAGTTTTTATGTGAAGATATTTCCTTTTCCAGCGTAGGCCTCAAAGCGCTCCAAATAAACACATGCAGATTCTACAAAAGGAGTGTTTCAAAACTGTTCTATCAAAGGGAACGTTCAAGTCTGTGAGTTGAATGTACTCATCACACAGATGTTTCTCAGAATGCTTCTGTCTAGTTTTTAGGTGAAGAGATTTCATTTCCCAGCATAGGCCTCAAAGCGCTCCAAATATCCACTTGCAGAATCTACGAAAAGAGTGTTTCAAAGCTGCTCTTTCAAAAGCAAGGTTCAAGTCTGTGTGTTGAATGCACTCATCTGAAAGAAGTTTCTGAGAATGCTTCTGTCTAGTTCTTACGTGAAGATATTTCCTTTTCCAGCTTAGGCCTCAAAGCGCTCCAAATAAACACTTGCAAATTTTACAAAAGGAGTGTTTCAAAAGAGTTCTATCAAAAGGAACGTTCAAGTCTGTGAGGTGAATGCACTTATCATACCGAAGTTTCCTGGAATGCTTCTGTCTAGTTTTTATGTGAAGACATTTCCTTTTCCAGCAGAGGCCTCAAAGCACTCCAAATATCCACTTGCAGATTCTACAAAAAGAGTGTTTCAAAACTGCTCTATCAAAAGCAAGCTTCAACACTGTGAGTAGAATGCACTCATCAGAAAGAAGTTTCTGAGAATGCTTCTGTCTAGTTTTTATGTGAAGACATTTCCTTTTCCAACATAGGCCTCAAAGCGCTCCAAATAAACACTTGCAGATTCTACAAAAGGAGTGTTTCAAAACTGCTCTTTCAAGAGGAACGTTCAAGTCTGTGAGTTGAATGCACTCATCACACAGAAGTTTCTGAGAATGCCTCTGTCTAGTTTTAATGTGAAGATATTTCCTTTTCCAGCATAGGCCTCAAAACGCTCCAAATATCCTCTTGCAGATTCTACAAAAAGAGTGTTTCAAAACTGTTCTATGAAAAGGAAGGTTCAACTCTGTAAGTTGAATGAATGCATCGTGAAGAACTTTCTGAGAATGCTTCTCTGTAGTTTTTAGGTGAAGATATTCCAAAACCCAGCACAGGCCTCGAAGTGCTCCAAATAACCACTTGCAGATTTTACCAAAAGAGTGTTTCAAAACTGCTCTTTCTATAGGTAAGTTCAAGTCTGTGAGTTGAATGCACTCAACACAAAGAAGTTTCTGAGAATGCTTCTGTTCAGTTTTTATGTGAAGATATTTCCTTTTCCAGCATAGGCCTGAAACGGCTCCAAATATCCACTTGCAGATTCTACAAAAAGAGTGTTTCCAAACTTCTCTATCAATTGGTAGGTTCAACTCTGAGAGTTGAATGAAGTCATCACAAAGAAGTTTCTGAGAATCCTTCTCTCTAGTTTTTATGTGAAGATATTTCCTTTTCCAACGTAGGCCTCAAAGCGCTCCAAATAAACACATGCAGATTCTACAAAAGGAGTGTTTCAAAACTGTTCTATCAAAGGGAACGTTCAAGTCTGTGAGTTGAATGTACTGATCACACAGATGTTTCTCAGAATGTTTCTGTCTAGTTTTTAGGTGAAGAGATTTCATTTCCCAGCATAGGCCTCAAAGCGCTCCAAATATCCACTTGCAGATTCTACAAGAAGAGTGTTTCCAAACTGCTCTTTCAAAAGGAAGCTTCAAGTCTGTGAGTTGAATGCACTCATCACAAAGAAGTTTCTGAGAATGCTTCCGTCTAGTTTCTATATGAAGATATTTCCTTTTCCAACATAGGCCCCAAAGTGCTCCAAATAAACCCTTGCAGATTCTCCAAAAGGAGTGTTTCAAAACTGCTCTTTCTATAGGTAAGTTCAAGTCTGTGAGTTGAATGCACTCAACACAAAGAAGTTTCTGAGAATGCTTCTGTTCAGTTTTTATGTGAAGATATTTCCTTTTCCAGCATAGGCCTCAAACGGCTCCAAATATCCACTTGCAGATTCTACAAAAGGAGTGTTTCCAAACTTCTCTATCAATTGGTAGGTTCAACTCTGTGAGTTGAATGAACTCATCACAAAGAAGTTTCTGAGAATCCTTCTCTCTAGTTTTTATGTGAAGATATTTCCTTTTCCAACGTAGGCCTCAAAGCGCTCCAAATAAACACATGCAGATTCTACAAAAGGAGTGTTTCAAAACTGTTCTATCAAAGGGAACGTTCAAGTCTGTGAGTTGAATGTACTCATCACACAGATGTTTCTCAGAATGCTTCTGTCTAGTTTTTAGGTGAAGAGATTTCATTTCCCAGCATAGGCCTCAAAGCGCTCCAAATATCCACTTGCAGAATCTACGAAAAGAGTGTTTCAAAGCTGCTCTTTCAAAAGCAAGGTTCAAGTCTGTGTGTTGAATGCACTCATCTGAAAGAAGTTTCTGAGAATGCTTCTGTCTAGTTCTTACGTGAAGATATTTCCTTTTCCAGCTTAGGCCTCAAAGCGCTCCAAATAAACACTTGCAAATTTTACAAAAGGAGTGTTTCAAAAGAGTTCTATCAAAAGGAACGTTCAAGTCTGTGAGGTGAATGCACTTATCATACCGAAGTTTCCTGGAATGCTTCTGTCTAGTTTTTATGTGAAGACATTTCCTTTTCCAGCAGAGGCCTCAAAGCACTCCAAATATCCACTTGCAGATTCTACAAAAAGAGTGTTTCAAAACTGCTCTATCAAAAGCAAGCTTCAACACTGTGAGTAGAATGCACTCATCACAAAGAAGTTTCTGAGAATGCTTCTGTCTAGTTTGTATGTGAAGACATTTCCTTTTCCAACATAGGCCTCAAAGCGCTCCAAATAAACACTTGCAGATTCTACAAAAGGAGTGTTTCGAAACTGCTCTTTCAAGAGGAACGTTCAAGTCTGTGAGTTGAATGCACTCATCACACAGAAGTTTCTGAGAATGCCTCTGTCTAGTTTTTATGTGAAGATATTTCCTTTTCCAGCATAGGCCTCAAAACGCTCCAAATATCCTCTTGCAGATTCTACAAAAAGAGTGTTTCAAAACTGTTCTATGAAAAGGAAGGTTCAACTCTCTAAGTTGAATGAATGCATCGTGAAGAACTTTCTGAGAATGCTTCTCTGTAGTTTTTAGGTGAAGATATTCCAAAACCCAGCACAGGCCTCGAAGTGCTCCAAATAACCACTTGCAGATTTTACCAAAAGAGTGTTTCAAAACTGCTCTTTCTATAGGTAAGTTCAAGTCTGTGAGTTGAATGCACTCAACACAAAGAAGTTTCTGAGAATGCTTCTGTTCAGTTTTTATGTGAAGATATTTCCTTTTCCAGCATAGGCCTCAAACGGCTCCAAATATCCACTTGCAGATTCTACAAAAAGAGTGTTTCCAAACTTCTCTATCAATTGGTAGGTTCAACTCCGTGAGTTGAATGAAGTCATCACAAAGAAGTTTCTGAGAATCCTTCTCTCTAGTTTTTATGTGAAGATATTTCCTTTTCCAACGTAGGCCTCAAAGCGCTCCAAATAAACACATGCAGATTCTACAAAAGGAGTGTTTCAAAACTGTTCTATCAAAGGGAACGTTCAAGTCTGTGAGTTGAATGTACTGATCACACAGATGTTTCTCAGAATGTTTCTGTCTAGTTTTTAGGTGAAGAGATTTCATTTCCCAGCATAGGCCTCAAAGCGCTCCAAATATCCACTTGCAGATTCTACAAGAAGAGTGTTTCCAAACTGCTCTTTCAAAAGGAAGCTTCAAGTCTGTGAGTTGAATGCACTCATCACAAAGAAGTTTCTGAGAATGCTTCCGTCTAGTTTCTATATGAAGATATTTCCTTTTCCAACATAGGCCCCAAAGTGCTCCAAATAAACCCTTGCAGATTCTCCAAAAGGAGTGTTTCAAAACTACTCTTTCTATAGGTAAGTTCAAGTCTGTGAGTTGAATGCACTCAACACAGAGAAGTTTCTGAGAATGCTTCTGTTCAGTTTTTATGTGAAGATATTTCCTTTTCCAGCATAGGCCTCAAACGGCTCCAAATATCCACTTGCAGATTCTACAAAAGGAGTGTTTCCAAACTTCTCTATCAATTGGTAGGTTCAACTCTGTGAGTTGAATGAACTCATCACAAAGAAGTTTCTGAGAATCCTTCTCTCTAGTTTTTATGTGAAGATATTTCCTTTTCCAACGTAGGCCTCAAAGCGCTCCAAATAAACACATGCAGATTCTACAAAAGGAGTGTTTCAAAACTGTTCTATCAAAGGGAACGTTCAAGTCTGTGAGTTGAATGTACTCATCACACAGATGTTTCTCAGAATGCTTCTGTCTAGTTTTTAGGTGAAGAGATTTCATTTCCCAGCATAGGCCTCAAAGCGCTCCAAATATCCACTTGCAGAATCTACGAAAAGAGTGTTTCAAAGCTGCTCTTTCAAAAGCAAGGTTCAAGTCTGTGTGTTGAATGCACTCATCTGAAAGAAGTTTCTGAGAATGCTTCTGTCTAGTTCTTACGTGAAGATATTTCCTTTTCCAGCTTAGGCCTCAAAGCGCTCCAAATAAACACTTGCAAATTTTACAAAAGGAGTGTTTCAAAAGAGTTCTATCAAAAGGAACGTTCAAGTCTGTGAGGTGAATGCACTTATCATACCGAAGTTTCCTGGAATGCTTCTGTCTAGTTTTTATGTGAAGACATTTCCTTTTCCAGCAGAGGCCTCAAAGCACTCCAAATATCCACTTGCAGATTCTACAAAAAGAGTGTTTCAAAACTGCTCTATCAAAAGCAAGCTTCAACACTGTGAGTAGAATGCACTCATCACAAAGAAGTTTCTGAGAATGCTTCTGTCTAGTTTTTATGTGAAGATATTTCCTTTTCCAACATAGGCCTCAAAGCGCTCCAAATAAACACTTGCAGATTCTACCAAAGGAGTGTTTCGAAACTGCTCTTTCAAGAGGAACGTTCAAGTCTGTGAGTTGAATGCACTCATCACACAGAAGTTTCTGAGAATGCCTCTGTCTAGTTTTTATGTGAAGATATTTCCTTTTCCAGCATAGGCCTCAAAACGCTCCAAATATCCTCTTGCAGATTCTACAAAAAGAGTGTTTCAAAACTGTTCTATGAAAAGGAAGGTTCAACTCTGTAAGTTGAATGAATGCATCGTGAAGAACTTTCTGAGAATGCTTCTCTGTAGTTTTTAGGTGAAGATATTCCAAAACCCAGCACAGGCCTCGAAGTGCTCCAAATAACCACTTGCAGATTTTACCAAAAGAGTGTTTCAAAACTGCTCTTTCTATAGGTAAGTTCAAGTCTGTGAGTTGAATGCACTCAACACAAAGAAGTTTCTGAGAATGCTTCTGTTCAGTTTTTATGTGAAGATATTTCCTTTTCCAGCATAGGCCTCAAACGGCTCCAAATATCCACTTGCAGATTCTACAAAAAGAGTGTTTCCAAACTTCTCTATCAATTGGTAGGTTCAACTCGGTGAGTTGAATGAAGTCATCACAAAGAAGTTTCTGAGAATCCTTCTCTCTAGTTTTTATGTGAAGATATTTCCTTTTCCAACGTAGGCCTCAAAGCGCTCCAAATAAACACATGCAGATTCTACAAAAGGAGTGTTTCAAAACTGTTCTATCAAAGGGAACGTTCAAGTCTGTGAGTTGAATGTACTGATCACACAGATGTTTCTCAGAATGTTTCTGTCTAGTTTTTAGGTGAAGAGATTTCATTTCCCAGCATAGGCCTCAAAGCGCTCCAAATATCCACTTGCAGATTCTACAAGAAGCGTGTTTCCAAACTGCTCTTTGAAAAGGAAGCTTCAAGTCTGTGAGTTGAATGCACTCATCACAAAGAAGTTTCTGAGAATGCTTCCGTCTAGTTTCTATATGAAGATATTTCCTTTTCCAACATAGGCCCCAAAGTGCTCCAAATAAACCCTTGCAGATTCTACAAAAGGAGTGTTTCAAAACTGCTCTTTCTATAGGTAAGTTCAAGTCTGTGAGTTGAATGCACTCAACACAAAGAAGTTTCTGAGAATGCTTCTGTTCAGTTTTTATGTGAAGATATTTCCTTTTCCAGCATAGGCCTCAAACGGCTCCAAATATCCACTTGCAGATTCTACAAAAAGAGTGTTTCCAAACTTCTCTATCAATCAATTGGTAGGTTCAACTCTGTGAGTTGAATGAACTCATCACCAAGATGTTTCTGAGAATCCTTCTCTCTAGTTTTTATGTGAAGATATTTCCTTTACCAGCGTAGCCCTCAAAGCGCTCCAAATAAACACATGCAGATTCTACAAAAGGAGTGTTTCAAAACTGTTCTATCAAAGGGAACGTTCAAGTCTGTGAGTTGAATGTATTCATCACACAGATGTTTCTCAGAATGCTTCTGTCTAGTTTTTAGGTGAAGAGATTTCATTTCCCAGCATAGGCCTCAAAGCGCTCCAAATATCCACTTGCAGAATCTACGAAAAGAGTGTTTCAAAGCTGCTCTTTCAAAAGCAAGGTTCAAGTCTGTGTGTTGAATGCACTCATCCGAAAGAAGTTTCTGAGAATGCTTCTGTCTAGTTCTTACGTGAAGATATTTCCTTTTCCAGCTTAGGCCTCAAAGCGCTCCAAATAAACACTTGCAAATTCTACAAAAGGAGTGTTTCAAAAGAGTTCTATCAAAAGGAACGTTCAAGTCTGTGAGTTGAATGCACTTATCATACCGAAGTTTCCTGGAATGCTTCTGTCTAGTTTTTATGTGAAGACATTTCCTTTTCCAGCAGAGGCCTCAAAGCACTCCAAATATCCACTTGCAGATTCTACAAAAAGAGTGTTTCAAAACTGCTCTATCAAAAGCAAGCTTCAACACTGTGAGTAGAATGCACTCATCACAAAGAAGTTTCTGAGAATGCTTCTGTCTAGTTTTTATGTGGAGATATTTCCTTTTCCAACATAGGCCTCAAAGCGCTCCAAATAAACACTTGCAGATTCTACAAAAGGAGTGTTTCGAAACTGCTCTTTCAAGAGGAACGTTCAAGTCTGTGAGTTGAATGCACTCATCACACAGAAGTTTCTGAGAATGCTTCTGTCTAGTTTTTATGTGAAGATGTTTCCTTTTCCAGCATAGGCCTCAAAACGCTCCAAATATCCTCTTGCAGATTCTACAAAAAAGAGTGTTTCAAAACTGTTCTATCAAAAGGAAGGTTCAACTCTGTGAGTTGAATGAATGCATCATGAAGAACTTTCTGAGAATGCTTCTCTGTAGTTTTTAGGTGAAGATATTCCAAAACCCAGCACAGGCCTCGAAGTGCTCCAAATAACCACTTGCAGATTTTACCAAAAGAGTGTTTCAAAACTGCTCTTTCTATAGGTAAGTTCAAGTCTGTGAGTTGAATGCACTCAACACAAAGAAGTTTCTGAGAATGCTTCTGTTCAGTTTTTATGTGAAGATATTTCCTTTTCCAGCATAGGCCTCAAACGGCTCCAAATATCCACTTGCAGATTCTACAAAAAGAGTGTTTCCAAACTTCTCTATCAATTGGTAGGTTCAACTCTGTGAGTTGAATGAAGTCATCACAAAGAAGTTTCTGAGAATCCTTCTCTCTAGTTTTTATGTGAAGATATTTCCTTTTCCAACATAGGCCTCAAGGTGCTCCGAATAAACACTTGCAGATTCTACAAACTTAATGTTTCAAAACTGTTCTATCAAAAGGAACGTTGAAGTCAGTGAGTTGAATGCACTCATCACAAAGAAGTTTCTCAGAATGCTTCCGTCTAGTTGTTAGTTGAAGAGATTTCATTTCCCAGCACAGGCCTCAAAGCGCTCCAAATATCCACTTGCAGATTCTACAAGAAGAGTGTTTCCAAACTGCTCTTTCAAAAGGAAGCTTCAAGTCTGTGAGTTGAATGCACTCATCACAAAGAAGTTTCTGAGAATGCTTCCGTCTAGTTTCTATATGAAGATATTTCCTTTTCCAACATAGGCCCCAAAGTGCTCCAAATAAACCCTTGCAGATTCTCCAAAAGGAGTGTTTCAAAACTGCTCTTTCTATAGGTAAGTTCAAGTCTGTGAGTTGAATGCACTCAACACAAAGAAGTTTCTCAGAATGCTTCTGTCTAGTTTTTATGTGAAGATATTTCCTTTTCCAACATAGGCCTCAAAGCGCTCCAAATAAACACATGCAGATTCTACAAAAGGAGTGTTTCGAAACTGCTCTTTCAAGAGGAACGTTCAAGTCTGTGAGTTGAATGCACTCATCACACAGAAGTTTCTGAGAATGCTTCTGTCTAGTTTTTATGTGAAGATGTTTCCTTTTCCAGCATAGGCCTCAAAACGCTCCAAATATCCTCTTGCAGATTCTACAAAAAGAGTGTTTCAAAACTGTTCTATCAAAAGGAAGGTTCAACTCTGTGAGTTGAATGAATGCATCATGAAGAACTTTCTGAGAATGCTTCTCTGTAGTTTTTAGGTGAAGATATTCCAAAACCCAGCACAGGCCTCGAAGTGCTCCAAATAACCACTTGCAGATTTTACCAAAAGAGTGTTTCAAAACTGCTCTTTCTATAGGTAAGTTCAAGTCTGTGAGTTGAATGCACTCAACACAAAGAAGTTTCTGAGAATGCTTCTGTTCAGTTTTTATGTGAAGATATTTCCTTTTCCAGCATAGGCCTCAAACGGCTCCAAATATCCACTTGCAGATTCTACAAAAAGAGTGTTTCCAAACTTCTCTATCAATTGGTAGGTTCAACTCTGTGAGTTGAATGAAGTCATCACAAAGAAGTTTCTGAGAATCCTTCTCTCTAGTTTTTATGTGAAGATATTTCCTTTTCCAGCGTAGGCCTCAAAGCACTCCAAATAAACACATGCAGATTCTACAAAAGGAGTGTTTCAAAACTGTTCTATCAAAGGGAACGTTCAAGTCTGTGAGTTGAATGTACTCATCACACAGATGTTTCTCAGAATGCTTCTGTCTAGTTTTTAGGTGAAGAGATTTCATTTCCCAGCATAGGCCTCAAAGCGCTCCAAATATCCACTTGCAGAATCTATGAAAAGAGTGTTTCAAAGCTGCTCTTTCAAAAGCAAGGTTCAAGTCTGTGTGTTGAATGCACTCATCTGAAAGAAGTTTCTGAGAATGCTTCTGTCTAGTTCTTACGTGAAGATATTTCCTTTTCCAGCTTAGGCCTCAAAGCGCTCCAAATAAACACTTGCAAATTCTACAAAAGGAGTGTTTCAAAAGAGTTCTATGAAAAGGAACGTTCAAGTCTGTGAGTTGAATGCACTTATCATACCGAAGTTTCCTGGAATGCTTCTGTCTAGTTTTTATGTGAAGACATTTCCTTTTCCAGCAGAGGCCTCAAAGCACTCCAAATATCCACTTGCATATTCTACAAAAAGAGTGTTTCAAAACTGCTCTATCAAAAGCAAGCTTCAACACTGTGAGTAGAATGCACTCATCACAAAGAAGTTTCTGAGAATGCTTCTGTCTAGTTTTTATGTGAAGATATTTCCTTTTCCAACATAGGCCTCAAAGCGCTCCAAATAAACACTTGCAGATTCTACAAAAGGAGTGTTTCGAAACTGCTCTTTCAAGAGGAACGTTCAAGTCTGTGAGTTGAATGCACTCATCACACAGAAGTTTCTGAGAATGCTTCTGTCTAGTTTTTATGTGAAGATGTTTCCTTTTCCAGCATAGGCCTCAAACGCTCCAAATATCCTCTTGCAGATTCTACAAAAAGAGTGTTTCAAAACTGTTCTATCAAAAGGAAGGTTCAACTCTGTGAGTTGAATGAATGCATCATGAAGAACTTTCTGAGAATGCTTCTCTGTAGTTTTTAGGTGAAGATATTCCAAAACCCAGCACAGGCCTCGAAGTGCTCCAAATAACCACTTGCAGATTTTACCAAAAGAGTGTTTCAAAACTGCTCTTTCTATAGGTAAGTTCAAGTCTGTGAGTTGAATGCACTCAACACAAAGAAGTTTCTGAGAATGCTTCTGTTCAGTTTTTATGTGAAGATATTTCCTTTTCCAGCATAGGCCTCAAACGGCTCCAAATATCCACTTGCAGATTCTACAAAAAGAGTGTTTCCAAACTTCTCTATCAATTGGTAGGTTCAACTCTGTGAGTTGAATGAAGTCATCACAAAGAAGTTTCTGAGAATCCTTCTCTCTAGTTTTTATGTGAAGATATTTCCTTTTCCAACATAGGCCTCAAGGTGCTCCGAATAAACACTTGCAGATTCTACAAACTTAATATTTCAAAACTGTTCTATCAAAAGGAACGTTGAAGTCTGTGAGTTGAATGAACTCATCTCAAAGAAGTTTCTCAGAATGCTTCCGTCTAGTTTTTAGGTGAAGAGATTTCGTTTCCCAGCACAGGCCCCAAGCGTTCCAAATATCCACTTGCAGATTCTACAAGAAGAGTGTTTCCAAACTGCTCTTTCAAAAGGAAGCTTCAAGTCTGTGAGTTGAATGCACTCATCACAAAGAAGTTTCTGAGAATGCTTCCGTCTAGTTTCTATATGAAGATATTTCCTTTTCCAACATAGGCCCCAAAGTGCTCCAAATAAACCCTTGCAGATTCTACAAAAGGAGTGTTTCAAAACTGCTCTTTCTATAGGTAAGTTCAAGTTTGTGAGTTGAATGCACTCAACACAAAGAAGTTTCTGAGAATGCTTCTGTTCAGTTTTTATGTGAAGATATTTCCTTTTCCAGCATAGGCCTCAAACGGCTCCAAATATCCACTTGCAGATTCTACAAAAAGAGTGTTTCCAAACTTCTCTATCAATTGGTAGGTTCAACTCTGTGAGTTGAATGAAGTCATCACAAAGAAGTTTCTGAGAATCCTTCTCTCTAGTTTTTATGTGAAGATATTTCCTTTTCCAACGTAGGCCTCAAAGCACTCCAAATAAACACATGCAGATTCTACAAAAGGAGTGTTTCAAAACTGTTCTGTCAAAGGGAACGTTCAAGTCTGTGAGTTGAATGTACTCATCACACAGATGTTTCTCAGAATGCTTCTGTCTAGTTTTTAGGTGAAGAGATTTCATTTCCCAGCATAGGCCTCAAAGCGCTCCAAATATCCACTTGCAGATTCTATAAGAAGAGAGGTTCCAAACTGCTCTTTCAAAAGGAAGCTTCAAGTCTGTGAGTTGAATGCACTCATCACAAAGAAGTTTCTGAGAATGCCTCCGTCTAGTTTCTATATGAAGATATTTCCTTTTCCAACATAGGCCCCAAAGTGCTCCAAATAAACCCTTGCAGATTCTACAAAAGGAGTGTTTCAAAACTGCTCTTTCTATAGGTAAGTTCAAGTCTGTGAGTTGAATGCACTCAACACAAAGAAGTTTCTGAGAATGCTTCTGTTCAGTTTTTATGTGAAGATATTTCCTTTTCCAGCATAGGCCTCAAACGGCTCCAAATATCCACTTGCAGATTCTACAAAAAGAGTGTTTCCAAACTTCTCTATCAATTGGTAGGTTCAACTCTGTGAGTTGAATGAACTCATCACAAAGAAGTTTCTGAGAATCCTTCTCTCTAGTTTTTATGTGAAGATATTTCCTTTTCCAGCGTAGGCCTCAAAGCGCTCCAAATAAACACATGCAGATTCTACAAAAGGAGTGTTTCAAAACTGTTCTATCAAAGGGAACGTTCAAGTCTGTGAGTTGAATGTACTCATCACACAGATGTTTCTCAGAATGCTTCTGTCTAGTTTTTAGGTGAAGAGATTTCATTTCCCAGCATAGGCCTCAAAGCGCTCCAAATATCCACTTGCAGAATCTACGAAAAGAGTGTTTCAAAGCTGCTCTTTCAAAAGCAAGGTTCAAGTCTGTGTGTTGAATGCACTCATCCGAAAGAAGTTTCTGAGAATGCTTCTGTCTAGTTCTTACGTGAAGATATTTCCTTTTCCAGCTTAGGCCTCAAAGCGCTCCAAATAAACACTTGCAAATTCTACAAAAGGAGTGTTTCAAAAGAGTTCTATCAAAAGGAACGTTCAAGTCTGTGAGTTGAATGCACTTATCATACCGAAGTTTCCTGGAATGCTTCTGTCTAGTTTTTATGTGAAGACATTTCCTTTTCCAGCAGAGGCCTCAAAGCACTCCAAATATCCACTTGCAGATTCTACAAAAAGAGTGTTTCAAAACTGCTCTATCAAAAGCAAGCTTCAACACTGTGAGTAGAATGCACTCATCACAAAGAAGTTTCTGAGAATGCTTCTGTCTAGTTTTTATGTGAAGATATTTCCTTTTCCAACATAGGCCTCAAAGCGCTCCAAATAAACACTTGCAGATTCTACAAAAGGAGTGTTTCGAAACTGCTCTTTCAAGAGGAACGTTCAAGTCTGTGAGTTGAATGCACTCATCACACAGAAGTTTCTGAGAATGCTTCTGTCTAGTTTTTATGTGAAGATGTTTCCTTTTCCAGCATAGGCCTCAAAACGCTCCAAATATCCTCTTGCAGATTCTACAAAAAGAGTGTTTCAAAACTGTTCTATGAAAAGGAAGGTTCAACTCTCTAAGTTGAATGAATGCATCATGAAGAAATTTCTGAGAATGCTTCTCTGTAGTTTTTAGGTGAAGATATTCCAAAACCCAGCACAGGCCTCGAAGTGCTCCAAATAACCACTTGCAGATTTTACCAAAAGAGTGTTTCAAAACTGCTCTTTCTATAGGTAAGTTCAAGTCTGTGAGTTGAATGCACTCAACACAAAGAAGTTTCTGAGAATGCTTCTGTTCAGTTTTTATGTGAAGATATTTCCTTTTCCAGCATAGGCCTCAAACGGCTCCAAATATCCACTTGCAGATTCTACAAAAAGAGTGTTTCCAAACTTCTCTATCAATTGGGAGGTTCAACTCTGTGAGTTGAATGAAGTCATCACAAAGAAGTTTCTGAGAATCCTTCTCTCTAGTTTTTATGTGAAGATATTTCCTTTTCCAACGTAGGCCTCAAAGCGCTCCAAATAAACACATGCAGATTCTACAAAAGGAGTGTTTCAAAACTGTTCTATCAAAGGGAACGTTCAAGTCTGTGAGTTGAATGTACTGATCACACAGATGTTTCTCAGAATGTTTCTGTCTAGTTTTTAGGTGAAGAGATTTCATTTCCCAGCACAGGCCTCAAAGCGCTCCAAATATCCACTTGCAGATTCTACAAGAAGAGTGTTTCCAAACTGCTCTTTCAAAAGGAAGCTTCAAGTCTGTGAGTTGAATGCACTCATCACAAAGAAGTTTCTGAGAATGCTTCCGTCTAGTTTCTATATGAAGATATTTCCTTTTCCAACATAGGCCCCAAAGTGCTCCAAATAAACCCTTGCAGATTCTCCAAAAGGAGTGTTTCAAAACTGCTCTTTCTATAGGTAAGTTCAAGTCTGTGAGTTGAATGCACTCAACACAAAGAAGTTTCTGAGAATGCTTCTGTTCAGTTTTTATGTGAAGATATTTCCTTTTCCAGCATAGGCCTCAAACGGCTCCAAATATCCACTTGCAGATTCTACAAAAGGAGTGTTTCCAAACTTCTCTATCAATTGGTAGGTTCAACTCTGTGAGTTGAATGAACTCATCACAAAGAAGTTTCTGAGAATCCTTCTCTCTAGTTTTTATGTGAAGATATTTCCTTTTCCAACGTAGGCCTCAAAGCGCTCCAAATAAACACATGCAGATTCTACAAAAGGAGTGTTTCAAAACTGTTCTATCAAAGGGAACGTTCAAGTCTGTGAGTTGAATGTACTCATCACACAGATGTTTCTCAGAATGCTTCTGTCTAGTTTTATGTGAAGAGATTTCATTTCCCAGCATAGGCCTCAAAGCGCTCCAAATATCCACTTGCAGAATCTACGAAAAGAGTGTTTCAAAGCTGCTCTTTCAAAAGCAAGGTTCAAGTCTGTGTGTTGAATGCACTCATCTGAAAGAAGTTTCTGAGAATGCTTCTGTCTAGTTCTTACGTGAAGATATTTCCTTTTCCAGCTTAGGCCTCAAAGCGCTCCAAATAAACACTTGCAAATTTTACAAAAGGAGTGTTTCAAAAGAGTTCTATCAAAAGGAACGTTCAAGTCTGTGAGGTGAATGCACTTATCATACCGAAGTTTCCTGGAATGCTTCTGTCCAGTTTTTATGTGAAGACATTTCCTTTTCCAGCAGAGGCCTCAAAGCACTCCAAATATCCACTTGCAGATTCTACAAAAAGAGTGTTTCAAAACTGCTCTATCAAAAGCAAGCTTCAACACTGTGAGTAGAATGCACTCATCACAAAGAAGTTTCTGAGAATGCTTCTGTCTAGTTTTTATGTGAAGATATTTCCTTTTCCAACATAGGCCTCAAAGCGCTCCAAATAAACACATGCAGATTCTACAAAAGGAGTGTTTCGAAACTGCTCTTTCAACAGGAACGTTCAAGTCTGTGAGTTGAATGCACTCATCACACAGAAGTTTCTCAGAATGCTTCTGTCTAGTTTTTATGTGAAGATGTTTCCTTTTCCAGCATAGGCCTCAAAACGCTCCAAATATCCTCTTGCAGATTCTACAAAAAGAGTGTTTCAAAACTGTTCTATCAAAAGGAAGGTTCAACTCTGTGAGTTGAATGAATGCATCATGAAGAACTTTCTGAGAATGCTTCTCTGTAGTTTTTAGGTGAAGATATTCCAAAACCCAGCACAGGCCTCGAAGTGCTCCAAATAACCACTTGCAGATTTTACCAAAAGAGTGTTTCAAAACTGCTCTTTCTATAGGTAAGTTCAAGTCTGTGAGTTGAATGCACTCAACACAAAGATGTTTCTGAGAATGCTTCTGTTCAGTTTTTATGTGAAGATATTTCCTTTTCCAGCATAGGCCTCAAACGGCTCCAAATATCCACTTGCAGATTCTACAAAAAGAGTGTTTCCAAACTTCTCTATCAATTGGTAGGTTCAACTCTGTGAGTTGAATGAAGTCATCACAAAGAAGTTTCTGAGAATCCTTCTCTCTAGTTTTTATGTGAAGATATTTCCTTTTCCAACATAGGCCTCAAGGTGCTCCGAATAAACACTTGCAGATTCTACAAACTTAATGTTTCAAAACTCTTCTATCAAAAGGAACGTTGAAGTCTGTGAGTTGAATGAACTCATCTCAAAGAAGTTTCTCAGAATGCTTCCGTCTAGTTTTTAGGTGAAGAGATTTCGTTTCCCAGCACAGGCCCCAAGCGTTCCAAATATCCACTTGCAGATTCTACAAGAAGAGTGTTTCCAAACTGCTCTTTCAAAAGGAAGCTTCAAGTCTGTGAGTTGAATGCACTCATCACAAAGAAGTTTCTGAGAATGCTTCCGTCTAGTTTCTATATGAAGATACTTCCTTTTCCAACATAGGCCCCAAAGTGCTCCAAATAAACCCTTGCAGATTCTACAAAAGGAGTGTTTCAAAACTGCTCTTTCTATAGGTAAGTTCAAGTCTGTGAGTTGAATGCACTCAACACAAAGAAGTTTCTGAGAATGCTTCTGTTCAGTTTTTATGTGAAGATATTTCCTTTTCCAGCATAGGCCTCAAACGGCTCCAAATATCCACTTGCAGATTCTACAAAAAGAGTGTTTCCAAACTTCTCTATCAATTGGTAGGTTCAACTCTGTGAGTTGAATGAAGTCATCACAAAGAAGTTTCTGAGAATCCTTCTCTCTAGTTTTTATGTGAAGATATTTCCTTTTCCAACGTAGGCCTCAAAGCGCTCCAAATAAACACATGCAGATTCTACAAAAGGAGTGTTTCAAAACTGTTCTATCAAAGGGAACGTTCAAGTCTGTGATTTGAATGTACTCATCACACAGATGTTTCTCAGAATGCTTCTGTCTAGTTTTTAGGTGAAGAGATTTCATTTCCCAGCATAGGCCTCAAAGCGCTCCAAATATCCACTTGCAGATTCTATAAGAAGAGAGGTTCCAAACTGCTCTTTCAAAAGGAAGCCTCAAGTCTGTGAGTTGAATGCACTCATCACAAAGAAGTTTCTGAGAATGCTTCCGTCTAGTTTCTATATGAAGATATTTCCTTTTCCAACATAGGCCCCAAAGTGCTCCAAATAAACCCTTGCAGATTCTCCAAAAGGAGTGTTTCAAAACTGCTCTTTCTATAGGTAAGTTCAAGTCTGTGAGTTGAATGCACTCAACACAAAGAAGTTTCTGAGAATGCTTCTGTTCAGTTTTTATGTGAAGATATTTCCTTTTCCAGCATAGGCCTCAAACGGCTCCAAATATCCACTTGCAGATTCTACAAAAGGAGTGTTTCCAAACTTCTCTATCAATTGGTAGGTTCAACTCTGTGAGTTGAATGAACTCATCACAAAGAAGTTTCTGAGAATCCTTCTCTCTAGTTTTTATGTGAAGATATTTCCTTTTCCAACGTAGGCCTCAAAGCGCTCCAAATAAACACATGCAGATTCTACAAAAGGAGTGTTTCAAAACTGTTCTATCAAAGGGAACGTTCAAGTCTGTGAGTTGAATGTACTCATCACACAGATGTTTCTCAGAATGCTTCTGTCTAGTTTTTAGGTGAAGAGATTTCATTTCCCAGCATAGGCCTCAAAGCGCTCCAAATATCCACTTGCAGAATCTACGAAAAGAGTGTTTCAAAGCTGCTCTTTCAAAAGCAAGGTTCAAGTCTGTGTGTTGAATGCACTCATCTGAAAGAAGTTTCTGAGAATGCTTCTGTCTAGTTCTTACGTGAAGATATTTCCTTTTCCAGCTTAGGCCTCAAAGCGCTCCAAATAAACACTTGCAAATTTTACAAAAGGAGTCTTTCAAAAGAGTTCTATCAAAAGGAACGTTCAAGTCTGTGAGGTGAATGCACTTATCATACCGAAGTTTCCTGGAATGCTTCTGTCTAGTTTTTATGTGAAGACATTTCCTTTTCCAGCAGAGGCCTCAAAGCACTCCAAATATCCACTTGCAGATTCTACAAAAAGAGTGTTTCAAAACTGCTCTATCAAAAGCAAGCTTCAACACTGTGAGTAGAATGCACTCATCACAAAGAAGTTTCTGAGAATGCTTCTGTCTAGTTTTTATGTGAAGATATTTCCTTTTCCAACATAGGCCTCAAAGCGCTCCAAATAAACACTTGCAGATTCTACAAAAGGAGTGTTTCGAAACTGCTCTTTCAAGAGGAACGTTCAAGTCTGTGAGTTGAATGCACTCATCACACAGAAGTTTCTGAGAATGCCTCTGTCTAGTTTTTATGTGAAGATATTTCCTTTTCCAGCATAGGCCTCAAAACGCTCCAAATATCCTCTTGCAGATTCTACAAAAAGAGTGTTTCAAAACTGTTCTATGAAAAGGAAGGTTCAACTCTGTAAGTTGAATGAATGCATCATGAAGAACTTTCTGAGAATGCTTCTCTGTAGTTTTTAGGTGAAGATATTCCAAAACCCAGCACAGGCCTCGAAGTGCTCAAAATAACCACTTGCAGATTTTACCAAAAGAGTGTTTCAAAACTGCTCTTTCTATAGGTAAGTTCAAGTCTGTGAGTTGAATGCACTCAACACAAAGAAGTTTCTGAGAATGCTTCTGTTCAGTTTTTATGTGAAGATATTTCCTTTTCCAGCATAGGCCTCAAACGGCTCCAAATATCCACTTGCAGATTCTACAAAAAGAGTGTTTCCAAACTTCTCTATCAATTGGTAGGTTCAACTCTGTGAGTTGAATGAAGTCATCACAAAGAAGTTTCTGAGAATCCTTCTCTCTAGTTTTTATGTGAAGATATTTCCTTTTCCAACGTAGGCCTCAAAGCGCTCCAAATAAACACATGCAGATTCTACAAAAGGAGTGTTTCAAAACTGTTCTATCAAAGGGAACGTTCAAGTCTGTGAGTTGAATGTACTGATCACACAGATGTTTCTCAGAATGTTTCTGTCTAGTTTTTAGGTGAAGAGATTTCATTTCCCAGCATAGGCCTCAAAGCGCTCCAAATATCCACTTGCAGATTCTACAAGAAGAGTGTTTCCAAACTGCTCTTTCAAAAGGAAGCTTCAAGTCTGTGAGTTGAATGCACTCATCACAAAGAAGTTTCTGAGAATGCTTCCGTCTAGTTTCTATATGAAGATATTTCCTTTTCCAACATAGGCCCCAAAGTGCTCCAAATAAACCCTTGCAGATTCTCCAAAAGGAGTGTTTCAAAACTGCTCTTTCTATAGGTAAGTTCAAGTCTGTGAGTTGAATGCACTCAACACAAAGAAGTTTCTGAGAATGCTTCTGTTCAGTTTTTATGTGAAGATATTTCCTTTTCCAGCATAGGCCTCAAACGGCTCCAAATATCCACTTGCAGATTCTACAAAAGGAGTGTTTCCAAACTTCTCTATCAATTGGTAGGTTCAACTCTGTGAGTTGAATGAACTCATCACAAAGAAGTTTCTGAGAATCCTTCTCTCTAGTTTTTATGTGAAGATATTTCCTTTTCCAACGTAGGCCTCAAAGCGCTCCAAATAAACACATGCAGATTCTACAAAAGGAGTGTTTCAAAACTGTTCTATCAAAGGGAACGTTCAAGTCTGTGAGTTGAATGTACTCATCACACAGATGTTTCTCAGAATGCTTCTGTCTAGTTTTTAGGTGAAGAGATTTCATTTCCCAGCATAGGCCTCAAAGCGCTCCAAATATCCACTTGCAGAATCTACGAAAAGAGTGTTTCAAAGCTGCTCTTTCAAAAGCAAGGTTCAAGTCTGTGTGTTGAATGCACTCATCTGAAAGAAGTTTCTGAGAATGCTTCTGTCTAGTTCTTACGTGAAGATATTTCCTTTTCCAGCTTAGGCCTCAAAGCGCTCCAAATAAACACTTGCAAATTTTACAAAAGGAGTGTTTCAAAAGAGTTCTATCAAAAGGAACGTTCAAGTCTGTGAGGTGAATGCACTTATCATACCGAAGTTTCCTGGAATGCTTCTGTCTAGTTTTTATGTGAAGACATTTCCTTTTCCAGCAGAGGCCTCAAAGCACTCCAAATATCCACTTGCAGATTCTACAAAAAGAGTGTTTCAAAACTGCTCTATCAAAAGCAAGCTTCAACACTGTGAGTAGAATGCACTCATCACAAAGAAGTTTCTGAGAATGCTTCTGTCTCGTTTTTATGTGAAGATATTTCCTTTTCCAACATAGGCCTCAAAGCGCTCCAAATAAACACTTGCAGATTCTACAAAAGGAGTGTTTCGAAACTGCTCTTTCAAGAGGAACGTTCAAGTCTGTGAGTTGAATGCACTCATCACACAGAAGTTTCTGAGAATGCCTCTGTCTAGTTTTTATGTGAAGATATTTCCTTTTCCAGCATAGGCCTCAAAACGCTCCAAATATCCTCTTGCAGATTCTACAAAAAGAGTGTTTCAAAACTGTTCTATGAAAAGGAAGGTTCAACTCTGTAAGTTGAATGAATGCATCGTGAAGAACTTTCTGAGAATGCTTCTCTGTAGTTTTTAGGTGAAGATATTCCAAAACCCAGCACAGGCCTCGAAGTGCTCCAAATAACCACTTGCAGATTTTACCAAAAGAGTGTTTCAAAACTGCTCTTTCTATAGGTAAGTTCAAGTCTGTGAGTTGAATGCACTCAACACAAAGAAGTTTCTGAGAATGCTTCTGTTCAGTTTTTATGTGAAGATATTTCCTTTTCCAGCATAGGCCTCAAACGGCTCCAAATATCCACTTGCAGATTCTACAAAAAGAGTGTTTCCAAACTTCTCTATCAATTGGTAGGTTCAACTCTGTGAGTTGAATGAAGTCATCACAAAAAGTTTCTGAGAATCCTTCTCTCTAGTTTTTATGTGAAGATATTTCCTTTTCCAACATAGGCCTCAAGGTGCTCCGAATAAACACTTGCAGATTCTACAAACTTAATGTTTCAAAACTGTTCTATCAAAAGGAACGTTGAAGTCTGTGAGTTGAATGCACTCATCACAAAGAAGTTTCTCAGAATGCTTCCGTCTAGTTTTTAGGTGAAGAGATTTCATTTCCCAGCACAGGCCTCAAAGCGCTCCAAATATCCACTTGCAGATTCTACAAGAAGAGTGTTTCCAAACTGCTCTTTCAAAAGGAAGCTTCAAGTCTGTGAGTTGAATGCACTCATCACAAAGAAGTTTCTGAGAATGCTTCCGTCTAGTTTCTATATGAAGATATTTCCTTTTCCAACATAGGCCCCAAAGTGCTCCAAATAAACCCTTGCAGATTCTCCAAAAGGAGTGTTTCAAAACTGCTCTTTCTATAGGTAAGTTCAAGTGTGTGAGTTGAATGCACTCAACACAAAGAAGTTTCTGAGAATGCTTCTGTTCAGTTTTTATGTGAAGATATTTCCTTTTCCAGCATAGGCCTCAAACGGCTCCAAATATCCAATTGCAGATTCTACAAAAGGAGTGTTTCCAAACTTCTCTATCAATTGGTAGGTTCAACTCTGTGAGTTGAATGAAGTCATCACAAAGAAGTTTCTGAGAATCCTTCTCTCTAGTTTTTATGTGAAGATATTTCCTTTTCCAACGTAGGCCTCAAAGCGCTCCAAATAAACACATGCAGATTCTACAAAAGGAGTGTTTCAAAACTGTTCTATCAAAGGGAACGTTCAAGTCTGTGAGTTGAATGTACTCATCACACAGATGTTTCTCAGAATGCTTCTGTCTAGTTTTTAGGTGAAGAGATTTCATTTCCCAGCATAGGCCTCAAAGCGCTCCAAATATCCACTTGCAGAATCTACGAAAAGAGTGTTTCAAAGCTGCTCTTTCAAAAGCAAGGTTCAAGTCTGTGTGTTGAATGCACTCATCTGAAAGAAGTTTCTGAGAATGCTTCTGTCTAGTTCTTACGTGAAGATATTTCCTTTTCCAGCTTAGGCCTCAAAGCGCTCCAAATAAACACTTGCAAATTTTACAAAAGGAGTGTTTCAAAAGAGTTCTATCAAAAGGAACGTTCAAGTCTGTGAGGTGAATGCACTTATCATACCGAAGTTTCCTGGAATGCTTCTGTCTAGTTTTTATGTGAAGACATTTCCTTTTCCAGCAGAGGCCTCAAAGCACTCCAAATATCCACTTGCAGATTCTACAAAAAGAGTGTTTCAAAACTGCTCTATCAAAAGCAAGCTTCAACACTGTGAGTAGAATGCACTCATCACAAAGAAGTTTCTGAGAATGCTTCTGTCTCGTTTTTATGTGAAGATATTTCCTTTTCCAACATAGGCCTCAAAGCGCTCCAAATAAACACTTGCAGATTCTACAAAAGGAGTGTTTCGAAACTGCTCTTTCAAGAGGAACGTTCAAGTCTGTGAGTTGAATGCACTCATCACACAGAAGTTTCTGAGAATGCCTCTGTCTAGTTTTTATGTGAAGATATTTCCTTTTCCAGCATAGGCCTCAAAACGCTCCAAATATCCTCTTGCAGATTCTACAAAAAGAGTGTTTCAAAACTGTTCTATGAAAAGGAAGGTTCAACTCTGTAAGTTGAATGAATGCATCGTGAAGAACTTTCTGAGAATGCTTCTCTGTAGTTTTTAGGTGAAGATATTCCAAAACCCAGCACAGGCCTCGAAGTGCTCCAAATAACCACTTGCAGATTTTACCAAAAGAGTGTTTCAAAACTGCTCTTTCTATAGGTAAGTTCAAGTCTGTGAGTTGAATGCACTCAACACAAAGAAGTTTCTGAGAATGCTTCTGTTCAGTTTTTATGTGAAGATATTTCCTTTTCCAGCATAGGCCTCAATCGGCTCCAAATATCCACTTGCAGATTCTACAAAAAGAGTGTTTCCAAACTTCTCTATCAATTGGTAGGTTCAACTCTGTGAGTTGAATGAAGTCATCACAAAGAAGTTTCTGAGAATCCTTCTCTCTAGTTTTTATGTGAAGATATTTCCTTTTCCAACGTAGTCCTCAAAGCGCTCCAAATAAACACATGCAGATTCTACAAAAGGAGTGTTTCAAAACTGTTCTATCAAAGGGAACGTTCAAGTCTGTGAGTTGAATGTACTGATCACACAGATGTTTCTCAGAATGTTTCTGTCTAGTTTTTAGGTGAAGAGATTTCATTTCCCAGCATAGGCCTCAAAGCGCTCCAAATATCCACTTGCAGATTCTACAAGAAGAGTGTTTCCAAACTGCTCTTTCAAAAGGAAGCTTCAAGTCTGTGAGTTGAATGCACTCATCACAAAGAAGTTTCTGAGAATGCTTCCGTCTAGTTTCTATATGAAGATATTTCCTTTTCCAACATAGGCCCCAAAGTGCTCCAAATAAACCCTTGCAGATTCTACAAAAGGAGTGTTTCAAAACTGCTCTTTCTATAGGTAAGTTCAAGTCTGTGAGTTGAATGCACTCAACACAAAGAAGTTTCTGAGAATGCTTCTGTTCAGTTTTTATGTGAAGATATTTCCTTTTCCAGCATAGGCCTCAAACGGCTCCAAATATCCACTTGCAGATTCTACAAAAGGAGTGTTTCCAAACTTCTCTATCAATTGGTAGGTTCAACTCTGTGAGTTGAATGAACTCATCACAAAGAAGTTTCTGAGAATCCTTCTCTCTAGTTTTTATGTGAAGATATTTCCTTTTCCAACGTAGGCCTCAAAGCGCTCCAAATAAACACATGCAGATTCTACAAAAGGAGTGTTTCAAAACTGTTCTATCAAAGGGAACGTTCAAGTCTGTGAGTTGAATGTACTCATCACACAGATGTTTCTCAGAATGCTTCTGTCTAGTTTTTAGGTGAAGAGATTTCATTTCCCAGCATAGGCCTCAAAGCGCTCCAAATATCCACTTGCAGAATCTACGAAAAGAGTGTTTCAAAGCTGCTCTTTCAAAAGCAAGGTTCAAGTCTGTGTGTTGAATGCACTCATCTGAAAGAAGTTTCTGAGAATGCTTCTGTCTAGTTCTTACGTGAAGATATTTCCTTTTCCAGCTTAGGCCTCAAAGCGCTCCAAATAAACACTTGCAAATTTTACAAAAGGAGTGTTTCAAAAGAGTTCTATCAAAAGGAACGTTCAAGTCTGTGAGGTGAATGCACTTATCATACCGAAGTTTCCTGGAATGCTTCTGTCTAGTTTTTATGTGAAGACATTTCCTTTTCCAGCAGAGGCCTCAAAGCACTCCAAATATCCACTTGCAGATTCTACAAAAAGAGTGTTTCAAAACTGCTCTATCAAAAGCAAGCTTCAACACTGTGAGTAGAATGCACTCATCACAAAGAAGTTTCTGAGAATGCTTCTGTCTCGTTTTTATGTGAAGATATTTCCTTTTCCAACATAGGCCTCAAAGCGCTCCAAATAAACACTTGCAGATTCTACAAAAGGAGTGTTTCGAAACTGCTCTTTCAAGAGGAACGTTCAAGTCTGTGAGTTGAATGCACTCATCACACAGAAGTTTCTGAGAATGCCTCTGTCTAGTTTTTATGTGAAGATATTTCCTTTTCCAGCATAGGCCTCAAAACGCTCCAAATATCCTCTTGCAGATTCTACAAAAAGAGTGTTTCAAAACTGTTCTATGAAAAGGAAGGTTCAACTCTGTAAGTTGAATGAATGCATCCTGAAGAACTTTCTGAGAATGCTTCTCTGTAGTTTTTAGGTGAAGATATTCCAAAACCCAGCACAGGCCTCGAAGTGCTCCAAATAACCACTTGCAGATTTTACCAAAAGAGTGTTTCAAAACTGCTCTTTCTATAGGTAAGTTCAAGTCTGTGAGTTGAATGCACTCAACACAAAGAAGTTTCTGAGAATGCTTCTGTTCAGTTTTTATGTGAAGATATTTCCTTTTCCAGCATAGGCCTCAAACGGCTCCAAATATCCACTTGCAGATTCTACAAAAAGAGTGTTTCCAAACTTCTCTATCAATTGGTAGGTTCAACTCTGTGAGTTGAATGAAGTCATCACAAAAAGTTTCTGAGAATCCTTCTCTCTAGTTTTTATGTGAAGATATTTCCTTTTCCAACATAGGCCTCAAGGTGCTCCGAATAAACACTTGCAGATTCTACAAACTTAATGTTTCAAAACTGTTCTATCAAAAGGAACGTTGAAGTCTGTGAGTTGAATGCACTCATCACAAAGAAGTTTCTCAGAATGCTTCCGTCTAGTTTTTAGGTGAAGAGATTTCATTTCCCAGCACAGGCCTCAAAGCGCTCCAAATATCCACTTGCAGATTCTACAAGAAGAGTGTTTCCAAACTGCTCTTTCAAAAGGAAGCTTCAAGTCTGTGAGTTGAATGCACTCATCACAAAGAAGTTTCTGAGAATGCTTCCGTCTAGTTTCTATATGAAGATATTTCCTTTTCCAACATAGGCCCCAAAGTGCTCCAAATAAACCCTTGCAGATTCTCCAAAAGGAGTGTTTCAAAACTGCTCTTTCTATAGGTAAGTTCAAGTCTGTGAGTTGAATGCACTCAACACAAAGAAGTTTCTGAGAATGCTTCTGTTCAGTTTTTATGTGAAGATATTTCCTTTTCCAGCATAGGCCTCAAACGGCTCCAAATATCCACTTGCAGATTCTACAAAAGGAGTGTTTCCAAACTTCTCTATCAATTGGTAGGTTCAACTCTGTGAGTTGAATGAAGTCATCACAAAGAAGTTTCTGAGAATCCTTCTCTCTAGTTTTTATGTGAAGATATTTCCTTTTCCAACGTAGGCCTCAAAGCGCTCCAAATAAACACATGCAGATTCTACAAAAGGAGTGTTTCAAAACTGTTCTATCAAAGGGAACGTTCAAGTCTGTGAGTTGAATGTACTCATCACACAGATGTTTCTCAGAATGCTTCTGTCTAGTTTTTAGGTGAAGAGATTTCATTTCCCAGCATAGGCCTCAAAGCGCTCCAAATATCCACTTGCAGATTCTATAAGAAGAGAGTTTCCAAACTGCTCTTTCAAAAGGAGCTTCAAGTCTGTGAGTTGAATGCACTCATCACAAAGAAGTTTCTGAGAATGCTTCCGTCTAGTTTCTATATGAAGATATTTCCTTTTCCAACATAGGCCCCAAAGTGCTCCAAATAAACCCTTGCAGATTCTACAAAAGGAGTGTTTCAAAACTGCTCTTTCTATAGGTAAGTTCAAGTCTGTGAGTTGAATGCACTCAACACAAAGAAGTTTCTGAGAATGCTTCTGTTCAGTTTTTATGTGAAGATATTTCCTTTTCCAGCATAGGCCTCAAACGGCTCCAAATATCCACTTGCAGATTCTACAAAAAGAGTGTTTCCAAACTTCTCTATCAATTGGTAGGTTCAACTCTGTGAGTTGAATGAACTCATCACCAAGATGTTTCTGAGAATCCTTCTCTCTAGTTTTTATGTGAAGATATTTCCTTTACCAGCGTAGGCCTCAAAGCGCTCCAAATAAACACATGCAGATTCTACAAAAGGAGTGTTTCAAAACTGTTCTATCAAAGGGAACGTTCAAGTCTGTGAGTTGAATGTACTCATCACACAGATGTTTCTCAGAATGCTTCTGTCTAGTTTTTAGGTGAAGAGATTTCATTTCCCAGCATAGGCCTCAAAGCGCTCCAAATATCCACTTGCAGAATCTACGAAAAGAGTGTTTCAAAGCTGCTCTTTCAAAAGCAAGGTTCAAGTCTGTGTGTTGAATGCACTCATCCGAAAGAAGTTTCTGAGAATGCTTCTGTCTAGTTCTTACGTGAAGATATTTCCTTTTCCAGCTTAGGCCTCAAAGCGCTCCAAATAAACACTTGCAAATTCTACAAAAGGAGTGTTTCAAAAGAGTTCTATCAAAAGGAACGTTCAAGTCTGTGAGTTGAATGCACTTATCATACCGAAGTTTCCTGGAATGCTTCTGTCTAGTTTTTATGTGAAGACATTTCCTTTTCCAGCAGAGGCCTCAAAGCACTCCAAATATCCACTTGCAGATTCTACAAAAAGAGTGTTTCAAAACTGCTCTATCAAAAGCAAGCTTCAACACTGTGAGTAGAATGCACTCATCACAAAGAAGTTTCTGAGAATGCTTCTGTCTAGTTTTTATGTGAAGATATTTCCTTTTCCAACATAGGCCTCAAAGCGCTCCAAATAAACACTTGCAGATTCTACAAAAGGAGTGTTTCGAAACTGCTCTTTCAAGAGGAACGTTCAAGTCTGTGAGTTGAATGCACTCATCACACAGAAGTTTCTGAGAATGCTTCTGTCTAGTTTTTATGTGAAGATGTTTCCTTTTCCAGCATAGGCCTCAAAACGCTCCAAATATCCTCTTGCAGATTCTACAAAAAGAGTGTTTCAAAACTGTTCTATCAAAAGGAAGGTTCAACTCTGTGAGTTGAATGAATGCATCATGAAGAACTTTCTGAGAATGCTTCTCTGTAGTTTTTAGGTGAAGATATTCCAAAACCCAGCACAGGCCTCGAAGTGCTCCAAATAACCACTTGCAGATTTTACCAAAAGAGTGTTTCAAAACTGCTCTTTCTATAGGTAAGTTCAAGTCTGTGAGTTGAATGCACTCAACACAAAGAAGTTTCTGAGAATGCTTCTGTTCAGTTTTTATGTGAAGATATTTCCTTTTCCAGCATAGGCCTCAAACGGCTCCAAATATCCACTTGCAGATTCTACAAAAAGAGTGTTTCCAAACTTTTCTATCAATTGGTAGGTTCAACTCTGTGAGTTGAATGAAGTCATAATAAAGAAGTTTCTGAGAATCCTTCTCTCTAGTTTTTATGTGAAGATATTTCCTTTTCCAACATAGGCCTCAAGGTGCTCCGAATAAACACTTGCAGATTTTACAAACTTAATGTTTCAAAACTGTTCTATCAAAAGGAACGTTGAAGTCTGTGAGTTGAATGCACTCATCACAAAGAAGTTTCTCAGAATGCTTCCGTCTAGTTGTTAGGTGAAGAGATTTCATTTCCCAGCACAGGCCTCAAAGCGCTCCAAATATCCACTTGCAGATTCTACAAGAAGAGTGTTTCCAAACTGCTCTTTCAAAAGAAAGCTTCAAGTCTGTGAGTTGAATGCACTCATCACAAAGAAGTTTCTGAGAATGCTTCCGTCTAGTTTCTATATGAAGATATTTCCTTTTCCAACATAGGCCCCAAAGTGCTCCAAATAAACCCTTGCAGATTCTACAAAAGGAGTGTTTCAAAACTGCTCTTTCTATAGGTAAGTTCAAGTCTGTGAGTTGAATGCACTCAACACAAAGAAGTTTCTGAGAATGCTTCTGTTCAGTTTTTATGTGAAGATATTTCCTTTTCCAGCATAGGCCTCAAACGGCTCCAAATATCCACTTGCAGATTCTACAAAAGGAGTGTTTCCAAACTTCTCTATCAATTGGTAGGTTCAACTCTGTGAGTTGAATGAACTCATCACAAAGAAGTTTCTGAGAATCCTTCTCTCTAGTTTTTATGTGAAGATATTTCCTTTTCCAACGTAGGCCTCAAAGCGCTCCAAATAAACACATGCAGATTCTACAAAAGGAGTGTTTCAAAACTGTTCTATCAAAGGGAACGTTCAAGTCTGTGAGTTGAATGTACTCATCACACAGATGTTTCTCAGAATGCTTCTGTCTAGTTTTTAGGTGAAGAGATTTCATTTCCCAGCATAGGCCTCAAAGCGCTCCAAATATCCACTTGCAGAATCTACGAAAAGAGTGTTTCAAAGCTGCTCTTTCAAAAGCAAGGTTCAAGTCTGTGTGTTGAATGCACTCATCTGAAAGAAGTTTCTGAGAATGCTTCTGTCTAGTTCTTACGTGAAGATATTTCCTTTTCCAGCTTAGGCCTCAAAGCGCTCCAAATAAACACTTGCAAATTTTACAAAAGGAGTCTTTCAAAAGAGTTCTATCAAAAGGAACGTTCAAGTCTGTGAGGTGAATGCACTTATCATACCGAAGTTTCCTGGAATGCTTCTGTCTAGTTTTTATGTGAAGACATTTCCTTTTCCAGCAGAGGCCTCAAAGCACTCCAAATATCCACTTGCAGATTCTACAAAAAGAGTGTTTCAAAACTGCTCTATCAAAAGCAAGCTTCAACACTGTGAGTAGAATGCACTCATCACAAAGAAGTTTCTGAGAATGCTTCTGTCTAGTTTTTATGTGAAGATATTTCCTTTTCCAACATAGGCCTCAAAGCGCTCCAAATAAACACTTGCAGATTCTACAAAAGGAGTGTTTCGAAACTGCTCTTTCAAGAGGAACGTTCAAGTCTGTGAGTTGAATGCACTCATCACACAGAAGTTTCTGAGAATGCCTCTGTCTAGTTTTTATGTGAAGATATTTCCTTTTCCAGCATAGGCCTCAAAACGCTCCAAATATCCTCTTGCAGATTCTACAAAAAGAGTGTTTCAAAACTGTTCTATGAAAAGGAAGGTTCAACTCTGTAAGTTGAATGAATGCATCATGAAGAACTTTCTGAGAATTCTTCTCTGTAGTTTTTAGGTGAAGATATTCCAAAACCCAGCACAGGCCTCGAAGTGCTCAAAATAACCACTTGCAGATTTTACCAAAAGAGTGTTTCAAAACTGCTCTTTCTATAGGTAAGTTCAAGTCTGTGAGTTGAATGCACTCAACACAAAGAAGTTTCTGAGAATGCTTCTGTTCAGTTTTTATGTGAAGATATTTCCTTTTCCAGCATAGGCCTCAAACGGCTCCAAATATCCACTTGCAGATTCTACAAAAAGAGTGTTTCCAAACTTCTCTATCAATTGGTAGGTTCAACTCTGTGAGTTGAATGAAGTCATCACAAAGAAGTTTCTGAGAATCCTTCTCTCTAGTTTTTATGTGAAGATATTTCCTTTTCCAACGTAGGCCTCAAAGCGCTCCAAATAAACACATGCAGATTCTACAAAAGGAGTGTTTCAAAACTGTTCTATCAAAGGGAACGTTCAAGTCTGTGAGTTGAATGTACTGATCACACAGATGTTTCTCAGAATGTTTCTGTCTAGTTTTTAGGTGAAGAGATTTCATTTCCCAGCATAGGCCTCAAAGCGCTCCAAATATCCACTTGCAGATTCTACAAGAAGAGTGTTTCCAAACTGCTCTTTCAAAAGGAAGCTTCAAGTCTGTGAGTTGAATGCACTCATCACAAAGAAGTTTCTGAGAATGCTTCCGTCTAGTTTCTATATGAAGATATTTCCTTTTCCAACATAGGCCCCAAAGTGCTCCAAATAAACCCTTGCAGATTCTCCAAAAGGAGTGTTTCAAAACTGCTCTTTCTATAGGTAAGTTCAAGTCTGTGAGTTGAATGCACTCAACACAAAGAAGTTTCTGAGAATGCTTCTGTTCAGTTTTTATGTGAAGATATTTCCTTTTCCAGCATAGGCCTCAAACGGCTCCAAATATCCACTTGCAGATTCTACAAAAGGAGTGTTTCCAAACTTCTCTATCAATTGGTAGGTTCAACTCTGTGAGTTGAATGAACTCATCACAAAGAAGTTTCTGAGAATCCTTCTCTCTAGTTTTTATGTGAAGATATTTCCTTTTCCAACGTAGGCCTCAAAGCGCTCCAAATAAACACATGCAGATTCTACAAAAGGAGTGTTTCAAAACTGTTCTATCAAAGGGAACGTTCAAGTCTGTGAGTTGAATGTACTCATCACACAGATGTTTCTCAGAATGCTTCTGTCTAGTTTTTAGGTGAAGAGATTTCATTTCCCAGCATAGGCCTCAAAGCGCTCCAAATATCCACTTGCAGAATCTACGAAAAGAGTGTTTCAAAGCTGCTCTTTCAAAAGCAAGGTTCAAGTCTGTGTGTTGAATGCACTCATCTGAAAGAAGTTTCTGAGAATGCTTCTGTCTAGTTCTTACGTGAAGATATTTCCTTTTCCAGCTTAGGCCTCAAAGCGCTCCAAATAAACACTTGCAAATTTTACAAAAGGAGTGTTTCAAAAGAGTTCTATCAAAAGGAACGTTCAAGTCTGTGAGGTGAATGCACTTATCATACCGAAGTTTCCTGGAATGCTTCTGTCTAGTTTTTATGTGAAGACATTTCCTTTTCCAGCAGAGGCCTCAAAGCACTCCAAATATCCACTTGCAGATTCTACAAAAAGAGTGTTTCAAAACTGCTCTATCAAAAGCAAGCTTCAACACTGTGAGTAGAATGCACTCATCACAAAGAAGTTTCTGAGAATGCTTCTGTCTCGTTTTTATGTGAAGATATTTCCTTTTCCAACATAGGCCTCAAAGCGCTCCAAATAAACACTTGCAGATTCTACAAAAGGAGTGTTTCGAAACTGCTCTTTCAAGAGGAACGTTCAAGTCTGTGAGTTGAATGCACTCATCACACAGAAGTTTCTGAGAATGCCTCTGTCTAGTTTTTATGTGAAGATATTTCCTTTTCCAGCATAGGCCTCAAAACGCTCCAAATATCCTCTTGCAGATTCTACAAAAAGAGTGTTTCAAAACTGTTCTATGAAAAGGAAGGTTCAACTCTGTAAGTTGAATGAATGCATCGTGAAGAACTTTCTGAGAATGCTTCTCTGTAGTTTTTAGGTGAAGATATTCCAAAACCCAGCACAGGCCTCGAAGTGCTCCAAATAACCACTTGCAGATTTTACCAAAAGAGTGTTTCAAAACTGCTCTTTCTATAGGTAAGTTCAAGTCTGTGAGTTGAATGCACTCAACACAAAGAAGTTTCTGAGAATGCTTCTGTTCAGTTTTTATGTGAAGATATTTCCTTTTCCAGCATAGGCCTCAAACGGCTCCAAATATCCACTTGCAGATTCTACAAAAAGAGTGTTTCCAAACTTCTCTATCAATTGGTAGGTTCAACTCTGTGAGTTGAATGAAGTCATCACAAAAAGTTTCTGAGAATCCTTCTCTCTAGTTTTTATGTGAAGATATTTCCTTTTCCAACATAGGCCTCAAGGTGCTCCGAATAAACACTTGCAGATTCTACAAACTTAATGTTTCAAAACTGTTCTATCAAAAGGAACGTTGAAGTCTGTGAGTTGAATGCACTCATCACAAAGAAGTTTCTCAGAATGCTTCCGTCTAGTTTTTAGGTGAAGAGATTTCATTTCCCAGCACAGGCCTCAAAGCGCTCCAAATATCCACTTGCAGATTCTACAAGAAGAGTGTTTCCAAACTGCTCTTTCAAAAGGAAGCTTCAAGTCTGTGAGTTGAATGCACTCATCACAAAGAAGTTTCTGAGAATGCTTCCGTCTAGTTTCTATATGAAGATATTTCCTTTTCCAACATAGGCCCCAAAGTGCTCCAAATAAACCCTTGCAGATTCTCCAAAAGGAGTGTTTCAAAACTGCTCTTTCTATAGGTAAGTTCAAGTGTGTGAGTTGAATGCACTCAACACAAAGAAGTTTCTGAGAATGCTTCTGTTCAGTTTTTATGTGAAGATATTTCCTTTTCCAGCATAGGCCTCAAACGGCTCCAAATATCCAATTGCAGATTCTACAAAAGGAGTGTTTCCAAACTTCTCTATCAATTGGTAGGTTCAACTCTGTGAGTTGAATGAAGTCATCACAAAGAAGTTTCTGAGAATCCTTCTCTCTAGTTTTTATGTGAAGATATTTCCTTTTCCAACGTAGGCCTCAAAGCGCTCCAAATAAACACATGCAGATTCTACAAAAGGAGTGTTTCAAAACTGTTCTATCAAAGGGAACGTTCAAGTCTGTGAGTTGAATGTACTCATCACACAGATGTTTCTCAGAATGCTTCTGTCTAGTTTTTAGGTGAAGAGATTTCATTTCCCAGCATAGGCCTCAAAGCGCTCCAAATATCCACTTGCAGAATCTACGAAAAGAGTGTTTCAAAGCTGCTCTTTCAAAAGCAAGGTTCAAGTCTGTGTGTTGAATGCACTCATCTGAAAGAAGTTTCTGAGAATGCTTCTGTCTAGTTCTTACGTGAAGATATTTCCTTTTCCAGCTTAGGCCTCAAAGCGCTCCAAATAAACACTTGCAAATTTTACAAAAGGAGTGTTTCAAAAGAGTTCTATCAAAAGGAACGTTCAAGTCTGTGAGGTGAATGCACTTATCATACCGAAGTTTCCTGGAATGCTTCTGTCTAGTTTTTATGTGAAGACATTTCCTTTTCCAGCAGAGGCCTCAAAGCACTCCAAATATCCACTTGCAGATTCTACAAAAAGAGTGTTTCAAAACTGCTCTATCAAAAGCAAGCTTCAACACTGTGAGTAGAATGCACTCATCACAAAGAAGTTTCTGAGAATGCTTCTGTCTAGTTTTTATGTGAAGATATTTCCTTTTCCAACATAGGCCTCAAAGCGCTCCAAATAAACACTTGCAGATTCTACAAAAGGAGTGTTTCGAAACTGCTCTTTCAAGAGGAACGTTCAAGTCTGTGAGTTGAATGCACTCATCACACAGAAGTTTCTGAGAATGCCTCTGTCTAGTTTTTATGTGAAGATATTTCCTTTTCCAGCATAGGCCTCAAAACGCTCCAAATATCCTCTTGCAGATTCTACAAAAAGAGTGTTTCAAAACTGTTCTATGAAAAGGAAGGTTCAACTCTGTAAGTTGAATGAATGCATCGTGAAGAACTTTCTGAGAATGCTTCTCTGTAGTTTTTAGGTGAAGATATTCCAAAACCCAGCACAGGCCTCGAAGTGCTCCAAATAACCACTTGCAGATTTTACCAAAAGAGTGTTTCAAAACTGCTCTTTCTATAGGTAAGTTCAAGTCTGTGAGTTGAATGCACTCAACACAAAGAAGTTTCTGAGAATGCTTCTGTTCAGTTTTTATGTGAAGATATTTCCTTTTCCAGCATAGGCCTCAATCGGCTCCAAATATCCACTTGCAGATTCTACAAAAAGAGTGTTTCCAAACTTCTCTATCAATTGGTAGGTTCAACTCTGTGAGTTGAATGAAGTCATCACAAAGAAGTTTCTGAGAATCCTTCTCTCTAGTTTTTATGTGAAGATATTTCCTTTTCCAACGTAGTCCTCAAAGCGCTCCAAATAAACACATGCAGATTCTACAAAAGGAGTGTTTCAAAACTGTTCTATCAAAGGGAACGTTCAAGTCTGTGAGTTGAATGTACTGATCACACAGATGTTTCTCAGAATGTTTCTGTCTAGTTTTTAGGTGAAGAGATTTCATTTCCCAGCATAGGCCTCAAAGCGCTCCAAATATCCACTTGCAGATTCTACAAGAAGAGTGTTTCCAAACTGCTCTTTCAAAAGGAAGCTTCAAGTCTGTGAGTTGAATGCACTCATCACAAAGAAGTTTCTGAGAATGCTTCCGTCTAGTTTCTATATGAAGATATTTCCTTTTCCAACATAGGCCCCAAAGTGCTCCAAATAAACCCTTGCAGATTCTACAAAAGGAGTGTTTCAAAACTGCTCTTTCTATAGGTAAGTTCAAGTCTGTGAGTTGAATGCACTCAACACAAAGAAGTTTCTGAGAATGCTTCTGTTCAGTTTTTATGTGAAGATATTTCCTTTTCCAGCATAGGCCTCAAACGGCTCCAAATATCCACTTGCAGATTCTACAAAAGGAGTGTTTCCAAACTTCTCTATCAATTGGTAGGTTCAACTCTGTGAGTTGAATGAACTCATCACAAAGAAGTTTCTGAGAATCCTTCTCTCTAGTTTTTATGTGAAGATATTTCCTTTTCCAACGTAGGCCTCAAAGCGCTCCAAATAAACACATGCAGATTCTACAAAAGGAGTGTTTCAAAACTGTTCTATCAAAGGGAACGTTCAAGTCTGTGAGTTGAATGTACTCATCACACAGATGTTTCTCAGAATGCTTCTGTCTAGTTTTTAGGTGAAGAGATTTCATTTCCCAGCATAGGCCTCAAAGCGCTCCAAATATCCACTTGCAGAATCTACGAAAAGAGTGTTTCAAAGCTGCTCTTTCAAAAGCAAGGTTCAAGTCTGTGTGTTGAATGCACTCATCTGAAAGAAGTTTCTGAGAATGCTTCTGTCTAGTTCTTACGTGAAGATATTTCCTTTTCCAGCTTAGGCCTCAAAGCGCTCCAAATAAACACTTGCAAATTTTACAAAAGGAGTGTTTCAAAAGAGTTCTATCAAAAGGAACGTTCAAGTCTGTGAGGTGAATGCACTTATCATACCGAAGTTTCCTGGAATGCTTCTGTCTAGTTTTTATGTGAAGACATTTCCTTTTCCAGCAGAGGCCTCAAAGCACTCCAAATATCCACTTGCAGATTCTACAAAAAGAGTGTTTCAAAACTGCTCTATCAAAAGCAAGCTTCAACACTGTGAGTAGAATGCACTCATCACAAAGAAGTTTCTGAGAATGCTTCTGTCTCGTTTTTATGTGAAGATATTTCCTTTTCCAACATAGGCCTCAAAGCGCTCCAAATAAACACTTGCAGATTCTACAAAAGGAGTGTTTCGAAACTGCTCTTTCAAGAGGAACGTTCAAGTCTGTGAGTTGAATGCACTCATCACACAGAAGTTTCTGAGAATGCCTCTGTCTAGTTTTTATGTGAAGATATTTCCTTTTCCAGCATAGGCCTCAAAACGCTCCAAATATCCTCTTGCAGATTCTACAAAAAGAGTGTTTCAAAACTGTTCTATGAAAAGGAAGGTTCAACTCTGTAAGTTGAATGAATGCATCGTGAAGAACTTTCTGAGAATGCTTCTCTGTAGTTTTTAGGTGAAGATATTCCAAAACCCAGCACAGGCCTCGAAGTGCTCCAAATAACCACTTGCAGATTTTACCAAAAGAGTGTTTCAAAACTGCTCTTTCTATAGGTAAGTTCAAGTCTGTGAGTTGAATGCACTCAACACAAAGAAGTTTCTGAGAATGCTTCTGTTCAGTTTTTATGTGAAGATATTTCCTTTTCCAGCATAGGCCTCAAACGGCTCCAAATATCCACTTGCAGATTCTACAAAAAGAGTGTTTCCAAACTTCTCTATCAATTGGTAGGTTCAACTCTGTGAGTTGAATGAAGTCATCACAAAAAGTTTCTGAGAATCCTTCTCTCTAGTTTTTATGTGAAGATATTTCCTTTTCCAACATAGGCCTCAAGGTGCTCCGAATAAACACTTGCAGATTCTACAAACTTAATGTTTCAAAACTGTTCTATCAAAAGGAACGTTGAAGTCTGTGAGTTGAATGCACTCATCACAAAGAAGTTTCTCAGAATGCTTCCGTCTAGTTTTTAGGTGAAGAGATTTCATTTCCCAGCACAGGCCTCAAAGCGCTCCAAATATCCACTTGCAGATTCTACAAGAAGAGTGTTTCCAAACTGCTCTTTCAAAAGGAAGCTTCAAGTCTGTGAGTTGAATGCACTCATCACAAAGAAGTTTCTGAGAATGCTTCCGTCTAGTTTCTATATGAAGATATTTCCTTTTCCAACATAGGCCCCAAAGTGCTCCAAATAAACCCTTGCAGATTCTCCAAAAGGAGTGTTTCAAAACTGCTCTTTCTATAGGTAAGTTCAAGTCTGTGAGTTGAATGCACTCAACACAAAGAAGTTTCTGAGAATGCTTCTGTTCAGTTTTTATGTGAAGATATTTCCTTTTCCAGCATAGGCCTCAAACGGCTCCAAATATCCACTTGCAGATTCTACAAAAGGAGTGTTTCCAAACTTCTCTATCAATTGGTAGGTTCAACTCTGTGAGTTGAATGAAGTCATCACAAAGAAGTTTCTGAGAATCCTTCTCTCTAGTTTTTATGTGAAGATATTTCCTTTTCCAACGTAGGCCTCAAAGCGCTCCAAATAAACACATGCAGATTCTACAAAAGGAGTGTTTCAAAACTGTTCTATCAAAGGGAACGTTCAAGTCTGTGAGTTGAATGTACTCATCACACAGATGTTTCTCAGAATGCTTCTGTCTAGTTTTTAGGTGAAGAGATTTCATTTCCCAGCATAGGCCTCAAAGCGCTCCAAATATCCACTTGCAGATTCTATAAGAAGAGAGTTTCCAAACTGCTCTTTCAAAAGGAGCTTCAAGTCTGTGAGTTGAATGCACTCATCACAAAGAAGTTTCTGAGAATGCTTCCGTCTAGTTTCTATATGAAGATATTTCCTTTTCCAACATAGGCCCCAAAGTGCTCCAAATAAACCCTTGCAGATTCTACAAAAGGAGTGTTTCAAAACTGCTCTTTCTATAGGTAAGTTCAAGTCTGTGAGTTGAATGCACTCAACACAAAGAAGTTTCTGAGAATGCTTCTGTTCAGTTTTTATGTGAAGATATTTCCTTTTCCAGCATAGGCCTCAAACGGCTCCAAATATCCACTTGCAGATTCTACAAAAAGAGTGTTTCCAAACTTCTCTATCAATTGGTAGGTTCAACTCTGTGAGTTGAATGAACTCATCACCAAGATGTTTCTGAGAATCCTTCTCTCTAGTTTTTATGTGAAGATATTTCCTTTACCAGCGTAGGCCTCAAAGCGCTCCAAATAAACACATGCAGATTCTACAAAAGGAGTGTTTCAAAACTGTTCTATCAAAGGGAACGTTCAAGTCTGTGAGTTGAATGTACTCATCACACAGATGTTTCTCAGAATGCTTCTGTCTAGTTTTTAGGTGAAGAGATTTCATTTCCCAGCATAGGCCTCAAAGCGCTCCAAATATCCACTTGCAGAATCTACGAAAAGAGTGTTTCAAAGCTGCTCTTTCAAAAGCAAGGTTCAAGTCTGTGTGTTGAATGCACTCATCCGAAAGAAGTTTCTGAGAATGCTTCTGTCTAGTTCTTACGTGAAGATATTTCCTTTTCCAGCTTAGGCCTCAAAGCGCTCCAAATAAACACTTGCAAATTCTACAAAAGGAGTGTTTCAAAAGAGTTCTATCAAAAGGAACGTTCAAGTCTGTGAGTTGAATGCACTTATCATACCGAAGTTTCCTGGAATGCTTCTGTCTAGTTTTTATGTGAAGACATTTCCTTTTCCAGCAGAGGCCTCAAAGCACTCCAAATATCCACTTGCAGATTCTACAAAAAGAGTGTTTCAAAACTGCTCTATCAAAAGCAAGCTTCAACACTGTGAGTAGAATGCACTCATCACAAAGAAGTTTCTGAGAATGCTTCTGTCTAGTTTTTATGTGAAGATATTTCCTTTTCCAACATAGGCCTCAAAGCGCTCCAAATAAACACTTGCAGATTCTACAAAAGGAGTGTTTCGAAACTGCTCTTTCAAGAGGAACGTTCAAGTCTGTGAGTTGAATGCACTCATCACACAGAAGTTTCTGAGAATGCTTCTGTCTAGTTTTTATGTGAAGATGTTTCCTTTTCCAGCATAGGCCTCAAAACGCTCCAAATATCCTCTTGCAGATTCTACAAAAAGAGTGTTTCAAAACTGTTCTATCAAAAGGAAGGTTCAACTCTGTGAGTTGAATGAATGCATCATGAAGAACTTTCTGAGAATGCTTCTCTGTAGTTTTTAGGTGAAGATATTCCAAAACCCAGCACAGGCCTCGAAGTGCTCCAAATAACCACTTGCAGATTTTACCAAAAGAGTGTTTCAAAACTGCTCTTTCTATAGGTAAGTTCAAGTCTGTGAGTTGAATGCACTCAACACAAAGAAGTTTCTGAGAATGCTTCTGTTCAGTTTTTATGTGAAGATATTTCCTTTTCCAGCATAGGCCTCAAACGGCTCCAAATATCCACTTGCAGATTCTACAAAAAGAGTGTTTCCAAACTTTTCTATCAATTGGTAGGTTCAACTCTGTGAGTTGAATGAAGTCATAATAAAGAAGTTTCTGAGAATCCTTCTCTCTAGTTTTTATGTGAAGATATTTCCTTTTCCAACATAGGCCTCAAGGTGCTCCGAATAAACACTTGCAGATTTTACAAACTTAATGTTTCAAAACTGTTCTATCAAAAGGAACGTTGAAGTCTGTGAGTTGAATGCACTCATCACAAAGAAGTTTCTCAGAATGCTTCCGTCTAGTTGTTAGGTGAAGAGATTTCATTTCCCAGCACAGGCCTCAAAGCGCTCCAAATATCCACTTGCAGATTCTACAAGAAGAGTGTTTCCAAACTGCTCTTTCAAAAGAAAGCTTCAAGTCTGTGAGTTGAATGCACTCATCACAAAGAAGTTTCTGAGAATGCTTCCGTCTAGTTTCTATATGAAGATATTTCCTTTTCCAACATAGGCCCCAAAGTGCTCCAAATAAACCCTTGCAGATTCTACAAAAGGAGTGTTTCAAAACTGCTCTTTCTATAGGTAAGTTCAAGTCTGTGAGTTGAATGCACTCAACACAAAGAAGTTTCTGAGAATGCTTCTGTTCAGTTTTTATGTGAAGATATTTCCTTTTCCAGCATAGGCCTCAAACGGCTCCAAATATCCACTTGCAGATTCTACAAAAGGAGTGTTTCCAAACTTCTCTATCAATTGGTAGGTTCAACTCTGTGAGTTGAATGAAGTCATCACAAAGAAGTTTCTGAGAATTCTTCTCTCTAGTTTTTATGTGAAGATATTTCCTTTTCCAACGTAGGCCTCAAAGCGCTCCAAATAAACACATGCAGATTCTACAAAAGGAGTGTTTCAAAACTGTTCTATCAAAGGGAACGTTCAAGTCTGTGAGTTGAATGTACTCATCACACAGATGTTTCTCAGAATGCTTCTGTCTAGTTTTTAGGTGAAGAGATTTCATTTCCCAGCATAGGCCTCAAAGCGCTCCAAATATCCACTTGCAGAATCTACGAAAAGAGTGTTTCAAAGCTGCTCTTTCAAAAGCAAGGTTCAAGTCTGTGTGTTGAATGCACTCATCCGAAAGAAGTTTCTGAGAATGCTTCTGTCTAGTTCTTACGTGAAGATATTTCCTTTTCCAGCTTAGGCCTCAAAGCGCTCCAAATAAACACTTGCAAATTCTACAAAAGGAGTGTTTCAAAAGAGTTCTATCAAAAGGAACGTTCAAGTCTGTGAGTTGAATGCACTTATCATACCGAAGTTTCCTGGAATGCTTCTGTCTAGTTTTTATGTGAAGACATTTCCTTTTCCAGCAGAGGCCTCAAAGCACTCCAAATATCCACTTGCAGATTCTACAAAAAGAGTGTTTCAAAACTGCTCTATCAAAAGCAAGCTTCAACACTGTTAGTAGAATGCACTCATCACAAAGAAGTTTCTGAGAATGCTTCTGTCTAGTTTTTATGTGAAGATATTTCCTTTTCCAACATAGGCCTCAAAGCGCTCCAAATAAACACTTGCAGATTCTACAAAAGGAGTGTTTCGAAACTGCTCTTTCAAGAGGAACGTTCAAGTCTGTGAGTTGAATGCACTCATCACACAGAAGTTTCTGAGAATGCTTCTGTCCAGTTTTTATGTGAAGATGTTTCCTTTTCCAGCATAGGCCTCAAACGCTCCAAATATCCTCTTGCAGATTCTACAAAAAGAGTGTTTCAAAACTGTTCTATCAAAAGGAAGGTTCAACTCTGTGAGTTGAATGAATGCATCATGAAGAACTTTCTGAGAATGCTTCTCTGTAGTTTTTAGGTGAAGATATTCCAAAACCCAGCACAGGCCTCGAAGTGCTCCAAATAACCACTTGCAGATTTTACCAAAAGAGTGTTTCAAAACTGCTCTTTCTATAGGTAAGTTCAAGTCTGTGAGTTGAATGCACTCAACACAAAGAAGTTTCTGAGAATGCTTCTGTTCAGTTTTTATGTGAAGATATTTCCTTTTCCAGCATAGGCCTCAAACGGCTCCAAATATCCACTTGCAGATTCTACAAAAAGAGTGTTTCCAAACTTCTCTATCAATTGGTAGGTTCAACTCTGTGAGTTGAATGAAGTCATCACAAAGAAGTTTCTGAGAATCCTTCTCTCTAGTTTTTATGTGAAGATATTTCCTTTTCCAACGTAGGCCTCAAAGCGCTCCAAATAAACACATGCAGATTCTACAAAAGGAGTGTTTCAAAACTGTTCTATCAAAGGGAACGTTCAAGTCTGTGAGTTGAATGTACTGATCACACAGATGTTTCTCAGAATGTTTCTGTCTAGTTTTTAGGTGAAGAGATTTCATTTCCCAGCATAGGCCTCAAAGCGCTCCAAATATCCACTTGCAGATTCTACAAGAAGAGTGTTTCCAAACTGCTCTTTCAAAAGGAAACTTCAAGTCTGTGAGTTGAATGCACTCATCACAAAGAAGTTTCTGAGAATGCTTCCGTCTAGTTTCTATATGAAGATATTTCCTTTTCCAACATAGGCCCCAAAGTGCTCCAAATAAACCCTTGCAGATTCTACAAAAGGAGTGTTTCAAAACTGCTCTTTCTATAGGTAAGTTCAAGTCTGTGAGTTGAATGCACTCAACAGAAAGAAGTTTCTGAGAATGCTTCTGTTCAATTTTTATGTGAAGATATTTCCTTTTCCAGCATAGGCCTCAAACGGCTCCAAATATCCACTTGCAGATTCTACAAAAAGAGTGTTTCCAAACTTCTCTATCAATTGGTAGGTTCAACTCTGTGAGTTGAATGAAGTCATCACAAAGAAGTTTCTGAGAATCCTTCTCTCTAGTTTTTATGTGAAGATATTTCCTTTTCCAACGTAGGCCTCAAAGCGCTCCAAATAAACACATGCAGATTCTACAAAAGGAGTGTTTCAAAACTGTTCTATCAAAGGGAACGTTCAAGTCTGTGAGTTGAATGTACTCATCACACAGATGTTTCTCAGAATGCTTCTGTCTAGTTTTTAGGTGAAGAGATTTCATTTCCCAGCATAGGCCTCAAAGCGCTCCAAATATCCACTTGCAGATTCTATAAGAAGAGAGTTTCCAAACTGCTCTTTCAAAAGGAGCTTCAAGTCTGTGAGTTGAATGCACTCATCACAAAGAAGTTTCTGAGAATGCTTCCGTCTAGTTTCTATATGAAGATATTTCCTTTTCCAACATAGGCCCCAAAGTGCTCCAAATAAACCCTTGCAGATTCTACAAAAGGAGTGTTTCAAAACTGCTCTTTCTATAGGTAAGTTCAAGTCTGTGAGTTGAATGCACTCAACAGAAAGAAGTTTCTGAGAATGCTTCTGTTCAGTTTTTATGTGAAGATATTTCCTTTTCCAGCATAGGCCTCAAACGGCTCCAAATATCCACTTGCAGATTCTACAAAAAGAGTGTTTCCAAACTTCTCTATCAATTGGTAGGTTCAACTCTGTGAGTTGAATGAACTCATCACCAAGATGTTTCTGAGAATCCTTCTCTCTAGTTTTTATGTGAAGATATTTCCTTTACCAGCGTAGGCCTCAAAGCGCTCCAAATAAACACATGCAGATTCTACAAAAGGAGTGTTTCAAAACTGTTCTATCAAAGGGAACGTTCAAGTCTGTGAGTTGAATGTACTCATCACACAGATGTTTCTCAGAATGCTTCTGTCTAGTTTTCAGGTGAAGAGATTTCATTTCCCAGCATAGGCCTCAAAGCGCTCCAAATATCCACTTGCAGAATCTACGAAAAGAGTGTTTCAAAGCTGCTCTTTCAAAAGCAAGTTTCAAGTCTGTGTGTTGAATGCACTCATCTGAAAGAAGTTTCTGAGAATGCTTCTGTCTAGTTCTTACGTGAAGATATTTCCTTTTCCAGCTTAGGCCTCAAAGCGCTCCAAATAAACACTTGCAAATTCTACAAAAGGAGTGTTTCAAAAGAGTTCTATCAAAAGGAACGTTCAAGTCTGTGAGTTGAATGCACTTATCATACCGAAGTTTCCTGGAATGCTTCTGTCTAGTTTTTATGTGAAGACATTTCCTTTTCCAGCAGAGGCCTCAAAGCACTCCAAATATCCACTTGCAGATTCTACAAAAAGAGTGTTTCAAAACTGCTCTATCAAAAGCAAGCTTCAACACTGTGAGTAGAATGCACTCATCACAAAGAAGTTTCTGAGAATGCTTCTGTCTAGTTTTTATGTGAAGATATTTCCTTTTCCAACATAGGCCTCAAAGCGCTCCAAATAAACACTTGCAGATTCTACAAAAGGAGTGTTTCGAAACTGCTCTTTCAAGAGGAACGTTCAAGTCTGTGAGTTGAATGCACTCATCACACAGAAGTTTCTGAGAATGCTTCTGTCTAGTTTTTATGTGAGGATGTTTCCTTTTCCAGCATAGGCCTCAAAACGCTCCAAATATCCTCTTGCAGATTCTACAAAAAGAGTGTTTCAAAACTGTTCTATCAAAAGGAAGGTTCAACTCTGTGAGTTGAATGAATGCATCATGAAGAACTTTCTGAGAATGCTTCTCTGTAGTTTTTAGGTGAAGATATTCCAAAACCCAGCACAGGCCTCGAAGTGCTCCAAATAACCACTTGCAGATTTTACCAAAAGAGTGTTTCAAAACTGCTCTTTCTATAGGTAAGTTCAAGTCTGTGAGTTGAATGCACTCAACACAAAGAAGTTTCTGAGTATGCTTCTGTTCAGTTTTTATGTGAAGATATTTCCTTTTCCAGCTTAGGCCTCAAACGGCTCCAAATATCCACTTGCAGATTCTACAAAAAGAGTGTTTCCAAACTTCTCTATCAATTGGTAGGTTCAACTCTGTGAGTTGAATGAAGTCATCACAAAGAAGTTTCTGAGAATCCTTCTCTCTAGTTTTTATGTGAAGATATTTCCTTTTCCAACATAGGCCTCAAGGTGCTCCGAATAAACACTTGCAGATTCTACAAACTTAATGTTTCAAAACTGTTCTATCAATAGGAACGTTGAAGTCTGTGAGTTGAATGCACTCATCACAAAGAAGTTTCTCAGAATGCTTCCGTCTAGTTTTTAGGTGAAGAGATTTCATTTCCCAGCATAGGCCTCAAAGCGCTCCAAATATCCACTTGCAGATTCTATAAGAAGAGTGTTTCCAAACTGCTCATTCAAAAGGAAGCTTCAAGTCTGTGAGTTGAATGCACTCATCACAAAGAAGTTTCTGAGAATGCTTCCGTCTAGTTTCTATATGAAGATATTTCCTTTTCCAACATAGGCCCCAAAGTGCTCCAAAAAAACCCTTGCAGATTCTACAAAAGGAGTGTTTCAAAACTGCTCTTTCTATAGGTAAGTTCAAGTCTGTGAGCTGAATGCACTCAACACAAAGAAGTTTCTGAGAATGCTTCTGTTCAGTTTTTATGTGAAGATATTTCCTTTTCCAGCATAGGCCTCAAACGGCTCCAAATATCCACTTGCAGATTCTACAAAAAGAGTGTTTCCAAACTTCTCTATCAATTGGTAGGTTCAACTCTGTGAGTTGAATGAACTCATCACAAAGAAGTTTCTGAGAATCCTTCTCTCTAGTTTTTATGTGAAGATATTTCCTTTTCCAACATAGGCCTCAAGGTGCTCCGAATAAACACTTGCAGATTCTACAAACTTAATGTTTCAAAACTGTTCTATCAAAAGGAACGTTGAAGTCTGTGAGTTGAATGCACTCATCACAAAGAAGTTTCTCAGAATGCTTCCGTCTAGTTTTTATGTGAAGATATTTCCTTTTCCAGCGTAGGCCTCAAAGCGCTCCAAATAAACACATGCAGATTCTACAAAAGGAGTGTTTCAAAACTGTTCTGTCAAAGGGAACGTTCAAGTCTGTGAGTTGAATGTACTCATCACACAGATGTTTCTCAGAATGCTTCTGTCTAGTTTTTAGGTGAAGAGATTTCATTTCCCAGCATAGGCCTCAAAGCGCTCCAAATATCCACTTGCAGAATCTACGAAAAGAGTGTTTCAAAGCTGCTCTTTCAAAAGCAAGGTTCAAGTCTGTGTGTTGAATGCACTCATCCGAAAGAAGTTTCTGAGAATGCTTCTGTCTAGTTCTTACGTGAAGATATTTCCTTTTCCAGCTAAGGCCTCAAAGCGCTCCAAATAAACACTTGCAAATTCTACAAAAGGAGTGTTTCAAAAGAGTTCTATCAAAAGGAACGTTCACGTCTGTGAGTTGAATGCACTTATCATACCGAAGTTTCCTGGAATGCTTCTGTCTAGTTTTTATGTGAAGACATTTCCTTTTCCAGCATAGGCCTCAAAGCACTCCAAATATCCACTTGCAGATTCTACAAAAAGAGTGTTTCAAAACTGCTCTATCAAAAGCAAGCTTCAACACTGTGAGTAGAATGCACTCATCACAAAGAAGTTTCTGAGAATGCTTCTGTCTAGTTTTTATGTGAAGATATTTCCTTTTCCAACATAGGCCTCAAAGCGCTCCAAATAAACACTTGCAGATTCTACAAAAGGAGTGTTTCGAAACTGCTCTTTCAAGAGGAACGTTCAAGTCTGTGAGTTGAATGCACTCATCACACAGAAGTTTCTGAGAATGCTTCTGTCTAGTTTTTATGTGAAGATGTTTCCTTTTCCAGCATAGGCCTCAAAACGCTCCAAATATCCTCTTGCAGATTCTACAAAAAGAGTGTTTCAAAACTGTTCTATCAAAAGGAAGGTTCAACTCTGTGAGTTTAATGAATGCATCATGAAGAACTTTCTGAGAATGCTTCTCTGTAGTTTTTAGGTGAAGATATTCCAAAACCCAGCACAGGCCTCGAAGGGCTCCAAATAACCACTTGCAGATTTTACCAAAAGAGTGTTTCAAAACTGCTCTTTCTATAAGTAAGTTCAAGTCTGTGAGTTGAATGCACTCAACACAAGTTTCTGAGAATGCTTCTGTTCAGTTTTTATGTGAAGATATTTCCTTTTCCAGCATAGGCCTCAAACGGCTCCAAATATCCACTTGCAGATTCTACAAAAAGAGTGTTTCCAAACTTCTCTATCAATTGGTAGGTTCAACTCTGTGAGTTGAATGAAGTCATCACAAAGAAGTTTCTGAGAATCCTTCTCTCTAGTTTTTATGTGAAGATATTTCCTTTTCCAACATAGGCCTCAAGGTGCTCCGAATAATCACTTGCAGATTCTACAAAAGGAGTGTTTCAAAACTGTTCTATCAAAGGGAACGTTCAAGTCTGTGAGTTGAATGTACTCATCACACAGATGTTTCTCAGAATGCTTCTGTCTAGTTTTTAGGTGAAGAGATTTCATTTCCCAGCATAGGCCTCAAAGCGCTCCAAATATCCACTTGCAGAATCTACGAAAAGAGTGTTTCAAATCTGCTCTTTCAAAAGCAAGGTTAAAGTCTGTGTGTTGAATGCACTCATCCAAAAGAAGTTTCTGAGAATGCTTCTGTCTAGTTCTTACGTGAAGATATTTCCTTTTCCAGCTTAGGCCTCAAAGCGCTCCAAATAAACACTTGCAAATTCTACAAAAGGAGTGTTTCAAAAGAGTTCTATCAAAAGGAACGTTCAAGTCTGTGAGTTGAGTGCACTTATCATACCGAAGTTTCCTGGAACGCTTCTGTCTAGTTTTTATGTGAAGACATTCCCTTTTCCAGCAGAGGCCTCAAAGCACTCCAAATATCCACTTGCAGATTCTACAAAAAGAGAGTTTCAAAACTGCTCTATCAAAAGCAAGCTTCAACACTGTGAGTAGAATGCACTCATCACAAAGAAGTTTCTGAGAATGCTTCCGTCTAGTTTCTATATGAAGATATTTCCTTTTCCAACATAGGCCCCAAAGTGCTCCAAATAAACCCTTGCAGATTCTCCAAAAGGAGTGTTTCAAAACTGCTCTTTCTATAGGTAAGTTCAAGTCTGTGAGTTGAATGCACTCAACACAAAGAAGTTTCTGAGAATGCTTCTGTTCAGTTTTTATGTGAAGATATTTCCTTTTCCAGCATAGGCCTCAAACGGCTCCAAATATCCACTTGCAGATTCTACAAAAAGAGTGTTTCCAAACTTCTCTATCAATTGGTAGGTTCAAATCTGTGAGTTGAATGAACTCATCACAAAGAAGTTTCTGAGAATCCTTCTCTCTAGTTTTTATGTGAAGATATTTCCTTTTCCAGCGTAGGCCTCAAAGCGCTCCAAATAAACACATGCAGATTCTACAAAAGGAGTGTTTCAAAACTGTTCTATCAAAGGGAACGTTCAAGTCTGTGAGTTGAATGTACTCATCACACAGATGTTTCTCAGAATGCTTCTGTCTAGTTTTTAGGTGAAGAGATTTCATTTCCCAGCATAGGCCTCAAAGCGCTCCAAATATCCACTTGCAGAATCTACGAAAAGAGTGTTTCAAAGCTGCTCTTTCAAAAGCAAGGTTCAAGTCTGTGTGTTGAATGCACTCATCCGAAAGAAGTTTCTGAGAATGCTTCTGTCTAGTTCTTACGTGAAGATATTTCCCTTTCCAGCTAAGGCCTCAAAGCGCTCCAAATAAACACTTGCAAATTCTACAAAAGGAGTGTTTCAAAAGAGTTCTATCAAAAGGAACGTTCACGTCTGTGAGTTGAATGCACTTATCATACCGAAGTTTCCTGGAATGCTTCTGTCTAGTTTTTATGTGAAGACATTTCCTTTTCCAGCATAGGCCTCAAAGCACTCCAAATATCCACTTGCAGATTCTACAAAAAGAGTGTTTCAAAACTGCTCTATCAAAAGCAAGCTTCAACACTGTGAGTAGAATGCACTCATCACAAAGAAGTTTCTGAGAATGCTTCTGTCTAGTTTTTATGTGAAGATATTTCCTTTTCCAACATAGGCCTCAAAGCGCTCCAAATAAACACTTGCAGATTCTACAAAAGGAGTGTTTCAAAACTGCTCTTTCAAGAGGAACGTTCAAGTCTGTGAGTTGAATGCACTCATCACACAGAAGTTTCTGAGAATGCTTCTGTCTAGTTTTTATGTGAAGATATTTCCTTTTCCAGCATAGGCCTCAGAACGCTCCAAATATCCTCTTGCAGATTCTACAAAAAGAGTGTTTCAAAACTGTTCTATCAAAAGGAAGGTTCAACTCTGTGAGTTGAATGAATGCATCATGAAGAACTTTCTGAGAATGCTTCTCTGTAGTTTTTAGGTGAAGATATTCCAAAACCCAGCACAGGCCTCGAAGTGCTCCAAATAACCACTTGCAGATTTTACCAAAAGAGTGTTTCAAAACTGCTCTTTCTATAGGTAAGTTCAAGTCTGTGAGTTGAATGCACTCAACACAAAGAAGTTTCTGAGAATGCTTCTGTTCAGTTTTTATGTGAAGATATTTCCTTTTCCAGCATAGGCCTCAAACGGCTCCAAATATCCACTTGCAGATTCTACAAAAAGAGTGTTTCCAAACTTCTCTATCAATTGGTGGGTTCAACGCTGTGAGTTGAATGGTCATCACAAAGAAGTTTCTGAGAATCCTTCTCTCTAGTTTTTATGTGAAGATATTTCCTTTTCCAACATAGGCCTCAAGGTGCTCCGAATAAACACTTGCAGATTCTACAAACTTAATGTTTCAAAACTGCTCTTTCAAAAGGAAGCTTCAAGTCTGTGAGTTGAATGCACTCATCACAAAGAAGTTTCTGAGAATGCTTCCGTCTAGTTTCTATATGAAGATATTTCCTTTTCCAACATAGGCCCCAAAGTGCTCCAAATAAACCCTTGTAGATTCTACAAAAGGAGTGTTTCAAAACTGCTCTTTCTATAGGTAAGTTCAAGTCTGTGAGTTGAATGCACTCAACACAAAGAAGTTTCTGAGAATGCTTCTGTTCAGTTTTTATGTGAAGATATTTCCTTTTCCAGCATAGGCCTCAAACGGCTCCAAATATCCACTTGCAGATTCTACAAAAAGAGTGTTTCCAAACTTCTCTATCAATTGGTAGGTTCAACTCTGTGAGTTGAATGAACTCATCACAAAGAAGTTTCTGAGAATCCTTCTCTCTAGTTTTTATGTGAAGATATTTCCTTTTCCAGCGTAGGCCTCAAAGCGCTCCAAATAAACACATGCAGATTCTACAAAAGGAGTGTTTCAAAACTGTTCTATCAAAGGGAACGTTCAAGTCTGTGAGTTGAATGTACTCATCACACAGATGTTTCTCAGAATGCTTCTGTCTAGTTTTTAGGTGAAGAGATTTCATTTCCCAGCATAGGCCTCAAAGCGCTCCAAATATCCACTTGCAGAATCTACGAAAAGAGTGTTTCAAAGCTGCTCTTTCAAAAGCAAGGTTCAAGTATGTGTGTTGAATGCACTCATCCGAAAGAAATTTCTGAGAATGCTTCTGTCTAGTTCTTACGTGAAGATATTTCCTTTTCCAGCTAAGGCCCCAAAGCGCTCCAAATAAACACTTGCAAATTCTACAAAAGGAGTGTTTCAAAAGAGTTCTATCAAAAGGAACGTTCACGTCTGTGAGTTGAATGCACTTATCATACCGAAGTTTCCTGGAATGCTTCTGTCTAGTTTTTATGTGAAGATATTTCCTTTTCCAGCATAGGCCTCAAAGTGCTCCGAATAAACACTTGCAGATTCTACAAACTTAATGTTTCAAAACTGTTCTATCAAAAGGAATGTTGAAGTCTGTTAGTTGAATGCACTCGTCACAAAGAAGTTTCCCAGTATGCTTCCGTCTAGTTTTTAGGTGAGGAGATTTCATTTCCCAGCATAGGCCTCAAAGCGCTCCAAATATCCACTTGCAGATTCTATAAGAAGAGTGTTTCCAAATTGCTCTTTCAAAAGGAAGCTTCAAGTCTGTGAGTTGTATGCACTCATCACAAAGAAGTTTCAGAGAATGCTTCCGTCTAGTTTTTATATGAAGATATTTCCTTTTCCAACATAGGCCTCAAAGCGCTCCAAATAAACACATGCAGATTCTACAAAAGGAGTGTTTCAAAACTGTTCTTTCAAAGGGAACTTTCAAGTCTGTGAGTTGAATGCACTCATTACACAGAAGTTTCTCAGAATGCTTCTGTCTAGTTTTTAGGTGGAGAGATTTCATTTCCCAGCATAGGCCCCAAAGTGCACCAAATATCCACTTCCAGATCCTACGAAAAGAGTGTTTCAAAGCTGCTCTTTCAAAAGCAAGTTTCAAGTCTGTGTGTTGAATGCACTCATCAGAAAGAAGTTTTGAGAATGCTTCTGTGTAGTTCTTACGTGAAGAAATTTCCTTTTCCAGCTTAGGCCTCAAAGCGCTCCAAATAAACACTTGCAGATTCTACAAAAGGAGTGTTTCAAAACTGCTCTTTCTATAGGTAAGTTCAAGTCTGTGAGTTGAATGCACTCAACACAAAGAAGTTTCTGAGAATACTTCTGTTCACTTTTTATGTGAACATAATTCCTTTTCCAGCATAGGCCTCAAAAGGCTCCAAATATCCACTTGCAGATTCTACAAAAAGAGTGTTTCCAAACCTCTCTATCAATTGGTAGGTTCAACTCTGTGAGTTGAATGAACTCATCACAAAGAAGTTTCTGAGAATGCTTCCGTCTAGTTTTTATATGTAGATATTTCCTTTTCCAACATACGCCACAAAGTGCTCCAAATAAACACATGCAGATTCTACAAAAGGAGTGTTTCAAAGCTGTTCTATCAAAGGGAACGTTCAAGTCTGTGAGTTGAATGCACTCATCACACAGAAGTTTCTGAGAATGCTTCTGTCTAGTTTTTATGTGAAGATATTTCCTTTTCCAGCATAGGCCTCAAAACGCTCCAAATATCCTCTTGCAGATCCTACAAAAAGAGTGTTTCAAAACTGTTCTATCAAAAGAAAGGTTCAACTCCGTGAGTTGAATGTATGCATTGTGAAGAACTTTCTGAGAATGTTTCTCTGTAGTTTTTAGGGGAAGATATTACATATCCTAGCACACGGCTCGAAGTGCTCCAAATAACCACTTGCAGATTTTACCAAAAGAGTGTCTCAAAACTGCTCTTTCTATAGGTAAGTTTAAGTCTGTGAGTTGAATGTACTTAACACAAAGAAGTTTCTGAGAATGCTTCTGTTCAGTTTTTATGTGAAGATATTTCCTATTCCAGCATAGGCCTCAAACGGCTCCAAATATCCACTTGCAGATTCTACAAAAAGAGTGTTTCCAAACTTCTCTATCAATTGGTAGGTTCAACTCTGTGAGTTGAATGAAGTCATCACAAAGAAGTTTCTGAGAATCCTTCTCTCTAGTTTTTATGTGAAGATATTTCCTTTTCCAACATAGGCCTCAAGGTGCTCCTAATAAACACTTGCAGATTCTAGAAACTTAATGTTTCAAAACTGTTCTATCAAAAGGAACGTTGAAGTCTGTGAGTTGAATGCACTCATCTCAAAGAAGTTTCTCAGAATGCTTCCGTCTAGTTTTTAGGTGAAGAGATTTCATTTCCCAGCACAGGCCTCAAAGCGCTCCGAATATCCACTTGCAGATTCTATAAGAAGAGTGTTTCTAAACTTCTCTTTCAAAAGGAAGCTTCAGGTCTGTGAGTTGAATGCACTCATCACAAAGAAGTTTCTGAGAATGATTCCGTCTAGTTTCTGTATGAAGATATTTCCTTTTCCAACATAGGCCCCAAAGTGCTCCAAATAAACCCTTGCAGATACTACAAAAGGAGTGTTTCAAAACTGCTCTTTCTATAGGTAATTTCAAGTCTGTGAGTTGAATGCACTCAACACAAAGAAGTTTCTGAGAATGCTTCTGTTCAGTTTTTATGTGATGATATTTCCTTTTCCAGCATAGGCATCAAATGGCTCCAAGTATCCACTTGCAGATTCTACAAAAAGAGTGTTTCCAAAATTCTCTATCAATTGGTAGATTCAACTGTGTGAGTTCAATGAACTCATCACAAAGAAGTTTCTGAGAATCCTTCTCTGTAGTTTTTATGTGAAGATATTTCCTTTTCCAACATAGGCCTCAAGGTGCTCCGAATAAACACTTGCAGATTCTACAAACTTAATGTTTCAAAACTGTTCTATCAAAAGGAATGTTGAAGTCTGTTAGTTGAATGCACTCGTCACAAAGAAGTTTCCCAGTATGCTTCCGTCTAGTTTTTAGGTGAGGAGATTTCATTTCCCAGCATAGGCCTCAAAGCGCTCCAAATATCCACTTGCAGATTCTATAAGAAGAGTGTTTCCAAACTGCTCTTTCAAAAGGAAGCTTCAAGTCTGTGAGTTGTATGCACTCATCACAAAGAAGTTTCAGAGAATGCTTCCGTCTAGTTTTTATATGAAGATATTTCCTTTTCCAACATAGGCCTCAAAGCGCTCCAAATAAACACATGCAGATTCTACAAAAGGAGTGTTTCAAAACTGTTCTATCAAAGGGAACTTTCAAGTCTGTGAGTTGAATGCACTCATTACACAGAAGTTTCTCAGAATGCTTCTGTCTAGTTTTTAGGTGGAGAGATTTCATTTCCCAGCATAGGCCCCAAAGTGCACCAAATATCCACTTCCAGATCCTACGAAAAGATTGTTTCAAAGCTGCTCTTTCAAAAGCAAGGTTCAAGTCTGTGTGTTGAATGCACTCATCAGAAAGAAGTTTTGAGAATGCTTCTGTGTAGTTCTTACGTGAAGAAATTTCCTTTTCCAGCTTAGGCCTCAAAGCGCTCCAAGTAAACACTTGCAGATTCTACAAAAGGAGTGTTTCAAAACTGCTCTTTCTATAGGTAAGTTCAAGTCTGTGAGTTGAATGCACTCAACACAAAGAAGTTTCTGAGAATGCTTCTGTTCACTTTTTATGTGAACATAATTCCTTTTCCAGCATAGGCCTCAAAAGGCTCCAAATATCCACTTGCAGATTCTACAAAAAGAGTGTTTCCAAACCTCTCTATCAATTGGTAGGTTCAACTCTGTGAGTTGAATGAACTCATCACAAAGAAGTTTCTGAGAATGCTTCCGTCTAGTTTTTATATGTAGATATTTCCTTTTCCAACATACGCCACAAAGTGCTCCAAATAAACACATGCAGATTCTACAAAAGGAGTGTTTCAAAGCTGTTCTAGCAAAGGGAACGTTCAAGTCTGTGAGTTGAATGCACTCATCACACAGAAGTTTCTGAGAATGCTTCTGTCTAGTTTTTATGTGAAGATATTTCCTTTTCCAGCATAGGCCTCAAAACGCTCCAAATATCCTCTTGCAGATCCTACAAAAAGAGTGTTTCAAAACTGTTCTATCAAAAGGAAGGTTCAACTCCGTGAGTTGAATGTATGCATTGTGAAGAACTTTCTGAGAATGTTTCTCTGTAGTTTTTAGGGGAAGATATTACATATCCTAGCACACGGCTCGAAGTGCTCCAAATAACCACTTGCAGATTTTACCAAAAGAGTGTCTCAAAACTGCTCTTTCTATAGGTAAGTTTAAGTCTGTGAGTTGAATGTACTTAACACAAAGAAGTTTCTGAGAATGCTTCTGTTCAGTTTTTATGTGAAGATATTTCCTTTTCCAGCATAGGCCACAAACGGCTCCAAATATCCACTTGCAGATTCAAGAAAAAGAGTGTTTCCAAACTTCTCTATCAATTGGTAGGTTCAACTCTGTGAGTTGAATGAACTCATCACAAAGAAGTTTCTGAGAATCCTTCTCTCTAGTTTTCATTTGAAGATATTTCCTTTTCCAACATAGGCTTCAATGTTCTCCGAATAAAAACTTGCAGATTCTACAAACGTAATGTTTCAAAACTGTTCTATCAAAAGGAACGTTGAAGTCTGTGAGTTGAATGCACTCATTGCAAAGAAGTTTCTCAGAATGCTTCCGTCAAGTTTTTAGCTGAAGAGATTTCATTTCCCAGCATAGGCCTCAAAGCGCTCCAAATATCCACTTGCAGATTCTATAAGAAGAGTGTTTCCAAACTGCTCTTTCAAAAGGAAGCTTCAAGTCTGTGAGTTGTATGCACTCATCACAAAGAAGTTTCAGAGAATGCTTCCGTCTAGTTTTTATATGAAGATATTTCCTTTTCCAACATAGGCCTCAAAGCGCTCCAAATAAACACATGCAGATTCTACAAAAGGAGTGTTTCAAAACTGTTCTATCAAAGGGAACTTTCAAGTCTGTGAGTTGAATGCACTCATTACACAGAAGTTTCTCAGAATGCTTCTGTCTAGTTTTTAGGTGGAGAGATTTTATTTCCCAGCATAGGCCCCAAAGTGCACCAAATATCCACTTCCAGATCCTACGAAAAGATTGTTTCAAAGCTGCTCTTTCAAAAGCAAGGTTCAAGTCTGTGTGTTGAATGCACTCATCAGAAAGAAGTTTTGAGAATGCTTCTGTGTAGTTCTTACGTGAAGAAATTTCCTTTTCCAGCTTAGGCCTCAAAGCGCTCCAAATAAACACTTGCAGATTCTACAAAAGGAGTGTTTCAAAACTGCTCTTTCTATAGGTAAGTTCAAGTCTGTGAGTTGAATGCACTCAACACAAAGAAGTTTCTGAGAATGCTTCTGTTCACTTTTTATGTGAACATAATTCCTTTTCCAGCATAGGCCTCAAAAGGCTCCAAATATCCACTTGCAGATTCTACAAAAAGAGTGTTTCCAAACCTCTCTATCAATTGGTAGGTTCAACTCTGTGAGTTGAATGAACTCATCGCAAAGAAGTTTCTGAGAATGCTTCCGTCTAGTTTTTATATGTAGATATTTCCTTTTCCAACATACGCCACAAAGTGCTCCAAATAAACACATGCAGATTCTACAAAAGGAGTGTTTCAAAGCTGTTCTAGCAAAGGGAACGTTCAAGTCTGTGAGTTGAATGCACTCATCACACAGAAGTTTCTGAGAATGCTTCTGTCTAGTTTTTATGTGAAGATATTTCCTTTTCCAGCATAGGCCTCAAAACGCTCCAAATATCCTCTTGCAGATCCTACAAAAAGAGTGTTTCAAAACTGTTCTATCAAAAGGAAGGTTCAACTCCATGAGTTGAATGTATGCATTGTGAAGAACTTTCTGAGAATGTTTCTCTGTAGTTTTTAGGGGAAGATATTACATATCCTAGCACACGGCTCGAAGTGCTCCAAATAACCACTTGCAGATTTTACCAAAAGAGTGTCTCAAAACTGCTCTTTCTATAGGTAAGTTTAAGTCTGTGAGTTGAATGTACTTAACACAAAGAAGTTTCTGAGAATGCTTCTGTTCAGTTTTTATGTGAAGATATTTCCTTTTCCAGCATAGGCCACAAACGGCTCCAAATATCCACTTGCAGATTCAAGAAAAAGAGTGTTTCCAAACTTCTCTATCAATTGGTAGGTTCAACTCTGTGAGTTGAATGAACTCATCACAAAGAAGTTTCTGAGAATCCTTCTCTCTAGTTTTCATTTGAAGATATTTCCCTTTCCAACATAGGCTTCAATGTGCTCCGAATAAAAACTTGCAGATTCTACAAACATAATGTTTCAAAACTGTTCTATCAAAAGGAACGTTGAAGTCTGTGAGTTGAATGCACTCATTGCAAAGAAGTTTCTCAGAATGCTTCCGTCAAGTTTTTAGCTGAAGAGATTTCAATTCCAAGCATAGGCCTCAAAGTGCTCCAAATATCCACTTGCAGAATCTATAAGAAGAGTGTTTCCAAACTGCTCTTTCAAAAGGAAGCTTCAAGTCTGTGAGTTGTATGTACTCACCACAAAGAAGTTTCAGAGAATGCTTCCGTCTAGTTTCTATATGAAGATACTTCCTTTTCCAACATAGGCCTCAAAGTGCTCCAAATAAACCCTTGCAGATACTACAAAAGGAGTGTTTCAAAACTGCTCTTTCTATAGGTAAGTTCAAGTCTGTGAGTTGAATGCACCCAACACAAAGAAGTTTCTGAGAATGCTTCTGTTCAGTTTTTATGTGAAGATATTTCCTTTTCCAGCATAGGCCTCAAACGGCTCCAAATATCCACTTGCCTATTCTACAAAAAGAGTGTTTCCAAACTTCTCTATCAATTGGTAGGTTCAACTTTGTGAGTTGCATGAACTCATCACAAAGAAGTTTCTGAGAATGCTTCCGTCTAGTTTTTATATGAAGATATTTCCTTTTGCAACATAGGCCTCAAAGCGCTCCAAATAAACACATGCAGATTCTACAAAAGGAGTGTTTCAAAACTGTTCTATCAAAGGGAACGTTCAAGTCTGTGAGTTGAATGCACTCATCACACAGAGGTTTCTCAGAATGCTTCTGTCTGGTTTTTAGTTGAAGAGATTTCATTTCCCAGCATAGGCCTCAAAGCGCACCAAATATCCACTTCCAGATCCTACGAAAAGAGTGTTTCAAAGCTGCTCTTTCAAAAGCAAGGTTCAAGTCTGTGTGTTGAATGCACTCCTCAGAAAGAAGTTTCTGAGAATGCTTCTGTCTAGTTCTTACGTGAAGATATTTCCTTTTCCAGCTTAGGCCTCAAAGCGCTCCAAATAAACACTTGCAAATTCTAAAAAAGGAGTGTTTCAAAAGAGTTCTCTCAAAAGGAACTTTCATGTCTGTGAGTTGAATGCACTTATGAAACAGATGTTTTCTAGATGCTTCTGTCTACTTTTTATGTGAAGACATTTCCTTTTCCAGCATAGGCCTCAAAGCGCTCCAAATATCCACTTGCAGATCCTCTAAGAAGAGTGTTTCCAAACTGCACTTTCAAAAGGAAGGTTCAAGTCTGTGAGTTGAATGCACTCATCACAAAGAAGTTTCTGAGAATGCTTCTGTCTAGTTTTTATGTGAAGATAATTCCTTTTCCAGCATAGGCGTCAAAATGCTCCATATATCCACTTGCAGATTCTACAAAAAGAGTGTTTCAAAACTGCTCTTTCGAGAGAAACGTTCAAGTCTGTGAGTTGAATGAACGCATCTTGAAGAACTTTCTGATAATGCTTCTCTGTAGTTTTTAGGTGAAGATACTCCATTTAACAGCACAGGCCTCGAAGTGCTCCAAATAACCACTTGCAGATTTTACCAAAAGAGTGTTTCAAAACTGCTCTTTCTATAGGTAATTTCAAGTCTGTGAGTTGAATGCACTCAACACAAAGAAGTTTCTGAGAATGCTTCTGTTCAGTTTTTATGTGAAGATATTTCCTTTTCCAGCATAGGCCTCAAAAGGCTCCAAATATCCACTTGCAGATTCTACAAAAAGAGTGTTTCCAAACTTCTCTATCTATTGGTGGGTTCAAGCCTGTGAGTTGAATGAACTCATCACAAAGTAGTTTCTCGGAATCCTTTTCTGTAGTTTTTATGTGAAGATATTTCCTTTTACAACATAGGCCTCAAGGTGCTCCGAATGAACACTTGCAGATCCTACAAACTTAATGTTTTGAAACTGTTCTATCAAAAGGAACGTTCAAGTCTGTGAGTTGAATGCACTTATCACAAAGAAGTTTCTCAGAATGCTTCTGTCTAGTTTTTAGGTGAAGGGATTTCATTTCCCAGCATAGGCCTCAAAGCGCTCCAAATATCCACTTGCAGATTCTACAAATAGTGTGTTTCTAAACTGCTCTTTCAGAAGGAAGGTTCAATTCTGTGAGTTGAATGCACACATCACAAAGAAGTTTCTGAGTATGCTTCCGTCTAGTTTTTATATAAAGATATTTCCTTTTCCAACATAGGCGTCAAAGCGCTCCAAATAAACACTTGCACATTCTACAAAAGGAGTGTTTCAAAACTGTTCTATCAAAGGGAACGTTCACGTCTGTGAGTAGAATGCACTTATCCCACAGAAGTTTCTCAGAATGCTTCTGTCTAGTTTTTAGGTGAAGAAATTTCATTTCCCAGCATAGGCCTCAAAGCGCTCCAAATATCCCCTTGCAGACTCTACAAGAAGAATGTTTCCAAACTTCTCTTTCTAAAGGAAGCTTCAAGTCTGTGAGTTGAATGCACTCATCACAAAGCAGTTTCTGAGAATGCTTCCGTCTAGTTTCTATATGAAGATATTTCCTTTTCCAACATAGGCCTCAAGGTGCTGCAAATAAACACTTGCAGATTCTACAAAAGGAGTGTTTCAAAACTACTCTTTCTATAGGTAAGTTCAAGTCTGTGAGTTGAATGCACTCAACACAAAGAAATTTCTGAGAAGGCTTCTGTTCAGTTTTTATGTGAAGATATTTCCTTTTCCAGCATAGGCCTCAAACGGCTCCAAATATCCACTAGCAGATTCTACAAAAAGAGTGTTTCCAAACTTCTCTATCAATTGGTAGGTTCAATTTTGTGAGTTGAATGAACTCATAACAAAGACATTTCTGAGAATCCTTTTCTCTAGTTTTTATGTGAAGATATTTCCTTTTCCAACATAGGCGTCAAGGTGCTCCGAATGAACACTTGCAGATTCTACAAACTTAATGTTTCAAAACTGTTCTATCAAAAGGAACGTTCAAGTGTGTGAGTTGAATGCACTCATTGCAGAGAAGTTTCTCAGAATGCTTCTGTCTAGTTTTTAGGTGAAGATATTTCATTTCCCAGCATAGGCCTCAAAGCGCTCCAAATATCCACTTGCAGATTCTACAAAAAGTGTGTTTCTAAACTGCTCTTTCAAAAGGAAGCTTCAAGTCTGTGAGTTGAATGCTCACATCACAAAGAAGTTTCTGAGAATGCTTCCGTCTAGTTTTTATATGAAGATATTTCCTTTTCCAACATAGGCCTCAAAGCGCTCCAAATAAACACTTGCAGATTCTAGAGAAGGAGTGTTTCAAAACTGTTCTGTCGAGAGGAACGTTCAAGTCTGTGAGTTGAATGCAGTCATCACATAGAAGTTTCTGAGAATGCTTCTGTCTTGTTTTTAGGTGAAGATATTTCCTTTTCCAGCATAGTCCTCAAAACGCTCCAAATATCCATTTGCAGATTCTACAAAAAGAGTGTTGCAAAACTGTTCTATCAATAGGAAGGTTCAACTCCATGAGTTGAATGAACGCATCATGAAGAACTTTGTGAGAATTCTTCTCTGTAGTTTTTAGGTGAATATATTCCATTTCCCAGCACAGGCCTCGAAGTTCTCCAAATAACCACTTGCAGATTTTACCAAAAGAGTGTTTCAAAACTGCTCTTTCTATAGGTAAGTTCAACTCTGTGAATTGAATGCACTCAACACAAAGAAGTTTCTGAGAATGCTTCTGTTCAGTTTTTATGTGAAGATATTTCCTTTTCCAGCATAGGCCTCAAACGGCTCCAACTATCCACTTGCAGATACTACAAAAGGTGTGTTTCCAAACTTCTCTATCAATTGGTAGGTTCAACTCTGTGAGTTGAATGCACTCATCACAAAGAAGTTTCTGAGAATCCTTCTCTCTAGTTTTTATGTGAAGATATTTCCTTTTCCAACATAGGCCTCCAGGTGCTCTGAATAAACACTTGCAGACTCTACAAACTTAATGTTTCAAAACTGTTCTAGCAAAAGGAACGTTCAAGTCTGTGAGTTGAATGCACTCATTGCAAAGAAGTTTCTCAGAACGCTTCTGTCTAGTTTTTAGGTGAAGAGATTTCATTTCCCAGCATAGGCCTGAAAGCGCTCCAAATATCCAATTGCAGATTCTGTAAGAAGAGTGTTTCCAAACTGCTCTTTCAAAAGGAAACTTGAAGTCTGTGGGTTGAATGCACTCATCACAAAGAAGTTTCTGAGAATGTTTTCGTCTAGTTTCTATATGAAGATATTTCCTTTTCCAACATAGGCCTCAAAGCGCTCCAAATAAACACTTGCAGATTCTACAAAAGGAGTGTTTGAAGTCTGTTCTCTCAAATGCAATGTTCAAGTCTCTGAGTTGAATGCACTCCTCACACAGAAGTTTCTCAGCATGCTTCTGTCTAGTTTTTAGGTGAAGATATTTCTTTTCCCAGCATAGGCCTCAAAGCGCTCCAAATATCCACTTGCAGATTCTACAAAAAGAGTGTTTCAAATCTGCTCTTTCAAAAGCATGGTTTAAGTCTGTGTTTTGAATGCTCTCATCAGAAAGAAGTTTCTGAGAATGCTTCTGTCTAGTTCTTTCGTGAAGATATTTCCTTTTCCAGCTTAGACCTCAAAGCGCTCCAAATAAACACTTGTAAATTCTACAAAAGGAGTGTTTCAAAAGAGTTCTATCAAAAGGAACGTTCAAGTCTGTGAGTTGAATGCACTTATCAAACAGAAGTTTCCTGGAATGCTTCTGTCTGGTTCTTTTTTTTTTTTCTTTTATTATTATTCTTCTTATTATTATTATTATTATACTTTAGGTTTTATGGTACATGAGCGCAATGTTCAGGTAAGTTACATGTGTATACATGTGCCATGCTGGTGTGCTGCACCCACCAACTAGTCATCTAGCATTAGGTATATCTCCCAATGCTATCCCTCACCCCTCCCCCCACCCCACAACAGTCCCCGAAGTGTGATGTTCCCCTTCCTGTGTCCATGTGTCCTCATTGTTGAATTCCCACGTATGAGTGAGAATATGCGGTGTTTGGTTTTTTGTTCTTGTGATAGTTTACTGAGAATGATGATTTCCAATTTCATCTATGTCCCTACAAAGGACATGAACTCATCATTTTTTATGGCTGCATAGTATTCCATGGTGTATATGTGCCACATTTTCTTAATCCAGTCTATCATTGTTGGACACTTGGGTTGGTTCCAAGTCTTTGCTATTGGGAATAATGCCGCAATAATCATACGTGTGCATGTGTCTTTATAGCAGCATGATTTATAGTCCTTTGGGTATATACCCAGTAATGGGATGGCTGGGTCGAATGGAATTTCTAGTTCTAGATCCCTGAGGAATCTCCACGCTGACTTCCACAAGGGTTGAACTTGTTTATGGTCCCACCAACAGTGTAAAAGTTTTCCTATTTCTCCACATCCTCTCCAGCACCTGTTGTTTCCTGACATTTTAATGATTGCTTTCTAACTGGTGTGAGATGGTATCTCATTGTGGTTTTGATTTGCATTTCTCTGATGGCCAGTGATGGTGAGCATTTTTTCATGTGTCTTTTGGCTGCATAAATGTCTTCTTTTGAGAAGTGTCTGTTCATATCCTTCACCCACTTTTTGATGGGGTTGTTTGTTTTTTTCTTGTAAATTTGTTGGAGTTCATTGTAGATTCTGGATATTAGCCCTTTGTCAGATGAGTAGGTTGCGAAAATTTTCTCCCATTTTGTAGGTTGCCTGTTCACTCTGATGGTAGTTTCTTTTGCTGTGCAGAAGCTCTTGAGTTTAATTAGATCCCATTTGTCAATTTTGGCTTTTGTTTCCATTGCTTTTGGTGTTTTAGACATGAAGTCCTTGCCCATGCCTATGTCCTGAATGGTAATGCCTAGGTTTTCTTCTAGGGTTTTTATGGTTTTAGGTCTAACATTTAACTCTTTAATCCATCTTGAATTTATTTTTGTATACGGTGTAAGGAAGGGATCCAGTTTCAGCTTTCTACATATGGCTAGCCAGTTTTCCCAGCACCATTTATTAAATAGGTAATCCTTTCCCCATTTCCTGTTTTTGTCAGGTTTGTCAAAGATCAGATACTTGTAGATATGTGGCATTATTTCTGACGGCTCTCTTCTGTTCCATTGATCTATATCTCTGTTTTGGTACCAGTACCACGCTGTTTTGGTTACTGTAGCCTTGTAGTATAGTTTGAAGTCAGGTAGTGTGATGCCTCCACCTTTGTTCTTTTGGCTTAGGATTGACTTGGCGATGCGAGCTCTTTTTTGGTTCCATATGAACTTTAAAGTAGTTTTTTCCAATTCTGTGAAGAAAGTCATTGGTAGCTTGATGGGGATGGCATTGAATCTGTAAATTACCTTGGGAAGGATGGCCATTTTCATGATATTGATTCTTCCTACCCATGAGCATGGAATGTTCTTCCATTTGTTTGTATCCTCTTTTATTTCCTTGAGCAGTGGTTTGTAGTTCTCCTTGAAGAGGTCTTTCACATCCCTTGTAAGTTGGATTCCTAGGTATTTTATTCTCTTTGAAGCAATTGTGAATGGGAGTTCACTCATGATTTGGCTCTCTGTTTGTCTGTTATTGATGTATAAGAATGCTTGTGATTTTTGCACATTGATTTTGTATCCTGAGACTTTGCTGAAGTTGCTTATCAGCTTAAGGAGATTTTGGGCTGAGACAATGGAGTTTTCAAAATATACTATCATGTCATCTGCAAACAGGGACAATTTGACTTCCTCTTTTCCTAATTGAATACCCTTGATTTCCTTCTCCTGCCTAATTGCCCTGGCCAGAACTTCCAACACTATGTTGAATAGAAGTGGTGAGAGAGGGCATCCCTGTCTTGTGCCAGTTTTCAAAGGGAATGCTTCCAGTTTTTGCCCATTCAGTATGATATTGGCTGTGGGTTTGTCATAAATAGCTCTAATTATTTTGAGATACGTCCCATCAATTCCTAATTTATTGAGAGTTTTTAGCATGAAGGGTTGTTGAATTTTGTCAAAGGCCTTTTCTGCATCTATTGAGAGAATCATGTGGTTTTTGTCTTTGTTTCTGTTTATATGCTGGATTACATTTAGTGATTTGCATATATTGAACCAGCCTTGCATCCCAGGGATGAAGTCCACTTGATCATGGTTGATAAGCTTTTTGATGTGCTGCTGCATTCTGTTTGCCAGTATTTTATTGAGGATTTTTGCATCAATGTTCATCAAGGATATTGGTCTAAAATTCTCTTTTTTGGTTGTGTCTCTGCCAGCCTTTGTTATCAGGATGATGGTGGCCTCATACAATGAGTTAGGGAGGATTCCCTCTTTTTCTATTGATTGGAATAGTTTCAGAAGGAATGGTACCAGCTCCTCCTTGTACCTCTGGTAGAATTCTGCTATGAACCCATCTGGTCCTGGGCTTTTTTTGGTTGGTAAGCTATTGATTATTGCCACAATTTCAGCTCCTGTTATTGGTCTATTCAGAGATTCAACTTCTTCCTGGTTTAGTCTTGGGAGGGTGTATGTGTTTAGGAATTTATCCATTTCTTCTAGATTTTCTAGTTTATTTGGGTAGAGGTGTTTGTAATATTCTCTGATGGTAGTTTGTATTTCTGTGGGATTGGTGGTGATATCCCCTTTATCATTTTTTATTGCATCTATTTGATTCTTCTCTCTTTTTTTCTTTATTAATCTTGCTAGCGGTCTATCAATTTTGTCGATCCTTTCAAAAAACCAGCTCCTGGATTCATTTATTTTTTGAAGGGTTTTTTGTGTCTCTATTTCCTTCAGTTCTGCTCTGATTTTAGTTATTTCTTGCCTTCTGCTAGCTTTTGAATGTGTTTCCTCTTGCTTTTCTAGTTCTTTTAATTGTGATGTTAGGGTGTCAATTTTGGATCTTTCCTGCTTTCTCTTGTGGGCATTTAGTGCTATAAATTTCCCTCTACACACTGCTTTGAATGCATCCCAGAGATTCTGGTATGTTGTGTCTTGGTTCTGGTTGGTTTCAAAGAACATCTTTATTTCTGCCTTCATTTCATTATGTACCCAGTAGCCATTCAGGAGCAGGTTGTTCAGTTTCCAAGTAGCTGAGCGGTTTTGAGTGAGATTCTTAATCCTCAGTTCTAGCTTGATTGCACTGTGATCTGAGAGACAGTTTGTTACAATTTCTGTTCTTTTACATTTATTGAGGAGAGCTTTACTTCCAAGCGTATGGTCAATTTTGGAATAGGTGTGGTGTGGTGCTGAAAAAAATGTATATTCTGTTGATTTGGGGTGGAGAGTTCTGTAGATGTCTATTAGGTCCACTTGGTGCAGAGCTGAGTTCAATTCCTGGGTATCCTTGTTGACTTGCTGTCTCGTTGATCTGTCTAATGTTGACTGTGGGGTGTTAAAGTCTCCCATTATTAATGTGTGGGAGTCTAAGTCTCTTTGTAGGTCACTCAGGACTTGCTTTATGAATCTGGGTGCTCCTGTATTGGGTGCATATATATTTAGGATAGTTAGCTCTTCTTGTTGAATTAATCCCTTTACCATTATGTAATGGCCTTCTTTGTCTCTTTTGATCTTTGTTGGTTTCAAGTCTGTTTTATCAGAGACTAGGATTGCAACCCCTGCCTTTTTTTGTTTTCCATTTGCTTGGTAGATCTTCCTCCATCCTTTTATTTTGAGCCTATGTGTGTCTCTGCACGTGAGATGGGTTTCCTGAATACAGCACACTGATGGGTCTTGAGTCTTTATCCAATTTGCCAGTCTGTGTCTTTTAATTGGAGCATTTAGTCCATTTACATTTAAAGTTAATATTGTTATGTGTGAATTTGATTCTGTCATTATGATGTTAGCTGGATATTTTGCCCTTTAGTTGATGCAGTCTCTTCCTAGTCTTTATGGTCTTTACAATTCGGTATGATTTTGCAGTGGCTGGTACCGGTTGTGCCTTTCCATGTTTAGCGCTTCCTTCAGGAGCTCTTTTAGGGCAGGCCTGGTGGTGACAAAATCTCTCAGCATTTGCTTGTCTGTTAAGTATTTTATTTCTCCTTCACTTATGAAGCTTAGTTTGGCAGGATATGAAATTCTGGGTTGAAAATTCTTTTCTTTAAGAATGTTGAATGTTGGCCCCCACTCTCTTCTGGCTTGTAGGGTTTCTGCCAAGAGATCCGCTGTTAGTCTGATGGGCTTCCCTTTGATGGTAACCCGACCTTTCTCTCTGGCTGCCCTTAACATTTTTTCCTTCATTTCAACTTTGGTGAATCTGACAATTATGTGTCTTGGAGTTGCTCTTCTCAAGGAGTATCTTTGTGGCGTTCTCTGTATTTCCTGAATCTGAATGTTGACCTGCCTTGCTAGATTTGGGGAAGTTCTCCTGGATAGTATCCTGCAGAGTGTTTTCCAACTTGGTTCCATTCTCCCCGTCACTTCCAGGTACACCAATCAGACGTAGATTTGGTCTTTTCACATAGTCCCCCATTTCTTGGAGGCTTTGCTCGTTTCTTTTTATTCTTTTTTCTCTAAACTTCCCTTCTCGCTTCATTTCATTCATTTCATCTTCTAGGGCGGATACTCTTTCTTCCATTTGATCGCAAAGGCTCCTGAGGCTTCTGCATTCTTCACGTAGTTCTCGAGCCTTGGTTTTCAGCTCCATCAGCTCCTTTAAGCACTTCTCTGTATTGGTTATTCTAGTTATACATTCTTCTAAATTCTTTTCAAAGTTTTCAACTTCTTTGCCTTTGGTTTGAATATCCTCCCATAGTTCGGAGTAATTTGATCGTCTGAAGCCTTCTTCTCTCAGCTCGTCAAAGTCATTCTCCGTCCAGCTTTGTTCCGTTGCTGGTGAGGAACTGCGTTCCTTTGGAGGAGGAGAGGTACTCTGGTTTTGAGAGTTTCCAGTTTTTCTGCTCTTTTTTTCCCCATCTTTGTGGTTTTATCTACTTTTGGTCTTTGATGATGGTGATGTACAGATGGGTTTTTGGTGTGGATGTCCTTTCTGTTAGTTTTCCTTCTAACAGACAGAACCCTCAGCTGCAGGTCTGTTGGAGTACCTGGCCGGCCGTGTGAGGTGTCAGTCTGCCCCTGCTGGGGAGGGCCTCCCAGTTAGGCTGCTCGGGGGTCAGGGGTCAGGGACCCACTTGAGGAGGCACTCAGCCCGTTCTCAGATCTCCAGCTGCGTGCTGGGAGAATCACTGCTCTCCTCACAGCTTTCAGACAGGGACATTTAAGTCTGCAGAGGTTACTGCTGTCTTTTTGTTGTCTGTGCCCTGCCCCTAGAGGTGCAGCCTACAGAGGCAGGGAGGCCTCCTTGAGCTGTGGTGGGCTCCACCCAGTTCAAGCTTCCAGGATGCTTTGTTTACCTAAGCGAGCCTGGGCAATGGCGGGCGCCCCTCCCCCAGCCTCGCTGCTGACTTGCTGTTTGATCTCAGACTGCTGTGCTAGCGATCAGCGAGACTCCGTGGGCGTAGGACCCTCTGAGCCACGTGCAGGCTATACTCTCCCGCGGCACCGTTTCCTAAGCCCGTCGGAAAAGCACAGTATTTGGGTAGGAGTGGCCCGATTTTCCAGGTGCCGTCTGTCACCCCTGGAAGGGGAACTCCCTGACCCCTTGTGCTTCCCGAGAGAGGCAATGACTCGCCCCTGCTTCGGCTGGAGCACGGTGTGCTCACCCACTGACCTGCGCCCACTCTCTGGCACTCCCTAGTGAGATGAACACGGTACATCAGATGGAAATGAAGAAATCAACCGTCTTCTGCGTCGCTCGCGCTGGGAGCTGTAGACCGGAGCTGTTCCTATTCGGCCATCTTGGCTCCTCCTCCTGCTTCTGTCCAGTTTTTATGTGAAGACATTTCCTTTTCCAGCATAGGCCCCAAAGCACTCCAAATATCCACTTGCAGATTCTACAAAAACAGTGTTTCAAAACTGTTCTATCAAAAGGAAGCTTCAAAACTGTGAGTAGAATGCACTCATAACAAAGAAGTTTCTGAGAATGCTTCTGTCTAGTTTTTATGTGAAGATATTTCCTTTTCTAGCATAGGCCTCAAAACGCTCCAAATATCCACTTGCAGATTCTACAAGAAGAGTGTTTCAAAACTGTTCTATCAAAAGGAAGGTTCAACTCTGTGAGTTGAATGAACGCATTGTGAAGATCTTTCTGACAATGCTTTTCTGTAGGCTTTACGTGAAGATATTCCATTTCCCAGCACAGGCCTCGAAGTGCTCCAAATAACCACTTACAGATTTTACCAAAACGGTGTTTCAAAACTGCTCTTTCTATAGGTGAGTTCAAGTCTGTGAGTTGAATGCACTCAACACAAAGAAGTTTCTGAGAATGCTTCTGTTCAGTTTTTATGTGAAGATATTTCCTTTTCCAGCATAGGTCTCAAACGGCTCCAAATATCCACTTGCAGATTCTACAAAAAGAGTGTTTCCAAACTTCTCTATCAATTGGTAGGTTCAACTCTGTGAGTTGAATGCACTCATCACAAAGAAGTTTCTGAGAATGCTTCCGTCTAGTTTTTATGTGAAGATATTTCCTTTTCCTACATAGGCCTCAAGGTGCTCCGAATAAACACTTGCAGATACTGGAAACTTAATGTTTCAAAACTGATCTATCAAAAGGAACGGTCAAGTCTGTGAGTTGAATGCACTCATCACTAAGAAGTTTCTGAGAATGCTTCTGTCTAGTTTTTAGGTGAAGAGATTTCATTTCCCAGGATAGGCCTCAAAGCGCTCCAAATATCCACTTGCAGATCCTATAAGAAGAGTGTTTCCAAACTGCTTTTTCAAAAAGAAGGTTCAAGTCGGTAAGTTGAATGCACTCATCACAAAGAAGTTTGTGAGAATGCTTCTGTCTTGTTTGTATGTGAAGATATTTCGTTTTCCAGCATGGACCCCAAATTGCTGCAAACATCCTGTAGCAAATTCTACAAAAGGAGTGTTTCAAAAGTGTGCTATCAAAAGGAAGAGTCCACTATGTGAATTGAATACATAAAGAACACGGAAGTTTCTGAGAATGCTTCTGTCTAGTTTTTAGGTGAGGATATTTCATTTCCCAGCATAGGCCTCAAAGCGCTCCAAATATCCACTTGCAGATTCTACAAAAACAGTGTTTCCAAACTGCTTTTTTAAAAGGAAGCTTCAACTCAGTGAGTTGAATGCACTCATCACAAAGAAGTTTCTGAGAATGCTTCCGTCTAGTTTTTATATGAAGATATTTCCTTTTCCAACATAGGCCTCAAAGCGCTCCAAATATCCACTTGCAGATTGTACAAAAAGAGTGTTTCAAAACTGTTCTATCAAAAGGAAGGTTGAACACTGTGAGTAGAATGCACTCATCTCAAAGAAGTTTCTGAGAATGCTTCTGTCTAGTTTTTTTGTGAAGATATTTCCTTTTCCAACATAGGCCCCAAAGCGATCCAAATAAACACATGCAGATTCTACAAAAGGAGTGTTTCAAAACAGTTCTGTCGAGAGCAACTTTCAAGTCTGTGAGTTGAATGCACTCATCACACAGAAGTTTCTGAGAATGTTTCTGTCTAGTTTTTATGTGAAGATATTTCCTTTTCCAGCATTGGCCTCAAAACGCTCCAAATATCCACTTGAAGATTCTACAAAAACAGTGTTTCAAAACTGTTCTATCAAAAGGAAGTTTCAACTCTGAGAGTTGAATGAATGCATCATGAAGAACTTTCTGAGAATGCTTTTCTGTAGTCTTTAGGTGAAGATATTCCATTTCGCAGTATAGGCCTCGAAGTGCTACAAATAACCACTTGCAGATTTTACCAATAGTGTGTTTCAAGAGTGCTCTTTCCATAGGTAAGTTCAAGTCTGTGAGTTGAATGCACTCAACATAAAGATTCTGAGAATGCTTCTGTTGAGTTTTTATGTGAAGATATTTCCTTTTCCAGCATAGTCCTCAAACGGCTCCAAATATCCACTTGCAGTTTCTACAAAAAGAGTGTTTCCAAACTTCTCTATCTATTGGTAGGTTCAACTCTGTGGGTTGAATGCCCTCATCATAAAGAAGTTTCTCAGAATGCTTCTCTCTAGTTTTTATGTGAAGATATTTCCTTTTCCAACATAGGCCTCAAGGTGCTCTGAATAAACACTTGCAGATTCTAGAAACTTAATGTTTAAAAACTGTTCTATCAAAAGGAACGTTCAAGTCTGTGAGTTGAATACACTCATCACAAAGAAGTTTCTCAGAATGCTTCTGTCTAGTTTTTAGGTGAAGAGATTTCATTTCCCTGCATAGGCCTCAAAGCTCTCCAAATATCCACCTGCAGATTCTATAAGAAGAGTGTTTCCAAACTGCTCTTTCAAAAGGAAGGTTCAAGTCTGTGTGTTGAATGCACTCATCACAAAGAAGTTTCTGAGAATGCTTCTGTCTAGTTTTTATGTGAAGACATTTCGTTTTCCAGCATGGGCCCCAAGTCGCTCCAAACGTCCACTAGCAAATTGTACAAAAGGAGTGTTTCAAAAGTGTGCTATCAAAAGGAAGAGTCCAATATGTGAGTTGAATGCATAAAGCACACAGAAGTTTCTGAGAATGCTTCTGTCTAGTTTTTAGGTGAAGACATTTCATTTCCCAGCATAGGCCTCAAAGCGCTCCAAATATCCACTTGCAGATTCTACGAAAAGAGTGTTTCAAAGCTGCTCTTTCAAAAGCAAGGTTCAAGTCTGTGTGTTGAATGCACTCATCCGAAAGAAGTTTCTGAGAATGCTTCTGTCTAGTTCTTACTTGAAGATATTTCCTTTTCCAGCTTAGGCCTCAAAGCGCTCCAAATAAACACTTGCAAATTCTACAAAAGGAGTGTTTCAAAAGAGTTCTATCAAAAGGAAGGTTCAACAGTGTGAGTAGAATTCACTCATCACAAAGAAGTTTCTGAGAATGCTTCTGTCTACTTTTTATGTGAAGATATTTTTTTTCCAACATAGGCCTCAATGCGCTCCAAATAAACACTTGCAGATTCTACAAAAGGAGGGTTTCAAAACTGTTCTGTAGACAAGAACTTTGAAGTCTGTGAGATGAATGCACTCATCACACAGTAGTTTCTTAGAATCCTTCTTTCTAGTTTTTAGTGAAGATATTTCATTTCCCAGCATAGGCCTCATTGCGCTCCAAATATCTACTTTCAGATTCTATAAAAAGAGTGTTTGAAAACTGCTCTTTCAAAAGGGACGTTCAGGTCTGTAAGTTGAATGCACCCATCACAAAGATGTTTCTGAGAATGATTCTGTCTAGTTGTTATATGATGATATTTCCTTTTCCAGCATATGTCTCTTAGCGCTCCGAATAAACATTTGCAGATTCTGCAAAAGGAGTGTTTCCAATCTGTTCTATCAAAAGAAACGTTCAAGTCTGTGAGTGGAATGCACTCATCACACAGAAGTTTCTGAGAATGCTTCTGTCTTGTTTTTAGGTGAAGATATACCTTTTCCCAGCGTAGGCCTCAAAGCGTTCCAAATATCCACTTGCAGATTCTACAAAAAGAGTGTTTCAAAACTGCTCTTTCAAAAGGAGCGTTCAAGTCTGTGAGTGGAATGCACTCAACACAAAGAAGTTTCTGAGAACGTTCCATCTAGTTTTCATCTGCATGTATTTCCTTTTCCACTAGGTGTCGCAGTCGCTCCAAATATCTCCTTGCAGAAATTACAAAAAGAGTGTTTCCAAGCTACTCTATCAAAAGTCAGTTTCTTCTCTGGGAGTTGAATGCAGGCATCGCAAAGTGGTTTCTGCGAATGCTTCTGTCTAGTTTTAAGCTGAAGATATTTCCTTTTCCAACATAGGCCTCAAAGCGCTCCAAATAAACACTTGCAGATTCTACAAAAGGAGTGTTTCAAAACTGTTCTGTCGACAGGAACTTTCAAGTCTGTGAGATGAATGCACTCATCACTCAGAAGTTTCTGAGAATGCTTCTGTCTAGTTTTTATGTGAAGATATTTCCTTTTCCAGCATAGGCCTCAAAACGCTCCAAATATCCTCTTGCAGATTCTACAAAAAGAGTGTTTCAAAACTGTTCTATCAAAAGGAAGGTTCAACTCTGTGAGTTGAATGAACGCATCGTGAAGATCTTTCTGAGAATGCTTTTCTGTAGTCTTGAGGTGAAGATATTCCATTTCCCAGCACAGGCCTCGAAGTGCTCCAAATAACCACTTGCAGATTTTACCAAAAGAGTGTTTCAAAACTGCTCTTTCTATAAGTGAGTTCAAGTCTGAGAGTTGAATGCACTCAACACAAAGAAGTTTCTGAGAATGCTTCTGTTCAATTTTTATGTGAAGATATTTCCTTTTCCAGCATAGGCCTCAAACGGCTCCAAATATCCACTTGCAGATTCTACAAAAAGAGTGTTTCCAAACTTCTCTATCAATTGGTAGGTTCAACTCTGTGAGTTGAATGCACTCATAACAAAGAAGTTTCTGAGAATGCTTCTCTCTAGTTTTTATGTGAAGATATGTCCTTTTCCAACATAGGCCTCAAGGTGCTCCGAATAAACACTTGCAGATTCTACAAACTTAACGTTTAAAATTGTTCTATCAAAAGGAACGTTCAAGTCTGTGAATTGAATACACTCATCGCAAAGAAGTTTCTCAGAATGCTTCTGTCTAGTTTTTAGGTGAAGATATTTCATTTCCCAGCATAGGCCTCAAAGCGCTCCAGTTATCCACTTGCAGATTCTACAAAAAGAGTGTTTCCAAACTGCTCTTTCAAAAGGAAGCTTCAAGTCCGTGAGTTGAATGCACTCATCACAAAGAAGTTTCTGAGAATGCTTCCGTCTAGTTTTTATATGAAGTTATTTCCTTTTCCAACATAGGCCTCAAAGCGCTGCAAATAACTACTGGCAGATTTTACCAAAAGAGTGTTTTTCAAACTGCTCTTTTCAAAGCAAGGTTCAAGTCTTTGTGTTGAATGCACTCATCGGAAAGAAGTTTCTGAGAATGCTTCTGTCTAGTTCTTACGTGAAGATATTTCCTTTTCCAGCTTAGGCCTCAAAGCGCTCCAAATAAACACTTGCAAGTTCTACAAAAGGCGTGTTTCAAAAGATTTCTATCAAAAGGAACGTTCAAGTCTGTGAGTTGAATTCACTCATCACACAGAAGTTTCTGAGAATGCTTCTGTCTAGTTTTTATGTGAAGACATTTCCTTTTCCAGCATAGGCCTCAGAACGCTCCAAATATCCACTTGCAGATTCCACAAAAAGAGTGTTTCAAAACTGTTCTACCAAAAGGAAGGTTCATCTCTGTGAGTTGAATGAAGGCATCGTGAAGAACTTTCTGAGAATGCCTCTCTGTACTTTTTAGGTGAAGATATTCCATTTCCCAGCACAGGCCTCGAAGTGCTACAAATAACAACTTGCAGACTTTACCAAAAGCGTGTTTCAAAACTGCTCTTTCTATAGGTAAGTTCAAGTCTGAGAGTTGAATGCACTCAACACAAAGAAGTTTCTGAGAATGCTTCTGTTCAGTTTTTATGTGAAGATATTTCCTTTTCCAGCAGAGGCCTCAAACGGCTCCAAATATCCACTTGCAGATTCTACAAAAAGAGTTTTTCCAAACTTCTCTATCAATTAGTAGGTTCAACTCTGTGAGTTGAATGCACTCATCACAAAGAAGTTTCTGACAATGCTTCTCACTAGTTTTCATGTGAAGATATTTCCTTTTCCGACATAGGCCTCAAGATGCTCCGAATAAACACTTGCAGATTCTACAAACTTAATGCTTCAAAACTGTTCTATCAAAAGGAACTTTCAAGTCTGTCCCTTAAATGCACTCATCACAAAGAAGTTTCTCAGAATGCTTCCGTCTAGTTTTTAGGTGAAGAGATTTCATTTCCCAGCATAGGCCTCAAAGCGCTCCAAATATCCACTTGCAGATTCTACAAAAAGAGTGTTTCCAAACTGCTCTTTCAAAAGGAAGCTTCAAGTCTCTGTGTTGAGTGCACTCATCACAAAGAAGTTTCTGAGAATGCTTCCGTCTAGTTTTTATATGACGATATTTCCTTTTCCAACATAGGCCTCAAAGCGCTCCAAATAAACCCTTGCAGATTCTACAAAAGGAGTGTTTCAAAACTTTTCTATCAAAAGGAACGTTCAAGTCTGTGAGTTGAATGCGCTCATCACACAGAAGTTTCTCAGAATGCTTCTGTCTAGTTTTTAGTTGAAGATATTTCATTTCCCGGCATAGGCCTCAAAGCGCTCTAAATATCCACTTGCAGTTTCTACAAAAAGAGTGTTTCAAAACTGGTCTTTCAAAGGGAAGCTTCAAGTCTGTGAGTTGAATGCCCTCATCACAAAGGAGTTGCTGAGAATGCTTCCATCTAGTTTTTATATGAAGATATTTCCTTTTCCAACATAGGTCTGAAAGCGGTTGAAATAAACACTTGCAGATTCTACAAAAGTAGTGTTTCAAAACTGTTCTATCAAAAGGAACGTTCAAGTCCGTGAGCCGAATGCACTCATCACACAGTAGTTTCTTAGAATCCTTCTTTCTAGTTTTTAGGTGAAGATATTTCATTTCCCAGCATAGGCCTCATTGCGCTCCAAATATCTACTTGCAGATTCTATTAAAAGAGTATTTGAAAACTGCTCTTTCAAGAGGGACGTTCAGGTCTGTGAGTTGAATGCACCCATCACAAAGATGTTTCTGAGAATGATTCTGTCTAGTTGTTATATGATGATATTTCCTTTTCCAGCTTATGTCTCTAAGCGCTCCGAATAAACACTTGCAGATTCTGCAAAAGGAGTGTTTCCAATCTGTTCTATCAAAAGAAACGTTCAAGTCTGTGAGTGGAATGCACTCATCACACAGAAGTTTCTGAGAATGCTTCTGTCTTGTTTTTAGGTGAAGATATACCTTTTCCCAGCGTAGGCCTCAAAGCGTTCCAAATATCCACTTGCAGATTCTACAAAAAGAGGTTTTCAAAACTGCTCTTTCAAAAGGAGCGTTCAAGTCTGTGAGTGGAATGCACTCAACACAAAGAAGTTTCTGAGAACGTTCCATCTAGTTTTCATCTGCATGTATTTCCTTTTCCACTAGATGTCGCAGTCGCTCCAAATATCTCCTTGCAGAAATTACAAAAAGAGTATTTCCAAGCTACTCTATCAAAAGTCAGTTTCTTCTCTGGGAGTTGAATGCAGGCATCGCTAAGAAGTTTCTGCGAATGCTTCTGTCTAGTTTTAAGCTGAAGATATTTCCTTTTCAAGCATAGGCTTCAAGGCGCTCCAAATATCCACTTGCAGATTGTACAAAAAGTGTGTTTCCGAGTTCCTCTTTCAAAAGGAAGTTTGAAGTCTGTGAGTTGAATGCACTCATCACACAGTAGTTTCTGAGAATCCTTCTGTCTAGTTTTTTGGTGAAGATATTTCATTTCCCAGCGTAGGCCTCATTGCGCTCCAAATATCCACTAGCAGTTTCTACAAAAAGAGTGTTTAAAAATTGCTCTTTCAAAAGAAAGGTTCAAGTCTGTAAGTTGAATGCACTCATCACAAAGTAGTTTCTGAGAAGGCTTCTGTCTAGTTGTTATGTGAAGTTATTTCCTTTTCCAGCATATGCCTCAAAGCGCTCAGAATAAACACTTGCAGATTCTACAATAGGAGTGTTTCCAAACTGTTCTATCGAAAGGAATGTTCAAGTCTGTGAGTTGATGCACTCATCACACAGAAGTTTCTGAGAATGCTTCTATCTAGTTTTTAGGTGAAGATATATCTTTTCTCAGCATAGGCCTCAAAGCGCTCCAAATATCCACTTGCAGATTCTACACAAAGAGTGTTTCAAAACTGCTCTTTCAAAAGGAACGTTCAAGTCTGTGAGTTGAATGCACTTAACACAAAGAACTTTCTGAGTACGATTCTGTCTAGTTGTTATGTGAAGATGTTTCCTTTTCCAGCCTAGGCCTCTATGCGCTCGAAATAAACATTTGCAGATTCTACAAAACGAGTGTTTCAAAACTGTTGTATCAAAAGGAACGTTCAAGTCTTTGAGGTGAATGCACTCACCACACAGTAGTTTCTGAGAATCCTTCTGTCTAGTTTTTAGGTGAAGATATTTCATTTCCCAGCATAGGCCTCAGTGCGCTCCAAATATACACTATCAGAATCAACAAAAAGAGTGTTTCAAAACTAATCTTTCAAAAGAATGGTTCAAGTCTGTGAGTTGAAGGCACTCATCACAAAGAAGTTTCTGAGAATGCTTCTGTGTAGCTCTTCTGTGAAGATATTTCTTTTTCCAGCATAGGCCTCAAAGCCCTTCAAATAAACACTTGCAGATTTTACAAAAAGAGTGTTACAAAGCTGGTATATCAAAAGGAACGTTCGGGTCTGTGAGTTGAATGCACTAATCACACACAAATTTCTGAGAATGCTTCTGTCTAGTTCTTATGTGAAGATATTTCCTTTTCCAGCATAGACCTGAGAGCGGTCCAAATATCCACTTGCAGATTCTACAAAAAGAGTGTTTCAAAACTGCTCTTTGAAGAGGAACGTTCAAGTCCGTGAGTTGCACTCACTCCTCAGAAAGTTTTCTGAGAATGTTCTATCTAGTTTTCATCTGCATGTACTTCCTTTTCCACTAGATGTCGCAGTCGCTCCAAATATCCTCTTGCAGAAATTACAGAAAGAGTGTTTCCATACTACTCGATCAAAAGTCAGTTTCAACTCTGTGAGTTGAATGCACGCATCGCAAAGAAGTTTCTGCGAATGCTTCCTTCTAGTTTTTTGCTGAAGATATTTCATTTTCCAGCATCGGCTTCAAGGCCCACCAAATATCCACTTGCAGATTGTACAAAAAGAGTATTTCAAAAGTCCTCTTTCAAAAGGAAGGTTGAAGTCTGTGAGTTGAATGCACTTATCAAACAGAAGTTTCCTAGAATGCTTCTGTCTGGTTTTTACCTGAAGACATTTTCTTTTCCAGCATAGGCCTCAAAGCGCTCCAAATATCCACTTGCAGTTTCTACAAAAAGAGTGTTTCAAAACTGTTCTATCAAAAGAAAGGTTCAACACTGTGAGTAGAATGCACTCATCAGAAAGAAGTTTCTGAGAATGCTTCTGTCTAGTTCTTACGTGAAGATATTTCCTTTTCCAGCTTAGGCTTCAAAGCGCTCCAAATGAACACTTGCAAATTCTACAAAAGGAGTGTTTCAAAAGAGTTCTATCAAAAGCAACGTTCAAGTCTGTGAGTTGAATGCACTTATCAAACAGAGGTTTCCTAGAATGCTTCTGTCTGGTTTTTATCTGAAGACATTTTCTTTTCCAGCGTAGGCCTGAAAGCGCTCCAAATATCCACTTGCTGATTCTACAAAAAGAGTGTTTCAAAACTGTTCTATCAAAAGGAAGGTTCAACACTGTGAGTAGAATGCACTCATCACAAAGAAGTTTCTGAGAATGCTTCTGTCTAGTTTGTATGTGAAGATATTTCCTTTTCCAACATAGGCCTCAAAGCGCTCCAAAGAATCTCTTGCAGATTCTACAAAAGGAGTGTTTCAAAACTGTTCTGTCGAGAGGAACGTTCACGTCTGTGAGTTGAATGCACTCATCACACAGAAGTTTCTGAGAATGCTTCTGTCTAGTTTTTATGCGAAGATATTTCCTTTTCCAGCATAGACCTCAAAGCATTCCAAATATCCACTTGCAATTCTAAAAAAATAATGTTTCAAAACTCCTATTTCTGAAAGTTCAACGATGTTAGTTGAATGCACACATCACAAAGATGTTCCGGAAAATGCTTCTCTCTCGTTTTTATGTGAATATATTTCCTTTTCCAGCATAGCCCTCAAAGCGCTCCAAATATCCCCTTGCAGATATTTCAAAAAGAGTGTTTCAAAACTGTTCTATCGAAAGGAAGGTTCATCACTGTGAGTTGAATGTACACATAAGAAAGAAGTTCTGAGAATGCTTCTGTCTAGTTTTTATTTGAAGATATATTGTTTTCCAGCATATACCTAAAAGCTCTCCCAATATCCACTTGCAGAATGTTCAAAAAGAGTGTTTCTAAACTGTTCTACCAAAAGGAATGTTCACCTCTGTGAGTTGAATGCACACATCACAAAGAAGTTCCTGAGAATGCATCTGTCGAATTTTTATGTTAAGATGTTTCCTATTCCACCATAGGTGTCAAAGAGGTCCAAATATCCACTTGCAGATCCTACAAAAAGGGTCTTTCATACTGATCTATCATAAAAAGGTTTCAACTCTGTGAGCTGCATGAACGCATCACAAATTAGTTTCTGATAATGCCTCTGTCAAGTTTTTAAGTGAAGATATTTGCTTTTCAAGCGTAGGCCTCAAAGCGCTCCAAATATACACTTGCAGATTCTACAAAAAGAATGTTTCAAAACTGATCTATCAAGAGGGAGATTCAACTATGTGAGTTGAATGCACAAGTCACAAAGTTGTTTCTGAGAATGCTTCTGTCTAGTTTTCATGTGAAGATATTTCCTTTTCCAATGTAGGCCTCAAAGCGCTCCAAATATCCACTTCAATATTCTACAAAAAGAGTGTTTCAAAACTCCTCTCTCAAAAGAAAGTTTCAACTCTGTGAGCTGAATGCAAACATCAGAAAGTAGTTTCTGAAAATCCTTCTTTCTAGATTTCATGTGAAGATATTTCCTTTTCCAGTATAGGCCTCAAACCACTCCAAATATGCACTTCTATATTCTACAAAGTGTGTGTTTGAAAACTTCTCTATCAAAAGGAAGGTTCACCCCCTTATGCTGAATGCATACATCACAAAGTAGTTTCTGAGAATTCTTCTGTCTAGTTTTTATGTGAAGATACTTCCTTTTCAAGCGTAGGCCTCAAACCACTCCAAGTATGCTCTTCTATATTCTACAAAAAGTATGTTTGAAAACTTTTCTATCAAAAGGAAGGTTCACCAATTAACCTGAGTGCACACATTGCAAAGGAGTTTCTCAGAATTCTTCTGTCTAGTTTTTATGTGAAGATGTTTCCTTTTCCAGCATAGGCCTCAATGTGCTCCAAATATCCACTTGCAGATTCTCCAAAAAGGGTGTTAAGAAACTGCTCTATCAAAAGAAATGTTCAACTGTGTTAGTTGAATGCACACATCACAAAGGAGTTTCTGACAATGCTTCTATCTAGGTTTTATGTGAAGATGTTTCCTTTTCCTGTGTGGTCCTCAAATCGACCCAAATATCCACTTGCAGATTCTACAAAAAGAGTGTTTCAAACTGCTCTATGAAAAGGAAGGTTCAACTCTTTGAGTTGAATGCACACATCACAAAGTAGTTCCTGACAATGCTTCCTTCTACTTTTTATGTGAAGATGTTTCCTTTACCAACATAGGCCTCAAAGCGCTCCAAATATCCATTGGCAGATTGTACAAAAAGAGTATTTCAAAACCGCTCTATCAAAAGAAAGGTTCAATTCTATGAGCTGAATGCACACATCACAAAGTAGTTCCCGACAATGTTTCTGTGTAGTTTTTATGTGAAGATATTTCCTTTAGCGGCATAGTCCTCAAAGCGCTCAATATATCCGTTGCAGATTCTACAAAAAGAGTGCTTCAAAACTCCTCTATCAAACAGAATGTTCAACTCTGTGAGTTGAATGGACACATCACAAAGAAGTTTCTCAGAATGCTTCCATCTAATTTTTTTGCAAAGATATTTCCTTTTCCAGGCTAGGCCTCAAATCTCTCCAAATATCCACTTGTAGATCCTAAAAAATGAGTGTTTCTAAACTGCTCTATCAAAAGGAAGTTTCCATCCTGTGAGTTGAGTACGCACATCTCAAAGAAGTTTCTGAGAATGCTTCTCTCTAGTTTTTATGTGAAGATATTTCCTTTTCCACCATAGGCCTCAAAGCACTCCAATTATTGACTTGCAGAGTATACAAAAAGAGTGTTTCAAAACTGTTCTATCAAAAGATAGATTCAACTATGTGAGTTGAATGCACACATCACAAAGATGTTTCTGAGAATGCTTCTGTTTGGTTTTTATGTGAAGATATTTCCTTTTCCAGCATAGGCCTCAAAGCACTCCATTATCCACTTGCAGATTCTACAAATGAGTGTTTCAAAACTGCTCTATCAAAAGTAAGGTTCAACTCTGTGTGTTGAATGCCCACTTCAGAAAGAGGTTTCTGTGAATGCTTCTTTCTAGTTTTTATGTGAAGATATTTCCCTTTCCAGCAAAGGCCTCAAACCGCTCCAAATATCCACTTACAGACTCTACAAAAAGCATATTTCGAAACTGCTCTATCAAAAGAAATGTTCAACACTTTGAGTAGAATGCACACATCACAAAGAAGTTCCTGAGAATGCTTCTGTCTATTTTTAATGTGAAGATATTTCCTTTTCCACATAGGCTCAATGCGCTCCAAATATCCAGTTGCAGATTCTACAAAAAGTGTGTTTCAATAATGCTCTATCAAAAGGAAAGTTCATCGCTGTGAGCCGAATGCACACATCAGAAAGAAGTTTCTGAGAATGCTTCTGTCTAGGTTTTATGGGATCATTCTTCGTTTTCCACCTTAGGCCTCAAACCACTCCAAATATCCACTAGCGGCCTCCACATAAGAGTGTTTTGATACTGCTCTATAAAAAGCAAGGTTCAAATCTGTGAGTTGAATGCCCACATCACAAAGAAGTTTCTGATTTTCTTGTAAATTTGTTTGAGTTAATTGTATGTTCTGGATATTAGCCATTTTTCATATGAGTAGATTTCGAAAATTTTCTCCCAATTTACAGGTTGCCTGTTCACTCTGGTTGTTGTTTCTTTTGCTGTGTAGGAGCTCTTTCGTTTTATTAGATCCCATTTGACAAGTTTGGCTTTTGTTGCCATTGCTTTTGGTGTTTTACACACGAAGTCCTTGCCCATGCCTATGTCCTGAATGGTAATGCCTAGGTTTTCCTCTAGGGTTTTTGTGGTTTTAGGTCTTACGTTTAAGTCTTTAATCCATCTTGAATTGACTTTTGTATAAGATGTAAGGAAGCGATCCAGTTTCAGCTTTCTACATTTGACTAGCCAGTATTCCCAGCACCATTTATTAAATAGGGAATCCTTTCCCCATTGCTTGTTTTTCTCAGGTTTGTCAAAGATCAGATAGTTGTAGATATGCAGTTTTATTTCTGACGGCTCTGTTCTGTTCCATTGATCTATATCTATGTTTTGCTACCAGTACCATGCTATTTTGGTTACTGTAAACTTGTAGCATTATTTGAAGTCAGGTAGTGTGATGCCTCCAGCTTTCTTCTTTTGGCTTAGGAGTGACTTGGTGATGAAGGCTCTTTTTTGGTTCCATATGAACTTTAAAGTAGTTTTTTCCAATTCTGTGAAGAAAATCATTGGTAACTTGATGGGGATGGCATTTAATCTGTAAATTACCTTGGACAGTATAGCCATTTTCACGATATTGATTCTTTCTACCCATGAGCATGGAATGTTCTTCCATTTGTTTGTATCCTTTTGTATTTCCTTGAGCAGTGGTTTGTAGTTCTCCTTGAAGATGTCCTGCACGTCCCTTATAAGTTGGATCCCTAAGTATTTTATTCTCTTTGAAGCAATTGTGAATGAGAGTGCACTCATGATTTGGCTCTCTGTTTGTCTGTTGCTGGTGTATAAAAATGCTTGTGATTTTTGTACATTGATTTTTTATCCTCAGACTTTGCTGAAGTTGCTTATCAGCTTAAGGAGATTTTGGGCTGAGTTGATGGGATTTTCTAGATATATAATCATATCATCTACAAACGGGGACAATTTGACTTCCTCTTTTCCTAATTGAATTCCCATTATTTCCTTCTCCTGCCTAATTGCCCTGGCCAGAACTTCCAACACTATGTTGAATAGGACTGGTGAGAGAGGGCATCCCTGTCTTGTGCCAGTTTTCAAAGGGAATGCTTCCAGTATTTGCCCATTCAGTATAATATTGGCTGTGGGTTTGTCATAGAAAGCTCTCATTATTTTGAGATATGTCCCATCAGTACCTAATTTATTGAGAGTTTTTAGCATGAAGAGTTGTTGAATTTTGTCAAAGGCCTTTTCTGCGTCTATTAAGATAATCATGTGGTTTTTGTCTTTGGTTCTGTTTATATGCTGGATTACATTTATTGATTTGCATATATTGAACAAGCCTTGCATCCCAGAGATGAAGCCCACTTGATCATGGTGGATAAGATTTTTGATGTGCTGCTGGATTCTCTTTGCCAGTATTTTATTGAGGATATTTGCATCAATGTTCATCAAGTATATTGGTCTCAAATTCCCTTTTTTTGGTTGTGTCTCTGCTCAGCTTTGGTATCAGGATGATGCTGGCCTCGTAAAATGAGTTAGGGAGGATTCCCTCTTTTTCTATCGATTGGAATAGTTTCAGAAGGAATGGTACCAGTTCCTCCTTCTACCTCTGGTAGAATTTGGCTGTGAATGCATCTGGTCCTGGACTCTTTTTGGTTGGTAAGCTATTGATTATTGCCAGAATTTCAGAGCCTGTTATTGGTCTATTCAGAGATTCAACTTCTTCTTTGTTTAGTCTCGGGAGAGTGTATGTGTCATGGAATTTACCCATTTCTTCTAGATTTTCTAGTTTATTTTCAAAAGGTATTTTTTGTATTCTCTGATGGTAGTTTGTATTTCTGTGGGATCCGTGGTGAAATCCCCTTTATCATTTTTTATTACATCTATCTTATTCTTCTCTCTTTTTTTCTTTATTAGTCTTGCTAGCGGTCTATCAATTTTGTTGATCCTTTCAAAAAACCAGCTCCTGGATTCCTTAAATTTTTGAAGTGTTTTTTGTGTCTCTATTTCCTTCGGTTCTGCTCTGATTTTAGTTATTTCTTGCCTTCTGCTAGCTTTTGAATGTGTTTGCTCTTGCTTTTCTAGTTCTTTTAATTATGATGTTAGGGTGTCAATTTTGGATCTTTCCTGCTTTCTCTTATGGGCATTTAGTGCTATAAATTTCCCTCTACCCACTGCTTTGAATGCATCTCAGAGATTCTGGTATGTTGTGTCTTTGTTCTTGTTGGTTTCAAATAACACCTTTATTTCTGCCTTCATTTTGTTATGTACCCAAGTCATTCAGGAGCAGGTTGTTCAGTTTCCATGTAGTTGAGCAGTTTTGAGTGAGATTCTTAATCCTGAGTTCTAGTTTGATTGCAGTGTGACCTGAGAGATAGTTTGTTATAATTTCTGTTCTTTTACATTTGCTGAGGAGAGCTTTACTTCCAAGTTTGTGGTCAATTTTGAAATAGGTGTGGTGTAGTGCTAAAAATATGTATACTCTGTTGATTTGGGGTGGAGTTTTCTGTAGATGTCTATTAAGTCTGCTTGGTGCAGAGCTGAGTTCAATTGCTGGGTATCCTTGTTGAGATTCTGTCTCATTGATCTGTCTAATGTTGACAGTGAGATGTTAAAGTCTCCCATTAATAATGTGTGGGAGTCTAAGTCTCATTGTAGGTCCCTCAGGACTTGCTTTATGAATCTGGGTGCCCCTGTATTAGGTGCTGATATATTTAGGATAATTAGCTCCTCTTGTTGAATTGATCCCTTTACCATTATGCAAAGGTTTTTGTATCTTTTGACCTTCATTGGTTTAAAGTCTGATTTTTCAGAGACTGGGATTGCAACCCCTGCCTTTTTTTGCTTTCCATTTGCTTGGTAGATTTTCCTCCATCCTTCTATTTTGAGCCTTTCTGTGTCTCTGCACATGAGATTTGTTTCCAGAATACAGCACACTGATGGGTCTTGAATCTTTATCCAATTTACCAGTCTGCATCTTTTAATTGGAGCATTTAGTCACCCATCAAAAAAGAGTGGGCAAAGGACATGAACTGACACTTCTCAAAAGTAGACTTTTATGCAGCCAAAAAACACATGAAAAAATGTTCACCATCACTGGCCATCAGAGAAAAGCAAATCAAAACCAAAATGAGATATCATCTCACACCAGTTAGAATGGCAATCATTAAAAAGTCAGGAAACAAATGGTGCTGGAGAGGATGTGGAGAAATAGGAGCACTTTTACACTGTTGTTGGGACTGTAAACAAGTTCAACCATCGTGGAAGTCAGTGTGGGGATTCCTCAGGGATCTAGAACCAGAAATACCATTTGACGCAGCTATCAAATTGCTGGGTGTATACACAAAGGACTATAAATCATGCTGCTATAAAAACACATGCACACATAGTTTTATTGTGGCATTATTCACAATAGGAAAGACTTGGAACCAATCCAAATGTCCAACAATGATAGATTGGATTAAGAAAATTTGGCACATATACACCATGGAATACTATGCATCCATGAAAAATGATGAGTTCATGTCCTTTGTAGGGACATGGGTGAAATTGGAAATCATTATTCTCAGTAAACTATCACAAGAACAAAAACTAAAACAACACATATTCACACTCATGGGTGGGAATTGAACAATGAGAACACATGGACACAGGAAGGGGAACATCACACTCTGGGGACTGTTGTGTGGTGGGGGGAGGTGGATGTGATAGCATTGGGAGATATACCTAAAGCCAGATGAAGATTTAATGGGTGCAGCACACCAGGATGGGACATGTATACATATGGAACTAACATGCACATTGTGCACATGTACCCTAAAACTTAAAGTATCATAATAATAAATAAAAAAGAGAAGTTTCTGAGAATGCTTCTGACTAGTTTTTAAGTGAAGATATTTCCTTTTCCAGCATAGGCCTCAAACGGCTCGAAATATCCAACTGCAGATTCTACAAACATAGTGTTTCAAAACTGCTCTATCAAAAGGAAGGTTCAACTCTGTGAATTGAATGCACACATCAAATAGAAGTTTCTGGGAATGCTTCTGTCTAGGTTTTATGTGAACATATTTCCTATTCCAGCATAGGCCTCAAAGCACTCCAAATATCCACTTGCAGATTGTACAAAAAGAGTGCTTCAAAACTGCTCTATCAAAAGGAAGGTTCAACACTGTGAGCTGAGTGCACATATCAAAAACAAGTTTCTGAGAATGCGTCTGTCTAATTTTTATGCTAGATATTTCCTTTTACAGCATAGGCCTCAAAGCGCTCCAGATATCCACTTTCATATTCTACAAACAGAGTGTTTCAAAACTGCTCTATCATAAGGAAGGTTCAACCCTGTGAGTTGAACGCACACATCACAAATAAGATTCTCAGAATGATTCTGTCTAGTTTTTATGTAAAGATATTTCCTTTTCCACCATAGGCCTCAAAGCGCTCCAAATATCAACATGCAGATTCTACAAAAAGAGTGTTTCAAAACTGCTCTAACAAAAGAAAGGCTCAAGTCTGTGAGTTGAATGCACACGCAACAAAGAAGTTTCTGAGAATGCTTCTGACTAGTTTTTATGTGAAGATATTTCCTTTTCCAACATAAGCATTCAAACGGTCCAAATATCCACTTGCGCATACTTCAAAAAAAGTGTTTCAAATTGCTCTATCAAAAGGAAGGTTGAACAATGAGAGTTGAATGCACACCTCACAGAGAAGCTCCTGAGAATGCTTCTGTCTAGTTTTTATGTGAAAATATTTCCTTTTCCATCATAGGCCTCAAAGAGCTCCAAATATCCACTTGCAGATGCTACAAATGAGTTTTTCAAAAGTGCTCTATCAAAAGGAAGGTTCAACTCTGTGAGTTGAATGCACACATCACAAAGAAGTTTCTGAGTATGCTTCTGTCTAGTTTTTATGTGAAGATATTTCCTTTTCCAGCATAGGCCTCAAAGCGCTCCAAATATTCACTGGCAGATTCTACAAAAAGAGTGTTTCAAAACTGTTCTATCAATAGGAAGGATCAACTCTGTGTGCTCAATGCACACATCAAAAAGAAGATCCTCAGAATGCTTCAGTCTAGTTTTTATATGAAGATATTTCCTTTTTCAGCATAGGCCTCAAAATGCTCCAAAATACCCACTTGTAGATTCTACAAAAAGAGTGTTTCAAAACTAGTCGATCAAAAGGAAGGTTCAACTCTGTGAGGTGAAGGCACATATCACAAAGAAGTTTCTGAGAATGCCTTTGTCTAGTTTTTATGTGAAGATATTTCCTTTTCCAGCATAGGAATGAAAGCGGTCAAAATACCAAATTGCAGATTCTACAAAAAGAGTGTTTCAAAACTGATCTATCAAAAGGAATGTTTAACTGTCTGAGTTGAAAGCACGTATCACAAAGAAGTTCCTGAAAATGTTTCTGTCTAATTTTTATGTGAAGATATTTCCTTTTAAACCATAGGCCACAATGCACTCAAAATATCCACTTGCATATTCTACAAAAAGATTGTTTGAAAACTGTTCTATCAAAAGGAAAGTTCAATTCTTTGAGTTCAATGCGCACATGACAAATAAGTTTCTGAGGATGCTTCTGTCTAGTTTTTATGTGAAGATATTTACTTTTCCAGCATAGGCCTGAAAGGGCTCTAAATATACATTTTCCGATTCTTCAAAAAGAATGTTTCTTTTTTTTTTTTATTCTTTTTTTTATTTTTATTTTTATTTTTTTATTTTATTATTATTATTATTATTATTATTATACTTTAGGTTTTATGGTACATGTGCGCAATGTGCAGGTAAGTTACATATGTATACATGTGCCATGCTGGTGCGCTGCACCCACCAACTCGTCTTCTAGCATTAGGTATATCTCCCAATGCTATCCCTCCCCCCTCCCCCCACCCCACAACAGTCCCCAGAGTGTGATGTTCCCCTTCTTGTGTCCATGTGTTCTCATTGTTCAATTCCCACCTATGAGTGAGAATATGCGTTGTTTGGTTTTTTGTTCTTGCGATAGTTTACTGAGAATGATGATTTCCAATTTCATCCATGTCCCTACAAAGGACGTGAACACATCATTTTTTACGGCTGCATAGTATTCCATGGTGTATATGTGCCACATTTTCTTAATCCAGTCTATCATTGTTGGACATTTGGGTTGGTTCCAAGTCTTTGCTATTGTGAATAATGCCGCAATAAACATATGTGTGCATGTGTCTTTATAGCAGCATGATTTATAGTCCTTTGGGTATATACCCAGTAATGGGATGGCTGGGTCAAATGGAATTTCTAGTTCTAGATCCCGGAGGAATCGCCACGCTGACTTCCACAATGGTTGAACTAGTTTACAGTCCCACCAACAGTGTAAAAGTGTTCCTGTTTCTACACATCCTCTCCAGCACCTGTTGTTTCCTGACTTTTTAATGATTGCCATTCTAACTGGTGTGAGATGGTATCTCATTGTGGTTTTGATTTGCATTTCTCTGATGGCCAGTGATGGTGAGCATTTTTTCATGTGTCTTTTGGCTGCATAAATGTCTTCTTTTGAGAAGTGTCTGTTCATGTCCTTCACCCACTTTTTGATGGGGTTGTTTGTTTTTTTCTTGTAAATTTGTTGGAGTTCATTGTAGATTCTGGATATTAGCCCTTTGTCAGATGAGTAGGTTGTGAAAATTTTCTCCCATTTTGTAGGTTGCCTGTTCACTCTGATGGTAGTTTCTTTTGCTGTGCAGAAGCTCTTGAGTTTAATTAGATCCCATTTGTCAATTTTGGCTTTTGTTTCCATTGCTTTTGGTGTTTTAGACATGAAGTCCTTGCCCATGCCTATGTCCTGAATGGTAATGCCTAGGTTTTGTTCTAGGGTTTTTATGGTTTTAGGTCTAACATTTAAGTCTTTAATCCATCTTGAATTGATTTTTGTATAAGGTGTAAGGAAGGGATCCAGTTTCAGCTTTCTACATATGGCTAGCCAGTTTTCCCAGCACCATTTATTAAATAGGGAATCCTTTCCCCATTGCTTGTTTTTCTCAGGTTTGTCAAAGATCAGATACTTGTAGATATGTGGCATTATTTCTGACGGCTCTGTTCTGTTCCATTGATCTATATCTCTGTTTTGGTACCAGTACCATGCTGTTTCGGTTACTGTAGCCTTGTAGTATAGTTTGAAGTCAGGTAGTGTGATGCCTCCAGCTTTGTTCTTTAAAAAAAAAAAAAAAAAAAAAAGGATGTTTCAAGACTGCTCTATAAAAAGGAAGGTTTAAGTCTGTGAGTTGAATGCACACCTCACAAAGAAGTTACTGACAATGCTTCTGTCTCGTTTTTATGTGAAGATATTTCCTTTTCCAGTACAGGCCTCAAAGCACTCCAAATATCTACTGGCAGATTCTACAAAAAGAGTGATTCAAAACTGCTCTGTGAAAAGGAAGTTCCAGCTCTGTGAGTTGAATGCACACATCACAAAGAAGTTCCTGAGAATGTTTCTATCTAGTTTTTCTGTGAAGATATTTCCTTTTACAGCATAGCCCTCAAAGCGATCTAAATATCCACTTGAAGATTCTACAAAAAGAGTGTTTCAAAACTGCTCTATAAAAAGGAAGGTTCAACTCTGTGAGGTGGATGCACACATCACAAAGAAGTTTCTCAGAATTATTCTGTCTAGTTTTTATGTGAAGATATTTCCTTTTCCAGCATGGGCCTCAAAGCTCCAAAAATATCCACTGGCAGATTCTACAAAAACAATGATACAAAACTGCACTATCAAAACAAAAGTTCAACTCTGTGAGTTAAATGCACACATCACAAAAAAGTTTCGGAAAATGCTTCTGTCTAGTATTTATGTGAAGATATTTCCTTTTCCAGCATAGGCGTCAAAGCGCTCCAAATATCCACTGGCAGATTCTACAAAAAGAGTGCTTCAAAACTGCTTTATCAAAGGAAGGTTCAACTCTGTGAGTTGAATGCCCACATCACAAAGATGATCCTGAGAATACTTCCGTGTAGTTTTTATGTGAGGAAATTTCCTTTTCCAGCATAGTCCTCAAAGTGCTCCAAATATACACTTGCAGTTTCTCCAAAAAGAATGTTTCAAAACTGCTCTATCCAAAGGAAAGTTCAACTCTGTGAGTTGAATGCACACCTCCCAAAGAATTTTGTAAGGATACTTCTGTCTAGGTTTTAGGTGAAGATATATCTTTTTCCAGCACAGGCCTCAAAGTGCTCAAATATCCATTGGCAGATTCTACAAAAAGGGTGAACAAAAGGAAGGTAACAAAAAGAAGGTTCAAGTTTGTGTGTTAAGTGCACAGATCACAAAGAAGCTTCTGAGAATGCCTCTGTCTGGTTTTTATGTGAAGATAATTTCTTTTCCAGCAGAGGCCTCAAAGCGTTCCAGATATCCACTTGCAGATTCCAGAAAAAGAGTGTTTGAAAACTGCTCTATCAAAAAGAATGTCCAATTCCGTGAGTTGAATACAAACATCACAAAGATGTTTCTGAGAATGCTTCTGTCTGGTTTTTATGTGAAAATATTTCCTTTTCCAGTATAGACCTCAAAGCACTCCAAATACCAACTGGCAGATTCTACAAAAAGAGGGATTCAAAAATGCTCTATCAAAAGGAAGGTCCAACTCTGTGAGGTGGATGCACACATCAGAAAATAGTTTCTCAGAATTATTCTATCTAGTTTTTATGTGAAGATATTTCCTTTTCCAGCATGGGCCTCAAAGCTCCCAAATATTCACTGGAAGATTCTACAAAAAGAGTGATTCAAAACAGCGCTATCAAAACAAAGGTACAAATCTGTGAGTTAAATGCACACATCACAAAGAAGTTTCTGAGAATGCTTCTCTCTAGTATTTATGTGAAGATATTTCTTTTTCCAGCATAGGCATCAAAGCGCTCCAAATATTGACTTTCAGATTCTACAAAAAAGTGTTTCACAACTGCTATATCAAAAGGAAGGCTCAACCCGGTGAGTTGAATGCACACATCACAAAGAAGTTTTTGAGAGTGCTTCTGTCTAATTTTTATGTGAAGACATTTCCTTTTCCAGCCTAGGCATCAACACTCTCCAAATGTCCACTTGCAGATTCTACAAAAAATTGTTTCAAAACTGCTCTATCTAAAGGAAGTTTCAACTCTGTGAGTTAAATGCACACATCACAAAGAAGTGTCTGAGAATGCTTCTGTCTAGTTTTTATGTGAAGATTTTTTCTTTTCCAGCATATGCCACAAAGCTTTCCAAGTATCCACTTGCCGATTCTACAAAAAGATTGTTTCAAAATTGCTCTATCAAAAGGAAGGTTCAACTCTATGAGTTGAATGTGCACATCGCATAGAAGTTTCTGAGAATCCTTCTGTCTAGTTTTTACGTGAAGATATTTCCTTTTCCAGCATAGACCTCAAAGAGCTCCAAATATCCAGTGGCAGATTCAACAAAAAGAGTGTTTCAAAAATGCTCTGTGAAAAAGAAAGTTCAACTCTGTTAATTGAATGCACTCATCACAAAGTAGTTTCTGAGAATGCTTCTGTCTTGTTTTTATTTGAACATATTTCCTTTTCCAGCATGTGCCTCAAAGCGCCGCAAATATCCACTGGCAGATTCCACAAAAAGATTGTTTCACACCTGCTCTATCAAAGGGAAGGTTCAACTCTGTGAGATGAAGGTGTGCATCACATAGAAGTGTCTGAGAATGCTTCTGTCTAGTTTTTATGTTTAGATATTTCCTTTTCCAGCATAGGCCTCAAAGTGCTCCAAGTATCCAATTGCAGATTCTCCAAAAAGACTGTTTCAAAACTGCTCTATCAAAAGAAAGCTTCAACCCTGTGAGTTGAGTGTGCACAACACAAAGAAGTTTCAGAGCATGGTTCTGTCTAATTTTTATGTGAAGACATTTTCTTATCCAGTGTAGGCCTCAAAGGGCTCCAAATATCCACTTTCAGATCCTACAAAAACAGTGTTTCAAAACTGCTCTATCAAAAGGAAGGTTCATCTGTGTGGGATGAATGCACCCATCACAAAGAAGTTTCTTACAATTCTTCTGTCTCATATTTATGTGAAGATATTTCCTTTTCAAGAATTGGCCTCAAAGAGTTCCAAATATCCACTTGCAGGTTCTACAAAGAGAGAGTTTCAAAAGTGCTCTATCAAAAGATAGGTTCAATTGTGTGAGTTGAATTCACACATTACAAAGAAGTTTCTCAGAATGCTTCGGTTTAGTTTTTATGTGAATATATTTCCTTTTCCACCGTAGGCAGCAAAGGCCTCCAAATATCCACTTGCAGATTCTATAAAAAGAGGCTTTCAAAACTGCTCTATCAAAAGATAGGTTGAAGGCTGTGAAAAGAATGCACAGAACACAAATAAGTTTCTCGGAATGTTTTTGTGTAGTTCTAATGTGAAGATTTTTTTTTCCTCAATTGGCCTCAAAGAGCTCCAATTATTCACTTTCATATTCTACAAAATGTGTATTTACAAACTGCTCAGTCAAAAGAGAGTTTCAACTCTTTGAGCTAAATGCACACATCACAAAGAAGTTTCTAAGAGTACTTCTGTGTATGTTTTCTGTGAAGATATTACCTTTTCCAGCATAGGCCTCAAAGCGATCCAAATATTCAATTGCAGATTCTACAAAAAGAGTGTTTCAAAACTGCTCAATAAAATGAAATGTTCAACTAGGTGAAATGAATGCACATATCACAAAGAAGTTTCTCAGAATGCTTCTGTGTAGTTTTTACGTGAAGATATTTCCTTTTACTCCGTCGGCCACAAAGGACTCCACCTAAACACTTGCCTATTCTACAAAAAGAGAGTTTCAAAATTGCTCTAACAAGAGATTTGTTCGACTCTGTGAGGTGAATGCCCACATCACAAATAAGTTTCTCAGAATACTTCTGTGTAGCTTTTAGGTGAAGATATTTCCTTTTCCACCGTAGGCTGCAAAGGCTTCCAAATATCCACCTGCAGATTCTTCAAATAGACAGTTTCAAAACTGCTCTCTCAAAAGATAGGTTCAACTCTGTAAGTTGAATGCGCATTTCAAAAAGTAGTTTCACAGAGTGCTTCTGTGAATTTTTTATGTGAGGATATTTCCTTTTCCACCATAAGTTACTAAGGGCCCCAAATATCCACTTGCTGTTTCTACAAGAGAGTTTCAACACTCCTCTGTCAAAATATATGTTGAATTCTTTGAGATGAATGCACACGTTACAAAGTAGTTTCTCAGAATGTTTCTGTGTAGTTTTTATGTGAAGATATTTCTTTTTCCACCATTGGCCAAAAAGTGCTCCAAGTATCCACTTGCAGATTCTGCAAAAAGAGTATTTCAGAACTGCTCAATCAAAAGAAAGTTTCAACTCTGTGAAGTGAATGCACACATCACAAAGAAGTTTCTCAGAATGCTTCTGTGCAGTTTTTATGGGAAGATATTTAGTTTTCCACAATAGGCCTCCTAGGGTTTCCAATATCAACCTGCAGATTCTACTAAAAGAGTTGTTTCCATACTTCTCAATCAAAAGAAACTTCAACTCCATGAGATGAATGCATATATCACAAAGAAGTTACTCAGAATGCTTCTGAATAGTTTTTATGTGAAGATATTTCCTTTTCCAGTATAGGCCTCAAAGCGCTCCAAATATCGACTTGCAGATCCTATGCAAAGAGTGTTTCAAAACTGCTCAATCACAAGAAAGGTTCAACTCCGTGAGATGAATGCACACATCACAAAGAAGATTATAAGAATGTTTCTGTGTAGTTTTTAAGGGATGATATTTCTTTTTCCAACATCGGCCACAAAAGGCTCCAAATACCCTCTTGCAGATTATGCCAAAAGGGAGTTTCAAACTGCACAGTCAAAAAGTAGGTTCAATTCTGGAGTTGAATGCACACATCAAAAAGAAGTTTCTCAGAATGCTTCCGTGTAGTTTTTATATGAAGATATTTCATTTTCCACCATAGGTCTCAAAACGCTCCAAATATCCACTTGCAGATTATACAAAAAGAGTGTTTCTCTACAGGTACTGGAGAGGATGTGGAGAAATAGGAACAGTTTTACACTGTTGGTGGGAGTGAAAACTAGTTCAACCATTTTGGAAGTCAGTGTGTTGATTCCTCAGGTATCTAGAACTAGGAATACTATTTGACCCAGTCATTCCATTACTGGGTATATACCCAAAGGACTATAAATCATGCTGCTATAAAGACACATGCACACGTATGTTTATTGCTGCACTATTCACAATAGGAAAGACTTGGAACCAACCCACATGTCCAACAATGATAGGCTGGATTAAGAAAATGTGGCATATATACACCATGGAATAACTCTGCAGCCATAAAAAAAGAAGAGTTCATGTCCTTTGTAGGGACATGGTTTAAACTGGAAATCATCATTCTCAGTAAACTATCACAAGGACAGAAAACCAAACAACTCATGTTCTCACTCATAGATGGGAATTGAAAAATGAGAACACATGTACACAGGAAGGGGAACATCACACACTGGGGACTGTTGTGGGCTGGTCAGAGGAGAGAGGGCTAGCATTAGGAGATATTCCTAATGCTAAATGATGGGTTAATGTGGGCAGCACACCAGCATGGCCCATGTATACTTATGCAACTAACCTGCACATTGTGCACAGGTACCCTAAAACTTAAAGTATAATAATAATAAAAATAATAATAATAAATAAAAAAGAGAGATAAAAAAATAGCATGTAAAAACTGCTCAATCAAAAGAAAGGTTCAACTCTGTGAAATGAATGCACACATCACAATGTAGTTTCTCAGAGTGCTTCTATGTAGTTTTTATGTGAAGATATTTCCTTTTCCACCATAGGTTGCAAAGGGCTCCAAATATCCACCTGAAGATTCTACAAAAAGGGAGTTTCAAAACAATCAAAATATTTGTTCAACACTGAGAGATGAATGCACACATCACAAAGAAGTTTCTCAGAATGCTTCTGTGTAGTTTATATGTAAGATATTTCCGTTTCCACCATAGGATGCAAAAGCCTCCAAATATCCACTTGCTGATTCTACACAAAGACAGTTTCAAAACTGCTCTCTCAAAAGATATGTTGAAATCTGTGTGTCGAATGCACACATCAGAAAGTTGTTTCTCAGAGTGCTTCTGTTTAGTTTTTATGTGAAGATATTCTCTTTTCCACCAGAGTTTGCAAAGGGCTGCAAATATCCGCTTGCAGATTCTACAAAAAGAGAGTTTCAAAACTGCTCTATCAAAAGATAGGTTCAACTCTGTGAGTTGAATGCACTCATCACAAAGAAGTTTCTCAGAATGCTTCCATGTAGATTTTATGTGAAGATATTTCCTTTTCCACCATAGGTCACAAAGCACTCCAAATATCCACTTGCAGATTCTACAAAAAGAGTGTTTCAGAACGGCTATTTCAAAAGATAACTTCAACTCGGTGAGATGAATGCACACATCAGAAAGAAGTTTCTCCTAATGCTTCCGTGTAGTTTTTATGTGAAGATATTTCCCTTTCCACCATAGGCCTCAAAACCCTCCAAATATCCACTTTCAGATTCGCCAAAAAGTTTGTTTCAAAACCGCTCAATCAGAAGAAAGGTTAAACTCTGTTAGATGAATGCACACATCATAAAGAAGTTTCCCCAAATGCTTCTGTGTAGTTTTTATGTGTAGATATTTCCTTTTCCTCTGTAGGGCTCAACGTGCTCCAAATATCCACCAGCAGATTCTACAAAAAGAGAGTTTCAAAACTGCTCAATCAAAACAAAGGTCCAACTCTGTGAGATGAATACACACATCACAGAGAAGTTTCTCAGAATGCTTCTGTGTAGTTCTTGTGTGAAGATATTCCCTTTTCCACAAAAGCCCTCCAAGTTTTCCAAACATCCACTTGCATATTCTACTAAAAGAATGTTTCCAAACTGCTCAATCAAAGAAAGGTTCAACTCTGTGAGATGAATGCACTTAAAACAAAGAAGTTTCTCAGAATGCTTCTTTGTATTGTTTATGTGAAGATATTTCCTTTTCCACAATAGGCCTCAAAGCGCTCCAAATATCCACTTGAAGATTCGACAAAAAGAGTGTTTCCAAACTGCTCAATCAAATGAAATATTCCACTCTGTGAGATAAATGCACACATCACAAGGAAGGATCTCAGAATGCTTCTGTGCAGTTTTGAGGGAAGAAATTTCCCTTTCCACCATCAGCAACAAACGGCACCAAATAACCACATGCAGATACTGCAAAAAGAGAATTTTGAAACAGCTCTATCAAAAAATAGGTACAACTCTGCGAGTTGAATGCACACATCATAAAGAAGTTACTCCAAATACTTCTGTGTAGTTTTTATGTGAACATATTTCCTTTTCAACCATTAGCCTCAAGGCACTCCAAATATGCACTTGCAGATACTACAAAAAGAGTGTTTCCAAACTCCTCAATCAAAAGAAAGGTTCAACTCTGTGAGATGAATGCACACAAAACAAATAAGTTTCTGAGAATGCTTCTGTGTAGTTATTACGTGAAGATATTTACTTTTCCAGAATAGTCACAAAAGCGCTCAAATATCAACTTGCCGATTCGACAAGAAGAGTGTTTCAAAGCTGCTCAATCAAACGAAAGTTAACTCTGTGAGATGAATGCACACATAAAAAAGTAGTTTCTGAGAATTCTTCTGTATACTTTTCGTGGGAAGATATTTCCTCTTTCACCATTGGCCACAACGGGCTCCAAATAACCAGTTGCCGATTCTACAAAAAAGTGTCTGAAAACCTCTATCAAAAGACAGGTTCAAGACTGCAAGTTCGATGCACACATCACAAAGAAGATTCTGAGAATGCTCCTGTGTAGTTTTTATGTGACGATATTTCCTTTTCCACCATAGGCCTAAAGTGCTCCAAATATCCATTTGCAGAATCTGCAAGAAGAGTGCTTCAAAACTGATCAATCAAAACAAAGTTTCAAATCGTGAGATAAATGCATGCAAAACAAAGAATTGTCTCAGAATGCTTCAGTGTAGTTTCTATATGAAGATATTTCCTTTTCCACACTAGGACTCAAAGGGCTCCAAATATCCAACTGCAGATTCTACAAAAAGAGTGTTTCAAAACTGCACAATCAAATGAAATGTTCAACTATGTTAGATGAATTCACACATCACAAGGAGTTTCTCAGAGTGCTTCTTTGTAGTTTTTATGTGAAGATATTTCATTTTCCACCATTGGCCTCAAAGCACTCCAAATATCCACTTGCAGATTCTACAAAAAGCGTGTTTCAAAACTGCCCAATCAAAAGAAAGGTTCAACTCTGTGAGATGAATACTCACAACACAAAGAAGTTTCTGAGAATGCTTCTGTGTAGTTTTTATGAGAAGACATTTCCTTTTCCACAATAGGCCTCCAAGGGTTTCAAATATCCATTTGCAGATTCTACTAAAAGAGTGTTTCCTAACTGTTCAAAGAAAAGAAAGTTTCAACTGAGTGATATGAATGCACACATCACAAAAAAGTTTCTGAGAATGCTTCTGTGTAGATTTTTTGTGAAGATATTTCCTTTTCCACAATAAGCCTCAAAGCGCTCCAAAGATCCACTTGTAGATACTACAAAGGAGTGTTTCAAAACTGCTAAATCAAGTGAAATGTTCAACTCTGTGAGATGAATGGAAACATCAGAAAGTAGTTTCTCAGAATGCTTCTGTGTAGTTTTTATGGGAAGATTATTTGTTTTCCACCATCAGCCACAAAGGGATCCAAATAACCACTTGCAGATCCTACAAAAAGAGAGTTACAAAACTGCTCTATCAAAAGAAAGCTACAACAATGTGAGATGAATGCACACGTCACAAGGAAGTTTCTTTGAGTGTTTCTGTGTAGTTTTTATGTGAAGATATTTCCTTTTCCCTAAAAGAACTCAAAGCGCTCAAAATATCCCTTGCAGATTCTACCAAAAGAGTGTTTCACAACTGCTCAATCAAATGAAAGTTTCAACTTGGTGACATGAATACACACGTCACAAAGTAGTTTCTAAGAATGCTTCCATGTAGTTTTTATGGGAAGATATTTCCTTTTCCACAATCGGCCATAAAGGGCTCCAAATAAACACATGCAGATTCTACAAAAACAGAGTTTCAAAACTGCTCTGTCAAAAGATAGGTTCAACTCTGCTAGTTGAATGCACACATCACAAAGAAGTTTCTCAGAATTCTTCGGTGTAGTTGTTATGTGAAGATATTTGCTTTTCCACCATAGGCCTCAAAGTGCTCCAAATATCCACTTACAGATTCTACGAAAAGAGAGTTTCAAAACTGCTTAATCAAAAGAAAGTACAACTCTGTGAAATGAATTCACACATCACAAAGATGTTTCTCAGAATGCTTTTGTGTAGTTTATATGTGAAGATATTTCATTTTCCACAATAGTCATGAAAGCGCTCTAATATCAACTTGCAGTTTCTACAAAAAGAGACTTTCAAAATTGCCCAATCAAAAGCAAGGTTCAACTCGGTTAGATGAATGCACACATCTCAAAGAAGTTTCTGAGAATGCTTCTGTGGGGTTTTTGTGATGATATTTCCATTTCCACAATAGGCCTCAAAGGGCTCCAAATATAAACTTGCAGATTCTATAAAAAGTGTGTTTCAAAACAGCTCAATGAAATGAAATGTTCAAATCTGTGAGATAAATGCACACATCCAAAAGAAGTTTGTCAGAATGTTTCTGTGTAGTTTTTATGTGAAGATATTTCCTTTTCCATAACAGGCCTGAAAGTGCTCCAAATATCCATTGCAGATTCTACAAAAAGAGTGTTTCAAAACTCCTCTATCAAAAGGAAGGTTCAACTCATTGAGATGAATGCAAATGTCACAAAGAAGTTTCTCAGAATGCTTCTGTGTAGTTTTTCCTTTTCTACCATAGGCACCCAAGGACTCCAAATATCGACTTGCAGATTCTACTAAATGAGTGTTTCCAAAGTGCTTAATCAAGAGAAAGGTTTATCTCTGTGAGATGAATGTTCGCATCACTAAGGACTTTCTCAGAACGCTTCTGTGTACATTTTATGTGAAGATATTTCCTTTTCCACCATAGGCGTCAAAGGTCTCCTAATATCCACTTGCATATTCTACAAAAAGAGTTTCAAAACTGATCTATCAAAATTTAGGTTCAACTCATTGAGACGAATGAACACATCACAAGGTATTTTCCCATAATGATTCTGTGTAATTTCTCTGTGAAGATATTCCCCTTTCCAAAATGGGCCTCAAAGAGCTACAAATGTACACTTGCAGATACTACAATAAGTGTGTTTCAAAACTGCTCAATGAAAAGAAAAGTTCAACTCTATCAGATGAATGCACACATCACAAAGCAGTTTGTCAGAATGTTTCTGTATAGTTTTTATTTTAAGAAATTTCCTTTTCCACCATTGGCCTGAAAGCATTCGAAATGTACAATTGCAGATTCTACAAAAAGAGGGGATCAAAGCTGCTCAATCAAGAGAAATGTTCAAATCTGTGAGATAAATGCGCACATTACAAAGAAGTTCCAGAATCCTTCTGCTAGTTATTTTGTGAAGATATTTCTTTTTCCACCATATGCCTCAAAGTGATCCAAGTATCCACTTGCAAATTCTACAGAAAGAGTGTTTCAAAGGTGCTCAAGCGAAAGTCAGGTTCAACTCTGTGAGATGAATGCACACATCATGAAGATATTTGTCAGAAAGTTTCCGTCTAGTTTTTATGTAAAGATATTTCCTTTTCCAGCAAAGACCTCAAAGCGCTCCAAATGTCCACTTGCAGATTCTATAAAAGGAGAGTTTCCAAACTGTTCAACCAAAGAAAGGTTCCACTCTGTCATTTGAATTCACACATTGCAAAGAAGTTTCTCAGAATGCTTCTGTCTACTTTTTATGTGAAGATATTTCCTTTCCCACCATAGGCCTTAAAGTGCTCCAAATGTCCACTTGCAGATTCTACAAAAAGAGTGTTTCCAAACTGCTCAATCAAAAGAAAGTTTCAACTCTGTGAGATGATTAAACACATCACAAAGAATTTTCTCAGAATGATTCTCTCTAGTTTTTATGTGAAGATATTTCCTTTTCCACTATAGGCCTCAAAGTGCTCCAAATGTACAATTGCAGATTCTTCAAAAATGGTGTTTCAAAATTGTTCATTGAAAAGAAAGGTTCAACTCTGTAGATGAATTCAAACGTCACAGAGTAGTTTGTCAGAATGTTTCTGTATAGATTTTAGAGAAGGTAATTCCTTTTACACCATAGTCCTCGAATCGTTCCAAATGTCCAATTGCAGATTCTACAAAAAGTGTATTTCAAAGCTGCTCAATAAAAAGGAATTTTCAACTCTGTGAGATGAAAGCACACAGGACAAAGAAGTGTCTCAGAATGCTTCCGTGTAGTTTTTATGGGAAGATAATTCATTATCCACCATCAGCCACAAAGGGCTCCAAATAACCACTTGCAGATTCTACTAAAAAGGTGTTTCAAAACTGCTCAATCAAAAGAAAGCTTCAACTTCGTTAGATGAATGCACACATCACAAATAAGTTTCTGAGAAAGCTTCAGTGTAGTTTTTGTGAAGATATTTCCTCTTCCACAAAAGGCCTCAAAGCGCTCCAAATATGAAATTGCAGATTCTGTAAAAAGAGTATTTCAAAACAGCTCAATGAAATGAAATGTTCAACTCTGTGAGATGAATTCACACATCACAAAGAAGTTTGTCAGAATGCTTCTGTGTAGTTTTTATGTGAAGGTATTTCCTTTTCCACAATAGGCCTCCAAGGGCTCCAAATACCCACTTGCAGATTCTACAAAAAGATTGTTTCCAACCTGCTCAATCAAAAGAAATGTTCAACTCTGTGAGATGAGTGCACAAATAACAAAGAATTTTCTCAGAATGATTCTGTCTAGTTTTTATGTGAAGATATTTCCTTTTCCACCATAGGACACAAAGCACTCCAAATGTCCACTTGCAGATTCTACAAAAACAATGTTTCAAAACTACTCAATGAAAAGAAAGGTTCAACTCTGTGAGATGAATGAACACATCACAGATAATTTTCTCAGAATGATTCTGTCAAGTTTTTATGTGAAGATATTTCCTTTTAAACCATAGGCCTCAAAGAGCTCCAGATGTCCACTTGCAGATTCTACAAAAAGAGGGTTTCAAAACTACTCAATCGAAAGTAAGGTTCAACTCTGTGAGACGAATGCACACATCACAAAGAATGCTTTGTGTCTAGTCAGAATGCTTCAGTCTAGTTTATATGTGAAGATATTTCCTTTTCCACCATAGGCCACAAAGCGCTCCAAATGTCCAATTGTAGATTCTATAAAAAGATTGTTTCAAACAGCTCAATCAAAACAAAGATTCAACTCTGTGAGATGAATGCACACATCACAAAAAGTTTCTCAGAATATTTCTGTCTAGTTCTTAAGTGAAGATATTTCTCTTTCCACCATAGGCCTCAAAGAGCTCCAAAAGTCCACTTCCAGATTCTACAAAAAGAGAGTTTCCAAACTATTCAATCAAAACAAAGCTGAAACTCTGTGAGATGAATACACAGATCACAAAAGAATTTACAAGAATGCTTCTGTCCAGTTATTATGTGAAGATATTTCCTTTCCCACCATTGCAATCAAGGCACTCTCAATGTACACCTGCAGATAGTAAATAAAGGGTGCTTCAAAACTGCTCAATTAAAAGTAAGGTTCAACTCTGTGAGATGAATGCACATATCACAAAGAGGTTTGTCAGAAAGCTTCTGTCTATTTATTATGTGAAGATATTTCTTTTTACACAATAGGCCTCAAAGCCCTCCATATAGTCACTTGCATATACTACAAAAAGTGTGTTTCAGCTCAATGGAAAGTAATTTTCTACACTGTGAGATGAATGCACTTGTCACAAAGAAGTTTTTGAGAAGGCTTCTGTCTAGTTTTTAAGTGAAAGTATTTCCTTTTCCACCATAGGCCTCAAAGCGCTCCAAATGTCCACTTGCAGATTCTACAAAAAGAGTGTTTGCAAGCTGCCAAATCAAAACAAAGTTTTATCTCAGTGAGATGAATGCACACATCACAAAGAAGTTTCTCAGAATGCTTCTGTATAGTTATTTTGTGAAGATATTTTGTTTTCCACCATAGAACCCAAAGCGCTCGAAATGTCCACTTGCAGATATTACAAAAACAGTGCTTCAAAACTGCTCAATGAAAAATAGGTTCAACTCTGTGAGATGAATGCACACATCATAAAGTAGTTTCTCAGAATCCTTCTGTCTAGTTTTTATGTGAAGATATTTCCTTTTCCAAAATAGGCCTCAAAGCTCTCCAAATGTCAAGTTGTAGTCTCTACAAAAACAGTGTTTCAAAACTCCTCAATGAAAAGAAATGTTCAGCTCTCTGAGATGAACGCACACATCACAAAGCAGTTTGTCAGAATGTTTCTGTATAGTTTTTATGTTAAGATACTTCCTTTTCCACCATAGGCCTCAAAGAGCTCCAAATGTACACTTGCAGATTCTACATAAAGAGTGTTTCAATGCTGCTCAATAAAAAGAAATGTTCAACTCTGTGAGATAAATGCACGCATAACAAAGAAGTTTCCAGAATCCTTCTGTCTAGTTATTATGTGAAGATATTTCCTTTTCCACCATAGGCCTCAAAGTGCTCCAATTGTCAACTTGCAGATTCTACAAAAAGAGTGTTTCCAAACTGCTCTTTCAAGAGGAACGTTCAAGTCTGTGAGTTGAATGCACTCATCACACAGAAGTTTCTGAGAATGCTTCTGTCTAGTTTTTATGTGAAGATATTTCCTTTTCCAGCATAGGCCTCAGAACGCTCCAAATATCCTCTTGCAGATTCTACAAAAAGAGTGTTTCAAAACTGTTCTATCAAAAGGAAGGTTCAACTCTGTGAGTTGAATGAATGCATCATGAAGAACTTTCTGAGAATGCTTCTCTGTAGTTTTTAGGTGAAGATATTCCAAAACCCAGCACAGGCCTCGAAGTGCTCCAAATAACCACTTGCAGATTTTACCAAAAGAGTGTTTCAAAACTGCTCTTTCTATAGGTAAGTTCAAGTCTGTGAGTTGAATGCACTCAACACAAAGAAGTTTCTGAGAATGCTTCTGTTCAGTTTTTATGTGAAGATATTTCCTTTTCCAGCATAGGCCTCAAACGGCTCCAAATATCCACTTGCAGATTCTACAAAAAGAGTGTTTCCAAACTTCTCTATCAATTGGTGGGTTCAACGCTGTGAGTTGAATGGTCATCACAAAGAAGTTTCTGAGAATCCTTCTCTCTAGTTTTTATGTGAAGATATTTCCTTTTCCAACATAGGCCTCAAGGTGCTCCGAATAAACACTTGCAGATTCTACAAACTTAATGTTTCAAAACTGCTCTTACAAAAGGAAGCTTCAAGTCTGTGAGTTGAATGCACTCATCACAAAGAAGTTTCTGAGAATGCTTCCGTCTAGTTTCTATATGAAGATATTTCCTTTTCCAACATAGGCCCCAATGTGCTCCAAATAAACCCTTGTAGATTCTACAAAAGGAGTGTTTCAAAACTGCTCTTTCTATAGGTAAGTTCAAGTCTGTGAGTTGAATGCACTCAACACAAAGAAGTTTCTGAGAATGCTTCTGTTCAGTTTTTATGTGAAGATATTTCCTTTTCCAGCATAGGCCTCAAACGGCTCCAAATATCCACTTGCAGATTCTACAAAAAGAGTGTTTCCAAACTTCTCTATCAATTGGTAGGTTCAGCTCTGTGAGTTGAATGAACTCATCACAAAGAAGTTTCTGAGAATCCTTCTCTCTAGTTTTTATGTGAAGATATTTCCTTTTCCAGCGTAGGCCTCAAAGCGCTCCAAATAAACACATGCAGATTCTACAAAAGGAGTGTTTCAAAACTGTTCTATCAAAGGGAACGTTCAAGTCTGTGAGTTGAATGTACTCATCACACAGATGTTTCTCAGAATGCTTCTGTCTAGTTTTTAGGTGAAGAGGTTTCATTTCCCAGCATAGGCCTCAAAGCGCTCCAAATATCCACTTGCAGAATCTACGAAAAGAGTGTTTCAAAGCTGCTCTTTCAAAAGCAAGGTTCAAGTATGTGTGTTGAATGCACTCATCCGAAAGAAATTTCTGAGAATGCTTCTGTCTAGTTCTTACGTGAAGATATTTCCTTTTCCAGCTAAGGCCCCAAAGCGCTCCAAATAAACACTTGCAAATTCTACAAAAGGAGTGTTTCAAAAGAGTTCTATCAAAAGGAACGTTCACGTCTGTGAGTTGAATGCACTTATCATACCGAAGTTTCCTGGAATGCTTCTGTCTAGTTTTTATGTGAAGACATTTCCTTTTCCAGCATAGGCCTCAAAGCACTCCAAATATCCACTTGCAGATTCTACAAAAAGAGTGTTTCAAAACTGCTCTATCAAAAGCAAGCTTCAACACTGTGGGTAGAATGCACTCATCACAAAGAAGTTTCTGAGAATTCTTCTGTCTAGTTTTTATGTGAAGGTATTTCCTTTTCCAACATAGGCCTCAAAGCGCTCCAAATAAACACTTGCAGATTCTACAAATGAGTGTTTCGAAACTGCTCTTTCAAGAGGAACGTTCAAGTCTGTGAGTTGAATGCACTCATCACACAGAAGTTTCTGAGAATGCTTCTGTCTAGTTTTTATGTGAAGATATTTCCTTTTCCAGCATAGGCCTCAGAACGCTCCAAATATCCTCTTGCAGATTCTACAAAAAGAGTGTTTCAAAACTGTTCTATCAAAAGGAAGGTTCAACTCTGTGAGTTGAATGAATGCATCATGAAGAACTTTCTGAGAATGCTTCTCTGTAGTTTTTAGGTGAAGATATTCCAAAACCCAGCACAGGCCTCGAAGTGCTCCAAATAACCACTTGCAGATTTTACCAAAAGAGTGTTTCAAAACTGCTCTTTCTATAGGTAGGTTCAAGTCTGTGAGTTGAATGCACTCAACACAAAGAAGTTTCTGAGTATGCTTCTGTTCAGTTTTTATGTGAAGATATTTCCTTTTCCAGCTTAGGCCTCAAACGGCTCCAAATATCCACTTGCAGATTCTACAAAAAGAGTGTTTCCAAACTTCTCTATCAATTGGTAGGTTCAACTCTGTGAGTTGAATGAACTCATCACAAAGAAGTTTCTGAGAATCCTTCTCTCTAGTTTTTATGTGAAGATATTTCCTTTTCCAACATAGGCCTCAAGGTGCTCCGAATAAACACTTGCAGATTCTACAAACTTAATGTTTCAAAACTGTTCTATCAATAGGAACGTTGAAGTCTGTGAGTTGAATGCACTCATCACAAAGAAGTTTCTCAGAATGCTTCCGTCTAGTTTTTAGGTGAAGAGATTTCATTTCCCAGCATAGGCCTCAAAGCGCTCCAAATATCCACTTGCAGATTCTATAAGAAGAGTGTTTCCAAACTGCTCATTCAAAAGGAAGCTTCAAGTCTGTGAGTTGAATGCACTCATCACAAAGAAGTTTCTGAGAATGCTTCCGTCTAGTTTCTATATGAAGATATTTCCTTTTCCAACATAGGCCCCAAAGTGCTCCAAAAAAACCCTTGCAGATTCTACAAAAGGAGTGTTTCAAAACTGCTCTTTCTATAGGTAAGTTCAAGTCTGTGAGCTGAATGCACTCAACACAAAGAAGTTTCTGAGAATGCTTCTGTTCAGTTTTTATGTGAAGATATTTCCTTTTCCAGCATAGGCCTCAAACGGCTCCAAATATCCACTTGCAGATTCTACAAAAAGAGTGTTTCCAAACTTCTCTATCAATTGGTAGGTTCAACTCTGTGAGTTGAATGAACTCATCACAAAGAAGTTTCTGAGAATCCTTCTCTCTAGTTTTTATGTGAAGATATTTCCTTTTCCAACATAGGCCTCAAGGTGCTCCGAATAAACACTTGCAGATTCTACAAACTTAATGTTTCAAAACTGTTCTATCAAAAGGAACCTTGAAGTCTGTGAGTTGAATGCACTCATCACAAAGAAGTTTCTCAGAATGCTTCCGTCTAGTTTTTAGGTGAAGAGATTTCATTTCCCAGCATAGGCCTCAAAGCGCTCCAAATATCCACTTGCAGATTCTATAAGAAGAGTGTTTCCAAACTGCTCTTTCTAAAAGAAGCTTCAAGTCGGTGAGTTGAATGCACTCATCACAAACAAGTTTCTGAGAATGCTTCCGTCTAGTTTCTATATGAAGATATTTCCTTTTCCAACATAGGCCCCAAAGTGCTCCAAATAAACCCTTGCAGATTCTACAAAAGGAGTGTTTCAAAACTGCTCTTTCTATAGGTAAGTTCAAGTCTGTGAGCTGAATGCCCTCAACACAAAGAAGTTTCTGAGAATGCTTCTGTTCAGTTTTTATGTGAAGATATTTCCTTTTCCAGCATAGGCCTCAAACGGCTCCAAATATCCACTTGCAGATTCTACAAAAAGAGTGTTTCCAAACTTCTCTATCAATTGGTAGGTTCAACTCTGTGAGTTGAATGAACTCATCACAAAGAAGTTTCTGAGAATCCTTCTCTCTAGTTTTTATGTGAAGTTATTTCCTTTTCCAGCATAGGCCTCAAAGCGCTACAAATAAACACATGCAGATTCTACAAAAGGAGTGTTTCAAAACTGTTCTATCAAAGAGAACTTTCAAGTCTGTGAGTTGAATGTACTCATCACACAGATGTCTCTCAGAATGCTTGTGTCTAGTTTTTAGGTGAAGAGATTTCATTTCCAAGCATAGGCCTCAAAGCGCTCCAAATATCCACTTGCAGAATCTACGAAAAGAGTGTTTCAAAGCTGCTCTTTCAAAAGCAAGGTTCAAGTCTGTGTGTTGAATGCACTCATCAGAAAGAAGTTTCTGAGAATGCTTCTGTCTAGTTCTTACGTGAAGATATTTCCTTTTCCAGCTTAGGCCTCAAAGCGCTCCAAATAAACACTTGCAAATTCTACAAAAGGAGTGTTTCAAAAGAGTTCTATCAAAAGGAACGTTCAAGTCTGTGAGTTGAATGCACTTATCATACCGAAGTTTCCTGGAATGCTTCTGTCTAGTTTTTATGTGAAGACATTTCCATTTCCAGCATTGGCCTCAAAGCACTCCAAATATCCACTTGCAGATTCTACAAAAAGAGTGTTTCAAAACTGCCCTATCAAAAGCAAGCTTCAACACTGTGAGTAGAATGCACTCATCACAAAGAAGTTTCTGAGAATGCTTCTGTCTAGTTTTTATGTGAAGATATTTCCTTTTCCAACATAGGCCACAAAGCGCTCCAAATAAACACTTGCAGATTCTACAAAAGGAGTGTTTCGAAACGGCTCTTTCAAGAGGAACGTTCAAGTCTGTGAGTTGAATGAATGCATCGTGAAGAACTTTCTGAGAATGCTTCTCTGTAGTTTTTAGGTGAAGATATTCCAAAACCCAGCACAGGCCTCGAAGTGCTCCAAATAACCACTTGCAGATTTTACCAAAAGAGTGTTTCAAAACTGCTCTTTCTATAGGTAAGTTCAAGTCTGTGAGTTGAATGCACTCAACACAAAGAAGTTTCTGAGAATGCTTCTGTTCAGTTTTTATGTGAAGATATTTCCTTTTCCAGCATAGGCCTCAAACGGCTCCAAATATCCACTTGCAGATTCTACAAAAAGAGTGTTTCCAAACTTCTCTATCAATTGGTAGCTTCAACTCTGTAAGTTGAATGAACTCATGACAAAGAAGTTTCTGAGAATCCTTCTCTCTAGTTTTTATGTGAAGATATTTCCTTTTCCAACATAGGCCTCAAGGTGTTCCGAATAAACACTTGCAGATTCTACAAACTTAATCTTTCAAAACTGTTCTATCAAAAGGAACGTTGAAGTCTGCGAGTTGAATGCACTCATCACAAAGAAGTTTCTCAGAATGCTTCTGTTCAGTTTTTATGTGAAGATATTTCCTTTTCCAGCATAGGCCTCAAACGGCTCCAAATATGCACTTGCAGATTCTACAAAAAGAGTGTTTCCAAACTTCTCTATCAATTGGTAGGTTCAACTCTGTGAGTTGAATGAACTCATCACAAAGAAGTTTCTGAGAATCCTTCTCTCTAGTTTTTATGTGAAGATATTTCCTTTTCCAACATAGGCCTCAAAGCGCTCCAAATAAACACTTGCAGATTCTACAAAAGGAGTGTTTCAAAACTGTTCTATCAAAGGGAACGTTCAAGTCTGTGAGTTGAATGTACTCATCACACAGATGTTTCTCAGAAAGCTTCTGTCTACTTTTTAGGTGAAGAGATTTCATTTCCCAGCATAGGCCTCAAAGCGCTCCAAATATCCACTTGCAGAATCTACGAAAAGAGTGTTTCAAAGCTGCTCTTTCAAAAGCAAGGTTCAAGTCTGTGTGTTGAATGCACTCATCCGAAAGAAGTTTCTGAGAATGCTTCTGTCTAGTTCTTACGTGAAGATATTTCCTTTTCCAGCTTAGGCCTCAAAGCGCTCCAAATAAACACTTGCAAATTCTACAAAAGGAGTGTTTCAAAAGAGTTCTATCAAAAGGAATGTTCAAGTCTGTGAGTTGAATGCACTTATCATACCGAAGTTTCCTGGAATGCTTCTGTCTAGTTTTTATGTGAAGACATTTCCTTTTCCAGCAGAGGCCTCAAAGCACTCCAAATATCCACTTGCAGATTCTACAAAAAGAGTGTTTCAAAACTGATCTATCAAAAGCAAGCTTCAACACTGTGAGTAGAATGCACTCATCACAAAGAAGTTTCTGAGAATGCTTCTGTCTAGTTTTTATGTGAAGATATTTCCTTTTCCAACATAGGCCTCAAAGCGCTCCAAATAAACACTTGCAGATTCTACAAAAGGAGTGTTTCGAAACTGCTCTTTCAAGAGGAACGTTCAAGTCTGTGAGTTGAATGCACTCATCACACAGAAGTTTCTGAGAATGCTTCTGTCTAGTTTTTATGTGAAGATGTTTCCTTTTCCAGAATAGGCCTCAAAACGCTCCAAATATCCTCTTGCAGATTCTACAAAAAGAGTGTTTCAAAACTGTTCTATGAAAAGGAAGGTTCAACTCTGTGAGTTGAATGAATGCATCATGAAGAACTTTCTGAGAATGCTTCTCTGTAGTTTTTAGGTGAAGATATTCCAAAACCCAGCACAGGCCTCGAAGTGCTCCAAATAACCACTTGCAGATTTTACCAAAAGAGTGTTTCAAAACTGCTCTTTCTATAGGTAAGTTCAAGTCTGTGAGTTGAATGCACTCAACACAAAGAAGTTTCTGAGAATGCTTCTGTTCAGTTTTTATGTGAAGATATTTCCTTTTCCAGCATAGGCCTCAAACGGCTCCAAATATCCACTTGCAGATTCTACAAAAAGAGTGTTTCCAAACTTCTCTATCAATTGGTAGGTTCAACTCTGTGAGTTGAATGAAGTCATCACAAAGAAGTTTCTGAGAATCCTTCTCTCTAGTTTTTATGTGAAGATATTTCCTTTTCCAACATAGGCCTCAAGGTGCTCCGAATAAACACTTGCAGATTCTACAAACTTAATGTTTCAAAACTGTTCTATCAAAAGGAACGTTGAAGTCTGTGAGTTGAATGCACTCATCAGAAAGAAGTTTCTCAGAATGCTTCCGTCTAGTTTTTAGGTGAAGAGATTTCATTTCCCAGCACAGGCCTCAAAGCGCTCCAAATATCCACTTGCAGATTCTACAAGAAGAGAGTTTCCAAACTGCTCTTTCAAAAGGAAGCTTCAAGTCTGTGAGTTGAATGCACTCATCACAAAGAAGTTTCTGAGAATGCTTCCGTCTAGTTTCTATATGAAGATATTTCCTTTTCCAACATAGGCCCCAAAGTGCTCCAAATAAACCCTTGCAGATTCTACAAAAGGAGTGTTTCAAAACTGCTCTTTCTATAGGTAAGTTCAAGTCTGTGAGTTGAATGCACTCAACACAAAGAAGTTTCTGAGAATGCTTCTGTTCAGTTTTTATGTGAAGATATTTCCTTTTCCAGCATAGGCCTCAAACGGCTCCAAATATCCACTTGCAGATTCTACAAAAAGAGTGTTTCCAAACTTCTCTATCAATTGGTAGGTTCAACTCTGTGAGTTGAATGAAGTCATCACAAAGAAGTTTCTGAGAATCCTTCTCTCTAGTTTTTACGTGAAGATACTTCCTTTTCCAGCGTAGGACTCAAAGCGCTCCAAATAAACACATGCAGATTCTACAAAAGGAGTGTTTCAAAACTGTTCTATCAAAGGGAACGTTCAAGTCTGTGAGTTGAATGTACTCATCACACAGATGTTTCTCAGAATGCTTCTGTCTAGTTTTTAGGTGAAGAGATTTCATTTCCCAGCATAGGCCTCAAAGCGCTCCAAATATCCACTTGCAGATCCTATAAGAAGAGAGTTTCCAAACTGCTCTTTCAAAAGGAAGCTTCAAGTCTGTGAGTTGAATGCACTCATCACAAAGAAGTTTCTGAGAATGCTTCCGTCTAGTTTCTATATGAAGATATTTCCTTTTCCAACATAGGACCCAAAGTGCTCCAAATAAACCCTTGCAGATTCTACAAAAGGAGTGTTTCAAAACTGCTCTTTCTATAGGTAAGTTCAAGTCTGTGAGTTGAATGCACTCAACACAAAGAAGTTTCTGAGAATGCTTCTGTTCAGTTTTTATGTGAAGATATTTCCTTTTCCAGCATAGGCCTCAAACGGCTCCAAATATCCACTTGCAGATTCTACAAAAAGAGTGTTTCCAAACTTCTCTATCAATTGGTAGGTTCAACTCTGTGAGTTGAATGAACTCATCACAAAGAAGTTTCTGAGAATCCTTCTCTCTAGTTTTTATGTGAAGATATTTCCTTTTCCATCGTAGGCCTCAAAGCGCTCCAAATAAACACATGCAGATTCTACAAAAGGAGTGTTTCAAAACTGTTCTATCAAAGGGAACGTTCAAGTCTGTGAGTTGAATGTACTCATCACACAGATGTTTCTCAGAATGCTTCTCTCTAGTTTTTAGGTGAAGAGATTTCATTTCCCAGCATAGGCCTCAAAGCGCTCCAAATATCCACTTGCAGAATCTATGAAAAGAGTGTTTCAAAGCTGCTCTTTCAAAAGCAAGGTTCAAGTCTGTGTGTTGAATGCACTCATCCGAAAGAAGTTTCTGAGAATGCTTCTGTCTAGTTCTTAGGTGAAGATATTTCCTTTTCCAGCTTAGGCCTCAAAGCGCTCCAAATAAACACTTGCAAATTCTACAAAAGGAGTGTTTCAAAAGAGTTCTATCAAAAGGAACGTTCAAGTCTGTGAGCTGAATGCACTTATCATACCGAAGTTTCCTGGAATGCTTCTGTCTAGTTTTTATGTGAAGACATTTCCTTTTCCAGCAGAGGCCTCAAAGCACTCCAAATATCCACTTGCAGATTCTGCAAAAAGAGTGTTTCAAAACTGCTCTATCAAAAGCAAGCTTCAACACTGTGAGTAGAATGCACTCATCACAAAGAAGTTTCTGAGAATGCTTCTGTCTAGTTTTTATGTGAAGATATTTCCTTTTCCAACATAGGCCTCAAAGCGCTCCAAATAAACACTTGCAGATTCTACAAAAGGAGTGTTTCGAAACTGCTCTTTCAAGAGGAACGTTCAAGTCTGTGAGTTGAATGCACTCATCACACAGAAGTTTCTGAGAATGCTTCTGTCTAGTTTTTATGTGAAGATGTTTCCTTTTCCAGCATAGGCCTCAAAACGCTCCAAATATCCTCTTGCAGATTCTACAAAAAGAGTGTTTCAAAACTGTTCTATCAAAAGGAAGGTTCAACTCTGTGAGTTGAATGAATGCATCATGAAGAACTTTCTGAGAATGCTTCTCTGTAGTTTTTAGGTGAAGATATTCCAAAACCCAGCACAGGCCTCGAAGTGCTCCAAATAACCACTTGCAGATTTTACCAAAAGAGTGTTTCAAAACTGCTCTTTCTATAGGTAAGTTCAAGTCTGTGAGTTGAATGCACTCAACACAAAGAAGTTTCTGAGAATGCTTCCGTTCAGTTTTTATGTGAAGATATTTCCTTTTCCAGCATAGGCTTCAAACGGCTCCAAATATCCACTTGCAGATTCTACAAAAAGAGTGTTTCCAAACTTCTCTATCAATTGGTAGGTTCAACACTGTGAGTTGAATGAACTCATCACAAAGAAGTTTCTGAGAATCCTTCTCTCTAGTTTTTATGTGAAGATATTTCCTTTTCCAGCGTAGGCCTCAAAGCACTCCAAATAAACACATGCAGATTCTACAAAAGTAGTGTTTCAAAACTGTTCTATCAAAGGGAACGTTCAAGTCTGTGAGTTGAATGTACTCATCACACAGATGTTTCTCAGAATGCTTCTGTCTAGTTTTTAGGTGAAGAGATTTCATTTCCCAGCATAGGCCTCAAAGCGCTCCAAATATCCACTTGCAGAATCTATGAAAAGAGTGTTTCAAAGCTGCTCTTTCAAAAGCAAGGTTCAAGTCTGTGTGTTCAATGCACTCATCCGAAAGAAGTTTCTGAGAATGCTTCTGTCTAGTTCTTACGTGAAGATATTTCCTTTTCCAGCTTAGGCCTCAAAGCGCTCCAAATAAACACTTGCAAATTCTACAAAAGGAGTGTTTCCAAAGAGTTCTATCAAAAGGAACGTTCAAGTCTGTGAGTTGAATGCACTTATCATACCGAAGTTTCCTGGAATGCTTCTGTCTAGTTTTTATGTGAAGACATTTCCTTTTCCAGCAGAGGCCTCAAAGCACTCCAAATATCCACTTGCAGATTCTGCAAAAAGAGTGTTTCAAAACTGCTCTATCAAAAGCAAGCTTCAACACTGTGAGTAGAATGCACTCATCACACAGAAGTTTCTGAGAATGCTTCTGTCTAGTTTTTATGTGAAGATGTTTCCTTTTCCAGCATAGGCCTCAAAACGCTCCAAATATCCTCTTGCAGATTCTACAAGAAGAGTGTTTCAAAACTGTTCTATCAAAAGGAAGGTTCAACTCTGTGAGTTGAATGAATGCATCATGAAGTACTTTCTGAGAATGCTTCTCTGTAGTTTTTAGGTGAAGATATTACAAAACCCAGCACAGGCCTCGAAGTGCTCCAAATAACCACTTGCAGATTTTACCAAAAGAGTGTTTCAAAACTGCTCTTTCTACAGGTAAGTTCAAGTCTGTGAGTTGAATGCACTCAACACAAAGAAGTTTCTGAGAATGCTTCTGTTCAGTTTTTATGTGAAGATATTTCCTTTTCCAGCATAGGCCTCAAACGGCTCCAAATATCCACTTTCAGATTCTACAAAAAGAGTGTTTCCAAACTTCTCTATCAATTGGTAGGTTCAACTCTGTGAGTTGAATGAACTCATCACAAAGAAGTTTCTGAGAATCCTTCTCTCTAGTTTTTATGTGAAGATATTTCCTTTTCCAACATAGGCCTCAAGGTGCTCCGAATAAACACTTGCAGATTCTACAAACTTAATGTTTCAAAACTGTTCTATCAAAAGGAACGTTGAAGTCTGTGAGTTGAATGCACTCATCTCAAAGAAGTTTCTCAGAATGCTTCCGTCTAGTTTTTAGGTGAAGAGATTTCAATTCCCAGCATAGGCCTCAAAGCGCTCCAAATATCCACTTGCAGATTCTATAAGAAGAGAGTTTCAAAACTGCTCTTTCAAAAGGAGCTTCAAGTCTGTGAGTTGAATGCACTCATCACAAAGAAGTTTCTGAGAATGCTTCCGTCTAGTTTCTATATGAAGATATTTCCTTTTCCAACATAGGCCCCAAAGTGCTCCAAATAAACCCTTGCAGATTCTACAAAAGGAGTGTTTCAAAACTGCTCTTTCTATAGGTAAGTTCAAGTCTGTGAGTTGAATGCACTCAACACAAAGAAGTTTCTGAGAATGCTTCTGTTCAGTTTTTATGTGAAGATATTTCCTTTTCCAGCATAGGCCTCATACGGCTCCAAATATCCACTTGCAGATTCTACAAAAAGAGTGTTTCCAAACTTCTCTATCAATTGGTAGGTTCAACTCTGTGAGTTGAATGAACTCATCCAAAGAAGTTTCTGAGAATCCTTCTCTCTAGTTTTTATGTGAAGATATTTCCTTTTCCAGCGTAGGCTTCAAAGCGCTCCAAATAAACACATGCAGATTCTACAAAAGGAGTGTTTCAAAACTGTTCTATCAAAGGGAACGTTCAAGTCTGTGTGTTGAATGTACTCATCACACAGATGTTTCTCAGAATGCTTCTGTCTAGTTTTTAGGTGAAGAGATTTCATTTCCCAGCATAGGCCTCAAAGCGCTCCAAATATCCACTTGCAGAATCTACGAAAAGAGTGTTTCACAGCTGCTCTTTCAAAAGCAAGGTTCAAGTCTGTGTGTTGAATGCACTCATCCGAAAGAAGTTTCTGAGAATGCTTCTGTCTAGTTCTTACGTGAAGATATTTCCTTTTCCAGCTTAGGCCTCAAAGCGCTCCAAATAAACACTTGCAAATTCTACAAAAGGAGTGTTTCAAAAGAGTTCTATCAAAAGGAACGTTCAAGTCTGTGAGTTGAATGCACTTATCATACCGAAGTTTCCTGGAATGCTTCTGTCTAGTTTTTATGTGAAGACATTTCCTTTTCCAGCAGAGGCCTCAAAGCACTCCAAATATCCACTTGCAGATTCTACAAAAAGAGTGTTTCAAAACTGCTCTATCAAAAGCAAGCTTCAACACTGTGAGTAGAATGCACTCATCACAAAGAAGTTTCTGAGAATGCTTCTGTCTAGTTTTTATGTGAAGATATTTCCTTTTCCAACATAGGCCTCAAAGCGCTCCAAATAAACACTTGCAGATTCTACAAAAGGAGTGTTTCGAAACTGCTCTTTCAAGAGGAACGTTCAAGTCTGTGAGTTGAATGCACTCATCACACAGAAGTTTCTGAGAATGCTTCTGTCTAGTTTTTATGTGAAGATGTTTCCTTTTCCAGCATAGGCCTCAAAACGCTCCAAATATCCTCTTGCAGATTCTACAAAAAGAGTGTTTCAAAACTGTTCTATCAAAAGGAAGGTTCAACTCTGTGAGTTGAATGAATGCATCATGAAGAACTTTCTGAGAATGCTTCTCTGTAGTTTTTAGGTGAAGATATTCCAAAACCCAGCACAGGCCTCGAAGTGCTCCAAATAACCACTTGCAGATTTTACCAAAAGAGTGTTTCAAAACTGCTCTTTCTATAGGTAAGTTCAAGTCTGTGAGTTGAATGCACTCAACACAAAGAAGTTTCTGAGAATGCTTCCGTTCAGTTTTTATGTGAAGATATTTCCTTTTCCAGCATAGGCTTCAAACGGCTCCAAATATCCACTTGCAGATTCTACAAAAAGAGTGTTTCCAAACTTCTCTATCAATTGGTAGGTTCAACACTGTGAGTTGAATGAACTCATCACAAAGAAGTTTCTGAGAATCCTTCTCTCTAGTTTTTATGTGAAGATATTTCCTTTTCCAGCGTAGGCCTCAAAGCACTCCAAATAAACACATGCAGATTCTACAAAAGGAGTGTTTCAAAACTGTTCTATCAAAGGGAACGTTCAAGTCTGTGAGTTGAATGTACTCATCACACAGATGTTTCTCAGAATGCTTCTCTCTAGTTTTTAGGTGAAGAGATTTCATTTCCCAGCATAGGCCTCAAAGCGCTCCAAATATCCACTTGCAGAATCTATGAAAAGAGTGTTTCAAAGCTGCTCTTTCAAAAGCAAGGTTCAAGTCTGTGTGTTCAATGCACTCATCCGAAAGAAGTTTCTGAGAATGCTTCTGTCTAGTTCTTACGTGAAGATATTTCCTTTTCCAGCTTAGGCCTCAAAGCGCTCCAAATAAACACTTGCAAATTCTACAAAAGGAGTGTTTCCAAAGAGTTCTATCAAAAGGAACGTTCAAGTCTGTGAGTTGAATGCACTTATCATACCGAAGTTTCCTGGAATGCTTCTGTCTAGTTTTTATGTGAAGACATTTCCTTTTCCAGCAGAGGCCTCAAAGCACTCCAAATATCCACTTGCAGATTCTGCAAAAAGAGTGTTTCAAAACTGCTCTATCAAAAGCAAGCTTCAACACTGTGAGTAGAATGCACTCATCACACAGAAGTTTCTGAGAATGCTTCTGTCTAGTTTTTATGTGAAGATGTTTCCTTTTCCAGCATAGGCCTCAAAACGCTCCAAATATCCTCTTGCAGATTCTACAAGAAGAGTGTTTCAAAACTGTTCTATCAAAAGGAAGGTTCAACTCTGTGAGTTGAATGAATGCATCATGAAGAACTTTCTGAGAATGCTTCTCTGTAGTTTTTAGGTGAAGATATTACAAAACCCAGCACAGGCCTCGAAGTGCTCCAAATAACCACTTGCAGATTTTACCAAAAGAGTGTTTCAAAACTGCTCTTTCTACAGGTAAGTTCAAGTCTGTGAGTTGAATGCACTCAACACAAAGAAGTTTCTGAGAATGCTTCTGTTCAGTTTTTATGTGAAGATATTTCCTTTTCCAGCATAGGCCTCAAACGGCTCCAAATATCCACTTTCAGATTCTACAAAAAGAGTGTTTCCAAACTTCTCTATCAATTGGTAGGTTCAACTCTGTGAGTTGAATGAACTCATCACAAAGAAGTTTCTGAGAATCCTTCTCTCTAGTTTTTATGTGAAGATATTTCCTTTTCCAACATAGGCCTCAAGGTGCTCCGAATAAACACTTGCAGATTCTACAAACTTAATGTTTCAAAACTGTTCTATCAAAAGGAACGTTGAAGTCTGTGAGTTGAATGCACTCATCTCAAAGAAGTTTCTCAGAATGCTTCCGTCTAGTTTTTAGGTGAAGAGATTTCAATTCCCAGCATAGGCCTCAAAGCGCTCCAAATATCCACTTGCAGATTCTATAAGAAGAGAGTTTCAAAACTGCTCTTTCAAAAGGAGCTTCAAGTCTGTGAGTTGAATGCACTCATCACAAAGAAGTTTCTGAGAATGCTTCCGTCTAGTTTCTATATGAAGATATTTCCTTTTCCAACATAGGCCCCAAAGTGCTCCAAATAAACCCTTGCAGATTCTACAAAAGGAGTGTTTCAAAACTGCTCTTTCTATAGGTAAGTTCAAGTCTGTGAGTTGAATGCACTCAACACAAAGAAGTTTCTGAGAATGCTTCTGTTCAGTTTTTATGTGAAGATATTTCCTTTTCCAGCATAGGCCTCATACGGCTCCAAATATCCACTTGCAGATTCTACAAAAAGAGTGTTTCCAAACTTCTCTATCAATTGGTAGGTTCAACTCTGTGAGTTGAATGAACTCATCCAAAGAAGTTTCTGAGAATCCTTCTCTCTAGTTTTTATGTGAAGATATTTCCTTTTCCAGCGTAGGCTTCAAAGCGCTCCAAATAAACACATGCAGATTCTACAAAAGGAGTGTTTCAAAACTGTTCTATCAAAGGGAACGTTCAAGTCTGTGTGTTGAATGTACTCATCACACAGATGTTTCTCAGAATGCTTCTGTCTAGTTTTTAGGTGAAGAGATTTCATTTCCCAGCATAGGCCTCAAAGCGCTCCAAATATCCACTTGCAGAATCTACGAAAAGAGTGTTTCACAGCTGCTCTTTCAAAAGCAAGGTTCAAGTCTGTGTGTTGAATGCACTCATCCGAAAGAAGTTTCTGAGAATGCTTCTGTCTAGTTCTTACGTGAAGATATTTCCTTTTCCAGCTTAGGCCTCAAAGCGCTCCAAATAAACACTTGCAAATTCTACAAAAGGAGTGTTTCAAAAGAGTTCTATCAAAAGGAACGTTCAAGTCTGTGAGTTGAATGCACTTATCATACCGAAGTTTCCTGGAATGCTTCTGTCTAGTTTTTATGTGAAGACATTTCCTTTTCCAGCAGAGGCCTCAAAGCACTCCAAATATCCACTTGCAGATTCTACAAAAAGAGTGTTTCAAAACTGCTCTATCAAAAGCAAGCTTCAACACTGTGAGTAGAATGCACTCATCACAAAGAAGTTTCTGAGAATGCTTCTGTCTAGTTTTTATGTGAAGATATTTCCTTTTCCAACATAGGCCTCAAAGCGCTCCAAATAAACACTTGCAGATTCTACAAAAGGAGTGTTTCGAAACTGCTCTTTCAAGAGGAACGTTCAAGTCTGTGAGTTGAATGCACTCATCACACAGAAGTTTCTGAGAATGCTTCTGTCTAGTTTTTATGTGAAGATGTTTCCTTTTCCAGCATAGGCCTCAAAACGCTCCAAATATCCTCTTGCAGATTCTACAAAAAGAGTGTTTCAAAACTGTTCTATCAAAAGGAAGGTTCAACTCTGTGAGTTGAATGAATACATCATGAAGAACTTTCTGAGAATGCTTCTCTGTAGTTTTTAGGTGAAGATATTCCAAAACCCAGCACAGGCCTCGAAATGCTCCAAATAACCACTTGCAGATTTTACCAAAAGAGTGTTTCAAAACTGCTCTTTCTATAGGTAAGTTCAAGTCTGTGAGTTGAATGCACTCAACACAAAGAAGTTTCTGAGAATGCTTCCGTTCAGTTTTTATGTGAAGATATTTCCTTTTCCAGCATAGGCTTCAAACGGCTCCAAATATCCACTTGCAGATTCTACAAAAAGAGTGTTTCCAAACTTCTCTATCAATTGGTAGGTTCAACACTGTGAGTTGAATGAACTCATCACAAAGAAGTTTCTGAGAATCCTTCTCTCTAGTTTTTATGTGAAGATATTTCCTTTTCCAGCGTAGGCCTCAAAGCACTCCAAATAAACACATGCAGATTCTACAAAAGGAGTGTTTCAAAACTGTTCTCTCAAAGGGAACGTTCAAGTCTGTGAGTTGAATGTACTCATCACACAGATGTTTCTCAGAATGCTTCTGTCTAGTTTTTAGGTGAAGAGATTTCATTTCCCAGCATAGGCCTCAAAGCGCTCCAAATATCCACTTGCAGAATCTATGAAAAGAGTGTTTCAAAGCTGCTCTTTCAAAAGCAAGGTTCAAGTCTGTGTGTTCAATGCACTCATCCGAAAGAAGTTTCTGAGAATGCTTCTGTCTAGTTCTTACGTGAAGATATTTCCTTTTCCAGCTTAGGCCTCAAAGCGCTCCAAATAAACACTTGCAAATTCTACAAAAGGAGTGTTTCCAAAGAGTTCTATCAAAAGGAACGTTCAAGTCTGTGAGTTGAATGCACTTATCATACCGAAGTTTCCTGGAATGCTTCTGTCTAGTTTTTATGTGAAGACATTTCCTTTTCCAGCAGAGGCCTCAAAGCACTCCAAATATCCACTTGCAGATTCTGCAAAAAGAGTGTTTCAAAACTGCTCTATCAAAAGCAAGCTTCAACACTGTGAGTAGAATGCACTCATCACACAGAAGTTTCTGAGAATGCTTCTGTCTAGTTTTTATGTGAAGATGTTTCCTTTTCCAGCATAGGCCTCAAAACGCTCCAAATATCCTCTTGCAGATTCTACAAGAAGAGTGTTTCAAAACTGTTCTATCAAAAGGAAGGTTCAACTCTGTGAGTTGAATGAATGCATCATGAAGAACTTTCTGAGAATGCTTCTCTGTAGTTTTTAGGTGAAGATATTCCAAAACGCAGCACAGGCCTCGAAGTGCTGCAAATAACCACTTGCAGATTTTACCAAAAGAGTGTTTCAAAACTGCTCTTTCTATAGGTAAGTTCAAGTCTGTGAGTTGAATGCACTCAACACAAAGAAGTTTCTGAGAATGCTTCTGTTCAGTTTTTATGTGAAGATATTTCCTTTTCCAGCATAGGCCTCAAACGGCTCCAAATATCCACTTTCAGATTCTACAAAAAGAGTGTTTCCAAACTTCTCTATCAATTGGTAGGTTCAACTCTGTGAGTTGAATGAAGTCATCACAAAGAAGTTTCTGAGAATCCTTCTCTCTAGTTTTTATGTGAAGATATTTCCTTTTCCAACATAGGCCTCAAGGTGCTCCGAATAAACACTTGCAGATTCTACAAACTTAATGTTTCAAAACTGTTCTATCAAAAGGAACGTTGAAGTCTGTGAGTTGAATGCACTCATCTCAAAGAAGTTTCTCAGAATGCTTCCGTCTAGTTTTTAGGTGAAGAGATTTCAATTCCCAGCATAGGCCTCAAAGCGCTCCAAATATCCACTTGCAGATTCTATAAGAAGAGAGTTTCAAAACTGCTCTTTCAAAAGGAGCTTCAAGTCTGTGAGTTGAATGCACTCATCACAAAGAAGTTTCTGAGAATGCTTCCGTCTAGTTTCTATATGAAGATATTTCCTTTTCCAACATAGGCCCCAAAGTGCTCCAAATAAACCCTTGCAGATTCTACAAAAGGAGTGTTTCAAAACTGCTCTTTCTATAGGTAAGTTCAAGTCTGTGAGTTGAATGCACTCAACACAAAGAAGTTTCTGAGAATGCTTCTGTTCAGTTTTTATGTGAAGATATTTCCTTTTCCAGCATAGGCCTCATACGGCTCCAAATATCCACTTGCAGATTCTACAAAAAGAGTGTTTCCAAACTTCTCTATCAATTGGTAGGTTCAACTCTGTGAGTTGAATGAACTCATCCAAAGAAGTTTCTGAGAATCCTTCTCTCTAGTTTTTATGTGAAGATATTTCCTTTTCCAGCGTAGGCTTCAAAGCGCTCCAAATAAACACATGCAGATTCTACAAAAGGAGTGTTTCAAAACTGTTCTATCAAAGGGAACGTTCAAGTCTGTGTGTTGAATGTACTCATCACACAGATGTTTCTCAGAATGCTTCTGTCTAGTTTTTAGGTGAAGAGATTTCATTTCCCAGCATAGGCCTCAAAGCGCTCCAAATATCCACTTGCAGAATCTACGAAAAGAGTGTTTCACAGCTGCTCTTTCAAAAGCAAGGTTCAAGTCTGTGTGTTGAATGCACTCATCCGAAAGAAGTTTCTGAGAATGCTTCTGTCTAGTTCTTACGTGAAGATATTTCCTTTTCCAGCTTAGGCCTCAAAGCGCTCCAAATAAACACTTGCAAATTCTACAAAAGGAGTGTTTCAAAAGAGTTCTATCAAAAGGAACGTTCAAGTCTGTGAGTTGAATGCACTTATCATACCGAAGTTTCCTGGAATGCTTCTGTCTAGTTTTTATGTGAAGACATTTCCTTTTCCAGCAGAGGCCTCAAAGCACTCCAAATATCCACTTGCAGATTCTACAAAAAGAGTGTTTCAAAACTGCTCTATCAAAAGCAAGCTTCAACACTGTGAGTAGAATGCACTCATCACAAAGAAGTTTCTGAGAATGCTTCTGTCTAGTTTTTATGTGAAGATATTTCCTTTTCCAACATAGGCCTCAAAGCGCTCCAAATAAACACTTGCAGATTCTACAAAAGGAGTGTTTCGAAACTGCTCTTTCAAGAGGAACGTTCAAGTCCGTGAGTTGAATGCACTCATCACACAGAAGTTTCTGAGAATGCTTCTGTCTAGTTTTTATGTGAAGATGTTTCCTTTTCCAGCATAGGCCTCAAAACGCTCCAAATATCCTCTTGCAGATTCTACAAAAAGAGTGTTTCAAAACTGTTCTATCAAAAGGAAGGTTCAACTCTGTGAGTTGAATGAATGCATCATGAAGAACTTTCTGAGAATGCTTCTCTGTAGTTTTTAGGTGAAGATATTCCAAAACCCAGCACAGGCCTCGAAGTGCTCCAAAGAACCACTTGCAGATTTTACCAAAAGGGTGTTTCAAAACTGCTCTTTCTATAGGTAAGTTCAAGTCTGTGAGTTGAATGCACTCAACACAAAGAAGTTTCTGAGAATGCTTCTGTTCAGTTTTTATGTGAAGATATTTCCTTTTCCAGCATAGGCCTCAAACGGCTCCAAATATCCACTTGCAGATTCTACAAAAAGAGTGTTTCCAAACTTCTCTATCAATTGGTAGGTTCAACTCTGTGAGTTGAATGAACTCATCACAAAGAAGTTTCTGAGAATCCTTCTCTCTAGTTTTTATGTGAAGATATTTCCTTTTCCAGCGTAGGCCACAAAGCGCTCCAAATAAACACATGCAGATTCTACAAAAGGAGTGTTTCAAAACTGTTCTATCAAAGGGAACGTTCAAGTCTGTGAGTTGGATGTACTCATCACACAGATGTTTCCCAGAATGCTTCCGTCTAGTTTTTAGGTGAAGAGATTTCATTTCCCAGCATAGGCCTCAAAGCGCTCCAAATATCCACTTGCAGAATCTATGAAAAGAGTGTTTCAAAGCTGCTCTTTCAAAAGCAAGGTTCAAGTCTGTGTGTTGAATGCACTCATCCGAAAGAAGTTTCTGAGAATGCTTCTGTCTAGTTCTTACGTGAAGATATTTCCTTTTCCAGCTTAGGCCTCAAAGCGCTCCAAATAAACACTTGCAAATTCTACAAGAGGAGTGTTTCCAAAGAGTTCTATCAAAAGGAACGTTCAAGTCTGTGAGTTGAATGCACTTATCATACCGAAGTTTCCTGGAATGCTTCTGTCTAGTTTTTATGTGAAGACATTTCCTTTTCCAGCAGAGGCCTCAAAGCACTCCAAATATCCACTTGCAGATTCTGCAAAAAGAGTGTTTCAAAACTGCTCTATCAAAAGCAAGCTTCAACACTGTGAGTAGAATGCACTCATCACACAGAAGTTTCTGAGAATGCTTCTGTCTAGTTTTTATGTGAAGATGTTTCCTTTTCCAGCATAGGCCTCAAAACGCTCCAAATATCCTCTTGCAGATTCTACAAGAAGAGTGTTTCAAAACTGTTCTATCAAAAGGAAGGTTCAACTCTGTGAGTTGAATGAATGCATCATGAAGAACTTTCTGAGAATGCTTCTCTGTAGTTTTTAGGTGAAGATATTCCAAAACCCAGCACAGGCCTCGAAGTGCTGCAAATAACCACTTGCAGATTTTACCAAAAGAGTGTTTCAAAACTGCTCTTTCTATAGGTAAGTTCAAGTCTGTGAGTTGAATGCACTCAACACAAAGAAGTTTCTGAGAATGCTTCTGTTCAGTTTTTATGTGAAGATATTTCCTTTTCCAGCATAGGCCTCAAACGGCTCCAAATATCCACTTTCAGATTCTACAAAAAGAGTGTTTCCAAACTTCTCTATCAATTGGTAGGTTCAACTCTGTGAGTTGAATGAAGTCATCACAAAGAAGTTTCTGAGAATCCTTCTCTCTAGTTTTTATGTGAAGATATTTCCTTTTCCAACATAGGCCTCAAGGTGCTCCGAATAAACACTTCCAGATTCTGCAAACTTAATGTTTCAAAACTGTTCTATCAAAAGGAACGTTGAAGTCTGTGAGTTGAATGCACTCATCTCAAAGAAGTTTCTCAGAATGCTTCCGTCTAGTTTTTAGGTGAAGAGATTTCAATTCCCAGCATAGGCCTCAAAGCGCTCCAAATATCCACTTGCAGATTCTATAAGAAGAGAGTTTCAAAACTGCTCTTTCAAAAGGAGCTTCAAGTCTGTGAGTTGAATGCACTCATCACAAAGAAGTTTCTGAGAATGCTTCCGTCTAGTTTCTATATGAAGATATTTCCTTTTCCAACATAGGCCCCAAAGTGCTCCAAATAAACCCTTGCAGATTCTACAAAAGGAGTGTTTCAAAACTGCTCTTTCTATAGGTAAGTTCAAGTCTGTGAGTTGAATGCACTCAACACAAAGAAGTTTCTGAGAATGCTTCTGTTCAGTTTTTATGTGAAGATATTTCCTTTTCCAGCATAGGCCTCATACGGCTCCAAATATCCACTTGCAGATTCTACAAAAAGAGTGTTTCCAAACTTCTCTATCAATTGGTAGGTTCAACTCTGTGAGTTGAATGAACTCATCCAAAGAAGTTTCTGAGAATCCTTCTCTCTAGTTTTTATGTGAAGATATTTCCTTTTCCAGCGTAGGCTTCAAAGCGCTCCAAATAAACACATGCAGATTCTACAAAAGGAGTGTTTCAAAACTGTTCTATCAAAGGGAACGTTCAAGTCTGTGTGTTGAATGTACTCATCACACAGATGTTTCTCAGAATGCTTCTGTCTAGTTTTTAGGTGAAGAGATTTCATTTCCCAGCATAGGCCTCAAAGCGCTCCAAATATCCACTTGCAGAATCTATGAAAAGAGTGTTTCAAAGCTGCTCTTTCAAAAGCAAGGTTCAAGTCTGTGTGTTGAATGCACTCATCTGAAAGAAGTTTCTGAGAATGCTTCTGTCTAGTTCTTACGTGAAGATATTTCCTTTTCCAGCTTAGGCCTCAAAGCGCTCCAAATAAACACTTGCAAATTCTACAAAAGGAGTGTTTCAAAAGAGTTCTATCAAAAGGAACGTTCAAGTCTGTGAGTTGAATGCACTTATCATACCGAAGTTTCCTGGAATGCTTCTGTCTAGTTTTTATGTGAAGACATTTCCTTTTCCAGCAGAGGCCTCAAAGCACTCCAAATATCCACTTGCAGATTCTACAAAAAGAGTGTTTCAAAACTGCTCTATCAAAAGCAAGCTTCAACACTGTGAGTAGAATGCACTCATCACAAAGAAGTTTCTGAGAATGCTTCTGTCTAGTTTTTATGTGAAGATATTTCCTTTTCCAACATAGGCCTCAAAGCGCTCCAAATAAACACTTGCAGATTCTACAAAAGGAGTGTTTCGAAACTGCTCTTTCAAGAGGAACGTTCAAGTCTGTGAGTTGAATGCACTCATCACACAGAAGTTTCTGAGAATGCCTCTGTCTAGTTTTTATGTGAAGATGTTTCCTTTTCCAGCATAGGCCTCAAAACGCTCCAAATATCCTCTTGCAGATTCTACAAAAAGAGTGTTTCAAAACTGTTCTATCAAAAGGAAGGTTCAACTCTGTGAGTTGAATGAATGCATCATGAAGAACTTTCTGAGAATGCTTCTCTGTAGTTTTTAGGTGAAGATATTCCAAAACCCAGCACAGGCCTCGAAGTGCTCCAAAGAACCACTTGCAGATTTTACCAAAAGGGTGTTTCAAAACTGCTCTTTCTATAGGTAAGTTCAAGTCTGTGAGTTGAATGCACTCAACACAAAGAAGTTTCTGAGAATGCTTCTGTTCAGTTTTTATGTGAAGATATTTCCTTTTCCAGCATAGGCCTCAAACGGCTCCAAATATCCACTTGCAGATTCTACAAAAAGAGTGTTTCCAAACTTCTCTATCAATTGGTAGGTTCAACTCTGTGAGTTGAATGAACTCATCACAAAGAAGTTTCTGAGAATCCTTCTCTCTAGTTTTTATGTGAAGATATTTCCTTTTCCAGCGTAGGCCTCAAAGCGCTCCAAATAAACACATGCAGATTCTACAAAAGGAGTGTTTCAAAACTGTTCTATCAAAGGGAACGTTCAAGTCTGTGAGTTGAATGTACTCATCACACAGATGTTTCTCAGAATGCTTCCGTCTAGTTTTTAGGTGAAGAGATTTCATTTCCCAGCATAGGCCTCAAAGCGCTCCAAATATCCACTTGCAGAATCTATGAAAAGAGTGTTTCAAAGCTGCTCTTTCAAAAGCAAGGTTCAAGTCTGTGTGTTGAATGCACTCATCCGAAAGAAGTTTCTGAGAATGCTTCTGTCTAGTTCTTACGTGAAGATATTTCCTTTTCCAGCTTAGGCCTCAAAGCGCTCCAAATAAACACTTGCAAATTCTACAAAAGGAGTGTTTCAAAAGAGTTCTATCAAAAGGAACGTTCAAGTCTGTGAGTTGAATGCACTTATCATACCGAAGTTTCCTGGAATGCTTCTGTCTAGTTTTTATGTGAAGACATTTCCTTTTCCAGCAGAGGCCTCAAAGCACTCCAAATATCCACTTGCAGATTCTGCAAAAAGAGTGTTTCAAAACTGCTCTATCAAAAGCAAGCTTCAACACTGTGAGTAGAATGCACTCATCACACAGAAGTTTCTGAGAATGCTTCTGTCTAGTTTTTATGTGAAGATGTTTCCTTTTCCAGCATAGGCCTCAAAACGCTCCAAATATCCTCTTGCAGATTCTACAAGAAGAGTGTTTCAAAACTGTTCTATCAAAAGGAAGGTTCAACTCTGTGAGTTGAATGAATGCATCATGAAGAACTTTCTGAGAATGCTTCTCTGTAGTTTTTAGGTGAAGATATTCCAAAACCCAGCACAGGCCTCGAAGTGCTGCAAATAACCACTTGCAGATTTTACCAAAAGAGTGTTTCAAAACTGCTCTTTCTATAGGTAAGTTCAAGTCTGTGAGTTGAATGCACTCAACACAAAGAAGTTTCTGAGAATGCTTCTGTTCAGTTTTTATGTGAAGATATTTCCTTTTCCAGCATAGGCCTCAAACGGCTCCAAATATCCACTTTCAGATTCTACAAAAAGAGTGTTTCCAAACTTCTCTATCAATTGGTAGGTTCAACTCTGTGAGTTGAATGAAGTCATCACAAAGAAGTTTCTGAGAATCCTTCTCTCTAGTTTTTATGTGAAGATATTTCCTTTTCCAACATAGGCCTCAAGGTGCTCCGAATAAACACTTGCAGATTCTATAAACTTAATGTTTCAAAACTGTTCTATCAAAAGGAACGTTGAAGTCTGTGAGTTGAATGCACTCATCTCAAAGAAGTTTCTCAGAATGCTTCCGTCTAGTTTTTAGGTGAAGAGATTTCAATTCCCAGCATAGGCCTCAAAGCGCTCCAAATATCCACTTGCAGATTCTATAAGAAGAGAGTTTCAAAACTGCTCTTTCAAAAGGAGCTTCAAGTCTGTGAGTTGAATGCACTCATCACAAAGAAGTTTCTGAGAATGCTTCCGTCTAGTTTCTATATGAAGATATTTCCTTTTCCAACATAGGCCCCAAAGTGCTCCAAATAAACCCTTGCAGATTCTACAAAAGGAGTGTTTCAAAACTGCTCTTTCTATAGGTAAGTTCAAGTCTGTGAGTTGAATGCACTCAACACAAAGAAGTTTCTGAGAATGCTTCTGTTCAGTTTTTATGTGAAGATATTTCCTTTTCCAGCATAGGCCTCATACGGCTCCAAATATCCACTTGCAGATTCTACAAAAAGAGTGTTTCCAAACTTCTCTATCAATTGGTAGGTTCAACTCTGTGAGTTGAATGAACTCATCCAAAGAAGTTTCTGAGAATCCTTCTCTCTAGTTTTTATGTGAAGATATTTCCTTTTCCAGCGTAGGCTTCAAAGCGCTCCAAATAAACACATGCAGATTCTACAAAAGGAGTGTTTCAAAACTGTTCTATCAAAGGGAACGTTCAAGTCTGTGTGTTGAATGTACTCATCACACAGATGTTTCTCAGAATGCTTCTGTCTAGTTTTTAGGTGAAGAGATTTCATTTCCCAGCATAGGCCTCAAAGCGCTCCAAATATCCACTTGCAGAATCTATGAAAAGAGTGTTTCAAAGCTGCTCTTTCAAAAGCAAGGTTCAAGTCTGTGTGTTGAATGCACTCATCCGAAAGAAGTTTCTGAGAATGCTTCTGTCTAGTTCTTACGTGAAGATATTTCCTTTTCCAGCTTAGGCCTCAAAGCGCTCCAAATAAACACTTGCAAATTCTACAAAAGGAGTGTTTCAAAAGAGTTCTATCAAAAGGAACGTTCAAGTCTGTGAGTTGAATGCACTTATCATACCGAAGTTTCCTGGAATGCTTCTGTCTAGTTTTTATGTGAAGACATTTCCTTTTCCAGCAGAGGCCTCAAAGCACTCCAAATATCCACTTGCAGATTCTACAAAAAGAGTGTTTCAAAACTGCTCTATCAAAAGCAAGCTTCAACACTGTGAGTAGAATGCACTCATCACAAAGAAGTTTCTGAGAATGCTTCTGTCTAGTTTTTATGTGAAGATATTTCCTTTTCCAACATAGGCCTCAAAGCACTCCAAATAAACACTTGCAGATTCTACAAAAGGAGTGTTTCGAAACTGCTCTTTCAAGAGGAACGTTCAAGTCTGTGAGTTGAATGCACTCATCACACAGAAGTTTCTGAGAATGCTTCTGTCTAGTTTTTATGTGAAGATGTTTCCTTTTCCAGCATAGGCCTCAAAACGCTCCAAATATCCTCTTGCAGATTCTACAAAAAGAGTGTTTCAAAACTGTTCTATCAAAAGGAAGGTTCAACTCTGTGAGTTGAATGAATGCATCATGAAGAACTTTCTGAGAATGCTTCTCTGTAGTTTTTAGGTGAAGATATTCCAAAACCCAGCGCAGGCCTCGAAGTGCTCCAAAGAACCACTTGCAGATTTTACCAAAAGGGTGTTTCAAAACTGCTCTTTCTATAGGTAAGTTCAAGTCTGTGAGTTGAATGCACTCAACACAAAGAAGTTTCTGAGAATGCTTCTGTTCAGTTTTTATGTGAAGATATTTCCTTTTCCAGCATAGGCCTCAAACGGCTCCAAATATCCACTTGCAGATTCTACAAAAAGAGTGTTTCCAAACTTCTCTATCAATTGGTAGGTTCAACTCTGTGAGTTGAATGAACTCATCACAAAGAAGTTTCTGAGAATCCTTCTCTCTAGTTTTTATGTGAAGATATTTCCTTTTCCAACATAGGCCTCAAGGTGCTCCGAATAAACACTTGCAGATTCTACAAACTTAATGTTTCAAAACTGTTCTATCAAAAGGAACGTTGAAGTCTGTGAGTTGAATGCACTCATCACAAAGAAGTTTCTCAGAATGCTTCCGTCTAGTTTTTAGGTGAAGAGATTTCATTACCCAGCACAGGCTTCAAAGCGCTCCAAATATCCACTTGCAGATTCTACAAGAAGAGTGTTTCCAAACTGCTCTTTCAAAAGGAAGCTTCAAGTCTGTGAGTTGAATGCACTCATCACAAAGAAGTTTCTGAGAATGCTTCCGTCTAGTTTCTATATGAAGATATTTCCTTTTCCAACATAGGACCCAAAGTGCTCCAAATAAACCCTTGCAGATTCTACAAAAGGAGTGTTTCAAAACTGCTCTTTCTATAGGTAAGTTCAAGTCTGTGAGTTGAATGCACTCAACACAAAGAAGTTTCTGAGAATGCTTCTGTTCAGTTTTTATGTGAAGATATTTCCTTTTCCAGCATAGGCCTCAGACGGCTCCAAATATCCACTTGCAGATTCTACAAAAGGGGTGTTTCCAAACTTCTCTATCAATTGGTAGGTTCAACTCTGTGAGTTGAATGAAGTCATCACAAAGAAGTTTCTGAGAATCCTTCTCTCTAGTTTTTATGTGAAGATATTTCCTTTTCCAACGTAGGCCTCAAAGCGCTCCAAATAAACACATGCAGATTCTACAAAAGGAGTGTTTCAAAACTGTTCTATCAAAGGGAACGTTCAAGTCTGTGTGTTGAATGTACTCATCACACAGATGTTTCTCAGAATGCTTCTGTCTAGTTTTTAGGTGAAGAGATTTCATTTCCCAGCATAGGCCTCAAAGCGCTCCAAATATCCACTTGCAGATTCTATAAGAAGAGAGTTTCCAAACTGCTCTTTCAAAAGGAAGCTTCAAGTCTGTGTGTTGAATGCACTCATCCAAAAAAGTTTCTGAGAATGCTTCTGTCTAGTTCTTACGTGAAGATATTTCCTTTTCCAGGTAAGGCCTCAAAGCGCTCCAAATAAACACTTGCAAATTCTACAAAAGGAGTGTTTCAAAAGAGTTCTATCAAAAGGAACGTTCAAGTCTGTGAGTTGAATGCACTTATCATACCGAAGTTTCCTGGAATGCTTCTGTCTAGTTTTTATGTGAAGACATTTCCTTTTCCAGCAGAGGCCTCAAAGCACTCCAAATATCCACTTGCAGATTCTACAAAAAGAGTGTTTCAAAAGTGCTCTATCAAAAGCAAGGTTCAACACTGTGAGTAGAATGCACTCATCACAAAGAAGTTTCTGAGAATGCTTCTGTCTAGTTTTTATGTGAAGATATTTCCTTTTCCAACATAGGCCTCAAAGCGCTCCAAATAAACACTTGCAGATTCTACAAAAGGAGTGTTTCGAAACTGCTCTTTCAAGAGGAACGTTCAAGTCTGTGAGTTGAATGCACTCGTCACACAGAAGTTTCTGAGAATGCTTCTGTCTAGTTTTTATGTGAAGATGTTTCCTTTTCCAGCATAGGCCTCAAAACGCTCCAAATATCCTCTTGCAGAGTCTACAAAAAGAGTGTTTCAAAACTGTTCTATCAAAAGGAAGGTTCAACTCTGTGAGTTGAATGAATACATCATGAAGAACTTTCTGAGAAGGCTTCTCTGTAATTTTTAGGTGAAGATATTCCAAAACCCAGCACAGGCCTCGAAGTGCTCCAAATAACCACTTGCAGATTTTACCAAAAGAGTGTTTCAAAACTGCTCTTTCTATAGGTAAGTTCAAGTCTGTGAGCTGAATGCACTCAACACAAAGAAGTTTCTGAGAATGCTTCTGTTCAGTTTTTATGTGAAGATATTTCCTTTTCCAGCATAGGCTTCAAACGGCTCCAAATATCCACTTGCAGATTCTACAAAAAGAGTGTTTCCAAACTTCTCTATCAATTGGTAGGTTCAACTCTGTGAGTTGAATGAAGTCATCACAAAGAAGTTTCTGACAATCCTTCTCTCTAGATTTTATGTGAAGATATTTCCTTTTCCAACATAGGCCTCAAGGTGCTCCGAATAAACACTTGGAGATTCTACAAACTTAATGTTTCAAAACTGTTCTATCAAAAGGAACGTTGAAGTCTGTGAGTTGAATGCACTCATCACAAAGAAGTTTCTCAGAATGCTTCCGTCTAGTTTTTAGGTGAAGAGATTTCATTTCCCAGCACAAGCCTCAAAGCGCTCCAAATATCCACTTGCAGATTCTACAAGAAGAGTGTTTCCAAACTGCTCTTTCAAAAGGAAGCTTCAAGTCTGTGAGTTGAATGCACTCATCACAAAGAAGTTTCTGAGAATGCTTCCGTCTAGTTTCTATATGAAGATATTTCCTTTTCCAACATAGGCCCCAAAGTGCTCCAAATAAACCCTTGCAGATTCTGCAAAAGGAGTGTTTCAAAACTGCTCTTTCTATAGGTAAGTTCAAGTCTGTGAGTTGAATGCACTCAACACAAAGAAGTTTCTGAGAATGCTTCTGTCTAGTTTTTATGTGAAGATATTTCCCTTTCCAACATTGGCCTCAAAGCGCTCCAAATAAACACTTGCAGATTCTACAAAAGGAGTGTTTCGAAACTGCTCTTTCAAGAGGAACGTTCAAGTCTGTGAGTTGAATGCACTCATCACACAGAAGTTTCTGAGAATGCTTCTGTCTAGTTTTTATGTGAAGATATATCCTTTTCAAGCATAGGCCTCAGAACGCTCCAAATATCCTCTTGCAGATTCTACAAAAAGAGTGTTTCAAAACTGTTCTATCAAAAGGAAGGTTCAACTCTGTGAGTTGAATGAATGCATCCTGAAGAACTTTCTGAGAATGCTTCTCTGTAGTTTTTAGGTGAAGATATTCCAAAACCCAGCACAGGCCTCGAAGTGCTCCAAATAACCACTTGCAGATTTTACCAAAAGAGTGTTTCAAAACTGCTCTTTCTATACGTAAGTTCAAGTCTGTGAGATGAATGCACTCAACACAAAGAAGTTTCTGAGAATGCTTCTGTTCAGTTTTTATGTGAAGATATTTCCTTTTCCAGCATAGGCCTCAAACGGCTCCAAATTTTCACTTGCAGATTCTACAAAAAGAGTGTTTCCAAACTTCTCTATCAATTGGTAGGTTCAACCCTGTGAGTTGAATGAAGTCATCACAAAGAAGTTTCTGAGAATCCTTCTCTCTAGTTTTTATGTGAAGATATTTCCTTTTCCTACATAGGCCTCAAGGTGCTCCGAATAAACACTTGCAGATTCTACAAACTTAATGTTTCAAAACTGTTCTATCAAAAGGAACGTTGAAGTCTGTGAGTTGAATGCACTCATCAAAAAGAAGTTTCTCAGAATGCTTCCGTCTAGTTTTTAGGTGAAGAGATTTCATTTGCCAGCATAGGCCTCAAAGCGCTCCAAATATCCACTTGCAGATCCTATAAGAAGAGAGTTTCCAAACTGCTCTTTCAAAAGGAAGCTTCAAGTCTGTGAGTTGAATGCACTCATCACAAAGAAGTTTCTGAGAATGCTTCCGTCTAGTTTCTATATGAAGATATTTCCTTTTCCAACATAGGCCCCAAAGTGCTCCAAATAAACCCTTGCAGATTCTACAAAAGGAGTGTTTCAAAACTGCTCTTTCTATAGGTAAGTTCAAGTCTGTGAGTTGAATGCACTCAACACAAAGAAGTTTCTGAGAATGCTTCTGTTCAGTTTTTATGTGAAGATATTTCCTTTTCCAGCATAGGCCTCAAACGGCTCCAAATATCCACTTGCAGATTCTACAAAAAGAGTGTTTCCAAACTTCTCTATCAATTGGTAGGTTCAACTCTGTGAGTTGAATGAACTCATCACAAAGAAGTTTCTGAGAATCCTTCTCTCTAGTTTTTATGTGAAGATATTTCCTTTTCCAGCGTAGGCCTCAAAGCACTCCAAATAAACACATGCAGATTCTACAAAAGGAGTGTTTCAAAACTGTTCTATCAAAGGGAACGTTCAAGTCTGTGAGTTGAATGTACTCATCACACAGATGTTTCTCAGAATGCTTCTGTCTAGTTTTTAGGTGAAGAGATTTCATTTCCCAGCATAGGCCTCAAAGCGCTCCAAATATCCACTTGCAGATTCTATAAGAAGAGAGTTTCCAAACTGCTCTTTCAAAAGGAAGCTTCAAGTCTGTGAGTTGAATGCACTCATCACAAAGAAGTTTCTGAGGATGCTTCCGTCTAGTTTCTATATGAAGATATTTCCTTTTCCAACATAGGCCCCAAAGTGCTCCAAATAAACCCTTGCAGATTCTACAAAAGGAGTGTTTCAAAACTGCTCTTTCTATAGGTAAGTTCAAGTCTGTGAGTTGAATGCACTCAACACAAAGAAGTTTCTGAGAATGCTTCTGTTCAGTTTTTATGTGAAGATATTTCCTTTTCCAGCATAGGCCTCAAACGGCTCCAAATATGCACTTGCAGATTCTACAAAAAGAGTGTTTCCAAACTTCTCTATCAATTGGTAGGTTCAACTCTGTGAGTTGAATGAACTCATCACAAAGAAGTTTCTGAGAATCCTTCTCTCTAGTTTTTATGTGAAGATATTTCCTTTTCCAACGTAGGCCTCAAAGCGCTCCAAATAAACACATGCAGATTCTACAAAAGGAGTGTTTCAAAACTGTTCTATCAAAGGAACGTTCAAGTCTGTGAGTTGAATGTACTCATCACACAGATGTTTCTCAGAATGCTTCTGTCTAGTTTTTAGGTGAAGAGATTTCATTTCCCAGCATAGGCCTCAAAGCGCTCCAAATATCCACTTGCAGAATCTACGAAAAGAGTGTTTCAAAGCTGCTCTTTCAAAAGCAAGGTTCAAGTCTGTGTGTTGAATGCACTCATCCGAAAGAAGTTTCTGAGAATGCTTCTGTCTAGTTCTTACGTGAAGATATTTCCTTTTCCAGCTTAGGCCTCAAAGTACTCCAAATAAACACTTGCAAATTCTACAAAAGGAGTGTTTCAAAAGAGTTCTATCAAAAGGAACGTTCAAGTCTGTGAGTTGAATGCACTTATCATACCGAAGTTTCCTGGAATGCTTCTGTCTAGTTTTTATGTGAAGACATTTCCTTTTCCAGCATAGGCCTCAAAGCACTCCAAATATCCACTTGCAGATTCTACAAAAAGAGTGTTTCAAAACTGCTCTATCAAAAGCAAGCTTCAACACTGTGAGTAGAATGCACTCATCACAAAGAAGTTTCTGAGAATGCTTCTGTCTAGTTTTTATGTGAAGATATTTCCTTTTCCATCATAGGCCTCAAAGCGCTCCAAATAAACACTTGCAGATTCTACAAAAGGAGTGTTTCGAAACTGCTCTTTCAAGAGGAACGTTCAAGTCTGTGAGTTGAATGCACTCATCACACAGAAGTTTCTGAGAATGCTTCTGTCTAGTTTTTATGTGAAGATGTTTCCTTTTCCAGAATAGGCCTCAAAACGCTCCAAATATCCTCTTGCAGATTCTACAAAAAGAGTGTTTCAAAACTGTTCTATCAAAAGGAAGGTTCAACTCTGTGAGTTGAATGAATGCATCATGAAGAACTTTCTGAGAATGCTTCTCTGTAGCTTTTAGGTGAAGATATTCCAAAACCCAGCACAGGACTCGAAGTGCTCCAAATAACCACTTGCAGATTTTACCAAAAGAGTGTTTCAAAACTGCTCTTTCTATAGGTAAGTTCAAGTCTGTGAGTTGAATGCACTCAACACAAAGAAGTTTCTGAGAATGCTTCTGTTCAGTTTTTATGTGAAGATATTTCCTTTTCCAGCATAGGCCTCAAACGGCTCCAAATATCCACTTGCAGATTCTACAAAAAGAGTGTTTCCAAACTTCTCTATCAATTGGTAGGTTCAACTCTGTGAGTTGAATGAAGTCATCACAAAGAAGTTTCTGAGAATCCTTCTCTCTAGTTTTTACGTGAAGATATTTCCTTTTCCAGCGTAGGACTCAAAGCGCTCCAAATAAACACATGCAGATTCTACAAAAGGAGTGTTTCAAAACTGTTCTATCAAAGGGAACGTTCAAGTCTGTGAGTTGAATGTACTCATCACACAGATGTTTCTCAGAATGCTTCTGTCTAGTTTTTAGGTGAAGAGATTTCATTTCCCAGCATAGGCCTCAAAGCGCTCCAAATATCCACTTGCAGATTCTATAAGAAGAGAGTTTCCAAACTGCTCTTTGAAAAGGAAGCTTCAAGTCTGTGAGTTGAATGCACTCATCACAAAGAAGTTTCTGAGAATGCTTCCGTCTAGTTTCTATATGAAGATATTTCCTTTTCCAACATAGGCCCCAAAGTGCTCCAAATAAACCCTTGCAGATTCTACAAAAGGAGTGTTTCAAAACTGCTCTTTCTATAGGTAAGTTCAAGTCTGTGAGTTGAATGCACTCAACACAAAGAAGTTTCTGAGAATGCTTCTGTTCAGTTTTTATGTGAAGATATTTCCTTTTCCAGCATAGGCCTCAAACGGCTCCAAATATCCACTTGCAGATTCTACAAAAAGAGTGTTTCCAAACTTCTCTATCAATTGGTAGGTTCAACTCTGTGAGTTGAATGAACTCATCACAAAGAAGTTTCTGAGAATCCTTCTCTCTAGTTTTTATGTGAAGATATTTCCTTTTCCAGCGTAGGCCTCAAAGCGCTCCAAATAAACACATGCAGATTCTACAAAAGGAGTGTTTCAAAACTGTTCTATCAAAGGGAACGTTCAAGCCTGTGAGTTGAATGTACTGATCACACAGATGTTTCTCAGAATGCTTCTGTCTAGTTTTTAGGTGAAGAGATTTCATTTCCCAGCATAGGCCTCAAAGCGCTCCAAATATCCACTTGCAGATTCTATAAGAAGAGAGTTTCCAAACTGCTCTTTCAAAAGGAAGCTTCAAGTCTGTGAGTTGAATGCACTCATCACAAAGAAGTTTCTGAGAATGCTTCCGTCTAGTTTCTATATGAAGATATTTCCTTTTCCAACATAGGCCCCAAAGTGCTCCAAATAAACCCTTGCAGATTCTACAAAAGGAGTGTTTCAAAACTGCTCTTTCTATAGGTAAGTTCAAGTCTGTGAGTTGAATGCACTCCACACAAAGAAGTTTCTGAGAATGCTTCTGTTCAGTTTTTATGTGAAGATATTTCCTTTTCCAGCATAGGCCTCAAACGGCTCCAAATATCCACTTGCAGATTCTACAAAAAGAGTGTTTCCAAACTTCTCTATCAATTGGTAGGTTCAACTCTGTGAGTTGAATGAACTCATCACAAAGAAGTTTCTGAGAATCCTTCTCTCTAGTTTTTATGTGAAGATATTTCCTTTTCCAACGTAGGCCTCAAAGCGCTCCAAATAAACACATGCAGATTCTACAAAGGAGTGTTTCAAAACTGTTCTATCAAAGGGAACGTTCAAGTCTGTGAGTTGAATGTACTCATCACACAGATGTTTCTCAGAATGCTTCTGTCTAGTTTTTAGTTGAAGAGATTTCATTTCCCAGCATAGGCCTCAAAGCGCTCCAAATATCCACTTGCAGAATCTACGAAAAGAGTGTTTCAAAGCTGCTCTTTCAAAAGCAAGGTTCAAGTCTGTGTGTTGAATGCACTCATCCGATAGAAGTTTCTGAGAACGCTTCTGTCTAGTTCTTACGTGAAGATATTTCCTTTTCCAGCTTAGGCCTCAAAGCGCTCCAAATAAACACTTGCAAATTCTACAAAAGGAGTGTTTCAAAAGAGTTCTATCAAAAGGAACGTTCAAGTCTGTGAGTTGAATGCACTTATCATACCGAAGTTTCCTGGAATGCTTCTGTCTAGTTTTTATGTGAAGACATTTCCTTTTCCAGCAGAGGCCTCAAAGCACTCCAAATATCCACTTGCAGATTCTACAAAAAGAGTGTTTCAAAACTGCTCTATCAAAAGCAAGCTTCAACACTGTGAGTAGAATGCACTCATCACAAAGAAGTTTCTGAGAATGCTTCTGTCTAGTTTTTATGTGAAGATATTTCCTTTTCCAACATAGGCCTCAAAGCGCTCCAAATAAACACTTGCAGATTCTACAAAAGGAGTGTTTCAAAACTGCTCTTTCAAGAGGAACGTTCAAGTCTGTGAGTTGAATGCACTCATCACACAGAAGTTTCTGAGAATGCTTCTGTCTAGTTTTTATGTGAAGATGTTTCCTTTTCCAGAATAGGCCTCAAAACGCTCCAAATATCCTCTTGCAGATTCTACAAAAAGAGTGTTTCAAAACTGTTCTATGAAAAGGAAAGTTCAACTCTGTGAGTTGAATGAATGCATCATGAAGAACTTTCTGAGAATGCTTCTCTGTAGTTTTTAGGTGAAGATATTCCAAAACCCAGCACAGGCCTCGAAGTGCTCCAAATAACCACTTGCAGATTTTACCAAAAGAGTGTTTCAAAACTGCTCTTTCTATAGATAAGTTCAAGTCTGTGAGTTGAATGCACTCAACACAAAGAAGTTTCTGAGAATGCTTCTGTTCAGTTTTTATGTGAAGATATTTCCTTTTCCAGCATAGGCCTCAAACGGCTCCAAATATCCACTTGCAGATTCTACAAAAAGAGTGTTTCCAAACTTCTCTATCAATTGGTAGGTTCAACTCTGTGAGTTGAATGAAGTCATCACAAAGAAGTTTCTGAGAATCCTTCTCTCTAGTTTTTATGTGAAGATATTTCCTTTTCCAACATAGGCCTCAAGGTGCTCCGAATAAACACTTGCAGATTCTACAAACTTAATGTTTCAAAACTGTTCTATCAAAAGGAACGTTGAAGTCTGTGAGTTGAATGCACTCATCACAAAGAAGTTTCTCAGAATGCTTCCGTCTAGTTTTTAGGTGAAGAGATTTCATTTCCCAGCACAGGCCTCAAAGCGCTCCAAATATCCACTTGCAGATTCTATAAGAAGAGTGTTTCCAAACTGCTCTTTCAAAAGGAAGCTTCAAGTCTGTGAGTTGAATGCACTCATCACAAAGAAGTTTCTGAGAATGCTTCCGTCTAGTTTCTATATGAAGATATTTCCTTTTCCAACATAGGCCCCAAAGTGCTCCAAATAAACCCTTGCAGATTCTACAAAAGGAGTGTTTCAAAACTGCTCTTTCTATAGGTAAGTTCAAGTCTGTGAGTTGAATGCACTCCACACAAAGAAGTTTCTGAGAATGCTTCTGTTCAGTTTTTATGTGAAGATATTTCCTTTTCCAGCATAGGCCTCAGACGGCTCCAAATATCCACTTGCAGATTCTACAAAAGGAGTGTTTCCAAACTTCTCTATCAATTGGTAGGTTCAACTCTGTGAGTTGAATGAACTCATCACAAAGAAGTTTCTGAGAATCCTTCTCTCTAGTTTTTATGTGAAGATATTTCCTTTTCCAAAGTAGGCCTCAAAGCGCTCCAAATAAACACATGCAGATTCTACAAAAGGAGTGTTTCAAAACTGTTCTATCAAAGGGTACGTTCAAGTCTGTGAGTTGAATGTACTCATCACACAGATGTTTCTCAGAATGCTTCTGTCTAGTTTTTAGGTGAAGAGATTTCATTTCCCAGCATAGGCCTCAAAGCGCTCCAAATATCCACTTGCAGATTCTATAAGAAGAGAGTTTCCAAACTGCTCTTTCAAAAGGAAGCTTCAAGTCTGTGTGTTGAATGCACTCATCCAAAAGAAGTTTCTGAGAATGCTTCTGTCTAGTTCTTACGTGAAGATATTTCCTTTTCCAGGTAAGGCCTCAAAGCGCTCCAAATAAACACTTGCAAATTCTACAAAAGGAGTGTTTCAAAAGAGTTCTATCAAAAGGAACGTTCAAGTCTGTGAGTTGAATGCACATATCATACCGAAGTTTCCTGGAATGCTTCTGTCTAGTTTTTATGTGAAGACATTTCCTTTTCCAGCAGAGGCCTCAAAGCACTCCAAATATCCACTTGCAGATTCTACAAAAAGAGTGTTTCAAAACTGCTCTATCAAAAGCAATCTTCAACACTGTGAGTAGAATGCACTCATCATAAAGAAGTTTCTGAGAATGCTTCTGTCTAGTTTTTATGTGAAGATATTTCCTTTTCCAACATAGGCCTCAAAGCGCTCCAAATAAACACTTGCAGATTCTACAAAAGGAGTGTTTCGAAACTGCTCTTTCAAGAGGAACGTTCAAGTCTGTGAGTTGAATGCACTCATCACACAGAAGTTTCTGAGAATGCTTCTGTCTAGTTTTTATGTGAAGATGTTTCCTTTTCCAGCATAGGCCTCAAAACGCTCCAAATATCCTCTTGCAGATTCTACAAAAAGAGTGTTTCAAAACTGTTCTATCAAAAGGAAGGTTCAACTCTGTGAGTTGAATGAATGCATCATGAAGAACTTTCTGAGAATGCTTCTCTGTAGTTTTTAGGTGAAGATATTCCAAAACCCAGCACAGGCCTCGAAGTGCTCCAAATAACCACTTGCAGATTTTACCAAAAGAGTGTTTCAAAACTGCTCTTTCTATAGGTAAGTTCAAGTCTGTGAGTTGAATGCACTCAACACAAAGAAGTTTCTGAGAATGCTTCTGTTCAGTTTTTATGTGAAGATATTTCCTTTTCCAGCATAGGCCTGAAACGGCTCCAAATATCCACTTGCAGATTCTACAAAAAGAGTGTTTCCAAACTTCTCTATCAATTGGTAGGTTCAACTCGGTGAGTTGAATGAAGTCATCACAAAGAAGTTTCTGAGAATCCTTCTCTCTAGTTTTTATGTGAAGATATTTCCTTTTCCAGCGTAGGCCTCAAAGCGCTCCAAATAAACACATGCAGATTCTACAAAAGGAGTGTTTCAAAACTGTTCTATCAAAGGGAACGTTCAAGTCAGTGAGTTGAATGTACTGATCACACAGATGTTTCTCAGAATGTTTCTGTCTAGTTTTTAGGTGAAGAGATTTCATTTCCCAGCATAGGCCTCAAAGCGCTCCAAATATCCACTTGCAGATTCTACAAGAAGAGTGTTTCCAAACTGCTCTTTCAAAAGGAAGCTTCAAGTCTGTGAGTTGAATGGACTCATCACAAAGAAGTTTCTGAGAATGCTTCCGTCTAGTTTCTATATGAAGATATTTCCTTTTCCAACATAGGCCCCAAAGTGCTCCAAATAAACCCTTGCAGAGTCTACAAAAGGAGTGTTTCAAAACTGCTCTTTCTATAGGTAAGTTCAAGTCTGTGAGTTGAATGCACTCAACACAAAGAAGTTTCTGAGAATGCTTCTGTTCAGTTTTTATGTGAAGATATTTCCTTTTCCAGCATAGGCCTCAAACGGCTCCAAATATGCACTTGCAGATTCTACAAAAAGAGTGTTTCCAAACTTCTCTATCAATTGGTAGGTTCAACTCTGTGAGTTGAATGAACTCATCACAAAGAAGTTTCTGAGAATCCTTCTCTCTAGTTTTTATGTGAAGATATTTCCTTTTCCAGCGTAGGCCTCAAAGCGCTCCAAATAAACACATGCAGATTCTACAAAAGGAGTGTTTCAAAACTGTTCTATCAAAGGGAACGTTCAAGTCTGTGAGTTGAATGTACTCATCACACAGATGTTTCTCAGAATGCTTCTGTCTAGTTTTTAGGTGAAGAGATTTCATTTCCCAGCATAGGCCTCAAAGCGCTCCAAATATCCACTTGCAGATTCTATAAGAAGAGAGTTTCCAAACTGCTCTTTCAAAAGGAGCTTCAAGTCTGTGAGTTGAATGCACTCATCACAAAGAAGTTTCTGAGAATGCTTCCGTCTAGTTTCTATATGAAGATATTTCCTTTTCCAACATAGGCATCAAAGTGCTCCAAATAAACCCTTGCAGATTCTACAAAAGGAGTGTTTCAAAACTGCTCTTTCTATAGGTAAGTTCAAGTCTGTGAGTTGAATGCACTCAACACAAAGAAGTTTCTGAGAATGCTTCTGTTCAGTTTTTATGTGAAGATATTTCCTTTTCCAGCATAGGCCTCAAACGGCTCCAAATATCCACTTGCAGATTCTACAAAAAGAGTGTTTCCAAACTTCTCTATCAATTGGTAGGTTCAACTCTGTGAGTTGAATGAACTCATCACAAAGAAGTTTCTGAGAATCCTTCTCTCTAGTTTTTATGTGAAGATATTTCCTTTTCCAGGGTAGGCCTCAAAGCACTCCAAATAAACACATGCAGATTCTACAAAAGGAGTGTTTCAAAACTGTTCTATCAAAGGGAACCTTCAAGTCTGTGAGTTGAATGTACTCATCACACAGATGTTTCTCAGAATGCTTCTGTCTAGTTTTTAGGTGAAGAGATTTCATTTCCCAGCATAGGCCTCAAAGCGCTCCAAATATCCACTTGCAGAATCTATGAAAAGAGTGTTTCAAAGCTGCTCTTTCAAAAGCAAGGTTCAAGTCTGTGTGTTGAATGCATTCATCCGAAAGAAGTTTCTGAGAATGCTTCTGTCTAGTTCTTCCGTGAAGATATTTCCTTTTCCAGCTTAGGCCTCAAAGCGCTCCAAATAAACACTTGCAAATTCTACAAAAGGAGTGTTTCAAAAGAGTTCTATCAAAAGGAACGTTCAAGTCTGTGAGTTGAATGCACTTATCATACCGAAGTTTCCTGGAATGCTTCTGTCTAGTTTTTATGTGAAGACATTTCCTTTTCCAGCAGAGGCCTCAAAGCACTCCAAATATCCACTTGCAGATTCTGCAAAAAGAGTGTTTCAAAACTGCTCTATCAAAAGCAAGCTTCAACACTGTGAGTAGAATGCACTCATCACAAAGAAGTTTCTGAGAATGCTTCTGTCTAGTTTTTATGTGAAGATATTTCCTTTTCCAACATAGGCCTCAAAGCGCTCCAAATAAACACTTGCAGATTCTACAAAAGGAGTGTTTCGAAACTGCTCTTTCAAGAGGAACGTTCAAGTCTGTGAGTTGAATGCACTCGTCACACAGAAGTTTCTGAGAATGCTTCTGTCTAGTTTCTATGTGAAGATGTTTCCTTTTCCAGCATAGGCCTCAAAACGCTCCAAATATCCTCTTGCAGATTCTACAAAAAGAGTGTTTCAAAACTGTTCTATCAAAAGGAAGGTTCAACTCTGTGAGTTGAATGAATACATCATGAAGAACTTTCTGAGAAGGCTTCTCTGTAATTTTTAGGTGAAGATATTCCAAAACCCAGCACAGGCCTCGAAGTGCTCCAAATAACCACTTGCAGATTTTACCAAAAGAGTGTTTCAAAACTGCTCTTTCTATAGGTAAGTTCAAGTCTGTGAGCTGAATGCACTCAACACAAAGAAGTTTCTGAGAATGCTTCTGTTCAGTTTTTATGTGAAGATATTTCCTTTTCCAGCATAGGCTTCAAACGGCTCCAAATATCCACTTGCAGATTCTACAAAAAGAGTGTTTCCAAACTTCTCTATCAATTGGTAGGTTCAACTCTGTGAGTTGAATGAAGTCATCACAAAGTAGTTTCTGATAATCCTTCTCTCTAGATTTTATGTGAAGATATTTCCTTTTCCAACATAGGCCTCAAGGTGCTCCGAATAAACACTTGCAGATTCTACAAACTTAATGTTCCAAAACTGTTCTATCAAAAGGAACGTTGAAGTCTGTGAGTTGAATGCACTCATCACAAAGAAGTTTCTCAGAATGCTTCCGTCTAGTTTTTAGGTGAAGAGATTTCATTTCCCAGCACAAGCCTCAAAGCGCTCCAAATATCCACTTGCAGATTCTACAAGAAGAGTGTTTCCAAACTGCTCTTTCAAAAGGAAGCTTCAAGTCTGTGAGTTGAATGCACTCATCGCAAAGAAGTTTCTGAGAATGCTTCCGTCTAGTTTCTATATGAAGATATTTCCTTTTCCAACATAGGCCCCAAAGTGCTCCAAATAAACCCTTGCAGATTCTGCAAAAGGAGTGTTTCAAAACTGCTCTTTCTATAGGTAAGTTCAAGTCTGTGAGTTGAATGCACTCAACAAAAAGAAGTTTCTGAGAATGCTTCTGTCTAGTTTTTATGTGAAGATATTTCCCTTTCCAACATTGGCCTCAAAGCGCTCCAAATAAACACTTGCAGATTCTACAAAAGGAGTGTTTCGAAACTGCTCTTTCAAGAGGAACGTTCAAGTCTGTGAGTTGAATGCACTCATCACACAGAAGTTTCTGAGAATGCTTCTGTCTAGTTTTTATGTGAAGATATTTCCTTTTCCAGCATAGGCCTCAGAAAGCTCCAAATATCCTCTTGCAGATTCTACAAAAAGAGTGTTTCAAAACTGTTCTATCAAAAGGAAGGTTCAACTCTGTGAGTTGAATGAATGCATCATGAAGAACTTTCTGAGAATGCTTCTCTGTAGTTTTTAGGTGAAGAGATTCCAAAACCCAGCACAGGCCTCGAAGTGCTCCAAATAACCACTTGCAGATTTTACCAAAAGAGTGTTTCAAAACTGCTCTTTCTATAGGTAAGTTCAAGTCGGTGAGTTGAATGCACTCAACACAAAGAAGTTTCTGAGAATGCTTCTGTTCAGTTTTTATGTGAAGATATTTCCTTTTCCAGCATAGGCCTCAAACGGCTCCAAATATCCACTTGCAGATTCTACAAAAAGAGTGTTTCCAAACTTCTCTATCAATTGGTAGGTTCAACTCTGTGAGATGAATGAAGTCATCACAAAGAAGTTTCTGAGAATCCTTCTCTCTAGTTTTTATGTGAAGATATTTCCTTTTCCAGCGTAGGCCTCAAAGCGCTCCAAATAAACACATGCAGATTCTACAAAAGGAGTGTTTCAAAACTGTTCTATCAAAGGGAACGTTCAAATCTGTGAGTTGAATGTACTCATCACACAGATGTTTCTCAGAATGCTTCTGTCTAGTTTTTAGGTGAAGAGATTTCATTTCCCAGCATAGGCCTCAAAGCGCTCCAAATATCCACTTGCAGATTCTATAAGAAGAGAGTTTCCAAACTGCTCTTTCAAAAGGAAGCTTCAAGTCTGTGAGTTGAATGCACTCATCACAAAGAAGTTTCTGAGAATGCTTCCGTCTAGTTTCTATATGAAGATATTTCCTTTTCCAACATAGGCCCCAAAGTGCTCCAAATAAACCCTTGCAGATTCTACAAAAGGAGTGTTTCAAAACTGCTCTTTCTATAGGTAAGTTCAAGTCTGTGAGTTGAATGCACTCAACACAAAGAAGGTTCTGAGAATGCTTCTGTTCAGTTTTTATGTGAAGATATTTCCTTTTCCAGCATAGGCCTCAAACGGCTCCAAATATGCACTTGCAGATTCTACAAAAAGAGTGTTTCCAAACTTCTCTATCAATTGGTAGGTTCAACTCTGTGAGTTGAATGAACTCATCACAAAGAAGTTTCTGAGAATCCTTCTCTCTAGTTTTTATGTGAAGATATTTCCTTTTCCAACGTAGGCCTCAAAGCGCTCCAAATAAACACATGCAGATTCTACAAAAGGAGTGTTTCAAAACTGTTCTATCAAAGGGAACGTTCAAGTCTGTGAGTTGAATGTACTCATCACACAGATGTTTCTCAGAATGCTTCTGTCTAGTTTTTAGGTGAAGAGATTTCATTTCCCAGCATAGGCCTCAAAGCGCTCCAAATATCCACTTGCAGAATCTACGAAAAGAGTGTTTCAAAGCTGCTCTTTCAAAAGCAAGGTTCAAGTCTGTGTGTTGAATGCACTCATCCGAAAGAAGTTTCTGAGAACGCTTCTGTCTAGTTCTTACGTGAAGATATTTCCTTTTCCAGCTTAGGCCTCAAAGCGCTCCAAATAAACACTTGCAAATTCTACAAAAGGAGTGTTTCAAAAGAGTTCTATCAAAAGGAACGTTCAAGTCTGTGAGTTGAATGCACTTATCCTACCGAAGTTTCCTGGAATGCTTCTGTCTAGTTTTTATGTGAAGACATTTCCTTTTCCAGCAGAGGCCTCAAAGCACTCCAAATATCCACTTGCAGATTCTACAAAAAGAGTGTTTCAAAACTGCTCTATCAAAAGCAAGCTTCAACACTGTGAGTAGAATGCACTCATCACAAAGAAGTTTCTGAGAATGCTTCTGTCTAGTTTTTATGTGAAGATATTTCCTTTTCCAACATAGGCCTCAAAGCGCTCCAAATAAACACTTGCAGATTCTACAAAAGGAGTGTTTCGAAACTGCTCTTTCAAGAGGAACGTTCAAGTCTGTGAGTTGAATGCACTCATCACACAGAAGTTTCTGAGAATGCTTCTGTCTAGTTTTTATGTGAAGATGTTTCCTTTTCCAGAATAGGCCTCAAAACGCTCCAAATATCCTCTTGCAGATTCTACAAAAAGAGTGTTTCAAAACTGTTCTATGAAAAGGAAGGTTCAACTCTGTGAGTTGAATGAATGCATCATGAAGAACTTTCTGAGAATGCTTCTCTGTAGTTTTTAGGTGAAGATATTCCAAAACCCAGCACAGGCCTCGAAGTGCTCCAAATAACCACTTGCAGATTTTACCAAAAGAGTGTTTCAAAACTGCTCTTTCTATAGGTAAGTTCAAGTCTGTGAGTTGAATGCACTCAACACAAAGAAGTTTCTGAGAATGCTTCTGTTCAGTTTTTATGTGACGATATTTCCTTTTCCAGCATAGGCCTCAAACGGCTCCAAATATGCACTTGCAGATTCTACAAAAAGAGTGTTTCCAAACTTCTCTATCAATTGGTAGGTTCAACTCTGTGAGTTGAATGAACTCATCACAAAGAAGTTTCTGAGAATCCTTCTCTCTAGTTTTTATGTGAAGATATTTCCTTTTCCAACATAGGCCTCAAGGTGCTCCGAATAAACACTTGCAGATTCTACAAACTTAATGTTTCAAAACTGTTCTATCAAAAGGAACGTTGAAGTCTGTGAGTTGAATGCACTCATCACAAAGAAGTTTCTCAGAATGCTTCCGTCTAGTTTTTAGGTGAAGAGATTTCATTTCCCAGCACCGGCCTCAAAGCGCTCCAAATATCCACTTGCAGATTCTACAAGAAGAGTGTTTCCAAACTGCTCTTTGAAAACGAAGCTTCAAGTCTGTGAGTTGAATGCACTCATCACAAAGAAGTTTCTGAGAATGCTTCCGTCTAGTTTCTATATGAATATATTTCCTTTTCCAACATAGGCCCCAAAGTGCTCCAAATAAACCCTTGCAGATTCTACAAAAGGAGTGTTTCAAAACTGCTCTTTCTATAGGTAAGTTCAAGTCTGTGAGTTGAATGCACTCAACACAAAGAAGTTTCTGAGAATGCTTCTGTTCAGTTTTTATGTGAAGATATTTCCTTTTCCAGCATAGGCCTCAGACGGCTCCAAATATCCACTTGCAGATTCTACAAAAGGAGTGTTTCCAAACTTCTCTATCAATTGGTAGGTTCAAGTCTGTGAGTTGAATGAACTCATCACAAAGAAGTTTCTGAGAATCCTTCTCTCTAGTTTTTATGTGAAGATATTTCCTTTTCCAACGTAGGCCTCAAAGCGCTCCAAATAAACACATGCAGATTCTACAAAAGGAGTGTTTCAAAACTGTTCTATCAAAGGGAACGTTCAAGTCTGTGAGTTGAATGTACTCATCACACAGATGTTTCTCAGAATGCTTCTGTCTAGTTTTTAGGTGAAGAGATTTCATTTCCCAGCATAGGCCTCAAAGCGCTCCAAATATCCACTTGCAGATTCTATAAGAAGAGAGTTTCCAAACTGCTCTTTCAAAAGGAAGCTTCAAGTCTGTGTGTTGAATGCACTCATCCAAAAGAAGTTTCTGAGAATGCTTCTGTCTAGTTCTTACGTGAAGATATTTCCTTTTCCAGGTAAGGCCACAAAGCGCTCCAAATAAACACTTGCAAATTCTACAAAAGGAGTGTTTCAAAAGAGTTCTATCAAAAGGAACGTTCAAGTCTGTGAGTTGAATGCACTTATCATACCGAAGTTTCCTGGAATGCTTCTGTCTAGTTTTTATGTGAAGACATTTCATTTTCCAGCAGAGGCCTCAAAGCACTCCAAATATCCACTTGCAGATTCTACAAAAAGAGTGTTTCAAAACTGCTCTATCAAAAGCAAGCTTCAACACTGTGAGTAGAATGCACTCATCACAAAGAAGTTTCTGAGAATGCTTCTGTCTAGTTTTTATGTGAAGATATTTCCTTTTCCAACATAGGCCTCAAAGCGCTCCAAATAAACACTTGCAGATTCTACAAAAGGAGTGTTTCGAAACTGCTCTTTCAAGAGGAACGTTCAAGTCTGTGAGTTGAATGCACTCATCACACAGAAGTTTCTGAGAATGCTTCTGTCTAGTTTTTATGTGAAGATGTTTCCTTTTCCAGCATAGGCCTCAAAACGCTCCAAATATCCTCTTGCAGATTCTACAAAAAGAGTGTTTCAAAACTGTTCTATCAAAAGGAAGGTTCAACTCTGTGAGTTGAATGAATGCATCATGAAGAACTTTCTGAGAATGCTTCTCTGTAGTTTTTAGGTGAAGATATTCCAAAACCCAGCACAGGCCTCGAAGTGCTCCAAATAACCACTTGCAGATTTTACCAAAAGAGTGTTTCAAAACTGCTCTTTCTATAGGTAAGTTCAAGTCTGTGAGTTGAATGCACTCAACACAAAGAAGTTTCTGAGAATGCTTCTGTTCAGTTTTTATGTGAAGATATTTCCTTTTCCAGCATAGGCCTGAAACGGCTCCAAATATCCACTTGCAGATTCTACAAAAAGAGTGTTTCCAAACTTCTCTATCAATTGGTAGGTTCAACTCGGTGAGTTGAATGAAGTCATCACAAAGAAGTTTCTGAGAATCCTTCTCTCTAGTTTTTATGTGAAGATATTTCCTTTTCCAGCGTAGGCCTCAAAGCGCTCCAAATAAACACATGCAGATTCTACAAAAGGAGTGTTTCAAAACTGTTCTATCAAAGGGAACGTTCAAGTCAGTGAGTTGAATGTACTGATCACACAGATGTTTCTCAGAATGTTTCTGTCTAGTTTTTAGGTGAAGAGATTTCATTTCCCAGCATAGGCCTCAAAGCGCTCCAAATATCCACTTGCAGATTCTACAAGAAGAGTGTTTCCAAACTGCTCTTTCAAAAGGAAGCTTCAAGTCTGTGAGTTGAATGCACTCATCACAAAGAAGTTTCTGAGAATGCTTCCGTCTAGTTTCTATATGAAGATATTTCCTTTTCCAACATAGGCCCCAAAGTGCTCCAAATAAACCCTTGCAGATTCTACAAAAGGAGTGTTTCAAAACTGCTCTTTCTATAGGTAAGTTCAAGTCTGTGAGTTGAATGCACTCAACACAAAGAAGTTTCTGAGAATGCTTCTGTTCAGTTTTTATGTGAAGATATTTCCTTTTCCAGCATAGGCCTCAAACGGCTCCAAATATCCACTTGCAGATTCTACAAAAAGAGTGTGTCCAAACTTCTCTATCAATTGGTAGGTTCAACTCTGTGAGTTGAATGAACTCATCACAAAGAAGTTTCTGAGAATCCTTCTCTCTAGTTTTTATGTGAAGATATTTCCTTTTCCAGCGTAGGCCTCAAAGCGCTCCAAATAAACACATGCAGATTCTACAAAAGGAGTGTTTCAAAACTGTTCTATCAAAGGGAACGTTCAAGTCTGTGAGTTGAATGTACTCATCACACAGATGTTTCTCAGAATGCTTCTGTCTAGTTTTTAGGTGAAGAGATTTCATTTCCCAGCATAGGCCTCAAAGCGCTCCAAATATCCACTTGCAGATTCTATAAGAAGAGAGTTTCCAAACTGCTCTTTCAAAAGGAAGCTTCAAGTCTGTGTGTTGAATGCACTCATCCAAAAGAAGTTTCTGAGAATGCTTCTGTCTAGTTCTTACGTGAAGATATTTCCTTTTCCAGGTAAGGCCTCAAAGCGCTCCAATTAAACACTTGCAAATTCTACAAAAGGAGTGTTTCAAAAGAGTTCTATCAAAAGGAAAGTTCAAGTCTGTGAGTTGAATGCACTTATCATACCGAAGTTTCCTGGAATTCTTCTGTCTAGTTTTTATGTGAAGACATTTCCTTTTCCAGCAGAGGCCTCAAAGCACTCCAAGTATCCACTTGCAGATTCTACAAAAAGAGTGTTTCAAAACTGCTCTATCAAAAGCAAGCTTCAACACTGTGAGTAGAATGCACTCATCACAAAGAAGTTTCTGAGAATGCTTCTGTCTAGTTTTTATGTGAAGATATTTCCTTTTCCAACATAGGCCTCAAAGCGCTCCAAATAAACACTTGCAGATTCTACAAAAGGAGTGTTTCGAAACTGCTCTTTCAAGAGGAACGTTCAAGTCTGTGAGTTGAATGCACTCATCACACAGAAGTTTCTGAGAATGCTTCTGTCTAGTTTTTATGTGAAGATGTTTCCTTTTCCAGCATAGGCCTCAAAACGCTCCAAATATCCTCTTGCAGATTCTACAAAAAGAGTGTTTCAAAACTGTTCTATCAAAAGGAAGGTTCAACTCTGTGAGTTGAATGAATGCATCCTGAAGAACTTTCTGAGAATGCTTCTCTGTAGTTTTTAGGTGAAGATATTCCAAAACCCAGCACAGGCCTCGAAGTGCTCCAAATAACCACTTGCAGATTTTACCAAAAGAGTGTTTCAAAACTGCTCTTTCTATAGGTAAGTTCAAGTCTGTGAGTTGAATGCACTCAACACAAAGAAGTTTCTGAGAATGCTTCTGTTCAGTTTTTATGTGAAGATATTTCCTTTTCCAGCATAGGCTTCAAACGGCTCCAAATATCCACTTGCAGATTCTACAAAAAGAGTGTTTCCAAACTTCTCTATCAATTGGTAGGTTCAACTCTGTGAGTTGAATGAAGTCATCACAAAGAAGTTTCTGACAATCCTTCTCTCTAGTTTTTATGTGAAGGTATTTCCTTTTCCAACATAGGCCTCAAGGTGCTCCGAATAAACACTTGCAGATTCTACAAACTTAATGTTTCAAAACTGTTCTATCAAAAGGAACGTTGAAGTCTGTGAGTTGAATGCACTCATCACAAAGAAGTTTCTCAGAATGCTTCCGTCTAGTTTTTAGGTGAAGAGATTTCATTTCCCAGCACAAGCCTCAAAGCGCTCCAAATATCCACTTGCAGATTCTACAAGAAGAGTGTTTCCAAACTGCTCTTTCAAAAGGAAGCTTCAAGTCTGTGAGTTGAATGCACTCATCACAAAGAAGTTTCTGAGAATGCTTCCGTCTAGTTTCTATATGAAGATATTTCCTTTTCCAACATAGGCCCCAAAGTGCTCCAAATAAACCCTTGCAGATTCTACAAAAGGAGTGTTTCAAAACTGCTCTTTCTATAGGTAAGTTCAAGTCCGTGAGTTGAATGCACTCAACACAAAGAAGTTTCTGAGAATGCTTCTGTCTAGTTTTTATGTGAAGATATTTCCCTTTCCAACATTGGCCTCAAAGCGCTCCAAATAAACACTTGCAGATTCTACAAAAGGAGTGTTTCGAAACTGCTCTTTCAAGAGGAACGTTCAAGTCTGTGAGTTGAATGCACTCATCACACAGAAGTTTCTGAGAATGCTTCTGTCTAGTTTTTATGTGAAGATGTTTCCTTTTCCAGCATAGGCCTCAAAACGCTCCAAGTATCCTCTTGCAGATTCTACAAAAAGAGTGTTTCAAAACTGTTCTATCAAAAGGAAGGTTCAACTCTGTGAGTTGAATGAATGCATCATGAAGAACTTTCTGAGAATGCTTCTCTGTAGTTTTTAGGTGAAGATATTCCAAAACCCAGAACAGGCCTCGAAGTGCTCCAAATAACCACTTGCAGATTTTACCAAAAGAGTGTTTCAAAACTGCTCTTTCTATAGGTAAGTTCACGTCTGTGAGTTGAATGCACTCAACACAAAGAAGTTTCTGAGAATGCTTCTGTTCAGTTTTTATGTGAAGATATTTCCTTTTCCAGCATAGGCCTCAAACGGCTCCAAATATCCACTTGCAGATTCTACAAAAAGAGTGTTTCCAAACTTCTCTATCAATTGGTAGGTTCAACTCTGTGATTTGAATGAAGTCATCACAAAGAAGTTTCTGAGAATCCTTCTCTCTAGTTTTTACGTGAAGATATTTCCTTTTCCAGCGTAGGCCTCAAAGCGCTCCAAATAAACACATGCAGATTCTACAAAAGGAGTGTTTCAAAACTGTTCTATCAAAGGGAACGTTCAAGTCTGTGAGTTGAATGTACTCATCACACAGATGTTTCTCAGAATGCTTCTGTCTAGTTTTTAGGTGAAGAGATTTCATTTCCCAGCATAGGCCTCAAAGCGCTCCAAATATCCACTTGCAGATTCTATAAGAAGAGAGTTTCCAAACTGTTCTTTCAAAAGGAGCTTCAAGTCTGTGAGTTGAATGCACTCATCACAAAGAAGTTTCTGAGAATGCTTCCGTCTAGTTTCTATATGAAGATATTTCCTTTTCCAACATAGGCATCAAAGTGCTCCAAATAAACCCTTGCAGATTCTACAAAAGGAGTGTTTCAAAACTGCTCTTTCTATAGGTAAGTTCAAGTCTGTGAGTTGAATGCACTCAACACAAAGAAGTTTCTGAGAATGCTTCTGTTCAGTTTTTATGTGAAGATATTTCCTTTTCCAGCATAGGCCTCAAACGGCTCCAAATGTCCACTTGCAGATTCTACAAAAAGAGTGTTTCCAAACTTCTCTATCAATTGGTAGGTTCAACTCTGTGAGTTGAATGAACTCATCCAAAGAAGTTTCTGAGAATCCTTCTCTCTAGTTTTTATGTGAAGATATTTCCTTTTCCAGCGTAGGCATCAAAGCGCTCCAAATAAACACATGCAGATTCTACAAAAGGAGTGTTTCAAAACTGTTCTATCAAAGGGAACGTTCAAGTCTGTGTGTTGAATGTACTCATCACACAGATGTTTCTCAGAATGCTTCTGTCTAGTTTTTAGGTGAAGAGATTTCATTTCCCAGCATAGGCCTCAAAGCGCTCCAAATATCCACTTGCAGAATCTATGAAAAGAGTGTTTCAAAGCTGCTCTTTCAAAAGCAAGGTTCAAGTCTGTGTGTTCAATGCACTCATCCGAAAGAAGTTTCTGAGAATGCTTCTGTCTAGTTGTTACGTGAAGATATTTCCTTTTCCAGCTTAGGCCTCAAAGCGCTCCTAATAAACACTTGCAAATTCTACAAAAGGAGTGTTTCAAAAGAGTTCTATCAAAAGGAACGTTCAAGTCTGTGAGTTGAATGCACTTATCATACCGAAGTTTCCTGGAATGCTTCTGTCTAGTTTTTATGTGAAGACATTTCCTTTTCCAGCAGAGGCCTTAAAGCACTCCAAATATCCACTTGCAGATTCTACAAAAAGAGTGTTTCAAAACTGCTCTATCAAAAGCAAGCTTCAACACTGTGAGTAGAATGCACTCATCACAAAGAAGTTTCTGAGAATGCTTCTGTCTAGTTTTTATGTGAAGATATTTCCTTTTCCAACATAGGCCTCAAAGCGCTCCAAATAAACACTTGCAGATTCTACAAAAGGAGTGTTTCGAAACTGCTCTTTCAAGAGGAACGTTCAAGTCTGTGAGTTGAATGCACTCATCACAGAGAAGTTTCTGAGAATGCTTCTGTCTAGTTTTTATGTGAAGATGTTTCCTTTTCCAGCATAGGCCTCAAAACGCTCCAAATATCCTCTTGCAGATTCTACAAAAAGAGTGTTTCAAAACTGTTCTATCAAAAGGAAGGTTCAACTCTGTGAGTTGAATGAATGCATCATGAAGAACTTTCTGAGAATGCTTCTCTGTAGTTTTTAGGTGAAGATATTCCAAAACCCAGCACAGGCCTCGAAGTGCTCCATATAACCACTTGCAGATTTTACCAAAAGAGTGTTTCAAAACTGCTCTTTCTATAGGTAAGTTCAAGTCTGTGAGTTGAATGCACTCAACACAAAGAAGTTTCTGAGAATGCTTCTGTTCAGTTTTTATGTGAAGATATTTCCTTTTCCAGCATAGGCCTCAAACGGCTCCAAATATCCACTTGCAGATTCTACAAAAAGAGTGTTTCCAAACTTCTCTATCAATTGGTAGGTTCAACTCTGTGAGTTGAATGAACTCATCACAAAGAAGTTTCTGAGAATCCTTCTCTCTAGTTTTTATGTGAAGATATTTCCTTTTCCAGCGTAGGCCTCAAAGCGCTCCAAATAAACACATGCAGATTCTACAAAAGGAGTGTTTCAAAACTGTTCTATCAAAGGGAACGTTCAAGTCAGTGAGTTGAATGTACTGATCACACAGATGTTTCTCAGAATGTTTCTGTCTAGTTTTTAGGTGAAGAGATTTCATTTCCCAGCATAGGCCTCAAAGCGCTCTAAATATCCACTTGCAGATTCTACAAGAAGAGTGTTTCCAAACTGCTCTTTCAAAAGGAAGCTTCAAGTCTGTGAGTTGAATGCACTCATCCAAAGAAGTTTCTGAGAATGCTTCCGTCTAGTTTCTATATGAAGATATTTCCTTTTCCAACATAGGCCCCAAAGTGCTCCAAATAAACCCTTGCAGATTCTACAAAAGGAGTGTTTCAAAACTGCTCTTTCTATAGGTAAGTTCAAGTCTGAGAGTTGAATGCACTCAACACAAAGAAGTTTCTGAGAATGCTTCTGTTCAGATTTTATGTGAAGATATTTCCTTTTCCAGCATAGGCCTCAAACGGCTCCAAATATCCACTTGCAGATTCTACAAAAAGAGTGTTTCCAAACTTCTCTATCAATTGGTAGGTTCAACTCTGTGAGTTGAATGAACTCATCACAAAGAAGTTTCTGAGAATGCTTCTGTCTAGTTTTTATGTGAAGATATTTCCTTTTCCAGCATAGGCCTCAAAGCACTCCAAATAAACACATGCAGATTCTACAAAAGGAGTGTTTCAAAACTGTTCTATCAAAGGGAACGTTCAAGTCTGTGAGTTGAATGTACTCATCACACAGATGTTTCTCAGAATGCTTCTGTCTAGTTTTTAGGTGAAGAGATTTCATTTCCCAGCATAGGCCTCAAAGCGCTCCAAATATCCACTTGCAGAATCTATGAAAAGAGTGTTTCAAAGCTGCTCTTTCAAAAGCAAGGTTCAAGTCTGTGTGTTGAATGCACTCATCTGAAAGAAGTTTCTGAGAATGCTTCTGTCTAGTTCTTACGTGAAGATATTTCCTTTTCCAGCTTAGGCCTCAAAGCGCTCCAAATAAACACTTGCAAATTCTACAAAAGGAGTGTTTCAAAAGAGTTCTCTCAAAAGGAACGTTCAAGTCTGTGAGTTGAATGCACTTATCATACCGAAGTTTCCTGGAATGCTTCTGTCTAGTTTTTATGTGAAGACATTTCCTTTTCCAGCAGAGGCCTCAAAGCACTCTAAATATCCACTTGCAGATTCTACAAAAAGAGTGTTTCAAAACTGCTCTATCAAAAGCAAGCTTCAACACTGTGAGTAGAATGCACTCATCACAAAGAAGTTTCTGAGAATGCTTCTGTCTAGTTTTTATGTGAAGATATTTCCTTTTCCATCACAGGCCTCAAAGCGCTCCAAATAAACACTTGCAGATTCTACAAAAGGAGTGTTTCGAAACTGCTCTTTCAAGAGGAACGTTCAAGTCTGTGAGTTGAATGCACTCATCACACAGAAGTTTCTGAGAATGCTTCTGTCTAGTTTTTATGTGAAGATGTTTCCTTTTCCAGCATAGGCCTCAAAACGCTCCAAATATCCTCTTGCAGATTCTACAAAAAGAGTGTTTCAAAACTGTTCTATCAAAAGGAAGGTTCAACTCTGTGAGTTGAATGAATGCATCATGAAGAACTTTCTGAGAATGCTTCTCTGTAGTTTTTAGGTGAAGATATTCCAAAACCCAGCACAGGCCTCGAAGTGTTCCATATAACCACTTGCAGATTTTACCAAAAGAGTGTTTCAAAACTGCTCTTTCTATAGGTAAGTTCAAGTCTGTGAGTTGAATGCACTCAACACAAAGAAGTTTCTGAGAATGCTTCTGTTCAGCTTTTATGTGAAGATATTTCCTTTTCCAGCATAGGCCTCAAACGGCTCCAAATATCCACTTGCAGATTCTACAAAAAGAGTGTTTCCAAACTTCTCTATCAATTGGTAGGTTCAACTCTGTGAGTTGAATGAAGTCATCACAAAGAAGTTTCTGAGAATCCTTCTCTCTAGTTTTTATGTGAAGATATTTCCTTTTCCAGCGTAGGCCTCAAAGCGCTCCAAATAAACACATGCAGATTCTACAAAAGGAGTGTTTCAAAACTGTTCTATCAAAGGGAACGTTCAAGTCAGTGAGTTGAATGTACTGATCACACAGATGTTTCTCAGAATGTTTCTGTCTAGTTTTTAGGTGAAGAGATTTCATTTCCCAGCATAGGCCTCAAAGCGCTCTAAATATCCACTTGCAGATTCTACAAGAAGAGTGTTTCCAAACTGCTCTTTCAAAAGGAAGCTTCAAGTCTGTGAGTTGAATGCACTCATCCAAAGAAGTTTCTGAGAATGCTTCCGTCTAGTTTCTATATGAAGATATTTCCTTTTCCAACATAGGCCCCAAAGTGCTCCAAATAAACCCTTGCAGATTCTACAAAAGGAGTGTTTCAAAACTGCTCTTTCTATAGGTAAGTTCAAGTCTGAGAGTTGAATGCACTCAACACAAAGAAGTTTCTGAGAATGCTTCTGTTCAGATTTTATGTGAAGATAGTTCCTTTTCCAGCATAGGCCTCAAACGGCTCCAAATATCCACTTGCAGATTCTACAAAAAGAGTGTTTCCAAACTTCTCTATCAATTGGTAGGTTCAACTCTGTGAGTTGAATGAACTCATCACAAAGAAGTTTCTGAGAATGCTTCTGTCTAGTTTTTATGTGAAGATATTTCCTTTTCCAGCGTAGGCCTCAAAGCACTCCAAATAAACACATGCAGATTCTACAAAAGGAGTGTTTCAAAACTGTTCTTTCAAAGGGAACGTTCAAGTCTGTGAGTTGAATGTACTCATCACACAGATGTTTCTCAGAATGCTTCTGTCTAGTTTTTAGGTGAAGAGATTTCATTTCCCAGCATAGGCCTCAAAGCGCTCCAAATATCCACTTGCAGAATCTATGAAAAGAGTGTTTCAAAGCTGCTCTTTCAAAAGCAAGGTTCAAGTCTGTGTGTTGAATGCACTCATCTGAAAGAAGTTTCTGAGAATGCTTCTGTCTAGTTCTTACGTGAAGATATTTCCTTTTCCAGCTTAGGCCTCAAAGCGCTCCAAATAAACACTTGCAAATTCTACAAAAGGAGTGTTTCAAAAGAGTTCTCTCAAAAGGAACGTTCAAGTCTGTGAGTTGAATGCACTTATCATACCGAAGTTTCCTGGAATGCTTCTGTCTAGTTTTTATGTGAAGACATTTCCTTTTCCAGCAGAGGCCTCAAAGCACTCTAAATATCCACTTGCAGATTCTACAAAAAGAGTGTTTCGAAACTGCTCTATCAAAAGCAAGCTTCAACACTGTGAGTAGAATGCACTCATCACAAAGAAGTTTCTGAGAATGCTTCTGTCTAGTTTTTATGTGAAGATATTTCCTTTTCCATCACAGGCCTCAAAGCGCTCCAAATAAACACTTGCAGATTCTACAAAAGGAGTGTTTCGAAACTGCTCTTTCAAGAGGAACGTTCAAGTCTGTGAGTTGAATGCACTCATCACACAGAAGTTTCTGAGAATGCTTCTGTCTAGTTTTTATGTGAAGATGTTTCCTTTTCCAGCATAGGCCTCAAAACGCTCCAAATATCCTCTTGCAGATTCTACAAAAAGAGTGTTTCAAAACTGTTCTATCAAAAGGAAGGTTCAACACTGTGAGTTGAATGAATGCATCATGAAGAACTTTCTGAGAATGCTTCTCTGTAGTTTTTAGGTGAAGATATTCCAAAACCCAGCACAGGCCTCGAAGTGCTCGAAATAACCACTTGCAGATTTTACCAAAAGAGTGTTTCAAAACTGCTCTTTCTATAGGTAAGTTCAAGTCTGTGAGTTGAATGCACTCAACACAAAGAAGTTTCTGAGAATGCTTCTGTTCAGTTTTTATGTGAAGATATTTCCTTTTCCAGCATAGGCCTCAAACGGCTCCAAATTTTCACTTGCAGATTCTACAAAAAGAGTGTTTCCAAACTTCTCTATCAACTGGTAGGTTCAACCCTGTGAGTTGAATGAAGTCATCACAAAGAAGTTTCTGAGAATCCTTCTCTCTAGTTTTTATGTGAAGATATTTCCTTTTCCAACATAGGCCTCAAGGTGCTCCGAATAAACACTTGCAGATTCTACAAACTTAATGTTTCAAAACTGTTCTATCAAAAGGAACGTTGAAGTCTGTGAGTTGAATGCACTCATCACAAAGAAGTTTCTCAGAATGCTTCCGTCTAGTTTTTAGGTGAAGAGATTTCATTTCCCAGCATAGGCCTCAAAGCGCTCCAAATATCCACTTGCAGATTCTATAAGAAGAGAGTTTCCAAACTGCTCTTTCAGAAGGAGCTTCAAGTCTGTGAGTTGAATGCACTCATCACAAAGAAGTTTCTGAGAATGCTTCCGTCTAGTTTCTATATGAAGATATTTCCTTTTCCAACATAGGCCCCAAAGTGCTCCAAATAAACCCTTGCAGATTCTACACAAGTAGTGTTTCAAAACTGCTCTTTCTATAGGTAAGTTCAAGTCTGTGAGTTGAATGCACTCAACACAAAGAAGTTTCTGAGAATGCTTCTGTCTAGTTTTTATGTGAAGATATTTCCCTTTCCAACATTTGCCTCAAAGCGCTCCAAATAAACACTTGCAGATTCTACAAAAGGAGGGTTTCGAAACTGCTCTTTCAAGAGGATCGTTCAAGTCTGTGAGTTGAATGCACTCATCACACAGAAGTTTCTGAGAATGCTTCTGTCTAATTTTTATGTGAAGATGTTTCCTTTTCCAGCATAGGCCTCAAAACGCTCCAAATATCCTCTTGCAGATTCTACAAGAAGAGTGTTTCAAAACTGTTCTATCAAAAGGAAGGTTCAACTCTGTGAGTTGAATGAATGCATCATGAAGAACTTTCTGAGAATGCTTCTCTGTAGTTTTTAGGTGAAGATATTCCAAAACCCAGCACAGGCCTCGAAGTGCTCCAAATAACCACTTGCAGATTTTACCAAAAGAGTGTTTCAAAACTGCTCTTTCTATAGGTAAGTTCAAGTCTGTGAGTTGAATGCACTCAACACAAAGAAGTTTCTGAGAATGCTTCTGTTCAGTTTTTATGTGAAGATATTTCCTTTTCCAGCATAGGCCTCAAACGGCTCCAAATATCCACTTTTAGATTCTACAAAAAGAGTGTTTCCAAACTTCTCTATCAATTGGTAGGTTCAACTCTGTGAGTTGAATGAAGTCATCACAAAGAAGTTTCTGAGAATCCTTCTCTCTAGTTTTTATGTGAAGATATTTCCTTTTCCAGCGTAGGCCTCAAAGCGCTCCAAATAAACACATGCAGATTCTACAAAAGGAGTGTTTCAAAACTGTTCTATCAAAGGGAACGTTCAAGTCTGTGAGTTGAATGTACTCATCACACAGATGTTTCTCAGAATGCTTCTGTCTAGTTTTTAGGTGAAGAGATTTCATTTCCCAGGATAGGCCTCAAAGCGCTCCAAATATCCACTTGCAGATTCTATAAGAAGAGAGTTTCCAAACTGCTCTTTCAAAAGGAACTTCAAGTCTGTGAGTTGAATGCACTCATCACAAAGAAGTTTCAGAGAATGCTTCCGTCTAGTTTCTATATGAAGATATTTCCTTTTCCAACATAGGCATCAAAGTGCTCCAAATAAACCCTTGCAGATTCTACAAAAGGAGTGTTTCAAAACTGCTCTTTCTATAGGTAAGTTCAAGTCTGTGAGTTGAATGCACTCAACACAAAGAAGTTTCTGAGAATGCTTCTGTTCAGTTTTTATGTGAAGATATTTCCTTTTCCAGCATAGGCCTCAAACGGCTCCAAATGTCCACTTGCAGATTCTACAAAAAGAGTGTTTCCAAACTTCTCTATCAATTGGTAGGTTCAACTCTGTGAGTTGAATGAACTCATCCAAAGAAGTTTCTGAGAATCCTTCTCTCTAGTTTTTATGTGAAGATATTTCCTTTTCCAGCGTAGGCCTCAAAGCGCTCCAAATAAACACATGCAGATTCTACAAAAGGAGTGTTTCAAAACTGTTCTATCAAAGGGAACGTTCAAGTCAGTGAGTTGAATGTACTGATCACACAGATGTTTCTCAGAATGTTTCTGTCTAGTTTTTAGGTGAAGAGATTTCATTTCCCAGCATAGGCCTCAAAGCGCTCTAAATATCCACTTGCAGATTCTACAAGAAGAGTGTTTCCAAACTGCTCTTTCAAAAGGAAGCTTCAAGTCTGTGAGTTGAATGCACTCATCCAAAGAAGTTTCTGAGAATGCTTCCGTCTAGTTTCTATATGAAGATATTTCCTTTTCCAACATAGGCCCCAAAGTGCTCCAAATAAACCCTTGCAGATTCTACAAAAGGAGTGTTTCAAAACTGCTCTTTCTATAGGTAAGTTCAAGTCTGTGAGTTGAATGCACTCAACACAAAGAAGTTTCTGAGAATGCTTCTGTTCAGTTTTTATGTGAAGATATTTCCTTTTCCAGCATAGGCCTCAAACGGCTCCAAATATCCACTTGCAGATTCTACAAAAAGAGTGTTTCCAAACTTCTCTATCAATTGGTAGGTTCAACTCTGTGAGTTGAATGTACTCATCACAAAGAAGTTTCTGAGAATGCTTCTGTCTAGTTTTTATGTGAAGATATTTCCTTTTCTAGCGTAGGCCTCAAAGCACTCCAAATAAACACATGCAGTCTACAAAAGGAGTGTTTCAAAACTGTTCTATCAAAGGGAACGTTCAAGTCTGTGAGTTGAATGTACTCATCACACAGATGTTTCTCAGAATGCTTCTGTCTAGTTTTTAGGTGAAGAGATTTCATTTCCCAGCATAGGCCTCAGAGCGCTCCAAATATCCACTTGCAGAATCTATGAAAAGAGTGTTTCAAAGCTGATCTTTCAAAAGCAAGGTTCAAGTCTGTGTGTTGAATGCACTCATCTGAAAGAAGTTTCTGAGAATGCTTCTGTCTAGTTCTTACGTGAAGATATTTCCTTTTCCAGCTTAGGCCTCAAAGCGCTCCAAATAAACACTTGCAAATTCTACAAAAGGAGTGTTTCAAAAGAGTTCTCTCAAAAGGAACGTTCAAGTCTGTGAGTTGAATGCACTTATCATACCGAAGTTTCCTGGAATGCTTCTGTCTAGTTTTTATGTGAAGACATTTCCTTTTCCAGCAGAGGCCTCAAAGCACTCTAAATATCCACTTGCAGATTCTACAAAAAGAGTGTTTCAAAACTGCTCTATGAAAAGCAAGCTTCAACACTGTGAGTAGAATGCACTCATCACAAAGAAGTTTCTGAGAATGCTTCTGTCTAGTTTTTATGTGAAGATATTTCCTTTTCCATCACAGGCCTCAAAGCGCTCCAAATAAACACTTGCAGATTCTACAAAAGGAGTGTTTCGAAACTGCTCTTTCAAGAGGAACGTTCAAGTCTGTGAGTTGAATGCACTCATCACACAGAAGTTTCTGAGAATGCTTCTGTCTAGTTTTTATGTGAAGATGTTTCCTTTTCCAGCATAGGCCTCAAAACGCTCCAAATATCCTCTTGCAGATTCTACAAAAAGAGTGTTTCAAAACTGTTCTATGAAAAGGAAGGTTCAACTCTGTGAGTTGAATGAATGCATCATGAAGAACTTTCTGAGAATGCTTCTCTGTAGTTTTTAGGTGAAGATATTCCAAAACCCAGCACAGGCCTCGAAGTGCTCGAAATAACCACTTGCAGATTTTACCAAAAGAGTGTTTCAAAACTGCTCTTTCTATAGGTAAGTTCAAGTCTGTGAGTTGAATGCACTCAACACAAAGAAGTTTCTGAGAATGCTTCTGTTCAGTTTTTATGTGAAGATATTTAATTTTCCAGCATAGGCCTCAAACGGCTCCAAATTTTCACTTGCAGCTTCTACAAAAAGAGTGTTTCCAAACTTCTCTATCAACTGGTAGGTTCAACCCTGTGAGTTGAATGAAGTCATCACAAAGAAGTTTCTGAGAATCCTTCTCTCTAGTTTTTATGTGAAGATATTTCCTTTTCAAACATAGGCCTCAAGGTGCTCCGAATAAACACTTGCAGATTCTACAAACTTAATGTTTCAAAAGTGTTCTATCAAAAGGAACGTTGAAGTCTGTGAGTTGAATGCACTCATCACAAAGAAGTTTCTCAGAATGCTTAAGTCTAGTTTTTAGGTGAAGAGATTTCATTTCCCAGCATAGGCCTCAAAGCGCTCCAAATATCCACTTGCAGATTCTATAAGAAGAGAGTTTCCAAACTGCTCTTTCAGAAGGAGCTTCAAGTCTGTGAGTTGAATGCACTCATCACAAAGAAGTTTCTGAGAATGCTTCCGTCTAGTTTCTATATGAAGATATTTCCTTTTCCAACATAGGCCCCAAAGTGCTCCAAATAAACCCTTGCAGATTCTACAAAAGGAGTGTTTCAAAACTGCTCTTTCTATAGGTAAGTTCAAGTCTGTGAGTTGAATGCACTCAACACAAAGAAGTTTCTGAGAATGCTTCTGTTCAGTTTTTATGTGAAGATATTTCCTTTTCCAGCATAGGCCTCAAACGGCTCCAAATATCCACTTGCAGATTCTACAAAAAGAGTGTTTCCAAACTTCTCTATCAATTGGTAGGTTCAACTCTGTGAGTTGAATGAAGTCATCACAAAGAAGTTTCTGAGAATCCTTCTCTCTAGTTTTTATGTGAAGATATTTCCTTTTCCAGCGTAGGCCTCAAAGCACTCCAAATAAACACATGCAGATTCTACAAAAGGAGTGTTTCAAAACTGTTCTATCAAAGGGAACGTTCAAGTATGTGAGTTGAATGTACTCATCACACAGATGTTTCTCAGAATGCTTCTGTCTAGTTTTTAGGTGAAGAGATTTCATTTCCCAGCATAGGCCTCAAAGCGCTCCAAATATCCACTTGCAGAATCTACGAAAAGAGTGTTTCAAAGCTGCTCTTTCAAAAGCAAGGTTCAAGTCTGTGTGTTGAATGCATTCATCCGAAAGAAGTTTCTGAGAATGCTTCTGTCTAGTTCTTACGTGAAGATATTTATTTTTCCAGCTTAGCCTCAAAGCGCTCCAAATAAACACTTGCAAATTCTACAAAAGGAGTGTTTCAAAAGAGTTCTATCAAAAGGAACGTTCAAGTCTGTGAGTTGAATGCACTTATGATACCGAAGTTTCCTGGAATGCTTCTGTCTAGTTTTTATGTGAAGACATTTCCTTTTCCAGCAGAGGCCTCAAAGCACTCCAAATATCCACTTGCAGATTCTACAAAAAGAGTGTTTCAAAACTGCTCTATCAAAAGCAAGCTTCAACACTGTGAGTAGAATGCACTCATCACAAAGAAGTTTCTGAGAATGCTTCTGTCTAGTTTTTATGTGAAGATATTTCCTTTTCCAACACAGGCCTCAAAGCGCTCCAAATAAACACTTGCAGATTCTACAAAAGGAGTGTTTCGAAACTGCTCTTTCAAGAGGAACCTTCAAGTCTGTGAGTTGAATGCACTCATCACACAGAAGTTTCTGAGAATGCTTCTGTCTAGTTTTTATGTGAAGATGTTTCCTTTTCCAGCATAGGCCTCAAAACGCTCCAAATATCCTCTTGCAGATTCTACAAAAAGAGTGTTTCAAAACTGTTCTATCAAAAGGAAGGTTCAACTCTGTGAGTTGAATGAATGCATCATGAAGAACTTTCTGAGAATGCTTCTCTGTAGTTTTTAGGTGAAGATATTCCAAAACCCAGCACAGGCCTCGAAGTGCTCCAAATAACCACTTGCAGATATTACCAAAAGAGTGTTTCAAAACTGCTCTTTCTATAGGTAAGTTCAAGTCTGTGAGTTGAATGCACTCAACACAAAGAAGTTTCTGAGAATGCTTCTGTTCAGTTTTTATGTGAAGATATTTCCTTTTCCAGCATAGGCCTCAAACGGCTCCAAATATCCACTTGCAGATTCTACAAAAAGAGTGTTTCCAAACTTCTCTATCAATTGGTAGGTTCAACTCTGTGAGTTGAATGAAGTCATCACAAAGAAGTTTCTGAGAATCCTTCTCTCTAGTTTTTATGTGAAGATATTTCCTTTTCCAGCGTAGGCCTCAAAGCGCTCCAAATAAACACATGCAGATTCTACAAAAGGAGTGTTTCAAAACTGTTCTATCAAAGGGAACGTTCAAGTCAGTGAGTTGAATGTACTGATCACACAGATGTTTCTCAGAATGTTTCTGTCTAGTTTTTAGGTGAAGAGATTTCATTTCCCAGCATAGGCCTCAAAGCGCTCCAAATATCCACTTGCAGAATCTATGAAAAGAGTGTTTCAAAGCTGCTCTTTCAAAAGGAAGCTTCAAGTCTGTGAGTTGAATGCACTCATCACAAAGAAGTTTCTGAGAATGCTTCCGTCTAGTTTCTATATGAAGATATTTCCTTTTCCAACATAGGCCCCAAAGTGCTCCAAATAAACCCTTGCAGATTCTACAAAAGGAGTGTTTCAAAACTGCTCTTTCTATAGGTAAGTTCAAGTCTGTGAGTTGAATGCACTCAACACAAAGAAGTTTCTGAGAATGCTTCTGTTCAGTTTTTATGTGAAGATATTTCCTTTTCCAGCATAGGCCTCAAACGGCTCCAAATATCCACTTGCAGATTCTACAAAAAGAGTGTTTCCAAACTTCTCTATCAATTGGTAGGTTCAACTCTGTGAGTTGAATGAACTCATCACAAAGAAGTTTCTGAGAATCCTTCTCTCTAGTTTTTATGTGACGATATTTCCTTTTCCAGCGTAGGCCTCAAAGCACTCCAAATAAACACATGCAGATTCTACAAAAGGAGTGTTTCAAAACTGTTCTATCAAAGGGAACGTTCAAGTCTGTGAGTTGAATGTACTCATCACACAGATGTTTCTCAGAATGCTTCTGTCTACTTTTTAGGTGAAGAGATTTCATTTCCCAAGCATAGGCCTCAAAGCGCTCCAAATATCCACTTGCAGAATCTATGAAAAGAGTGTTTCAAAGCTGCTCTTTCAAAAGCAAGGTTCAAGTCTGTGTGTTCAATGCACTCATCCGAAAGAAGTTTCTGAGAATGCTTCTGTCTAGTTCTTACGTGAAGATATTTCCTTTTCCAGCTTAGGCCTCAAAGCGCTCCAAATAAACACTTGCAAATTCTACAAAAGGAGTGTTTCAAAAGAGTTCTATCAAAAGGAACGTTCAAGTCTGTGAGTTGAATGCACTTATCATACCGAAGTTTCCTGGAATGCTTCTGTCTAGTTTTTATGTGAAGACATTTCCTTTTCCAGCAGAGGCCTCAAAGCACTCCAAATATCCACTTGCAGATTCTACAAAAAGAGTGTTTCAAAACTGCTCTATCAAAAGCAAGCTTCAACACTGTGAGTAGAATGCACTCATCACAAAGAAGTTTCTGAGAATGCTTCTGTCTAGTTTTTATGTGAAGATATTTCCTTTTCCAACATAGGCCTCAAAGCGCTCCAAATAAACACTTGCAGATTCTACAAAAGGAGTGTTTCGAAACTGCTCTTTCAAGAGGAACGTTCAAGTCTGTGAGTTGAATGCACTCATCACACAGAAGTTTCTGAGAATGCTTCTGTCTAGTTTTTATGTGAAGATGTTTCCTTTTCCAGCATAGGCCTCAAAACGCTCCAAATATCCTCTTGCAGATTCTACAAAAAGAGTGTTTCAAAACTGTTCTATGAAAAGGAAGGTTCAACTCTGTGAGTTGAATGAATGCATCATGAAGAACTTTCTGAGAATGCTTCTCTGTAGTTTTTAGGTGAAGATATTCCAAAACCCAGCACAGGCCTCGAAGTGCTCCAAATAACCACTTGCAGATTTTACCAAAAGAGTGTTTCAAAACTGCTCTTTCTATAGGTAAGTTCAAGTCTGTGAGTTGAATGCACTCAACACAAAGAAGTTTCTGAGAATGCTTCTGTTCAGTTTTTATGTGAAGATATTTCCTTTTCCAGCATAGGCTTCAAACGGCTCCAAATATCCACTTGCAGATTCTACAAAAAGAGTGTTTCCAAACTTCTCTATCAATTGGTAGGTTCAACTCTGTGAGTTGAATGAACTCATCACAAAGAAGTTTCTGAGAATCCTTCTCTCTAGTTTTTATGTGAAGATATTTCCTTTTCCAGCGTAGGCCTCAAAGCACTCCAAATAAACACATGCAGATTCTACAAAAGGAGTGTTTCAAAACTGTTCTATCAAAGGGAACGTTCAAGTCTGTGAGTTGAATGTACTCATCACACAGATGTTTCTCAGAATGCTTCTGTCTAGTTTTTAGGTGAAGAGATTTCATTTCCCAGCATAGGCCTCAAAGCGCTCCAAATATCCACTTGCAGAATCTATGAAAAGAGTGTTTCAAAGCTGCTCTTTCAAAAGCAAGGTTCAAGTCTGTGTGTTGAATGCACTCATCCGAAAGAAGTTTCTGAGAATGCTTCTGTCTAGTTGTTACGTGAAGATATTTCCTTTTCCAGCTTAGGCCTCAAAGCGCTCCAAATAAACACTTGCAAATTCTACAAAAGGAGTGTTTCAAAAGAGTTCTATCAAAAGGAACGTTCAAGTCTGTGAGTTGAATGCACTTATACCGAAGTTTCCTGGAATGCTTCTGTCTAGTTTTTATGTGAAGACATTTCCTTTTCCAGCAGAGGCCTCAAAGCACTCCAAATATCCACTTGCAGATTCTGCAAAAAGAGTGTTTCAAAACTGCTCTATCAAAAGCAAGCTTCAACACTGTGAGTAGAATGCACTCATCACACAGAAGTTTCTGAGAATGCTTCTGTCTAGTTTTTATGTGAAGATGTTTCCTTTTCCAGCATAGGCCTCAAAACGCTCCAAATATCCTCTTGTAGATTCTACAAGAAGAGTGTTTCAAAACTGTTCTATCAAAAGGAAGGTTCAACTCTGTGAGTTGAATGAATGCATCATGAAGAACTTTCTGAGAATGCTTCTCTGTAGTTTTTAGGTGAAGATATTCCAAAACCCAGCACAGGCCTCGAAGTGCTGCAAATAACCACTTGCAGATTTTACCAAAAGAGTGTTTCAAAACTGCTCTTTCTATAGGTAAGTTCAAGTCTGTGAGTTGAATGCACTCAACACAAAGAAGTTTCTGAGAATGCTTCTGTTCAGTTTTTATGTGAAGATATTTCCTTTTTCAGCATAGGCTTCAAACGGCTCCAAATATCCACTTGCAGATTCCACAAAAAGAGTGTTTCCAAACTTCTCTATCAATTGGAAGGTTCAACTCTGTGAGTTGAATGAAGTCATCACAAAGAAGTTTCTGAGAATCCTTCTCTCTAGTTTTTATGTGAAGATATTTCCTTTTCCAACATAGGCCTCAAGGTGCTCCGAATAAACACTTGCAGATTCTACAAACTTAATGTTTCAAAACTGTTCTATCAAAAGGAACGTTGAAGTCTGTGAGTTGAATGCACTCATCACAAAGAAGTTTCTCAGAATGCTTCCGTCTAGTTTTTAGGTGAAGAGATTTCATTTCCCAGCACAGGCCTCAAAGCGCTCCAAATATCCACTTGCAGATTCTACAAGAAGAGTGTTTCCAAACTGGTCTTTCAAAAGGAAGCTTCAAGTCTGTGAGTTGAATGCACTCATCACAAAGAAGTTTCTGAGAATGCTTCCGTCTAGTTTCTATATGAAGATATTTCCTTTTCCAACATAGGCCCCAAAGTGCTCCAAATAAACCCTTGCAGATTCTACAAAAGGAGTGTTTCAAAACTGCTCTTTCTATAGGTAAGTTCAAGTCTGTGAGTTGAATGCACTCAACACAAAGAAGTTTCTGAGAATGCTTCTGTCTAGTTTTTATGTGAAGATATTTCCCTTTCCAACATTGGCCTCAAAGCGCTCCAAATAAACACTTGCAGATTCTACAAAAGGAGTGTTTCGAAACTGCTCTTTCAAGAGGAACGTTCAAGTCTGTGAGTTGAATGCACTCATCACACAGAAGTTTCTGAGAATGCTTCTGTCTAGTTTTTATGTGAAGATGTTTCCTTTTCCAGCATAGGCCTCAAAACGCTCCAAATATCCTCTTGCAGATTCTACAAAAAGAGTGTTTCAAAACTGTTCTATCAAAAGGAAGGTTCAACTCTGTGAGTTGAATGAATGCATCATGAAGAACTTTCTGAGAATGCTTCTCTGTAGTTTTTAGGTGAAGATATTCCAAAAGCCAGCACAGGCCTCGAAGTGCTCCAAATAACCACTTGCAGATTTTACCAAAAGAGTGTTTCAAAACTGCTCTTTCTATAGGTAAGTTCAAGTCTGTGAGTTGAATGCACTCAACACAAAGAAGTTTCTGAGAATGCTTCTGTTCAGTTTTTATGTGAAGATATTTCCTTTTCCAGCATAGGCCTCAAACGGCTCCAAATATCCACTTGCAGATTCTACAAAAAGAGTGTTTCCAAACTTCTCTATCAATTGGTAGGTTCAACTATGTGAGTTGAATGAAGTCATCACAAAGAAGTTTCTGAGAATCCTTCTCTCTAGTTTTTACGTGAAGATATTTCCTTTTCCAGCGTAGGCCTCAAAGCGCTCCAAATAAACACATGCAGATTCTACAAAAGGAGTGTTTCAAAACTGTTCTATCAAAGGGAACGTTCAAGTCTGTGAGTTGAATGTACTCATCACACAGATGTTTCTCAGAATGCTTCTGTCTAGTTTTTAGGTGAAGAGATTTCATTTCCCAGCATAGGCCTCAAAGCGCTCCAAATATCCACTTGCAGATTCTATAAGAAGAGAGTTTCCAAACTGTTCTTTCAAAAGGAGCTTCAAGTCTGTGAGTTGAATGCACTCATCACAAAGAAGTTTCTGAGAATGCTTCCGTCTAGTTTCTATATGAAGATATTTCCTTTTCCAACATAGGCATCAAAGTGCTCCAAGTAAACCCTTGCAGATTCTACAAAAGGAGTGTTTCAAAACTGCTCTTTCTATAGGTAAGTTCAAGTCTGTGAGTTGAATGCACTCAACACAAAGAAGTTTCTGAGAATGCTTCTGTTCAGTTTTTATGTGAAGATATTTCCTTTTCCAGCATAGGCCTCAAACGGCTCCAAATGTCCACTTGCAGATTCTACAAAAAGAGTGTTTCCAAACTTCTCTATCAATTGGTAGGTTCAACTCTGTGAGTTGAATGAACTCATCCAAAGAAGTTTCTGAGAATCCTTCTCTCTAGTTTTTATGTGAAGATATTTCCTTTTCCAGCGTAGGCATCAAAGCGCTCCAAATAAACACATGCAGATTCTACAAAAGGAGTGTTTCAAAACTGTTCTATCAAAGGGAACGTTCAAGTCTGTGTGTTGAATGTACTCATCACACAGATGTTTCTCAGAATGCTTCTGTCTAGTTTTTAGGTGAAGAGATTTCATTTCCCAGCATAGGCCTCAAAGCGCTCCAAATATCCACTTGCAGAATCTATGAAAAGAGTGTTTCAAAGCTGCTCTTTCAAAAGCAAGGTTCAAGTCTGTGTGTTCAATGCACTCATCCGAAAGAAGTTTCTGAGAATGCTTCTGTCTAGTTGTTACGTGAAGATATTTCCTTTTCCAGCTTAGGCCTCAAAGCGCTCCTAATAAACACTTGCAAATTCTACAAAAGGAGTGTTTCAAAAGAGTTCTATCAAAAGGAACGTTCAAGTCTGTGAGTTGAATGCACTTATCATACCGAAGTTTCCTGGAATGCTTCTGTCTAGTTTTTATGTGAAGACATTTCCTTTTCCAGCAGAGGCCTTAAAGCACTCCAAATATCCACTTGCAGATTCTACAAAAAGAGTGTTTCAAAACTGCTCTATCAAAAGCAAGCTTCAACACTGTGAGTAGAATGCACTCATCACAAAGAAGTTTCTGAGAATGCTTCTGTCTAGTTTTTATGTGAAGATATTTCCTTTTCCAACATAGGCCTCAAAGCGCTCCAAATAAACACTTGCAGATTCTACAAAAGGAGTGTTTCGAAACTGCTCTTTCAAGAGGAACGTTCAAGTCTGTGAGTTGAATGCACTCATCACACAGAAGTTTCTGAGAATGCTTCTGTCTAGTTTTTATGTGAAGATGTTTCCTTTTCCAGCATAGGCCTCAAAACGCTCCAAATATCCTCTTGCAGATTCTACAAAAAGAGTGTTTCAAAACTGTTCTATCAAAAGGAAGGTTCAACTCTGTGAGTTGAATGAATGCATCATGAAGAACTTTCTGAGAATGCTTCTCTGTAGTTTTTAGGTGAAGATATTCCAAAACCCAGCACAGGCCTCGAAGTGCTCCATATAACCACTTGCAGATTTTACCAAAAGAGTGTTTCAAAACTGCTCTTTCTATAGGTAAGTTCAAGTCTGTGAGTTGAATGCACTCAACACAAAGAAGTTTCTGAGAATGCTTCTGTTCAGTTTTTATGTGAAGATATTTCCTTTTCCAGCATAGGCCTCAAACGGCTCCAAATATCCACTTGCAGATTCTACAAAAAGAGTGTTTCCAAACTTCTCTATCAATTGGTAGGTTCAACTCTGTGAGTTGAATGAACTCATCACAAAGAAGTTTCTGAGAATCCTTCTCTCTAGTTTTTATGTGAAGATATTTCCTTTTCCAGCGTAGGCCTCAAAGCGCTCCAAATAAACACATGCAGATTCTACAAAAGGAGTGTTTCAAAACTGTTCTATCAAAGGGAACGTTCAAGTCAGTGAGTTGAATGTACTGATCACACAGATGTTTCTCAGAATGTTTCTGTCTAGTTTTTAGGTGAAGAGATTTCATTTCCCAGCATAGGCCTCAAAGCGCTCTAAATATCCACTTGCAGATTCTACAAGAAGAGTGTTTCCAAACTGATCTTTCAAAAGGAAGCTTCAAGTCTGTGAGTTGAATGCACTCATCCAAAGAAGTTTCTGAGAATGCTTCCGTCTAGTTTCTATATGAAGATATTTCCTTTTCCAACATAGGCCCCAAAGTGCTCCAAATAAACCCTTGCAGATTCTACAAAAGGAGTGTTTCAAAACTGCTCTTTCTATAGGTAAGTTCAAGTCTGAGAGTTGAATGCACTCAACACAAAGAAGTTTCTGAGAATGCTTCTGTTCAGATTTTATGTGAAGATATTTCCTTTTCCAGCATAGGCCTCAAACGGCTCCAAATATCCACTTGCAGATTCTACAAAAAGAGTGTTTCCAAACTTCTCTATCAATTGGTAGGTTCAACTCTGTGAGTTGAATGAACTCATCACAAAGAAGTTTCTGAGAATGCTTCTGTCTAGTTTTTATGTGAAGATATTTCCTTTTCCAGCATAGGCCTCAAAGCACTCCAAATAAACACATGCAGATTCTACAAAAGGAGTGTTTCAAAACTGTTCTATCAAAGGGAACGTTCAAGTCTGTGAGTTGAATGTACTCATCACACAGATGTTTCTCAGAATGCTTCTGTCTAGTTTTTAGGTGAAGAGATTTCATTTCCCAGCATAGGCCTCAAAGCGCTCCAAATATCCACTTGCAGAATCTATGAAAAGAGTGTTTCAAAGCTGCTCTTTCAAAAGCAAGGTTCAAGTCTGTGTGTTGAATGCACTCATCTGAAAGAAGTTTCTGAGAATGCTTCTGTCTAGTTCTTACGTGAAGATATTTCCTTTTCCAGCTTAGGCCTCAAAGCGCTCCAAATAAACACTTGCAAATTCTACAAAAGGAGTGTTTCAAAAGAGTTCTCTCAAAAGGAACGTTCAAGTCTGTGAGTTGAATGCACTTATCATACCGAAGTTTCCTGGAATGCTTCTGTCTAGTTTTTATGTGAAGACATTTCCTTTTCCAGCAGAGGCCTCAAAGCACTCTAAATATCCACTTGCAGATTCTACAAAAAGAGTGTTTCAAAACTGCTCTATCAAAAGCAAGCTTCAACACTGTGAGTAGAATGCACTCATCACAAAGAAGTTTCTGAGAATGCTTCTGTCTAGTTTTTATGTGAAGATATTTCCTTTTCCATCACAGGCCTCAAAGCGCTCCAAATAAACACTTGCAGATTCTACAAAAGGAGTGTTTCGAAACTGCTCTTTCAAGAGGAACGTTCAAGTCTGTGAGTTGAATGCACTCATCACACAGAAGTTTCTGAGAATGCTTCTGTCTAGTTTTTATGTGAAGATGTTTCCTTTTCCAGCATAGGCCTCAAAACGCTCCAAATATCCTCTTGCAGATTCTACAAAAAGAGTGTTTCAAAACTGTTCTATCAAAAGGAAGGTTCAACTCTGTGAGTTGAATGAATGCATCATGAAGAACTTTCTGAGAATGCTTCTCTGTAGTTTTTAGGTGAAGATATTCCAAAACCCAGCACAGGCCTCGAAGTGTTCCATATAACCACTTGCAGATTTTACCAAAAGAGTGTTTCAAAACTGCTCTTTCTATAGGTAAGTTCAAGTCTGTGAGTTGAATGCACTCAACACAAAGAAGTTTCTGAGAATGCTTCTGTTCAGCTTTTATGTGAAGATATTTCCTTTTCCAGCATAGGCCTCAAACGGCTCCAAATATCCACTTGCAGATTCTACAAAAAGAGTGTTTCCAAACTTCTCTATCAATTGGTAGGTTCAACTCTGTGAGTTGAATGAAGTCATCACAAAGAAGTTTCTGAGAATCCTTCTCTCTAGTTTTTATGTGAAGATATTTCCTTTTCCAGCGTAGGCCTCAAAGCGCTCCAAATAAACACATGCAGATTCTACAAAAGGAGTGTTTCAAAACTGTTCTATCAAAGGGAACGTTCAAGTCAGTGAGTTGAATGTACTGATCACACAGATGTTTCTCAGAATGTTTCTGTCTAGTTTTTAGGTGAAGAGATTTCATTTCCCAGCATAGGCCTCAAAGCGCTCTAAATATCCACTTGCAGATTCTACAAGAAGAGTGTTTCCAAACTGCTCTTTCAAAAGGAAGCTTCAAGTCTGTGAGTTGAATGCACTCATCCAAAGAAGTTTCTGAGAATGCTTCCGTCTAGTTTCTATATGAAGATATTTCCTTTTCCAACATAGGCCCCAAAGTGCTCCAAATAAACCCTTGCAGATTCTACAAAAGGAGTGTTTCAAAACTGCTCTTTCTATAGGTAAGTTCAAGTCTGAGAGTTGAATGCACTCAACACAAAGAAGTTTCTGAGAATGCTTCTGTTCAGATTTTATGTGAAGATAGTTCCTTTTCCAGCATAGGCCTCAAACGGCTCCAAATATCCACTTGCAGATTCTACAAAAAGAGTGTTTCCAAACTTCTCTATCAATTGGTAGGTTCAACTCTGTGAGTTGAATGAACTCATCACAAAGAAGTTTCTGAGAATGCTTCTGTCTAGTTTTTATGTGAAGATATTTCCTTTTCCAGCGTAGGCCTCAAAGCACTCCAAATAAACACATGCAGATTCTACAAAAGGAGTGTTTCAAAACTGTTCTATCAAAGGGAACGTTCAAGTCTGTGAGTTGAATGTACTCATCACACAGATGTTTCTCAGAATGCTTCTGTCTAGTTTTTAGGTGAAGAGATTTCATTTCCCAGCATAGGCCTCAAAGCGCTCCAAATATCCACTTGCAGAATCTATGAAAAGAGTGTTTCAAAGCTGCTCTTTCAAAAGCAAGGTTCAAGTCTGTGTGTTGAATGCACTCATCTGAAAGAAGTTTCTGAGAATGCTTCTGTCTAGTTCTTACGTGAAGATATTTCCTTTTCCAGCTTAGGCCTCAAAGCGCTCCAAATAAACACTTGCAAATTCTACAAAAGGAGTGTTTCAAAAGAGTTCTCTCAAAAGGAACGTTCAAGTCTGTGAGTTGAATGCACTTATCATACCGAAGTTTCCTGGAATGCTTCTGTCTAGTTTTTATGTGAAGACATTTCCTTTTCCAGCAGAGGCCTCAAAGCACTCTAAATATCCACTTGCAGATTCTACAAAAAGAGTGTTTCGAAACTGCTCTATCAAAAGCAAGCTTCAACACTGTGAGTAGAATGCACTCATCACAAAGAAGTTTCTGAGAATGCTTCTGTCTAGTTTTTATGTGAAGATATTCCCTTTTCCATCACAGGCCTCAAAGCGCTCCAAATAAACACTTGCAGATTCTACAAAAGGAGTGTTTCGAAACTGCTCTTTCAAGAGGAACGTTCAAGTCTGTGAGTTGAATGCACTCATCACACAGAAGTTTCTGAGAATGCTTCTGTCTAGTTTTTATGTGAAGATGTTTCCTTTTCCAGCATAGGCCTCAAAACGCTCCAAATATCCTCTTGCAGATTCTACAAAAAGAGTGTTTCAAAACTGTTCTATCAAAAGGAAGGTTCAACACTGTGAGTTGAATGAATGCATCATGAAGAACTTTCTGAGAATGCTTCTCTGTAGTTTTTAGGTGAAGATATTCCAAAACCCAGCACAGGCCTCGAAGTGCTCGAAATAACCACTTGCAGATTTTACCAAAAGAGTGTTTCAAAACTGCTCTTTCTATAGGTAAGTTCAAGTCTGTGAGTTGAATGCACTCAACACAAAGAAGTTTCTGAGAATGCTTCTGTTCAGTTTTTATGTGAAGATATTTCCTTTTCCAGCATAGGCCTCAAACGGCTCCAAATTTTCACTTGCAGATTCTACAAAAAGAGTGTTTCCAAACTTCTCTATCAACTGGTAGGTTCAACCCTGTGAGTTGAATGAAGTCATCACAAAGAAGTTTCTGAGAATCCTTCTCTCTAGTTTTTATGTGAAGATATTTCCTTTTCCAACATAGGCCTCAAGGTGCTCCGAATAAACACTTGCAGATTCTACAAACTTAATGTTTCAAAACTGTTCTATCAAAAGGAACGTTGAAGTCTGTGAGTTGAATGCACTCATCACAAAGAAGTTTCTCAGAATGCTTCCGTCTAGTTTTTAGGTGAAGAGATTTCATTTCCCAGCATAGGCCTCAAAGCGCTCCAAATATCCACTTGCAGATTCTATAAGAAGAGAGTTTCCAAACTGCTCTTTCAGAAGGAGCTTCAAGTCTGTGAGTTGAATGCACTCATCACAAAGAAGTTTCTGAGAATGCTTCCGTCTAGTTTCTATATGAAGATATTTCCTTTTCCAACATAGGCCCCAAAGTGCTCCAAATAAACCCTTGCAGATTCTACACAAGTAGTGTTTCAAAACTGCTCTTTCTATAGGTAAGTTCAAGTCTGTGAGTTGAATGCACTCAACACAAAGAAGTTTCTGAGAATGCTTCTGTCTAGTTTTTATGTGAAGATATTTCCCTTTCCAACATTTGCCTCAAAGCGCTCCAAATAAACACTTGCAGATTCTACAAAAGGAGGGTTTCGAAACTGCTCTTTCAAGAGGATCGTTCAAGTCTGTGAGTTGAATGCACTCATCACACAGAAGTTTCTGAGAATGCTTCTGTCTAATTTTTATGTGAAGATGTTTCCTTTTCCAGCATAGGCCTCAAAACGCTCCAAATATCCTCTTGCAGATTCTACAAGAAGAGTGTTTCAAAACTGTTCTATCAAAAGGAAGGTTCAACTCTGTGAGTTGAATGAATGCATCATGAAGAACTTTCTGAGAATGCTTCTCTGTAGTTTTTAGGTGAAGATATTCCAAAACCCAGCACAGGCCTCGAAGTGCTCCAAATAACCACTTGCAGATTTTACCAAAAGAGTGTTTCAAAACTGCTCTTTCTATAGGTAAGTTCAAGTCTGTGAGTTGAATGCACTCAACACAAAGAAGTTTCTGAGAATGCTTCTGTTCAGTTTTTATGTGAAGATATTTCCTTTTCCAGCATAGGCCTCAAACGGCTCCAAATATCCACTTTTAGATTCTACAAAAAGAGTGTTTCCAAACTTCTCTATCAATTGGTAGGTTCAACTCTGTGAGTTGAATGAAGTCATCACAAAGAAGTTTCTGAGAATCCTTCTCTCTAGTTTTTATGTGAAGATATTTCCTTTTCCAGCGTAGGCCTCAAAGCGCTCCAAATAAACACATGCAGATTCTACAAAAGGAGTGTTTCAAAACTGTTCTATCAAAGGGAACGTTCAAGTCTGTGAGTTGAATGTACTCATCACACAGATGTTTCTCAGAATGCTTCTGTCTAGTTTTTAGGTGAAGAGATTTCATTTCCCAGGATAGGCCTCAAAGCGCTCCAAATATCCACTTGCAGATTCTATAAGAAGAGAGTTTCCAAACTGCTCTTTCAAAAGGAACTTCAAGTCTGTGAGTTGAATGCACTCATCACAAAGAAGTTTCAGAGAATGCTTCCGTCTAGTTTCTATATGAAGATATTTCCTTTTCCAACATAGGCATCAAAGTGCTCCAAATAAACCCTTGCAGATTCTACAAAAGGAGTGTTTCAAAACTGCTCTTTCTATAGGTAAGTTCAAGTCTGTGAGTTGAATGCACTCAACACAAAGAAGTTTCTGAGAATGCTTCTGTTCAGTTTTTATGTGAAGATATTTCCTTTTCCAGCATAGGCCTCAAACGGCTCCAAATGTCCACTTACAGATTCTACAAAAAGAGTGTTTCCAAACTTCTCTATCAATTGGTAGGTTCAACTCTGTGAGTTGAATGAACTCATCCAAAGAAGTTTCTGAGAATCCTTCTCTCTAGTTTTTATGTGAAGATATTTCCTTTTCCAGCGTAGGCCTCAAAGCGCTCCAAATAAACACATGCAGATTCTACAAAAGGAGTGTTTCAAAACTGTTCTATCAAAGGGAACGTTCAAGTCAGTGAGTTGAATGTACTGATCACACAGATGTTTCTCAGAATGTTTCTGTCTAGTTTTTAGGTGAAGAGATTTCATTTCCCAGCATAGGCCTCAAAGCGCTCTAAATATCCACTTGCAGATTCTACAAGAAGAGTGTTTCCAAACTGCTCTTTCAAAAGGAAGCTTCAAGTCTGTGAGTTGAATGCACTCATCCAAAGAAGTTTCTGAGAATGCTTCCGTCTAGTTTCTATATGAAGATATTTCCTTTTCCAACATAGGCCCCAAAGTGCTCCAAATAAACCCTTGCAGATTCTACAAAAGGAGTGTTTCAAAACTGCTCTTTCTATAGGTAAGTTCAAGTCTGTGAGTTGAATGCACTCAACACAAAGAAGTTTCTGAGAATGCTTCTGTTCAGTTTTTATGTGAAGATATTTCCTTTTCCAGCATAGGCCTCAAACGGCTCCAAATATCCACTTGCAGATTCTACAAAAAGAGTGTTTCCAAACTTCTCTATCAATTGGTAGGTTCAACTCTGTGAGTTGAATGTACTCATCACAAAGAAGTTTCTGAGAATGCTTCTGTCTAGTTTTTATGTGAAGATATTTCCTTTTCTAGCGTAGGCCTCAAAGCACTCCAAATAAACACATGCAGTCTACAAAAGGAGTGTTTCAAAACTGTTCTATCAAAGGGAACGTTCAAGTCTGTGAGTTGAATGTACTCATCACACAGATGTTTCTCAGAATGCTTCTGTCTAGTTTTTAGGTGAAGAGATTTCATTTCCCAGCATAGGCCTCAGAGCGCTCCAAATATCCACTTGCAGAATCTATGAAAAGAGTGTTTCAAAGCTGATCTTTCAAAAGCAAGGTTCAAGTCTGTGTGTTGAATGCACTCATCTGAAAGAAGTTTCTGAGAATGCTTCTGTCTAGTTCTTACGTGAAGATATTTCCTTTTCCAGCTTAGGCCTCAAAGCGCTCCAAATAAACACTTGCAAATTCTACAAAAGGAGTGTTTCAAAAGAGTTCTCTCAAAAGGAACGTTCAAGTCTGTGAGTTGAATGCACTTATCATACCGAAGTTTCCTGGAATGCTTCTGTCTAGTTTTTATGTGAAGACATTTCCTTTTCCAGCAGAGGCCTCAAAGCACTCTAAATATCCACTTGCAGATTCTACAAAAAGAGTGTTTCAAAACTGCTCTATGAAAAGCAAGCTTCAACACTGTGAGTAGAATGCACTCATCACAAAGAAGTTTCTGAGAATGCTTCTGTCTAGTTTTTATGTGAAGATATTTCCTTTTCCATCACAGGCCTCAAAGCGCTCCAAATAAACACTTGCAGATTCTACAAAAGGAGTGTTTCGAAACTGCTCTTTCAAGAGGAACGTTCAAGTCTGTGAGTTGAATGCACTCATCACACAGAAGTTTCTGAGAATGCTTCTGTCTAGTTTTTATGTGAAGATGTTTCCTTTTCCAGCATAGGCCTCAAAACGCTCCAAATATCCTCTTGCAGATTCTACAAAAAGAGTGTTTCAAAACTGTTCTATGAAAAGGAAGGTTCAACTCTGTGAGTTGAATGAATGCATCATGAAGAACTTTCTGAGAATGCTTCTCTGTAGTTTTTAGGTGAAGATATTCCAAAACCCAGCACAGGCCTCGAAGTGCTCGAAATAACCACTTGCAGATTTTACCAAAAGAGTGTTTCAAAACTGCTCTTTCTATAGGTAAGTTCAAGTCTGTGAGTTGAATGCACTCAACACAAAGAAGTTTCTGAGAATGCTTCTGTTCAGTTTTTATGTGAAGATATTTAATTTTCCAGCATAGGCCTCAAACGGCTCCAAATTTTCACTTGCAGCTTCTACAAAAAGAGTGTTTCCAAACTTCTCTATCAACTGGTAGGTTCAACCCTGTGAGTTGAATGAAGTCATCACAAAGAAGTTTCTGAGAATCCTTCTCTCTAGTTTTTATGTGAAGATATTTCCTTTTCAAACATAGGCCTCAAGGTGCTCCGAATAAACACTTGCAGATTCTACAAACTTAATGTTTCAAAAGTGTTCTATCAAAAGGAACGTTGAAGTCTGTGAGTTGAATGCACTCATCACAAAGAAGTTTCTCAGAATGCTTAAGTCTAGTTTTTAGGTGAAGAGATTTCATTTCCCAGCATAGGCCTCAAAGCGCTCCAAATATCCACTTGCAGATTCTATAAGAAGAGAGTTTCCAAACTGCTCTTTCAGAAGGAGCTTCAAGTCTGTGAGTTGAATGCACTCATCACAAAGAAGTTTCTGAGAATGCTTCCGTCTAGTTTCTATATGAAGATATTTCCTTTTCCAACATAGGCCCCAAAGTGCTCCAAATAAACCCTTGCAGATTCTACAAAAGGAGTGTTTCAAAACTGCTCTTTCTATAGGTAAGTTCAAGTCTGTGAGTTGAATGCACTCAACACAAAGAAGTTTCTGAGAATGCTTCTGTTCAGTTTTTATGTGAAGATATTTCCTTTTCCAGCATAGGCCTCAAACGGCTCCAGATATCCACTTGCAGATTCTACAAAAAGAGTGTTTCCAAACTTCTCTATCAATTGGTAGGTTCAACTCTGTGAGTTGAATGAAGTCATCACAAAGAAGTTTCTGAGAATCCTTCTCTCTAGTTTTTATGTGAAGATATTTCCTTTTCCAGCGTAGGCCTCAAAGCACTCCAAATAAACACATGCAGATTCTACAAAAGGAGTGTTTCAAAACTGTTCTATCAAAGGGAACGTTCAAGTATGTGAGTTGAATGTACTCATCACACAGATGTTTCTCAGAATGCTTCTGTCTAGTTTTAAGGTGAAGAGATTTCATTTCCCAGCATAGGCCTCAAAGCGCTCCAAATATCCACTTGCAGAATCTACGAAAAGAGTGTTTCAAAGCTGCTCTTTCAAAAGCAAGGTTCAAGTCTGTGTGTTGAATGCATTCATCCGAAAGAAGTTTCTGAGAATGCTTCTGTCTAGTTCTTACGTGAAGATATTTATTTTTCCAGCTTAGCCTCAAAGCGCTCCAAATAAACACTTGCAAATTCTACAAAAGGAGTGTTTCAAAAGAGTTCTATCAAAAGGAACGTTCAAGTCTGTGAGTTGAATGCACTTATGATACCGAAGTTTCCTGGAATGCTTCTGTCTAGTTTTTATGTGAAGACATTTCCTTTTCCAGCAGAGGCCTCAAAGCACTCCAAATATCCACTTGCAGATTCTACAAAAAGAGTGTTTCAAAACTGCTCTATCAAAAGCAAGCTTCAACACTGTGAGTAGAATGCACTCATCACAAAGAAGTTTCTGAGAATGCTTCTGTCTAGTTTTTATGTGAAGATATTTCCTTTTCCAACACAGGCCTCAAAGCGCTCCAAATAAACACTTGCAGATTCTACAAAAGGAGTGTTTCGAAACTGCTCTTTCAAGAGGAACCTTCAAGTCTGTGAGTTGAATGCACTCATCACACAGAAGTTTCTGAGAATGCTTCTGTCTAGTTTTTATGTGAAGATGTTTCCTTTTCCAGCATAGGCATCAAAACGCTCCAAATATCCTCTTGCAGATTCTACAAAAAGAGTGTTTCAAAACTGTTCTATCAAAAGGAAGGTTCAACTCTGTGAGTTGAATGAATGCATCATGAAGAACTTTCTGAGAATGCTTCTCTGTAGTTTTTAGGTGAAGATATTCCAAAACCCAGCACAGGCCTCGAAGTGCTCCAAATAACCACTTGCAGATATTACCAAAAGAGTGTTTCAAAACTGCTCTTTCTATAGGTAAGTTCAAGTCTGTGAGTTGAATGCACTCAACACAAAGAAGTTTCTGAGAATGCTTCTGTTCAGTTTTTATGTGAAGATATTTCCTTTTCCAGCATAGGCCTCAAACGGCTCCAAATATCCACTTGCAGATTCTACAAAAAGAGTGTTTCCAAACTTCTCTATCAATTGGTAGGTTCAACTCTGTGAGTTGAATGAAGTCATCACAAAGAAGTTTCTGAGAATCCTTCTCTCTAGTTTTTATGTGAAGATATTTCCTTTTCCAGCGTAGGCCTCAAAGCGCTCCAAATAAACACATGCAGATTCTACAAAAGGAGTGTTTCAAAACTGTTCTATCAAAGGGAACGTTCAAGTCAGTGAGTTGAATGTACTGATCACACAGATGTTTCTCAGAATGTTTCTGTCTAGTTTTTAGGTGAAGAGATTTCATTTCCCAGCATAGGCCTCAAAGCGCTCCAAATATCCACTTGCAGATTCTACAAGAAGAGTGTTTCCAAACTGCTCTTTCAAAAGGAAGCTTCAAGTCTGTGAGTTGAATGCACTCATCACAAAGAAGTTTCTGAGAATGCTTCCGTCTAGTTTCTATATGAAGATATTTCCTTTTCCAACATAGGCCCCAAAGTGCTCCAAATAAACCCTTGCAGATTCTACAAAAGGATTGTTTCAAAACTGCTCTTTCTATAGGTAAGTTCAAGTCTGTGAGTTGAATGCACTCAACACAAAGAAGTTTCTGAGAATGCTTCTGTTCAGTTTTTATGTGAAGATATTTCCTTTTCCAGCATAGGCCTCAAACGGCTCCAAATATCCACTTTTAGATTCTACAAAAAGAGTGTTTCCAAACTTCTCTATCAATTGGTAGGTTCAACTCTGTGAGTTGAATGAAGTCATTACAAAGAAGTTTCTGAGAATCCTTCTCTCTAGTTTTTATGTGAAGATATTTCCTTTTCAAACGTAGGCCTCAAAGCGCTCCAAATAAACACATGCAGATTCTACAAAAGGAGTGTTTCAAAACTGTTCTATCAAAGGGAACGTTCAAGTCTGTGAGTTGAATGTACTCATCACACAGATGTTTCTCAGAATGCTTCTGTCTAGTTTTTAGGTGAAGAGATTTCATTTCCCAGCATAGGCCTCAAAGCGCTCCAAATATCCACTTGCAGATTCTATAAGAAGAGAGTTTCCAAACTGCTCTTTCAGAAGGAGCTTCAAGTCTGTGAGTTGAATGCACTCATCACAAAGAAGTTTCTGAGAATGCTTCCGTCTAGTTTCTATATGAAGATATTTCCTTTTCCAACATAGGTCCCAAAGTGCTCCAAATAAACCCTTGCAGATTCTACAAAAGGAGTGTTTCAAAACTGCTCTTTCTATAGGTAAGTTCAAGTCTGTGAGTTGAATGCACTCAAAACAAAGAAGTTTCTGAGAATGCTTCTGTTCAGTTTTTATGTGAAGATATTTCCTTTTCCAGCATAGGCCTCAAACGGCTCCAAATATCCACTTGCAGATTCTACAAAAAGAGTGTTTCCAAACTTCTCTATCAATTGGTAGTTTCAACTCTGTGAGTTGAATGAACTCATCACAAAGAAGTTTCTGAGAATCCTTCTCTCTAGTTTTTATGTGAAGATATTTCCTTTTCCAGCGTAGGCCTCAAAGCACTCCAAATAAACACATGCAGATTCTACAAAAGGAGTGTTTCAAAACTGTTCTACCAAAGGGAACGTTCAAGTCTGTGAGTTGAATGTACGCATCACACAGATGTTTCTCAGAATGCTTCTGTCTAGTTTTTAGGTGAAGAGATTTCATTTCCCAGCATAGGCCTCAAAGCGCTCCAAATATCCACTTGCAGAATCTATGAAAAGAGTGTTTCAAAGCTGCTCTTTCAAAAGCAAGGTTCAAGTCTGTGTGTTGAATGCACTCATCCGTAAGAAGTTTCTGAGAATGCTTCTGTCTAGTTCTTACGTGAAGGTATTTCCTTTTCCAGCTTAGGCCTCAAAGCGCTCCAAATAAACACTTGCAAATTCTACAAAAGGAGTGTTTCAAAAGAGTTCTATCAAAAGGAACGTTCAAGTCTGTGAGTTGAATGCACTTATCATACCGAAGTTTCCTGGAATGCTTCTGTCTAGTTTTTATGTGAAGACATTTCCTTTTCCAGCAGAGGCCTCAAAGCACTCCAAATATCCACTTGCAGATTCTGCAAAAAGAGTGTTTCAAAACTGCTCTATCAAAAGCAAGCTTCAACACTGTGAGTAGAATGCACTCATCACAAAGAAGTTTCTGAGAATGCTTCTGTCTAGTTTTTATGTGAAGATATTTCCTTTTCCAACATAGGCCTCAAAGCGCTCCAAATAAACACTTGCAGATTCTACAAAAGGAGTGTTTCGAAACTGCTCTTTCAAGAGGAACCTTCAAGTCTGTGAGTTGAATGCACTCATCACACAGAAGTTTCTGAGAATGCTTCTGTCTAGTTTTTATGTGAAGATGTTTCCTTTTCCAGCATAGGCCTCAAAACGCTCCAAATATCCTCTTGCAGATTCTACAAAAAGAGTGTTTCAAAACTGTTGTATCAAAAGGAAGGTTCAACTCTGTGAGTTGAATGAATGCATCATGAAGAACTTTCTGAGAATGCTTCTCTGTAATTTTTAGGTGAAGATATTCCAAAACCCAGCACAGGCCTCGAAGTGCTCCAAATAACCACTTGCAGATTTTACCAAAAGAGTGTTTCAAAACTGCTCTTTCTATAGGTAAGTTCAAGTCTGTGAGTTGAATGCACTCAACACAAAGAAGTTTCTGAGAATGCTTCTGTTCAGTTTTTATGTGAAGATATTTCCTTTTCCAGCATAGGCTTCAAACGGCTCCAAATATCCACTTGCAGATTCTACAAAAAGAGTGTTTCCAAACTTCTCTATCAATTGGTAGGTTCAACTCTGTGAGTTGAATGAAGTCATCACAAAGAAGTTTCTGAGAATCCTTCTCTCTAGTTTTTATGTGAAGATATTTCCTTTTCCAACATAGGCCTCAAGGTGCTCCGAATAAACACTTGCAGATTCTACAAACTTAATGTTTCAAAACTGTTCTATCAAAAGGAACGTTGAAGTCTGTGAGTTGAATGCACTCATCACAAAGAAGTTTCTCAGAATGCTTCCGTCTAGTTTTTAGGTGAAGAGATTTCATTTCCCAGCATAGGCCTCAAAGCGCTCCAAATATCCACTTGCAGATTCTATAAGAAGAGAGTTTCCAAACTGCTCTTTCAAAAGGAGCTTCAAGTCTGTGAGTTGAATGCACTCATCACAAAGAAGTTTCTGAGAATGCTTCCGTCTAGTTTCTATATGAAGATATTTCCTTTTCCAACATAGGCCCCAAAGTGCTCCAAATAAACCCTTGCAGATTCTACAAAAGGAGTGTTTCAAAACTGCTCTTTCTATAGGTAAGTTCAAGTCTGTGAGTTGAATGCACTCAACACAAAGAAGTTTCTGAGAATGCTTCTGTTCAGTTTTTATGTGAAGATATTTCCTTTTCCAGCATAGGCCTCAAACGGCTCCAAATATCCACTTGCAGATTCTACAAAAAGAGTGTTTCCAAACTTCTCTATCAATTGGTAGGTTCAACTCTGTGAGTTGAATGAACTCATCACAAAGAAGTTTCTGAGAATCCTTCTCTCTAGTTTTTATGTGAAGATATTTCCTTTTCCAGCGTAGGCCTCAAAGCGCTCCAAATAAACACATGCAGATTCTACAAAAGGAGTGTTTCAAAACTGTTCTATCAAAGGGAACGTTCAAGTCTGTGAGTTGAATGTACTCATCACACAGATGTTTCTCAGAATGCTTCTGTCTAGTTTTTAGGTGAAGAGATTTCATTTCCCAGCATAGGCCTCAAAGCGCTCCAAATATCCACTTGCAGAATCTACGAAAAGAGTGTTTCAAAGCTGCTCTTTCAAAAGCAAGGTTCAAGTCTGTGTGTTGAATGCACTCATCCGAAAGAAGTTTCTGAGAATGCTTCTGTCTAGTTCTTACGTGAAGATATTTATTTTTCCAGCTTAGCCTCAAAGCGCTCCAAATTAACACTTGCAAATTCTACAAAAGGAGTGTTTCAAAAGAGTTCTATCAAAAGGAACGTTCAAGTCTGTGAGTTGAATGCACTTATCATACCGAAGATTCCTGGAATGCTTCTGTCTAGTTTTTATGTGAAGACATTTCCTTTTCCAACATAGGCCTCAAGGTGCTCCGAATAAACACTTGCAGATTCTACAAAAGGAGTGTTTCAAAACTGTTCTATCAAAGGGAACGTTCAAGTCTGTGAGTTGAATGTACTCATCACACAGATGTTTCTCAGAATGCTTCTGTCTAGTTTTTAGGTGAAGAGATTTCATTTCCCAGCATAGGCGTCAAAGCGCTCCAAATATCCACTTGCAGATTCTATAAGAAGAGAGTTTCGAAACTCCTCTTTCAAAAGGAAGCTTCAAGTCTGTGAGTTGAATGCAGTCATCACAAAGAAGTTTCTGAGAATGCTTCCGTCTAGTTTCTATATGAAGATATTTCCTTTTCCAACATAGGCCCCAAAGTGCTCCAAATAAACCCTTGCAGATTCTACAAAAGGAGTGTTTCAAAACTGCTCTTTCTATAGGTAAGTTCAAGTCTGTGAGTTGAATGCACTCAACACAAAGAAGTTTCTGAGAATGCTTCTGTTCAGTTTTTATGTGAAGATATTTCCTTTTCCAGCATAGGCCTCAAACGGCTCCAAATATCCACTTGCAGATTCTACAAAAAGAGTGTTTCCAAACTTCTCTATCAATTGGTAGGTTCAACTCTGTGAGTTGAATGAAGTCATCACAAAGAAGTTTCTGAGAATCCTTCTCTCTAGTTTTTATGTGAAGATATTTCCTTTTCCAGCGTAGGCCTCAAAGCGCTCCAAATAAACACATGCAGATTCTACAAAAGGAGTGTTTCAAAACTGTTCTATCAAAGGGAACGTTCAAGTCAGTGAGTTGAATGTACTGATCACACAGATGTTTCTCAGAATGTTTCTGTCTAGTTTTTAGGTGAAGAGATTTCATTTCCCAGCATAGGCCTCAAAGCGCTCTAAATATCCACTTGCAGATTCTACAAGAAGAGTGTTTCCAAACTGCTCTTTCAAAAGGAAGCTTCAAGTCTGTGAGTTGAATGCACTCATCCAAAGAAGTTTCTGAGAATGCTTCCGTCTAGTTTCTATATGAAGATATTTCCTTTTCCAACATAGGCCCCAAAGTGCTCCAAATAAACCCTTGCAGATTCTACAAAAGGAGTGTTTCAAAACTGCTCTTTCTATAGGTAAGTTCAAGTCTGTGAGTTGAATGCACTCAACACAAAGAAGTTTCTGAGAATGCTTCTGTTCAGTTTTTATGTGAAGATATTTCCTTTTCCAGCATAGGCCTCAAACGGCTCCAAATATCCACTTGCAGATTCTACAAAAAGAGTGTTTCCAAACTTCTCTATCAATTGGTAGGTTCAACTCTGTGAGTTGAATGTACTCATCACAAAGAAGTTTCTGAGAATGCTTCTGTCTAGTTTTTATGTGAAGATATTTCCTTTTCTAGCGTAGGCCTCAAAGCACTCCAAATAAACACATGCAGTCTACAAAAGGAGTGTTTCAAAACTGTTCTATCAAAGGGAACGTTCAAGTCTGTGAGTTGAATGTACTCATCACACAGATGTTTCTCAGAATGCTTCTGTCTAGTTTTTAGGTGAAGAGATTTCATTTCCCAGCATAGGCCTCAGAGCGCTCCAAATATCCACTTGCAGAATCTATGAAAAGAGTGTTTCAAAGCTGATCTTTCAAAAGCAAGGTTCAAGTCTGTGTGTTGAATGCACTCATCTGAAAGAAGTTTCTGAGAATGCTTCTGTCTAGTTCTTACGTGAAGATATTTCCTTTTCCAGCTTAGGCCTCAAAGCACTCCAAATAAACATTTGCAAATTCTACAAAAGGAGTGTTTCAAAAGAGTTCTCTCAAAAGGAACGTTCAAGTCTGTGAGTTGAATGCACTTATCATACCGAAGTTTCCTGGAATGCTTCTGTCTAGTTTTTATGTGAAGACATTTCCTTTTCCAGCAGAGGCCTCAAAGCACTCTAAATATCCACTTGCAGATTCTACAAAAAGAGTGTTTCAAAACTGCTCTATGAAAAGCAAGCTTCAACACTGTGAGTAGAATGCACTCATCACAAAGAAGTTTCTGAGAATGCTTCTGTCTAGTTTTTATGTGAAGATATTTCCTTTTCCATCACAGGCCTCAAAGCGCTCCAAATAAACACTTGCAGATTCTACAAAAGGAGTGTTTCGAAACTGCTCTTTCAAGAGGAACGTTCAAGTCTGTGAGTTGAATGCACTCATCACACAGAAGTTTCTGAGAATGCTTCTGTCTAGTTTTTATGTGAAGATGTTTCCTTTTCCAGCATAGGCCTCAAAACGCTCCAAATATCCTCTTGCAGATTCTACAAAAAGAGTGTTTCAAAACTGTTCTATGAAAAGGAAGGTTCAACTCTGTGAGTTGAATGAATGCATCATGAAGAACTTTCTGAGAATGCTTCTCTGTAGTTTTTAGGTGAAGATATTCCAAAACCCAGCACAGGCCTCGAAGTGCTCGAAATAACCACTTGCAGATTTTACCAAAAGAGTGTTTCAAAACTGCTCTTTCTATAGGTAAGTTCAAGTCTGTGAGTTGAATGCACTCAACACAAAGAAGTTTCTGAGAATGCTTCTGTTCAGTTTTTATGTGAAGATATTTAATTTTCCAGCATAGGCCTCAAACGGCTCCAAATTTTCACTTGCAGCTTCTACAAAAAGAGTGTTTCCAAACTTCTCTATCAACTGGTAGGTTCAACCCTGTGAGTTGAATGAAGTCATCACAAAGAAGTTTCTGAGAATCCTTCTCTCTAGTTTTTATGTGAAGATATTTCCTTTTCAAACATAGGCCTCAAGGTGCTCCGAATAAACACTTGCAGATTCTACAAACTTAATGTTTCAAAAGTGTTCTATCAAAAGGAACGTTGAAGTCTGTGAGTTGAATGCACTCATCACAAAGAAGTTTCTCAGAATGCTTAAGTATAGTTTTTAGGTGAAGAGATTTCATTTCCCAGCATAGGCCTCAAAGCGCTCCAAATATCCACTTGCAGATTCTATAAGAAGAGAGTTTCCAAACTGCTCTTTCAGAAGGAGCTTCAAGTCTGTGAGTTGAATGCACTCATCACAAAGAAGTTTCTGAGAATGCTTCCGTCTAGTTTCTATATGAAGATATTTCCTTTTCCAACATAGGCCCCAAAGTGCTCCAAATAAACCCTTGCAGATTCTACAAAAGGAGTGTTTCAAAACTGCTCTTTCTATAGGTAAGTTCAAGTCTGTGAGTTGAATGCACTCAACACAAAGAAGTTTCTGAGAATGCTTCTGTTCAGTTTTTATGTGAAGATATTTCCTTTTCCAGCATAGGCCTCAAACGGCTCCAAATATCCACTTGCAGATTCTACAAAAAGAGTGTTTCCAAACTTCTCTATCAATTGGTAGGTTCAACTCTGTGAGTTGAATGAAGTCATCACAAAGAAGTTTCTGAGAATCCTTCTCTCTAGTTTTTATGTGAAGATATTTCCTTTTCCAGCGTAGGCCTCAAAGCACTCCAAATAAACACATGCAGATTCTACAAAAGGAGTGTTTCAAAACTGTTCTATCAAAGGGAACGTTCAAGTATGTGAGTTGAATGCACTCATCACACAGATGTTTCTCAGAATGCTTCTGTCTAGTTTTTAGGTGAAGAGATTTCATTTCCCAGCATAGGCCTCAAAGCGCTCCAAATATCCACTTGCAGAATCTACGAAAAGAGTGTTTCAAAGCTGCTCTTTCAAAAGCAAGGTTCAAGTCTGTGTGTTGAATGCATTCATCCGAAAGAAGTTTCTGAGAATGCTTCTGTCTAGTTCTTACGTGAAGATATTTATTTTTCCAGCTTAGCCTCAAAGCGCTCCAAATAAACACTTGCAAATTCTACAAAAGGAGTGTTTCAAAAGAGTTCTATCAAAAGGAACGTTCAAGTCTGTGAGTTGAATGCACTTATGATACCGAAGTTTCCTGGAATGCTTCTGTCTAGTTTTTATGTGAAGACATTTCCTTTTCCAGCAGAGGCCTCAAAGCACTCCAAATATCCACTTGCAGATTCTACAAAAAGAGTGTTTCAAAACTGCTCTATCAAAAGCAAGCTTCAACACTGTGAGTAGAATGCACTCATCACAAAGAAGTTTCTGAGAATGCTTCTGTCTAGTTTTTATGTGAAGATATTTCCTTTTCCAACACAGGCCTCAAAGCGCTCCAAATAAACACTTGCAGATTCTACAAAAGGAGTGTTTCGAAACTGCTCTTTCAAGAGGAACCTTCAAGTCTGTGAGTTGAATGCACTCATCACACAGAAGTTTCTGAGAATGCTTCTGTCTAGTTTTTATGTGAAGATGTTTCCTTTTCCAGCATAGGCCTCAAAACGCTCCAAATATCCTCTTGCAGATTCTACAAAAAGAGTGTTTCAAAACTGTTCTATCAAAAGGAAGGTTCAACTCTGTGAGTTGAATGAATGCATCATGAAGAACTTTCTGAGAATGCTTCTCTGTAGTTTTTAGGTGAAGATATTCCAAAACCCAGCACAGGCCTCGAAGTGCTCCAAATAACCACTTGCAGATATTACCAAAAGAGTGTTTCAAAACTGCTCTTTCTATAGGTAAGTTCAAGTCTGTGAGTTGAATGCACTCAACACAAAGAAGTTTCTGAGAATGCTTCTGTTCAGTTTTTATGTGAAGATATTTCCTTTTCCAGCATAGGCCTCAAACGGCTCCAAATATCCACTTGCAGATTCTACAAAAAGAGTGTTTCCAAACTTCTCTATCAATTGGTAGGTTCAACTCTGTGAGTTGAATGAAGTCATCACAAAGAAGTTTCTGAGAATCCTTCTCTCTAGTTTTTATGTGAAGATATTTCCTTTTCCAGCGTAGGCCTCAAAGCGCTCCAAATAAACACATGCAGATTCTACAAAAGGAGTGTTTCAAAACTGTTCTATCAAAGGGAACGTTCAAGTCAGTGAGTTGAATGTACTGATCACACAGATGTTTCTCAGAATGTTTCTGTCTAGTTTTTAGGTGAAGAGATTTCATTTCCCAGCATAGGCCTCAAAGCGCTCCAAATATCCACTTGCAGATTCTACAAGAAGAGTGTTTCCAAACTGCTCTTTCAAAAGGAAGCTTCAAGTCTGTGAGTTGAATGCACTCATCACAAAGAAGTTTCTGAGAATGCTTCCGTCTAGTTTCTATATGAAGATATTTCCTTTTCCAACATAGGCCCCAAAGTGCTCCAAATAAACCCTTGCAGATTCTACAAAAGGATTGTTTCAAAACTGCTCTTTCTATAGGTAAGTTCAAGTCTGTGAGTTGAATGCACTCAACACAAAGAAGTTTCTGAGAATGCTTCTGTTCAGTTTTTATGTGAAGATATTTCCTTTTCCAGCATAGGCCTCAAACGGCTCCAAATATCCACTTGCAGATTCTACAAAAAGAGTGTTTCCAAACTTCTCTATCAATTGGTAGGTTCAACTCTGTGAGTTGAATGAAGTCATCACAAAGAAGTTTCTGAGAATCCTTCTCTCTAGTTTTTATGTGAAGATATTTCCTTTTCAAACGTAGGCCTCAAAGCGCTCCAAATAAACACATGCAGATTCTACAAAAGGAGTGTTTCAAAACTGTTCTATCAAAGGGAACGTTCAAGTCTGTGAGTTGAATGTACTCATCACACAGATGTTTCTCAGAATGCTTCTGTCTAGTTTTTAGGTGAAGAGATTTCATTTCCCAGCATAGGCCTCAAAGCGCTCCAAATATCCACTTGCAGATTCTATAAGAAGAGAGTTTCCAAACTGCTCTTTCAGAAGGAGCTTCAAGTCTGTGAGTTGAATGCACTCATCACAAAGAAGTTTCTGAGAATGCTTCCGTCTAGTTTCTATATGAAGATATTTCCTTTTCCAACATAGGTCCCAAAGTGCTCCAAATAAACCCTTGCAGATTCTACAAAAGGAGTGTTTCAAAACTGCTCTTTCTATAGGTAAGTTCAAGTCTGTGAGTTGAATGCACTCAAAACAAAGAAGTTTCTGAGAATGCTTCTGTTCAGTTTTTATGTGAAGATATTTCCTTTTCCAGCATAGGCCTCAAACGGCTCCAAATATCCACTTGCAGATTCTACAAAAAGAGTGTTTCCAAACTTCTCTATCAATTGGTAGTTTCAACTCTGTGAGTTGAATGAACTCATCACAAAGAAGTTTCTGAGAATCCTTCTCTCTAGTTTTTATGTGAAGATATTTCCTTTTCCAGCGTAGGCCTCAAAGCACTCCAAATAAACACATGCAGATTCTACAAAAGGAGTGTTTCAAAACTGTTCTACCAAAGGGAACGTTCAAGTCTGTGAGTTGAATGTACGCATCACACAGATGTTTCTCAGAATGCTTCTGTCTAGTTTTTAGGTGAAGAGATTTCTTTTCCCAGCATAGGCCTCAAAGCGCTCCAAATATCCACTTGCAGAATCTATGAAAAGAGTGTTTCAAAGCTGCTCTTTCAAAAGCAAGGTTCAAGTCTGTGTGTTGAATGCACTCATCCGTAAGAAGTTTCTGAGAATGCTTCTGTCTAGTTCTTACGTGAAGGTATTTCCTTTTCCAGCTTAGGCCTCAAAGCGCTCCAAATAAACACTTGCAAATTCTACAAAAGGAGTGTTTCAAAAGAGTTCTATCAAAAGGAACGTTCAAGTCTGTGAGTTGAATGCACTTATCATACCGAAGTTTCCTGGAATGCTTCTGTCTAGTTTTTATGTGAAGACATTTCCTTTTCCAGCAGAGGCCTCAAAGCACTCCAAATATCCACTTGCAGATTCTGCAAAAAGAGTGTTTCAAAACTGCTCTATCAAAAGCAAGCTTCAACACTGTGAGTAGAATGCACTCATCACAAAGAAGTTTCTGAGAATGCTTCTGTCTAGTTTTTATGTGAAGATATTTCCTTTTCCAACATAGGCCTCAAAGCGCTCCAAATAAACACTTGCAGATTCTACAAAAGGAGTGTTTCGAAACTGCTCTTTCAAGAGGAACCTTCAAGTCTGTGAGTTGAATGCACTCATCACACAGAAGTTTCTGAGAATGCTTCTGTCTAGTTTTTATGTGAAGATGTTTCCTTTTCCAGCATAGGCCTCAAAACGCTCCAAATATCCTCTTGCAGATTCTACAAAAAGAGTGTTTCAAAACTGTTGTATCAAAAGGAAGGTTCAACTCTGTGAGTTGAATGAATGCATCATGAAGAACTTTCTGAGAATGCTTCTCTGTAATTTTTAGGTGAAGATATTCCAAAACCCAGCACAGGCCTCGAAGTGCTCCAAATAACCACTTGCAGATTTTACCAAAAGAGTGTTTCAAAACTGCTCTTTCTATAGGTAAGTTCAAGTCTGTGAGTTGAATGCACTCAACACAAAGAAGTTTCTGAGAATGCTTCTGTTCAGTTTTTATGTGAAGATATTTCCTTTTCCAGCATAGGCTTCAAACGGCTCCAAATATCCACTTGCAGATTCTACAAAAAGAGTGTTTCCAAACTTCTCTATCAATTGGTAGGTTCAACTCTGTGAGTTGAATGAAGTCATCACAAAGAAGTTTCTGAGAATCCTTCTCTCTAGTTTTTATGTGAAGATATTTCCTTTTCCAACATAGGCCTCAAGGTGCTCCGAATAAACACTTGCAGATTCTACAAACTTAATGTTTCAAAACTGTTCTATCAAAAGGAACGTTGAAGTCTGTGAGTTGAATGCACTCATCACAAAGAAGTTTCTCAGAATGCTTCCGTCTAGTTTTTAGGTGAAGAGATTTCATTTCCCAGCATAGGCCTCAAAGCGCTCCAAATATCCACTTGCAGATTCTATAAGAAGAGAGTTTCCAAACTGCTCTTTCAAAAGGAGCTTCAAGTCTGTGAGTTGAATGCACTCATCACAAAGAAGTTTCTGAGAATGCTTCCGTCTAGTTTCTATATGAAGATATTTCCTTTTCCAACATAGGCCCCAAAGTGCTCCAAATAAACCCTTGCAGATTCTACAAAAGGAGTGTTTCAAAACTGCTCTTTCTATAGGTAAGTTCAAGTCTGTGAGTTGAATGCACTCAACACAAAGAAGTTTCTGAGAATGCTTCTGTTCAGTTTTTATGTGAAGATATTTCCTTTTCCAGCATAGGCCTCAAACGGCTCCAAATATCCACTTGCAGATTCTACAAAAAGAGTGTTTCCAAACTTCTCTATCAATTGGTAGGTTCAACTCTGTGAGTTGAATGAACTCATCACAAAGAAGTTTCTGAGAATCCTTCTCTCTAGTTTTTATGTGAAGATATTTCCTTTTCCAGCGTAGGCCTCAAAGCGCTCCAAATAAACACATGCAGATTCTACAAAAGGAGTGTTTCAAAACTGTTCTATCAAAGGGAACGTTCAAGTCTGTGAGTTGAATGTACTCATCACACAGATGTTTCTCAGAATGCTTCTGTCTAGTTTTTAGGTGAAGAGATTTCATTTCCCAGCATAGGCCTCAAAGCGCTCCAAATATCCACTTGCAGAATCTACGAAAAGAGTGTTTCAAAGCTGCTCTTTCAAAAGCAAGGTTCAAGTCTGTGTGTTGAATGCACTCATCCGAAAGAAGTTTCTGAGAATGCTTCTGTCTAGTTCTTACGTGAAGATATTTATTTTTCCAGCTTAGCCTCAAAGCGCTCCAAATTAACACTTGCAAATTCTACAAAAGGAGTGTTTCAAAAGAGTTCTATCAAAAGGAACGTTCAAGTCTGTGAGTTGAATGCACTTATCATACCGAAGATTCCTGGAATGCTTCTGTCTAGTTTTTATGTGAAGACATTTCCTTTTCCAACATAGGCCTCAAGGTGCTCCGAATAAACACTTGCAGATTCTACAAAAGGAGTGTTTCAAAACTGTTCTATCAAAGGGAACGTTCAAGTCTGTGAGTTGAATGTACTCATCACACAGATGTTTCTCAGAATGCTTCTGTCTAGTTTTTAGGTGAAGAGATTTCATTTCCCAGCATAGGCGTCAAAGCGCTCCAAATATCCACTTGCAGATTCTATAAGAAGAGAGTTTCGAAACTCCTCTTTCAAAAGGAAGCTTCAAGTCTGTGAGTTGAATGCAGTCATCACAAAGAAGTTTCTGAGAATGCTTCCGTCTAGTTTCTATATGAAGATATTTCCTTTTCCAACATAGGCCCCAAAGTGCTCCAAATAAACCCTTGCAGATTCTACAAAAGGAGTGTTTCAAAACTGCTCTTTCTATAGGTAAGTTCAAGTCTGTGAGTTGAATGCACTCAACACAAAGAAGTTTCTGAGAATGCTTCTGTTCAGTTTTTATGTGAAGATATTTCCTTTTCCAGCATAGGCCTCAAACGGCTCCAAATATCCACTTGCAGATTCTACAAAAAGAGTGTTTCCAAACTTCTCTATCAATTGGTAGGTTCAACTCTGTGAGTTGAATGAAGTCATCACAAAGAAGTTTCTGAGAATCCTTCTCTCTAGTTTTTATGTGAAGATATTTCCTTTTCCAGCGTAGGCCTCAAAGCGCTCCAAATAAACACATGCAGATTCTACAAAAGGAGTGTTTCAAAACTGTTCTATCAAAGGGAACGTTCAAGTCTGTGAGTTGAATGTACTCATCACACAGATGTTTCTCAGAATGCTTCTGTCTAGTTTTTAGGTGAAGAGATTTCATTTCCCAGCATAGGCCTCAAAGCGCTCCAAATATCCACTTGCAGAATCTACGAAAAGAGTGTTTCAAAGCTGCTCTTTCAAAAGCAAGGTTCAAGTCTGTGTGTTGAATGCACTCATCCGAAAGAAGTTTCTGAGAATGCTTCTGTCTAGTTCTTACGTGAAGATATTTCCTTTTCCAGGTAAGGCCTCAAAGCGCTCCAAATAAACACTTGCAAATTCTACAAAAGGAGTGTTTCAAAAGAGTTCTATCAAAAGGAACGTTCAAGTCTGTGAGTTGAATGCACTTATGATACCGAAGTTTCCTGGAATGCTTCTGTCTAGTTTTTATGTGAAGACATTTCCTTTTCCAGCAGAGGCCTCAAAGCACTCCAAATATCCACTTGCAGATTCTACAAAAAGAGTGTTTCAAAACTGCTCTATCAAAAGCAAGTTTCAACACTGTGAGTAGAATGCACTCATCACAAAGAAGTTTCTGAGAATGCTTCTGTCTAGTTTTTATGTGAAGATATTTCTTTTTCCAACATAGGCCTCAAAGCGCTCCAAATAAACACTTGCAGATTCTACAAAAGGAGTGTTTCGAAACTGCTCTTTCAAGAGGAACGTTCAAGTCTGTGAGTTGAATGCACTCATCACACAGAAGTTTCTGAGAATGCTTCTGTCTAGTTTTTATGTGAAGATGTTTCCTTTTCCAGCATAGGCCTCAAAACGCTCCAAATATCCTCTTGCAGATTCTACAAAAAGAGCGTTTCAAAACTGTTCTATCAAAAGGAAGGTTCAACTCTGTGAGTTGAATGAATGCATCATGAAGAACTTTCTGAGAATGCTTCTCTGTAGTTTTTAGGTGAAGATATTCCAAAACCCAGCACAGGCCTCGAAGTGCTCCAAATAACCACTTGCAGATTTTACCAAAAGAGTGTTTCAAAACTGCTCTTTCTATAGGTAAGTTCAAGTCTGTGAGTTGAATGCACTCAACACAAAGAAGTTTCTGAGAATGCTTCTGTTCAGTTTTTATGTGAAGATATTTCCTTTTCCAGCATAGGCCTCAAACGGCTCCAAATATCCACTTGCAGATTCTACAAAAAGAGTGTTTCCAAACTTCTCTATCAATTGGTAGGTTCAACTCTGTGAGTTGAATGAAGTCATCAGAAAGAAGTTTCTGAGAATCCTTCTCTCTAGTTTTTATGTGAAGATACTTCCTTTTCCAACGTAGGCCTCAAAGCGCTCCAAATAAACACATGCAGATTCTACAAAAGGAGTGTTTCAAAACTGTTCTATCAAAGGGAACGTTCAAGTCTGTGAGTTGAATGTACTCATCACACAGATGTTTCTCAGAATGCTTCTGTCTAGTTTTTAGGTGAAGAGATTTCATTTCCCAGCATAGGCCTCAAAGCGCTCCAAATATCCACTTGCAGATTCTATAAGAAGAGAGTTTCCAAACTGCTCTTTCAAAAGGAGCTTCAAGTCTGTGACTTGAATGCACTCATCACAAAGAAGTTTCTGAGAATGCTTCCGTCTAGTTTCTATATGAAGATATTTCCTTTTCCAACATAGGCCCCAAAGTGCTCCAAATAAACCCTTGCAGATTCTACAAAAGGAGTGTTTCAAAACTGCTCTTTCTATAGGTAAGTTCAAGTCTGTGAGTTGAATGCACTCAACACAAAGAAGTTTCTGAGAATGTTTCTGTTCAGTTTTTATGTGAAGATATTTCCTTTTCCAGCATAGGCCTCAAACGGCTCCAAATATCCACTTGCAGATTCTACAAAAAGAGTGTTTCCAAACTTCTCTATCAATTGGTAGGTTCAACTCTGTGAGTTGAATGAACTCATCACAAAGAAGTTTCTGAGAATCCTTCTCTCTAGTTTTTATGTGAAGATATTTCCTTTTCCAGCGTAGGCCTCAAAGCGCTCCAAATAAACACATGCAGATTCTACAAAAGGAGTGTTTCAAAACTGTTCTATCAAAGGGAACGTTCAAGTCTGTGAGTTGAATGTACTCATCACACAGATGTTTCTCAGAATGCTTCTGTCTAGTTTTTAGGTGAAGAGATTTCATTTCCCAGCATAGGCCTCAAAGCGCTCCAAATATCCACTTGCAGAATCTACGAAAAGAGTGTTTCAAAGCTGCTCTTTCAAAAGCAAGGTTCAAGTCTGTGTGTTGAATGCACTCAACTGAAAGAAGTTTCTGAGAATGCTTCTGTCTAGTTCTTACGTGAAGATATTTATTTTTCCAGCTTAGCCTCAAAGCGCTCCAAATAAACACTTGCAAATTCTACAAAAGGAGTGTTTCAAAAGAGTTCTCTCAAAAGGAACGTTCAAGTCTGTGAGTTGAATGCACTTATCATACCGAAGTTTCCTGGAATGCTTCTGTCTAGTTTTTATGTGAAGACATTTCCTTTTCCAGCAGAGGCCTCAAAGCACTCCAATTATCCACTTGCAGATTCTACAAAAAGAGTGTTCCAAACTGCTCTATCAAAAGCAAGCTTCAACACTGTGAGTAGAATGCACTCATCACAAAGAAGTTTCTGAGAATGCTTCTGTCTAGTTTTTATGTGAAGATATTTCCTTTTCCAACATAGGCCTCAAAGCGCTCCAAATAAACACTTGCAGATTCTACAAAAGGAGTGTTTCGAAACTGCTCTTTCAAGAGGAACGTTCAAGTCTGTGAGTTGAATGCACTCATCACACAGAAGTTTCTGAGAATGCTTCTGTCTAGTTTTTATGTGAAGATGTTTCCTTTTCCAGCATAGGCCTCAAAACGCTCCAAATATCCTCTTGCAGATTCTACAAAAAGAGTGTTTCAAAACTGTTCTATCAAAGGTAAGGTTCAACTCTGTGAGTTGAATGAATGCATCATGAAGAACTTTCTGAGAATGCTTCTCTGTAATTTTTAGGTGAAGATATTCCAAAACCCAGCACAGGCCTCGAAGTGCTCCAAATAACCACTTGCAGATTTTACCAAAAGAGTGTTTCAAAACTGCTCTTTCTATAGGTAAGTTCAAGTCTGTGAGTTGAATGCACTCAACACAAAGAAGTTTCTGAGAATGCTTCTGTTCAGTTTTTATGTGAAGATATTTCCTTTTCCAGCATAGGCTTCAAACGGCTCCAAATATCCACTTGCATATTCTACAAAAAGAGTGTTTCCAAACTTCTCTATCAATTGGTAGGTTCAACCCTGTGAGTTGAATGAAGTCATCACAAAGAAGTTTCTGAGAATCCTTCTCTCTAGTTTTCATGTGAAGATATTTCCTTTTCCAACATAGGCCTCAAGGTGCTCCGAATAAACACTTGCAGATTCTACAAACTTAATGTTTCAAAACTGTTCTATCAAAAGGAACGTTGACGTCTGTGAGTTGAATGCACTCATCACAAAGAAGTTTCTCAGAATGCTTCCGTCTAGTTTTTAGGTGAAGAGATTTCATTTCCCAGCATAGGCCTCAAAGCGCTCCAAATATCCACTTGCAGATTCTACAAGAAGAGTGTTTCCAAACTGCTCTTTCAAAAGGAAGCTTCAAGTCTGTGAGTTGAATGCACTCATCACAAAGAAGTTTCTGAGAATGCTTCCGTCTAGTTTCTATATGAAGATATTTCCTTTTCCAACATAGGCCCCAAAGTGCTCCAAATAAACCCTTGCAGATTCTACAAAAGGAGTGTTTCAAAACTGCTCTTTCTATAGGTATGTTCAAGTGTGTGAGTTGAATGCACTCAACACAAAGAAGTTTCTGAGAATGCTTCTGTTCAGTTTTTATGTGAAGGTATTTCCTTTTCCAGCATAGGCCTCAAACGGCTCCAAATATCCACTTGCAGATTCTACAAAAAGAGTGTTTCCAAACTTCTCTATCAATTGGTAGGTTCAACTCTGTGAGTTGAATGAACTCATCACCAAGAAGTTTCTGAGAATCCTTCTCTCTAGTTTTTATGTGAAGATATTTCCTTTTCCAGCGTAGGCCTCAAAGCACTCCAAATAAACACATGCAGATTCTACAAAAGGAGTGTTTCAAAACTGTTCTATCAAAGGGAACGTTCAAGTCTGTGAGTTGAATGTACTCATCACACAGATGTTTCTCAGAATGCTTCTGTCTAGTTTTTAGGTGAAGAGATTTCATTTCCCAGCATAGGCCTCAAAGCGCTCCAAATATCCACTTGCAGAATCTATGAAAAGAGTGTTTCAAAGCTGCTCTTTCAAAAGCAAGGTTCAAGTCTGTGTGTTGAATGCACTCATCTGAAAGAAGTTTCTGAGAATGCTTCTGTCTAGTTCTTACGTGAAGATATTTCCTTTTCCAGCTTAGGCCTCAAAGCGCTCCAAATAAACACTTGCAAATTCTACAAAAGGAGTGTTTCAAAAGAGTTCTATCAAAAGGAACGTTCAAGTCTGTGAGTTGAATGCACTTATGATACCGAAGTTTCCTGGAATGCTTCTGTCTAGTTTTTATGTGAAGACATTTCCTTTTCCAGCAGAGGCCTCAAAGCACTCCAAATATCCACTTGCAGATTCTACAAAAAGAGTGTTCCAAACTGCTCTATCAAAAGCAAGCTTCAACACTGTGAGTAGAATGCACTCATCACAAAGAAGTTTCTGAGAATGCTTCTGTCTAGTTTTTATGTGAAGATATTTCCTTTTCCAACATAGGCCTCAAAGCGCTCCAAATAAACACTTGCAGATTCTACAAAAGGAGTGTTTCGAAACTGCTCTTTCAAGAGGAACCTTCAAGTCTGTGAGTTGAATGCACTCATCACACAGAAGTTTCTGAGAATGCTTCTGTCTAGTTTTTATGTGAAGATGTTTCCTTTTCCAGCATAGGCCTCAAAACGCTCCAAATATCCTCTTGCAGATTCTACAAAAAGAGTGTTTCAAAACTGTTCTATCAAAAGGAAGGTTCAACTCTGTGAGTTGAATGAATGCATCATGAAGAACTTTCTGAGAATGCTTCTCTGTAATTTTTAGGTGAAGATATTCCAAAACCCAGCACAGGCCTCGAAGTGCTCCAAATAACCACTTGCAGATTTTACCAAAAGAGTGTTTCGAAACTGCTCTTTCTATAGGTAAGTTCAAGTCTGTGAGTTGAATGCACTCAACACAAAGAAGTTTCTGAGAATGCTTCTGTTCAGTTTTTATGTGAAGATATTTCCTTTTCCAGCATAGGCTTCAAACGGCTCCAAATATCCACTTGCATATTCTACAAAAAGAGTGTTTCCAAACTTCTCTATCAATTGGTAGGTTCAACTCTGTGAGTTGAATGAAGTCATCACAAAGAAGTTTCTGAGAATCCTTCTCTCTAGTTTTTATGTGAAGATATTTCCTTTTCCAACATAGGCCTCAAGGTGCTCCGAATAAACACTTGCAGATTCTACAAACTTAATGTTTCAAAACTGTTCTATCAAAAGGAACGTTGAAGTCTGTGAGTTGAATGCACTCATCACAAAGAAGTTTCTCAGAATGCTTCCGTCTAGTTTTTAGGTGAAGAGATTTCATTTCCCAGCATAGGCCTCAAAGCGCTCCAAATATCCACTTGCAGATTCTATAAGAAGAGAGTTTCCAAACTGCTCTTTCAAAAGGAGCTTCAAGTCTGTGAGTTGAATGCACTCATCACAAAGAAGTTTCTGAGAATGCTTCCGTCTAGTTTCTATATGAAGATATTTCCTTTTCCAACATAGGCCCCAAAGTGCTCCAAATAAACCCTTGCAGATTCTACAAAAGGAGTGTTTCAAAACTGCTCTTTCTATAGGTAAGTTCAAGTCTGTGAGTTGAATGCACTCAACACAAAGAAGTTTCTGAGAATGCTTCTGTTCAGTTTTTATGTGAAGATATTTCCTTTTCCAGCATAGGCCTCAAACGGCTCCAAATATCCACTTGCAGATTCTACAAAAAGAGTGTTTCCAAACTTCTCTATCAATTGGTAGGTTCAACTCTGTGAGTTGAATGAACTCATCACAAAGAAGTTTCTGAGAATCCTTCTCTCTAGTTTTTATGTGAAGATATTTCCTTTTCCAGCGTAGGCCTCAAAGCGCTCCAAATAAACACATGCAGATTCTACAAAAGGAGTGTTTCAAAACTGTTCTATCAAAGGGAACGTTCAAGTCTGTGAGTTGAATGTACTCATCACACAGATGTTTCTCAGAATGCTTCTGTCTAGTTTTTAGGTGAAGAGATTTCATTTCCCAGCATAGGCCTCAAAGCGCTCCAAATATCCACTTGCAGAATCTACGAAAAGAGTGTTTCAAAGCTGCTCTTTCAAAAGCAAGGTTCAAGTCTGTGTGTTGAATGCACTCATCCGAAAGAAGTTTCTGAGAATGCTTCTGTCTAGTTCTTACGTGAAGATATTTATTTTTCCAGCTTAGCCTCAAAGCGCTCCAAATTAACACTTGCAAATTCTACAAAAGGAGTGTTTCAAAAGAGTTCTATCAAAAGGAACGTTCAAGTCTGTGAGTTGAATGCACTTATCATACCGAAGTTTCCTGGAATGCTTCTGTCTAGTTTTTATGTGAAGACATTTCCTTTTCCACCATAGGCCTCAAGGTGCTCCGAATAAACACTTGCAGATTCTACAAAAGGAGTGTTTCAAAACTGTTCTATCAAAGGGAACGTTCAAGTCTGTGAGTTGAATGTACTCATCACACAGATGTTTCTCAGAATGCTTCTGTCTAGTTTTTAGGTGAAGAGATTTCATTTCCCAGCATAGGCCTCAAAGCGCTCCAAATATCCACTTGCAGATTCTATAAGAAGAGAGTTTCGAAACTCCTCTTTCAAAAGGAAGCTTCAAGTCTGTGAGTTGAATGCAGTCATCACAAAGAAGTTTCTGAGAATGCTTCCGTCTAGTTTCTATATGAAGATATTTCCTTTTCCAACATAGGCCCCAAAGTGCTCCAAATAAACCCTTGCAGATTCTACAAAAGGAGTGTTTCAAAACTGCTCTTTCTATAGGTAAGTTCAAGTCTGTGAGTTGAATGCACTCAACACAAAGAAGTTTCTGAGAATGCTTCTGTTCAGTTTTTATGTGAAGATATTTCCTTTTCCAGCATAGGCCTCAAACGGCTCCAAATATCCACTTGCAGATTCTACAAAAAGAGTGTTTCCAAACTTCTCTATCAATTGGTAGGTTCAACTCTGTGAGTTGAATGAACTCATCACAAAGAAGTTTCTGAGAATCCTTCTCTCTAGTTTTTATGTGAAGATATTTCCTTTTCCAGCGTAGGCCTCAAAGCGCTCCAAATAAACACATGCAGATTCTACAAAAGGAGTGTTTCAAAACTGTTCTATCAAAGGGAACGTTCAAGTCTGTGAGTTGAATGTACTCATCACACAGATGTTTCTCAGAATGCTTCTGTCTAGTTTTTAGGTGAAGAGATTTCATTTCCCAGCATAGGCCTCAAAGCGCTCCAAATATCCACTTGCAGAATCTACGAAAAGAGTGTTTCAAAGCTGCTCTTTCAAAAGCAAGGTTCAAGTCTGTGTGTTGAATGCACTCATCCGAAAGAAGTTTCTGAGAATGCTTCTGTCTAGTTCTTACGTGAAGATATTTCCTTTTCCAGGTAAGGCCTCAAAGCGCTCCAAATAAACACTTGCAAATTCTACAAAAGGAGTGTTTCAAAAGAGTTCTATCAAAAGGAACGTTCAAGTCTGTGAGTTGAATGCACTTATGATACCGAAGTTTCCTGGAATGCTTCTGTCTAGTTTTTATGTGAAGACATTTCCTTTTCCAGCAGAGGCCTCAAAGCACTCCAAATATCCACTTGCAGATTCTACAAAAAGAGTGTTTCAAAACTGCTCTATCAAAAGCAAGTTTCAACACTGTGAGTAGAATGCACTCATCACAAAGAAGTTTCTGAGAATGCTTCTGTCTAGTTTTTATGTGAAGATATTTCTTTTTCCAACATAGGCCTCAAAGCGCTCCAAATAAACACTTGCAGATTCTACAAAAGGAGTGTTTCGAAACTGCTCTTTCAAGAGGAACGTTCAAGTCTGTGAGTTGAATGCACTCATCACACAGAAGTTTCTGAGAATGCTTCTGTCTAGTTTTTATGTGAAGATGTTTCCTTTTCCAGCATAGGCCTCAAAACGCTCCAAATATCCTCTTGCAGATTCTACAAAAAGAGCGTTTCAAAACTGTTCTATCAAAAGGAAGGTTCAACTCTGTGAGTTGAATGAATGCATCATGAAGAACTTTCTGAGAATGCTTCTCTGTAGTTTTTAGGTGAAGATATTCCAAAACCCAGCACAGGCCTCGAAGTGCTCCAAATAACCACTTGCAGATTTTACCAAAAGAGTGTTTCAAAACTGCTCTTTCTATAGGTAAGTTCAAGTCTGTGAGTTGAATGCACTCAACACAAAGAAGTTTCTGAGAATGCTTCTGTTCAGTTTTTATGTGAAGATATTTCCTTTTCCAGCATAGGCCTCAAACGGCTCCAAATATCCACTTGCAGATTCTACAAAAAGAGTGTTTCCAAACTTCTCTATCAATTGGTAGGTTCAACTCTGTGAGTTGAATGAAGTCATCAGAAAGAAGTTTCTGAGAATCCTTCTCTCTAGTTTTTATGTGAAGATACTTCCTTTTCCAACGTAGGCCTCAAAGCGCTCCAAATAAACACATGCAGATTCTACAAAAGGAGTGTTTCAAAACTGTTCTATCAAAGGGAACGTTCAAGTCTGTGAGTTGAATGTACTCATCACACAGATGTTTCTCAGAATGCTTCTGTCTAGTTTTTAGGTGAAGAGATTTCATTTCCCAGCATAGGCCTCAAAGCGCTCCAAATATCCACTTGCAGATTCTATAAGAAGAGAGTTTCCAAACTGCTCTTTCAAAAGGAGCTTCAAGTCTGTGACTTGAATGCACTCATCACAAAGAAGTTTCTGAGAATGCTTCCGTCTAGTTTCTATATGAAGATATTTCCTTTTCCAACATAGGCCCCAAAGTGCTCCAAATAAACCCTTGCAGATTCTACAAAAGGAGTGTTTCAAAACTGCTCTTTCTATAGGTAAGTTCAAGTCTGTGAGTTGAATGCACTCAACACAAAGAAGTTTCTGAGAATGTTTCTGTTCAGTTTTTATGTGAAGATATTTCCTTTTCCAGCATAGGCCTCAAACGGCTCCAAATATCCACTTGCAGATTCTACAAAAAGAGTGTTTCCAAACTTCTCTATCAATTGGTAGGTTCAACTCTGTGAGTTGAATGAACTCATCACAAAGAAGTTTCTGAGAATCCTTCTCTCTAGTTTTTATGTGAAGATATTTCCTTTTCCAGCGTAGGCCTCAAAGCGCTCCAAATAAACACATGCAGATTCTACAAAAGGAGTGTTTCAAAACTGTTCTATCAAAGGGAACGTTCAAGTCTGTGAGTTGAATGTACTCATCACACAGATGTTTCTCAGAATGCTTCTGTCTAGTTTTTAGGTGAAGAGATTTCATTTCCCAGCATAGGCCTCAAAGCGCTCCAAATATCCACTTGCAGAATCTACGAAAAGAGTGTTTCAAAGCTGCTCTTTCAAAAGCAAGGTTCAAGTCTGTGTGTTGAATGCACTCAACTGAAAGAAGTTTCTGAGAATGCTTCTGTCTAGTTCTTACGTGAAGATATTTATTTTTCCAGCTTAGCCTCAAAGCGCTCCAAATAAACAGTTGCAAATTCTACAAAAGGAGTGTTTCAAAAGAGTTCTCTCAAAAGGGACGTTCAAGTCTGTGAGTTGAATGCACTTATCATACCGAAGTTTCCTGGAATGCTTCTGTCTAGTTTTTATGTGAAGACATTTCCTTTTCCAGCAGAGGCCTCAAAGCACTCCAAATATGCACTTGCAGATTCTACAAAAAGAGTGTTCCAAACTGCTCTATCAAAAGCAAGCTTCAACACTGTGAGTAGAATGCACTCATCACAAAGAAGTTTCTGAGAATGCTTCTGTCTAGTTTTTATGTGAAGATATTTCCTTTTCCAACATAGGCCTCAAAGCGCTCCAAATAAACACTTGCAGATTCTACAAAAGGAGTGTTTCGAAACTGCTCTTTCAAGAGGAACCTTCAAGTCTGTGAGTTGAATGCACTCATCACACAGAAGTTTCTGAGAATGCTTCTGTCTAGTTTTTATGTGAAGATGTTTCCTTTTCCAGCATAGGCCTCAAAACGCTCCAAATATCCTCTTGCAGATTCTACAAAAAGAGTGTTTCAAAACTGTTCTATCAAAGGTAAGGTTCAACTCTGTGAGTTGAATGAATGCATCATGAAGAACTTTCTGAGAATGCTTCTCTGTAGTTTTTAGTTGAAGATATTCCAAAACCCAGCACAGGCCTCGAAGTGCTCCAAATAACCACTTGCAGATTTTACCAAAAGAGTGTTTCAAAACTGCTCTTTCTATAGGTAAGTTCAAGTCTGTGAGTTGAATGCACTCAACACAAAGAAGTTTCTGAGAATGCTTCTGTTCAGTTTTTATGTGAAGATATTTCCTTTTCCAGCATAGGCTTCAAACGGCTCCAAATATCCACTTGCATATTCTACAAAAAGAGTGTTTCCAAACTTCTCTATCAATTGGTAGGTTCAACCCTGTGAGTTGAATGAAGTCATCACAAAGAAGTTTCTGAGAATCCTTCTCTCTAGTTTTCATGTGAAGATATTTCCTTTTCCAACATAGGCCTCAAGGTGCTCCGAATAAACACTTGCAGATTCTACAAACTTAATGTTTCAAAACTGTTCTATCAAAAGGAACGTTGAAGTCTGTGAGTTGAATGCACTCATCACAAAGAAGTTTCTCAGAATGCTTCCGTCTAGTTTTTAGGTGAAGAGATTTCATTTCCCAGCATAGGCCTCAAAGCGCTCCAAATATCCACTTGCAGAATCTACGAAAAGAGTGTTTCAAAGCTGCTCTTTCAAAAGCAAGGTTCAAGTCTGTGTGTTGAATGCACTCATCCGAAAGAAGTTTCTGAGAATGCTTCTGTCTAGTTCTTACGTGAAGATATTTATTTTTCCAGCTTAGCCTCAAAGCGCTCCAAATAAACACTTGCAAATTCTACAAAAGGAGTGTTTCAAAAGAGTTCTATCAAAAGGAACGTTCAAGTCTGTGAGTTGAATGCACTTATCATACTGAAGTTTCCTGGAATGCTTCTGTCTAGTTTTTATGTGAAGACATTTCCTTTTCCAGCAGAGGCCTCAAAGCACTCCAAATATCCACTTGCAGATTCTACAAAAAGAGTGTTTCAAAACTGCTCTATCAAAAGCAAGCTTCAACACTGTGAGTAGAATGCACTCATCACAAAGAAGTTTCTGAGAATGCTTCTGTCTAGTTTTTATGTGAAGATATTTCCTTTTCCAACACAGGCCTCAAAGCGCTCCAAATAAACACTTGCAGATTCTACAAAAGGAGTGTTTCGAAACTGCTCTTTCAAGAGGAACGTTCAAGTCTGTGAGTTGAATGCACTCATCACACAGAAGTTTCTGAGAATGCTTCTGTCTAGTTTTTATGTGAAGATGTTTCCTTTTCCAGCATAGGCCTCAAAACGCTCCAAATATCCTCTTGCAGATTCTACAAAAAGAGTGTTTCAAAACTGTTCTATCAAAAGGAAGGTTCAACTCTGTGAGTTGAATGAATGCATCATGAAGAACTTTCTGAGAATGCTTCTCTGTAGTTTTTAGGTGAAGATATTCCAAAACCCAGCACAGGCCTCGAAGTGCTCCAAATAACCACTTGCAGATTTTACCAAAAGAGTGTTTCAAAACTGCTCTTTCTATAGGTAAGTTCAAGTCTGTGAGTTGAATGCACTCAACACAAAGAAGTTTCTGAGAATGCTTCTGTTCAGTTTTTATGTGAAGATATTTCCTTTTCCAGCATAGGCCTCAAACGGCTCCAAATATCCACTTGCAGATTCTACAAAAAGAGTGTTTCCAAACTTCTCTATCAATTGGTAGGTTCAACTCTGTGAGTTGAATGAAGTCATCACAAAGAAGTTTCTGAGAATCCTTCTCTCTAGTTTTTATGTGAAGATATTTCCTTTTCCAGCGTAGGCCTCAAAGCGCTCCAAATAAACACATGCAGATTCTACAAAAGGAGTGTTTCAAAACTGTTCTATCAAAGGGAACGTTCAAGTCAGTGAGTTGAATGTACTGATCAGACAGATGTTTCTCAGAATGTTTCTGTCTAGTTTTTAGGTGAAGAGATTTCATTTCCCAGCATAGGCCTCAAAGCGCTCCAAATATCCACTTGCAGATTCTACAAGAAGAGTGTTTCCAAACTGCTCTTTCAAAAGGAAGCTTCAAGTCTGTGAGTTGAATGCACTCATCACAAAGAAGTTTCTGAGAATGCTTCCGTCTAGTTTCTATATGAAGATATTTCCTTTTCCAACATAGGCCCCAAAGTGCTCCAAATAAACCCTTGCAGATTCTACAAAAGGAGTGTTTCAAAACTGCTCTTTCTATAGGTAAGTTCAAGTGTGTGAGTTGAATGCACTCAACACAAAGAAGTTTCTGAGAATGCTTCTGTTCAGTTTTTATGTGAAGATATTTCCTTTTCCAGCATAGGCCTCAAACGGCTCCAAATATCCACTTGCAGATTCTACAAAAAGAGTGTTTCCAAACTTCTCTATCAATTGGTAGGTTCAACTCTGTGAGTTGAATGAACTCATCACAAAGAAGTTTCTGAGAATCCTTCTCTCTAGTTTTTATGTGAAGATATTTCCTTTTCCAGCGTAGGCCTCAAAGCACTCCAAATAAACACATGCAGATTCTACAAAAGGAGTGTTTCAAAACTGTTCTATCAAAGGGAACGTTCAAGTCTGTGAGTTGAATGTACTCATCACACAGATGTTTCTCAGAATGCTTCTGTCTAGTTTTTAGGTGAAGAGATTTCATTTCCCAGCATAGGCCTCAAAGCGCTCCAAATATCCACTTGCAGAATCTATGAAAAGAGTGTTTCAAAGCTGCTCTTTCAAAAGCAAGGTTCAAGTCTGTGTGTTGAATGCACTCATCCGAAAGAAGTTTCTGAGAATGCTTCTGTCTAGTTGTTACGTGAAGATATTTCCTTTTCCAGCTTAGGCCTCAAAGCGCTCCAAATAAACACTTGCAAATTCTACAAAAGGAGTGTTTCAAAAGAGTTCTATCAAAAGGAACGTTCAAGTCTGTGAGTTGAATGCACTTATCATACCGAAGTTTCCTGGAATGCTTCTGTCTAGTTTTTATGTGAAGACATTTCCTTTTCCAGCAGAGGCCTCAAAGCACTCCAATTATCCACTTGCAGATTCTACAAAAAGAGTGTTCCAAACTGCTCTATCAAAAGCAAGCTTCAACACTGTGAGTAGAATGCACTCATCACAAAGAAGTTTCTGAGAATGCTTCTGTCTAGTTTTTATGTGAAGATATTTCCTTTTCCAACATAGGCCTCAAAGCGCTCCAAATAAACACTTGCAGATTCTACAAAAGGAGTGTTTCGAAACTGCTCTTTCAAGAGGAACCTTCAAGTCTGTGAGTTGAATGCACTCATCACACAGAAGTTTCTGAGAATGCTTCTGTCTAGTTTTTATGTGAAGATGTTTCCTTTTCCAGCATAGGCCTCAAAACGCTCCAAATATCCTCTTGCAGATTCTACAAAGAGTGTTTCAAAACTGTTCTATCAAAAGTAAGGTTCAACTCTGTGAGTTGAATGAATGCATCATGAAGAACTTTCTGAGAATGCTTCTCTGTAATTTTTAGGTGAAGATATTCCAAAACCCAGCACAGGCCTCGAAGTGCTCCAAATAACCACTTGCAGATTTTACCAAAAGAGTGTTTCGAAACTGCTATTTCTATAGGTAAGTTCAAGTCTGTGAGTTGAATGCACTCAACACAAAGAAGTTTCTGAGAATGCTTCTGTTTAGTTTTTATGTGAAGATATTTCCTTTTCCAGCATAGGCTTCAAACGGCTCCAAATATCCACTTGCATATTCTACAAAAAGAGTGTTTCCAAACTTCTCTATCAATTGGTAGGTTCAACTCTGTGAGTTGAATGAAGTCATCACAAAGAAGTTTCTGAGAATCCTTCTCTCTAGTTTTTATGTGAAGATATTTCCTTTTCCAACATAGGCCTCAAGGTGCTCCGAATAAACACTTGCAGATTCTACAAACTTAATGTTTCAATACTGTTCTATCAAAAGGAACGTTGAAGTCTGTGAGTTGAATGCACTCATCACAAAGAAGTTTCTCAGAATGCTTCCGTCTAGTTTTTAGGTGAAGAGATTTCATTTCCCAGCATAGGCCTCAAAGCGCTCCAAATATCCACTTGCAGATTCTATAAGAAGAGAGTTTCCAAACTGCTCTTTCAAAAGGAGCTTCAAGTCTGTGAGTTGAATGCACTCATCACAAAGAAGTTTCTGAGAATGCTTCCGTCTAGTTTCTATATGAAGATATTTCCTTTTCCAACATAGGCCCCAAAGTGCTCCAAATAAACCCTTGCAGATTCTACAAAAGGAGTGTTTCAAAACTGCTCTTTCTATAGGTAAGTTCAAGTCTGTGAGTTGAATGCACTCAACACAAAGAAGTTTCTGAGAATGCTTCTGTTCAGTTTTTATGTGAAGATATTTCCTTTTCCAGCATAGGCCTCAAACGGCTCCAAATATCCACTTGCAGATTCTACAAAAAGAGTGTTTCCAAACTTCTCTATCAATTGGTAGGTTCAACTCTGTGAGTTGAATGAACTCATCACAAAGAAGTTTCTGAGAATCCTTCTCTCTAGTTTTTATGTGAAGATATTTCCTTTTCCAGCGTAGGCCTCAAAGCGCTCCAAATAAACACATGCAGATTCTACAAAAGGAGTGTTTCAAAACTGTTCTATCAAAGGGAACGTTCAAGTCTGTGAGTTGAATGTACTCATCACACAGATGTTTCTCAGAATGCTTCTGTCTAGTTTTTAGGTGAAGAGATTTCATTTCCCAGCATAGGCCTCAAAGCGCTCCAAATATCCACTTGCAGAATCTACGAAAAGTGTGTTTCAAAGCTGCTCTTTCAAAAGCAAGGTTCAAGTCTGTGTGTTGAATGCACTCATCTGAAAGTAGTTTCTGAGAATGCTTCTGTCTAGTTCTTACGTGAAGATATTTATTTTTCCAGCTTAGCCTCAAAGCGCTCCAAATAAACACTTGCAAATTCTACAAAAGGAGTGTTTCAAAAGAGTTCTCTCAAAAGGAACGTTCAAGTCTGTGAGTTGAATGCACTTATCATACCGAAGTTTCCTGGAATGCTTCTGTCTTGTTTTTATGTGAAGACATTTCCTTTTCCAGCAGAGGCCTCAAAGCACTCCAAATATCCACTTGCAGATTCTACAAAAAGAGTGTTTCAAAACTGCTCTATCAAAAGCAAGCTTCAACACTGTGAGTAGAATGCACTCATCACAAAGAAGTTTCTGAGAATGCTTCTGTCTAGTTTTTATGTGAAGATATTTCCTTTTCCAACACAGGCCTCAAAGCGCTCCAAATAAACACCTGCAGATTCTACAAAAGGAGTGTTTCGAAACTGCTCTTTCAAGAGGAACGTTCAAGTCTGTGAGTTGAATGCACTCATCACACAGAAGTTTCTGAGAATGCTTCTGTCTAGTTTTTATGTGAAGATGTTTCCTTTTCCAGCATAGGCCTCAAAACGCTCCAAATATCCTCTTGCAGATTCTACAAAAAGAGTGTTTCAAAACTGTTCTATCAAAAGGAAGGTTCAACTCTGTGAGTTGAATGAATGCATCATGAAGAACTTTCTGAGAATGCTTCTCTGTAGTTTTTAGGTGAAGATATTCCAAAACCCAGCACAGGCCTCGAAGTGCTCCAAATAACCACTTGCAGATTTTACCAAAAGAGTGTTTCAAAACTGCTCTTTCTATACATAAGTTCAAGTCTGTGAGATGAATGCACTCAACACAAAGAAGTTTCTGAGAATGCTTCTGTTCAGTTTTTATGTGAAGATATTTCCTTTTCCAGCATAGGCCTCAAACGGCTCCAAATATCCACTTGCAGATTCTACAAAAAGAGTGTTTCCAAACTTCTCTATCAATTGGTAGGTTCAACCCTGTGAGTTGAATGAAGTCATCACAAAGAAGTTTCTGAGAATCCTTCTCTCTAGTTTTCATGTGAAGATATTTCCTTTTCCAACATAGGCCTCAAGGTGCTCCGAATAAACACTTTCAGATTCTACAAACTTAATGTTTCAAAACTGTTCTATCAAAAGGAACGTTGAAGTCTGTGAGTTGAATGCACTCATCACAAAGAAGTTTCTCAGAATGCTTCCGTCTAGTTTTTAGGTGAAGAGATTTCATTTCCCAGCATAGGCCTCAAAGCGCTCCAAATATCCACTTGCAGAATCTACGAAAAGAGTGTTTCAAAGCTGCTCTTTCAAAAGCAAGGTTCAAGTCTGTGTGTTGAATGCACTCATCCGAAAGAAGTTTCTGAGAATGCTTCTGTCTAGTTCTTACGTGAAGATATTTATTTTTCCAGCTTAGCCTCAAAGCGCTCCAAATAAACACTTGCAAATTCTACAAAAGGAGTGTTTCAAAAGAGTTCTATCAAAAGGAACGTTCAAGTCTGTGAGTTGAATGCACTTATCATACTGAAGTTTCCTGGAATGCTTCTGTCTAGTTTTTATGTGAAGACATTTCCTTTTCCAGCAGAGGCCTCAAAGCACTCCAAATATCCACTTGCAGATTCTACAAAAAGAGTGTTTCAAAACTGCTCTATCAAAAGCAAGCTTCAACACTGTGAGTAGAATGCACTCATCACAAAGAAGTTTCTGAGAATGCTTCTGTCTAGTTTTTATGTGAAGATATTTCCTTTTCCAACACAGGCCTCAAAGCGCTCCAAATAAACACTTGCAGATTCTACAAAAGGAGTGTTTCGAAACTGCTCTTTCAAGAGGAACGTTCAAGTCTGTGAGTTGAATGCACTCATCACACAGAAGTTTCTGAGAATGCTTCTGTCTAGTTTTTATGTGAAGATGTTTCCTTTTCCAGCATAGGCCTCAAAACGCTCCAAATATCCTCTTGCAGATTCTACAAAAAGAGTGTTTCAAAACTGTTCTATCAACAGGAAGGTTCAACTCTGTGAGTTGAATGAATGCATCATGAAGAACTTTCTGAGAATGCTTCTCTGTAGTTTTTAGGTGAAGATATTCCAAAACCCAGCACAGGCCTCGAAGTGCTCGAAATAACCACTTGCAGATTTTACCAAAAGAGTGTTTCAAAACTGCTCTTTCTATAGGTAAGTTCAAGTCTGTGAGTTGAATGCACTCAACACAAAGAAGTTTCTGAGAATGCTTCTGTTCAGTTTTTATGTGAAGATATTTCCTTTTCCAGCATAGGCCTCAAACGGCTCCAAATATCCACTTGCAGATTCTACAAAAAGAGTGTTTCCAAACTTCTCTATCAATTGGTAGGTTCAACTCTGTGAGTTGAATGAAGTCATCACAAAGAAGTTTCTGAGAATCCTTCTCTCTAGTTTTTATGTGAAGATATTTCCTTTTCCAACGTAGGCCTCAAAGCGCTCCAAATAAACACATGCAGATTCTACAAAAGGAGTGTTTCAAAACTGTTCTATCAAAGGGAACGTTCAAGTCTGTGAGTTGAATGTACTGATAACACAGATGTTTCTCAGAATGTTTCTGTCTAGTTTTTAGGTGAAGAGATTTCATTTCCCAGCATAGGCCTCAAAGCGCTCCAAATATCCACTTGCAGATTCTACAAGAAGATTGTTTACAAACTGCTCTTTCAAAAGGAAGCTTCAAGTCTGTGAGTTGAATGCACTCATCACAAAGAAGTTTCTGAGAATGCTTCCGTCTAGTTTCTATATGAAGATATTTCCTTTTCCAACATAGGCCCCAAAGTGCTCCAAATAAACCCTTGCAGATTCTCCAAAAGGAGTGTTTCAAAACTGCTCTTTCTATAGGTAAGTTCAAGTCTGTGAGTTGAATGCACTCAACACAAAGAAGTTTCTGAGAATGCTTCTGTTCAGTTTTTATGTGAAGATATTTCCTTTTCCAGCATAGGCCTCAAACGGCTCCAAATATCCACTTGCATATTCTAAAAAAAGTGTGTTTCCAAACTTCTCTATCAATTGGTAGGTTCAACTCTGTGAGTTGAATGAAGTCATCACAAAGAAGTTTCTGAGAATCCTTCTCTCTAGTTTTTATGTGAAGATATTTCCTTTTCCAACGTAGGCCTCAAAGCGCTCCAAATAAACACATGCAGATTCTACAAAAGGAGTGTTTCAAAACTGTTCTATCAAAGGGAACGTTCAAGTCTGTGAGTTGAATGTACTCATCACACAGATGTTTCTCAGAATGCTTCTGTCTAGTTTTTAGGTGAAGAGATTTCATTTCCCAGCATAGGCCTCAAAGCGCTCCAAATATCCACTTGCAGATTCTATAAGAGGAGAGTTTCCAAACTGCTCTTTCAAAAGGAGCTTCAAGTCTGTGAGTTGAATGCACTCATCACAAAGAAGTTTCTGAGAATGCTTCCGTCTAGTTTCTATATGAAGATATTTCCTTTTCCAACATAGGCCCCAAAGTGCTCCAAATAAACCCTTGCAGATTCTCCAAAAGGAGTGTTTCAAAACTGCTCTTTCTATAGGTAAGTTCAAGTCTGTGAGTTGAATGCACTCAACACAAATAAGTTTCTGAGAATGCTTCTGTTCAGTTCTTATGTGAAGATATTTCCTTTTCCAGCATAGGCCTCAAACGGCTCCAAATATCCACTTGCAGATTCTACAAAAAGAGTGTTTCCAAACTTCTCTATCAATTGGTAGGTTCAACTCTGTGAGTTGAATGAACTCATCACAAAGAAGTTTCTGAGAATCCTTCTCTTTAGTTTTTATGTGAAGATATTTCCTTTTCCAACGTAGGCCTCAAAGCGCTCCAAATAAACACATGCAGATTCTACAAAAGGAGTGTTTCAAAACTGTTCTATCAAAGGGAACGTTCAAGTCTGTGAGTTGAATGTACTCATCACACAGATGTTTCTCAGAATGCTTCTGTCTAGTTTTTAGTTGAAGAGATTTCATTTCCCAGCATAGGCCTCAAAGCGCTCCAAATATCCACTTGCAGAATCTACGAAAAGAGTGTTTCAAAGCTGCTCTTTCAAAAGCAAGGTTCAAGTCTGTGTGTTGAATGCACTCATCCGAAAGAAGTTTCTGAGAATGCTTCTGTCTAGTTCTTACGTGAAGATATTTCCTTTTCCAGCTTAGGCCTCAAAGCGCTCCAAATAAACAGTTGCAAATTCTACAAAAGGAGTGTTTCAAAAGAGTTCTATCAAAACGAACTTTCAAGTCTGTGAGTTGAATGCACTTATCATACCGAAGTTTCCTGGAATGCTTCTGTCTAGTTTTTATGTGAAGACATTTCCTTTTCCAGCATAGGCCTCAAAGCACTCCAAATATCCACTTGCAGATTCTACAAAAAGAGAGTTTCAAAACTGCTCTATCAAAAGCAAGCTTCAACACTGTGAGTAGAATGCACTCATCACAAAGAAGTTTCTGAGAATGCTTCTGTCTAGTTTTTATGTGAAGATATTTCCTTTTCCAACATAGGCCTCAAAGCGCTCCAAATAAACACATGCAGATTCTACAAAAGGAGTGTTTCGAAACTGCTCTTTCAACAGGAACGTTCAAGTCTGTGAGTTGAATGCACTCATCACACAGAAGTTTCTCAGAATGCTTCTGTCTAGTTTTTATGTGAAGATATTTCCTTTTCCAGCATAGGCCTCAGAACGCTCCAAATATCCTCTTGCAGATTCTACAAAAAGAGTGTTTCAAAACTGTTCTATCAAAAGGAAGGTTCAACTCTGTGAGTCGAATGAATGCATCATGAAGAACTTTCTGAGAATGCTTCTCTGTAGTTTTTAGGTGAAGATATTCCAAAACCCAGCACAGGCCTCGAAGTGCTCCAAATAACCACTTGCAGATTTTACCAAAAGAGTGTTTCAAAACTGCTCTTTCTATACGTAAGTTCAAGTCTGTGAGATGAATGCACTCAACACAAAGAAGTTTCTGAGAATGCTTCTGTTCAGTTTTTATGTGAAGATATTTCCTTTTCCAGCCTAGTCCTCAAACGGCTCCAAATATCCACTTGCAGATTCTACAAAAAGAGTGTTTCCAAACTTCTCTATCAATTGGTAGGTTCAACCCTGTGAGTTGAATGAAGTCATCACAAAGAAGTTTCTGAGAATCCTTCTCTCTAGTTTTTATGTGAAGATATTTCCTTTTCCAACATAGGCCTCAAGGTGCTCCGAATAAACACTTGCAGATTCTACAAACTTACTGTTTCAAAACTGTTCTATCAAAAGGAACGTTGAAGTCTGTGAGTTGAATGCACTCATCACAAAGAAGTTTCTCAGAATGCTTCCGTCTAGTTTTTAGGTAAAGAGATTTCATTTCCCAGCATAGGCCTCAAAGCGCTCCAAATATCCACTTGCAGATTCTATAAGAAGAGAGTTTCCAAACTGCTCTTTCAAAAGGAAACTTCAAGTCTGTGAGTTGAATGCACTCATCACAAAGAAGTTTCTGAGAATGCTTCCGTCTAGTTTCTATATGAAGATATTTCCTTTTCCAACATAGGCCCCAAAGTGCTCCAAATAAACCCTTGCAGATTCTACAAAAGGAGTGTTTCAAAACTGCTCTTTCTATAGGTAAGTTCAAGTCTGTGAGTTGAATGCACTCAACACAAAGAAGTTTCTGAGAATGCTTCTGTTCAGTTTTTATGTGAAGATATTTCCTTTTCCAGCATAGGCCTCAAACGGCTCCAAATATCCACTTGCAGATTCTACAAAAAGAGTGTTTCCAAACTTCTCTATCAATTGGTAGGTTCAACTCTGTGAGTTGAATGAAGTCATCACAAAGAAGTTTCTGAGAATCCTTCTCTCTAGTTTTTATGTGAAGATATTTCCTTTTCCAACGTAGGCCTCAAAGCGCTCCAAATAAACACATGCAGATTCTACAAAAGGAGTGTTTCAAAACTGTTCTATCAAAGGGAACGTTCAAGTCTGTGAGTTGAATGTACTCATCACACAGATGTTTCTCAGAATGCTTCTGTCTAGTTTTTAGGTGAAGAGATTTCATTTCCCAGCATAGGCCTCAAAGCGCTCCAAATATCCACTTGCAGAATCTACGAAAAGAGTGTTTCAAAGCTGCTCTTTCAAAAGCAAGGTTCAAGTCTGTGTGTTGAATGCACTCATCCAAAAGAAGTTTCTGAGAATGCTTCTGTCTAGTTCTTACGTGAAGATATTTCCTTTTCCAGGTAAGGCCTCAAAGCGCTCCAAATAAACACTTGCAAATTCTACAAAAGGAGTGTTTCAAAAGAGTTCTATCAAAAGGAACGTTCAAGTCTGTGAGTTGAATGCACTTATGATACCGAAGTTTCCTGGAATGCTTCTGTCTAGTTTTTATGTGAAGACATTTCCTTTTCCAGCAGAGGCCTCAAAGCACTCCAAATATCCACTTGCAGATTCTACAAAAAGAGTGTTTCAAAACTGCTCTATCAAAAGCAAGTTTCAACACTGTGAGTAGAATGCACTCATCACAAAGAAGTTTCTGAGAATGCTTCTGTCTAGTTTTTATGTGAAGATATTTCTTTTTCCAACATAGGCCTCAAAGCGCTCCAAATAAACACTTGCAGATTCTACAAAAGGAGTGTTTCGAAACTGCTCTTTCAAGAGGAACGTTCAAGTCTGTGAGTTGAATGCACTCATCACACAGAAGTTTCTGAGAATGCTTCTGTCTAGTTTTTATGTGAAGATGTTTCCTTTTCCAGCATAGGCCTCAAAACGCTCCAAATATCCTCTTGCAGATTCTACAAAAAGAGCGTTTCAAAACTGTTCTATCAAAAGGAAGGTTCAACTCTGTGAGTTGAATGAATGCATCATGAAGAACTTTCTGAGAATGCTTCTCTGTAGTTTTTAGGTGAAGATATTCCAAAACCCAGCACAGGCCTCGAAGTGCTCCAAATAACCACTTGCAGATTTTACCAAAAGAGTGTTTCAAAACTGCTCTTTCTATAGGTAAGTTCAAGTCTGTGAGTTGAATGCACTCAACACAAAGAAGTTTCTGAGAATGCTTCTGTTCAGTTTTTATGTGAAGATATTTCCTTTTCCAGCATAGGCCTCAAACGGCTCCAAATATCCACTTGCAGATTCTACAAAAAGAGTGTTTCCAAACTTCTCTATCAATTGGTAGGTTCAACTCTGTGAGTTGAATGAAGTCATCAGAAAGAAGTTTCTGAGAATCCTTCTCTCTAGTTTTTATGTGAAGATACTTCCTTTTCCAACGTAGGCCTCAAAGCGCTCCAAATAAACACATGCAGATTCTACAAAAGGAGTGTTTCAAAACTGTTCTATCAAAGGGAACGTTCAAGTCTGTGAGTTGAATGTACTCATCACACAGATGTTTCTCAGAATGCTTCTGTCTAGTTTTTAGGTGAAGAGATTTCATTTCCCAGCATAGGCCTCAAAGCGCTCCAAATATCCACTTGCAGATTCTATAAGAAGAGAGTTTCCAAACTGCTCTTTCAAAAGGAGCTTCAAGTCTGTGAGTTGAATGCACTCATCACAAAGAAGTTTCTGAGAATGCTTCCGTCTAGTTTCTATATGAAGATATTTCCTTTTCCAACATAGGCCCCAAAGTGCTCCAAATAAACCCTTGCAGATTCTACAAAAGGAGTGTTTCAAAACTGCTCTTTCTATAGGTAAGTTCAAGTCTGTGAGTTGAATGCACTCAACACAAAGAAGTTTCTGAGAATGTTTCTGTTCAGTTTTTATGTGAAGATATTTCCTTTTCCAGCATAGGCCTCAAACGGCTCCAAATATCCACTTGCAGATTCTACAAAAAGAGTGTTTCCAAACTTCTCTATCAATTGGTAGGTTCAACTCTGTGAGTTGAATGAACTCATCACAAAGAAGTTTCTGAGAATCCTTCTCTCTAGTTTTTATGTGAAGATATTTCCTTTTCCAGCGTAGGCCTCAAAGCGCTCCAAATAAACACATGCAGATTCTACAAAAGGAGTGTTTCAAAACTGTTCTATCAAAGGGAACGTTCAAGTCTGTGAGTTGAATGTACTCATCACACAGATGTTTCTCAGAATGCTTCTGTCTAGTTTTTAGGTGAAGAGATTTCATTTCCCAGCATAGGCCTCAAAGCGCTCCAAATATCCACTTGCAGAATCTACGAAAAGAGTGTTTCAAAGCTGCTCTTTCAAAGGCAAGGTTCAAGTCTGTGTGTTGAATGCACTCAACTGAAAGAAGTTTCTGAGAATGCTTCTGTCTAGTTCTTACGTGAAGATATTTATTTTTCCAGCTTAGCCTCAAAGCGCTCCAAATAAACACTTGCAAATTCTACAAAAGGAGTGTTTCAAAAGAGTTCTCTCAAAAGGAACGTTCAAGTCTGTGAGTTGAATGCACTTATCATACCGAAGTTTCCTGGAATGCTTCTGTCTAGTTTTTATGTGAAGACATTTCCTTTTCCAGCAGAGGCCTCAAAGCACTCCAAATATCCACTTGCAGATTCTACAAAAAGAGTGTTCCAAACTGCTCTATCAAAAGCAAGCTTCAACACTGTGAGTAGAATGCACTCATCACAAAGAAGTTTCTGAGAATGCTTCTGTCTAGTTTTTATGTGAAGATATTTCCTTTTCCAACATAGGCCTCAAAGCGCTCCAAATAAACACTTGCAGATTCTACAAAAGGAGTGTTTCGAAACTGCTCTTTCAAGAGGAACCTTCAAGTCTGTGAGTTGAATGCACTCATCACACAGAAGTTTCTGAGAATGCTTCTGTCTAGTTTTTATGTGAAGATGTTTCCTTTTCCAGCATAGGCCTCAAAACGCTCCAAATATCCTCTTGCAGATTCTAAAAAAAGAGTGTTTCAAAACTGTTCTATCAAAGGTAAGGTTCAACTCTGTGAGTTGAATGAATGCATCATGAAGAACTTTCTGAGAATGCTTCTCTGTAATTTTTAGGTGAAGATATTCCAAAACCCAGCACAGGCCTCGAAGTGCTCCAAATAACCACTTGCAGATTTTACCAAAAGAGTGTTTCAAAACTGCTCTTTCTATAGGTAAGTTCAAGTCTGTGAGTTGAATGCACTCAACACGAAGAAGTTTCTGAGAATGCTTCTGTTCAGTTTTTATGTGAAGATATTTCCTTTTCCAGCATAGGCTTCAAACGGCTCCAAATATCCACTTGCATATTCTACAAAAAGAGTGTTTCCAAACTTCTCTGTCAATTGGTAGGTTCAACCCTGTGAGTTGAATGAAGTCATCACAAAGAAGTTTCTGAGAATCCTTCTCTCTAGTTTTCATGTGAAGATATTTCCTTTTCCAACATAGGCCTCAAGGTGCTCCGAATAAACACTTGCAGATTCTACAAACTTAATGTTTCAAAACTGTTCTATCAAAAGGAACGTTGAAGTCTGTGAGTTGAATGCACTCATCACAAAGAAGTTTCTCAGAATGCTTCCGTCTAGTTTTTAGGTGAAGAGATTTCATTTCCCAGCATAGGCCTCAAAGCGCTCCAAATATCCACTTGCAGAATCTACGAAAAGAGTGTTTCAAAGCTGCTCTTTCAAAAGCAAGGTTCAAGTCTGTGTGTTGAATGCACTCATAAGAAAGAAGTTTCTGAGAATGCTTCTGTCTAGTTCTTACGTGAAGATATTTATTTTTCCAGCTTAGCCTCAAAGCGCTCCAAATAAACACTTGCAAATTCTACAAAAGGAGTGTTTCAAAAGAGTTCTATCAAAAGGAACGTTCAAGTCTGTGAGTTGAATGCACTTATCATACTGAAGTTTCCTGGAATGCTTCTGTCTAGTTTTTATGTGAAGACATTTCCTTTTCCAGCAGAGGCCTCACAGCACTCCAAATATCCACTTGCAGATTCTACAAAAAGAGTGTTTCAAAACTGCTCTATCAAAAGCAAGCTTCAACACTGTGAGTAGAATGCACTCATCACAAAGAAGTTTCTGAGAATGCTTCTGTCTAGTTTTTATGTGAAGATATTTCCTTTTCCAACACAGGCCTCAAAGCGCTCCAAATAAACACTTGCAGATTCTACAAAAGGAGTGTTTCGAAACTGCTCTTTCAAGAGGAACGTTCAAGTCTGTGAGTTGAATGCACTCATCACACAGAAGTTTCTGAGAATGCTTCTGTCTAGTTTTTATGTGAAGATGTTTCCTTTTCCAGCATAGGCCTCAAAACGCTCCAAATATCCTCTTGCAGATTCTACAAAAAGAGTGTTTCAAAACTGTTCTATCAAAAGGAAGGTTCAACTCTGTGAGTTGAATGAATGCATCATGAAGAACTTTCTGAGAATGCTTCTCTGTAGTTTTTAGGTGAAGATATTCCAAAACCCAGCACAGGCCTCGAAGTGCTCCAAATAACCACTTGCAGATTTTACCAAAAGAGTGTTTCAAAACTGCTCTTTCTATAGGTAAGTTCAAGTCTGTGAGTTGAATGCACTCAACACAAAGAAGTTTCTGAGAATGCTTCTGTTCAGTTTTTATGTGAAGATATTTCCTTTTCCAGCATAGGCCTCAAACGGCTCCAAATATCCACTTGCAGATTCTACAAAAAGAGTGTTTCCAAACTTCTCTATCAATTGGTAGGTTCAACTCTGTGAGTTGAATGAAGTCATCACAAAGAAGTTTCTGAGAATCCTTCTCTCTAGTTTTTATGTGAAGATATTTCCTTTTCCAGCGTAGGCCTCAAAGCGCTCCAAATAAACACATGCAGATTCTACAAAAGGAGTGTTTCAAAACTGTTCTATCAAAGGGAACGTTCAAGTCAGTGAGTTGAATGTACTGATCAGACAGATGTTTCTCAGAATGTTTCTGTCTAGTTTTTAGGTGAAGAGATTTCATTTCCCAGCATAGGCCTCAAAGCGCTCCAAATATCCACTTGCAGATTCTACAAGAAGAGTGTTTCCAAACTGCTCTTTCAAAAGGAAGCTTCAAGTCTGTGAGTTGAATGCACTCATCACAAAGAAGTTTCTGAGAATGCTTCCGTCTAGTTTCTATATGAAGATATTTCCTTTTCCAACATAGGCCCCAAAGTGCTCCAAATAAACCCTTGCAGATTCTACAAAAGGAGTGTTTCAAAACTGCTCTTTCTATAGGTATGTTCAAGTGTGTGAGTTGAATGCACTCAACACAAAGAAGTTTCTGAGAATGCTTCTGTTCAGTTTTTATGTGAAGATATTTCCTTTTCCAGCATAGGCCTCAAACGGCTCCAAATATCCACTTGCAGATTCTACAAAAAGAGTGTTTCCAAACTTCTCTATCAATTGGTAGGTTCAACTCTGTGAGTTGAATGAACTCATCACAAAGAAGTTTCTGAGAATCCTTCTCTCTAGTTTTTATGTGAAGATATTTCCTTTTCCAGCGTAGGCCTCAAAGCACTCCAAATAAACACATGCAGATTCTACAAAAGGAGTGTTTCAAAACTGTTCTATCAAAGGGAACGTTCAAGTCTGTGAGTTGAATGTACTCATCACACAGATGTTTCTCAGAATGCTTCTGTCTAGTTTTTAGGTGAAGAGATTTCATTTCCCAGCATAGGCCTCAAAGCGCTCCAAATATCCACTTGCAGAATCTATGAAAAGAGTGTTTCAAAGCTGCTCTTTCAAAAGCAAGGTTCAAGTCTGTGTGTTGAATGCACTCATCCGAAAGAAGTTTCTGAGAATGCTTCTGTCTAGTTGTTACGTGAAGATATTTCCTTTTCCAGCTTAGGCCTCAAAGCGCTCCAAATAAACACTTGCAAATTCTACAAAAGGAGTGTTTCAAAAGAGTTCTATCAAAAGGAACGTTCAAGTCTGTGAGTTGAATGCACTTATGATACCGAAGTTTCCTGGAATGCTTCTGTCTAGTTTTTATGTGAAGACATTTCCTTTTCCAGCAGAGGCCTCAAAGCACTCCAAATATCCACTTGCAGATTCTACAAAAAGAGTGTTCCAAACTGCTCTATCAAAAGCAAGCTTCAACACTGTGAGTAGAATGCACTCATCACAAAGAAGTTTCTGAGAATGCTTCTGTCTAGTTTTTATGTGAAGATATTTCCTTTTCCAACATAGGCCTCAAAGCGCTCCAAATAAACACTTGCAGATTCTACAAAAGGAGTGTTTCGAAACTGCTCTTTCAAGAGGAACCTTCAAGTCTGTGAGCTGAATGCACTCATCACACAGAAGTTTCTGAGAATGCTTCTGTCTAGTTTTTATGTGAAGATGTTTCCTTTTCCAGCATAGGCCTCAAAACGCTCCAAATATCCTCTTGCAGATTCTACAAAAAGAGTGTTTCAAAACTGTTCTATCAAAAGTAAGGTTCAACTCTGTGAGTTGAATGAATGCATCATGAAGAACTTTCTGAGAATGCTTCTCTGTAATTTTTAGGTGAAGATATTCCAAAACCCAGCACAGGCCTCGAAGTGCTCCAAATAACCACTTGCAGATTTTACCAAAAGAGTGTTTCGAAACTGCTCTTTCTATAGGTAAGTTCAAGTCTGTGAGTTGAATGCACTCAACACAAAGAAGTTTCTGAGAATGCTTCTGTTCAGTTTTTATGTGAAGATATTTCCTTTTCCAGCATAGGCTTCAAACGGCTCCAAATATCCACTTGCATATTCTACAAAAAGAGTGTTTCCAAACTTCTCTATCAATTGGTAGGTTCAACTCTGTGAGTTGAATGAAGTCATCACAAAGAAGTTTCTGAGAATCCTTCTCTCTAGTTTTTATGTGAAGATATTTCCTTTTCCAACATAGGCCTCAAGGTGCTCCGAATAAACACTTGCAGATTCTACAAACTTAATGTTTCAAAACTGTTCTATCAAAAGGAACGTTGAAGTCTGTGAGTTGAATGCACTCATCACAAAGAAGTTTCTCAGAATGCTTCCGTCTAGTTTTTAGGTGAAGAGATTTCATTTCCCAGCATAGGCCTCAAAGCGCTCCAAATATCCACTTGCAGATTCTATAAGAAGAGAGTTTCCAAACTGCTCTTTCAAAAGGAGCTTCAAGTCTGTGAGTTGAATGCACTCATCACAAAGAAGTTTCTGAGAATGCTTCCGTCTAGTTTCTATATGAAGATATTTCCTTTTCCAACATAGGCCCCAAAGTGCTCCAAATAAACCCTTGCAGATTCTACAAAAGGAGTGTTTCAAAACTGCTCTTTCTATAGGTAAGTTCAAGTCTGTGAGTTGAATGCACTCAACACAAAGAAGTTTCTGAGAATGCTTCTGTTCAGTTTTTATGTGAAGATATTTCCTTTTCCAGCATAGGCCTCAAACGGCTCCAAATATCCACTTGCAGATTCTACAAAAAGAGTGTTTCCAAACTTCTCTATCAATTGGTAGGTTCAACTCTGTGAGTTGAATGAACTCATCACAAAGAAGTTTCTGAGAATCCTTCTCTCTAGTTTTTATGTGAAGATATTTCCTTTTCCAGCGTAGGCCTCAAAGCGCTCCAAATAAACACATGCAGATTCTACAAAAGGAGTGTTTCAAAACTGTTCTATCAAAGGGAACGTTCAAGTCTGTGAGTTGAATGTACTCATCACACAGATGTTTCTCAGAATGCTTCTGTCTAGTTTTTAGGTGAAGAGATTTCATTTCCCAGCATAGGCCTCAAAGCGCTCCAAATATCCACTTGCAGAATCTACGAAAAGAGTGTTTCAAAGCTGCTCTTTCAAAAGCAAGGTTCAAGTCTGTGTGTTGAATGCACTCATCCGAAAGAAGTTTCTGAGAATGCTTCTGTCTAGTTCTTACGTGAAGATATTTATTTTTCCAGCTTAGCCTCAAAGCGCTCCAAATTAACACTTGCAAATTCTACAAAAGGAGTGTTTCAAAAGAGTTCTATCAAAAGGAACGTTCAAGTCTGTGAGTTGAATGCACTTATCATACCGAAGATTCCTGGAATGCTTCTGTCTAGTTTTTATGTGAAGACATTTCCTTTTCCAACATAGGCCTCAAGGTGCTCCGAATAAACACTTGCAGATTCTACAAAAGGAGTGTTTCAAAACTGTTCTATCAAAGGGAACGTTCAAGTCTGTGAGTTGAATGTACTCATCACACAGATGTTTCTCAGAATGCTTCTGTCTAGTTTTTAGGTGAAGAGATTTCATTTCCCAGCATAGGCCTCAAAGCGCTCCAAATATCCACTTGCAGATTCTATAAGAAGAGAGTTTCGAAACTCCTCTTTCAAAAGGAAGCTTCAAGTCTGTGAGTTGAATGCAGTCATCACAAAGAAGTTTCTGAGAATGCTTCCGTCTAGTTTCTATATGAAGATATTTCCTTTTCCAACATAGGCCCCAAAGTGCTCCAAATAAACCCTTGCAGATTCTACAAAAGGAGTGTTTCAAAACTGCTCTTTCTATAGGTAAGTTCAAGTCTGTGAGTTGAATGCACTCAACACAAAGAAGTTTCTGAGAATGCTTCTGTTCAGTTTTTATGTGAAGATATTTCCTTTTCCAGCATAGGCCTCAAACGGCTCCAAATATCCACTTGCAGATTCTACAAAAAGAGTGTTTCCAAACTTCTCTATCAATTGGTAGGTTCAACTCTGTGAGTTGAATGAACTCATCACAAAGAAGTTTCTGAGAATCCTTCTCTCTAGTTTTTATGTGAAGATATTTCCTTTTCCAGCGTAGGCCTCAAAGCGCTCCAAATAAACACATGCAGATTCTACAAAAGGAGTGTTTCAAAACTGTTCTATCAAAGGGAACGTTCAAGTCTGTGAGTTGAATGTACTCATCACACAGATGTTTCTCAGAATGCTTCTGTCTAGTTTTTAGGTGAAGAGATTTCATTTCCCAGCATAGGCCTCAAAGCGCTCCAAATATCCACTTGCAGAATCTACGAAAAGAGTGTTTCAAAGCTGCTCTTTCAAAAGCAAGGTTCAAGTCTGTGTGTTGAATGCACTCATCCGAAAGAAGTTTCTGAGAATGCTTCTGTCTAGTTCTTACGTGAAGATATTTCCTTTTCCAGGTAAGGCCTCAAAGCGCTCCAAATAAACACTTGCAAATTCTACAAAAGGAGTGTTTCAAAAGAGTTCTATCAAAAGGAACGTTCAAGTCTGTGAGTTGAATGCACTTATGATACCGAAGTTTCCTGGAATGCTTCTGTCTAGTTTTTATGTGAAGACATTTCCTTTTCCAGCAGAGGCCTCAAAGCACTCCAAATATCCACTTGCAGATTCTACAAAAAGAGTGTTTCAAAACTGCTCTATCAAAAGCAAGTTTCAACACTGTGAGTAGAATGCACTCATCACAAAGAAGTTTCTGAGAATGCTTCTGTCTAGTTTTTATGTGAAGATATTTCTTTTTCCAACATAGGCCTCAAAGCGCTCCAAATAAACACTTGCAGATTCTACAAAAGGAGTGTTTCGAAACTGCTCTTTCAAGAGGAACGTTCAAGTCTGTGAGTTGAATGCACTCATCACACAGAAGTTTCTGAGAATGCTTCTGTCTAGTTTTTATGTGAAGATGTTTCCTTTTCCAGCATAGGCCTCAAAACGCTCCAAATATCCTCTTGCAGATTCTACAAAAAGAGCGTTTCAAAACTGTTCTATCAAAAGGAAGGTTCAACTCTGTGAGTTGAATGAATGCATCATGAAGAACTTTCTGAGAATGCTTCTCTGTAGTTTTTAGGTGAAGATATTCCAAAACCCAGCACAGGCCTCGAAGTGCTCCAAATAACCACTTGCAGATTTTACCAAAAGAGTGTTTCAAAACTGCTCTTTCTATAGGTAAGTTCAAGTCTGTGAGTTGAATGCACTCAACACAAAGAAGTTTCTGAGAATGCTTCTGTTCAGTTTTTATGTGAAGATATTTCCTTTTCCAGCATAGGCCTCAAACGGCTCCAAATATCCACTTGCAGATTCTACAAAAAGAGTGTTTCCAAACTTCTCTATCAATTGGTAGGTTCAACTCTGTGAGTTGAATGAAGTCATCAGAAAGAAGTTTCTGAGAATCCTTCTCTCTAGTTTTTATGTGAAGATACTTCCTTTTCCAACGTAGGCCTCAAAGCGCTCCAAATAAACACATGCAGATTCTACAAAAGGAGTGTTTCAAAACTGTTCTATCAAAGGGAACGTTCAAGTCTGTGAGTTGAATGTACTCATCACACAGATGTTTCTCAGAATGCTTCTGTCTAGTTTTTAGGTGAAGAGATTTCATTTCCCAGCATAGGCCTCAAAGCGCTCCAAATATCCACTTGCAGATTCTATAAGAAGAGAGTTTCCAAACTGCTCTTTCAAAAGGAGCTTCAAGTCTGTGACTTGAATGCACTCATCACAAAGAAGTTTCTGAGAATGCTTCCGTCTAGTTTCTATATGAAGATATTTCCTTTTCCAACATAGGCCCCAAAGTGCTCCAAATAAACCCTTGCAGATTCTACAAAAGGAGTGTTTCAAAACTGCTCTTTCTATAGGTAAGTTCAAGTCTGTGAGTTGAATGCACTCAACACAAAGAAGTTTCTGAGAATGTTTCTGTTCAGTTTTTATGTGAAGATATTTCCTTTTCCAGCATAGGCCTCAAACGGCTCCAAATATCCACTTGCAGATTCTACAAAAAGAGTGTTTCCAAACTTCTCTATCAATTGGTAGGTTCAACTCTGTGAGTTGAATGAACTCATCACAAAGAAGTTTCTGAGAATCCTTCTCTCTAGTTTTTATGTGAAGATATTTCCTTTTCCAGCGTAGGCCTCAAAGCGCTCCAAATAAACACATGCAGATTCTACAAAAGGAGTGTTTCAAAACTGTTCTATCAAAGGGAACGTTCAAGTCTGTGAGTTGAATGTACTCATCACACAGATGTTTCTCAGAATGCTTCTGTCTAGTTTTTAGGTGAAGAGATTTCATTTCCCAGCATAGGCCTCAAAGCGCTCCAAATATCCACTTGCAGAATCTACGAAAAGAGTGTTTCAAAGCTGCTCTTTCAAAAGCAAGGTTCAAGTCTGTGTGTTGAATGCACTCAACTGAAAGAAGTTTCTGAGAATGCTTCTGTCTAGTTCTTACGTGAAGATATTTATTTTTCCAGCTTAGCCTCAAAGCGCTCCAAATAAACACTTGCAAATTCTACAAAAGGAGTGTTTCAAAAGAGTTCTCTCAAAAGGAACGTTCAAGTCTGTGAGTTGAATGCACTTATCATACCGAAGTTTCCTGGAATGCTTCTGTCTAGTTTTTATGTGAAGACATTTCCTTTTCCAGCAGAGGCCTCAAAGCACTCCAAATATGCACTTGCAGATTCTACAAAAAGAGTGTTCCAAACTGCTCTATCAAAAGCAAGCTTCAACACTGTGAGTAGAATGCACTCATCACAAAGAAGTTTCTGAGAATGCTTCTGTCTAGTTTTTATGTGAAGATATTTCCTTTTCCAACATAGGCCTCAAAGCGCTCCAAATAAACACTTGCAGATTCTACAAAAGGAGTGTTTCGAAACTGCTCTTTCAAGAGGAACCTTCAAGTCTGTGAGTTGAATGCACTCATCACACAGAAGTTTCTGAGAATGCTTCTGTCTAGTTTTTATGTGAAGATGTTTCCTTTTCCAGCATAGGCCTCAAAACGCTCCAAATATCCTCTTGCAGATTCTACAAAAAGAGTGTTTCAAAACTGTTCTATCAAAGGTAAGGTTCAACTCTGTGAGTTGAATGAATGCATCATGAAGAACTTTCTGAGAATGCTTCTCTGTAGTTTTTAGGTGAAGATATTCCAAAACCCAGCACAGGCCTCGAAGTGCTCCAAATAACCACTTGCAGATTTTACCAAAAGAGTGTTTCAAAACTGCTCTTTCTATAGGTAAGTTCAAGTCTGTGAGTTGAATGCACTCAACACAAAGAAGTTTCTGAGAATGCTTCTGTTCAGTTTTTATGTGAAGATATTTCCTTTTCCAGCATAGGCTTCAAACGGCTCCAAATATCCACTTGCATATTCTACAAAAAGAGTGTTTCCAAACTTCTCTATCAATTGGTAGGTTCAACCCTGTGAGTTGAATGAAGTCATCACAAAGAAGTTTCTGAGAATCCTTCTCTCTAGTTTTCATGTGAAGATATTTCCTTTTCCAACATAGGCCTCAAGGTGCTCCGAATAAACACTTTCAGATTCTACAAACTTAATGTTTCAAAACTGTTCTATCAAAAGGAACGTTGAAGTCTGTGAGTTGAATGCACTCATCACAAAGAAGTTTCTCAGAATGCTTCCGTCTAGTTTTTAGGTGAAGAGATTTCATTTCCCAGCATAGGCCTCAAAGCGCTCCAAATATCCACTTGCAGAATCTACGAAAAGAGTGTTTCAAAGCTGCTCTTTCAAAAGCAAGGTTCAAGTCTGTGTGTTGAATGCACTCATCCGAAAGAAGTTTCTGAGAATGCTTCTGTCTAGTTCTTACGTGAAGATATTTATTTTTCCAGCTTAGCCTCAAAGCGCTCCAAATAAACACTTGCAAATTCTACAAAAGGAGTGTTTCAAAAGAGTTCTATCAAAAGGAACGTTCAAGTCTGTGAGTTGAATGCACTTATCATACTGAAGTTTCCTGGAATGCTTCTGTCTAGTTTTTATGTGAAGACATTTCCTTTTCCAGCAGAGGCCTCAAAGCACTCCAAATATCCACTTGCAGATTCTACAAAAAGAGTGTTTCAAAACTGCTCTATCAAAAGCAAGCTTCAACACTGTGAGTAGAATGCACTCATCACAAAGAAGTTTCTGAGAATGCTTCTGTCTAGTTTTTATGTGAAGATATTTCCTTTTCCAACACAGGCCTCAAAGCGCTCCAAATAAACACTTGCAGATTCTACAAAAGGAGTGTTTCGAAACTGCTCTTTCAAGAGGAACGTTCAAGTCTGTGAGTTGAATGCACTCATCACACAGAAGTTTCTGAGAATGCTTCTGTCTAGTTTTTATGTGAAGATGTTTCCTTTTCCAGCATAGGCCTCAAAACGCTCCAAATATCCTCTTGCAGATTCTACAAAAAGAGTGTTTCAAAACTGTTCTATCAAAAGGAAGGTTCAACTCTGTGAGTTGAATGAATGCATCATGAAGAACTTTCTGAGAATGCTTCTCTGTAGTTTTTAGGTGAAGATATTCCAAAACCCAGCACAGGCCTCGAAGTGCTCCAAATAACCACTTGCAGATTTTACCAAAAGAGTGTTTCAAAACTGCTCTTTCTATAGGTAAGTTCAAGTCTGTGAGTTGAATGCACTCAACACAAAGAAGTTTCTGAGAATGCTTCTGTTCAGTTTTTATGTGAAGATATTTCCTTTTCCAGCATAGGCCTCAAACGGCTCCAAATATCCACTTGCAGATTCTACAAAAAGAGTGTTTCCAAACTTCTCTATCAATTGGTAGGTTCAACTCTGTGAGTTGAATGAAGTCATCACAAAGAAGTTTCTGAGAATCCTTCTCTCTAGTTTTTATGTGAAGATATTTCCTTTTCCAGCGTAGGCCTCAAAGCGCTCCAAATAAACACATGCAGATTCTACAAAAGGAGTGTTTCAAAACTGTTCTATCAAAGGGAACGTTCAAGTCAGTGAGTTGAATGTACTGATCAGACAGATGTTTCTCAGAATGTTTCTGTCTAGTTTTTAGGTGAAGAGATTTCATTTCCCAGCATAGGCCTCAAAGCGCTCCAAATATCCACTTGCAGATTCTACAAGAAGAGTGTTTCCAAACTGCTCTTTCAAAAGGAAGCTTCAAGTCTGTGAGTTGAATGCACTCATCACAAAGAAGTTTCTGAGAATGCTTCCGTCTAGTTTCTATATGAAGATATTTCCTTTTCCAACATAGGCCCCAAAGTGCTCCAAATAAACCCTTGCAGATTCTACAAAAGGAGTGTTTCAAAACTGCTCTTTCTATAGGTATGTTCAAGTGTGTGAGTTGAATGCACTCAACACAAAGAAGTTTCTGAGAATGCTTCTGTTCAGTTTTTATGTGAAGATATTTCCTTTTCCAGCATAGGCCTCAAACGGCTCCAAATATCCACTTGCAGATTCTACAAAAAGAGTGTTTCCAAACTTCTCTATCAATTGGTAGGTTCAACTCTGTGAGTTGAATGAACTCATCACCAAGAAGTTTCTGAGAATCCTTCTCTCTAGTTTTTATGTGAAGATATTTCCTTTTCCAGCGTAGGCCTCAAAGCACTCCAAATAAACACATGCAGATTCTACAAAAGGAGTGTTTCAAAACTGTTCTATCAAAGGGAACGTTCAAGTCTGTGAGTTGAATGTACTCATCACACAGATGTTTCTCAGAATGCTTCTGTCTACTTTTTAGGTGAAGAGATTTCATTTCCCAGCATAGGCCTCAAAGCGCTCCAAATATCCACTTGCAGAATCTATGAAAAGAGTGTTTCAAAGCTGCTCTTTCAAAAGCAAGGTTCAAGTCTGTGTGTTGAATGCACTCATCCGAAAGAAGTTTCTGAGAATGCTTCTGTCTAGTTGTTACGTGAAGATATTTCCTTTTCCAGCTTAGGCCTCAAAGCGCTCCAAATAAACACTTGCAAATTCTACAAAAGGAGTGTTTCAAAAGAGTTCTATCAAAAGGAACGTTCAAGTCTGTGAGTTGAATGCACTTATGATACCGAAGTTTCCTGGAATGCTTCTGTCTAGTTTTTATGTGAAGACATTTCCTTTTCCAGCAGAGGCCTCAAAGCACTCCAAATATCCACTTGCAGATTCTACAAAAAGAGTGTTCCAAACTGCTCTATCAAAAGCAAGCTTCAACACTGTGAGTAGAATGCACTCATCACAAAGAAGTTTCTGAGAATGCTTCTGTCTAGTTTTTATGTGAAGATATTTCCTTTTCCAACATAGGCCTCAAAGCGCTCCAAATAAACACTTGCAGATTCTACAAAAGGAGTGTTTCGAAACTGCTCTTTCAAGAGGAACCTTCAAGTCTGTGAGTTGAATGCACTCATCACACAGAAGTTTCTGAGAATGCTTCTGTCTAGTTTTTATGTGAAGATGTTTCCTTTTCCAGCATAGGCCTCAAAACGCTCCAAATATCCTCTTGCAGATTCTACAAAAAGAGTGTTTCAAAACTGTTCTATCAAAAGTAAGGTTCAACTCTGTGAGTTGAATGAATGCATCATGAAGAACTTTCTGAGAATGCTTCTCTGTAATTTTTAGGTGAAGATATTCCAAAACCCAGCACAGGCCTCGAAGTGCTCCAAATAACCACTTGCAGATTTTACCAAAAGAGTGTTTCGAAACTGCTCTTTCTATAGGTAAGTTCAAGTCTGTGAGTTGAATGCACTCAACACAAAGAAGTTTCTGAGAATGCTTCTGTTCAGTTTTTATGTGAAGATATTTCCTTTTCCAGCATAGGCTTCAAACGGCTCCAAATATCCACTTGCATATTCTACAAAAAGAGTGTTTCCAAACTTCTCTATCAATTGGTAGGTTCAACTCTGTGAGTTGAATGAAGTCATCACAAAGAAGTTTCTGAGAATCCTTCTCTCTAGTTTTTATGTGAAGATATTTCCTTTTCCAACATAGGCCTCAAGGTGCTCCGAATAAACACTTGCAGATTCTACAAACTTAATGTTTCAATACTGTTCTATCAAAAGGAACGTTGAAGTCTGTGAGTTGAATGCACTCATCACAAAGAAGTTTCTCAGAATGCTTCCGTCTAGTTTTTAGGTGAAGAGATTTCATTTCCCAGCATAGGCCTCAAAGCGCTCCAAATATCCACTTGCAGATTCTATAAGAAGAGAGTTTCCAAACTGCTCTTTCAAAAGGAGCTTCAAGTCTGTGAGTTGAATGCACTCATCACAAAGAAGTTTCTGAGAATGCTTCCGTCTAGTTTCTATATGAAGATATTTCCTTTTCCAACATAGGCCCCAAAGTGCTCCAAATAAACCCTTGCAGATTCTACAAAAGGAGTGTTTCAAAACTGCTCTTTCTATAGGTAAGTTCAAGTCTGTGAGTTGAATGCACTCAACACAAAGAAGTTTCTGAGAATGCTTCTGTTCAGTTTTTATGTGAAGATATTTCCTTTTCCAGCATAGGCCTCAAACGGCTCCAAATATCCACTTGCAGATTCTACAAAAAGAGTGTTTCCAAACTTCTCTATCAATTGGTAGGTTCAACTCTGTGAGTTGAATGAACTCATCACCAAGAAGTTTCTGAGAATCCTTCTCTCTAGTTTTTATGTGAAGATATTTCCTTTTCCAGCGTAGGCCTCAAAGCGCTCCAAATAAACACATGCAGATTCCACAAAAGGAGTGTTTCAAAACTGTTCTATCAAAGGGAACGTTCAAGTCTGTGAGTTGAATGTACTCATCACACAGATGTTTCTCAGAATGCTTCTGTCTAGTTTTTAGGTGAAGAGATTTCATTTCCCAGCATAGGCCTCAAAGCGCTCCAAATATCCACTTGCAGAATCTACGAAAAGAGTGTTTCAAAGCTGCTCTTTCAAAAGCAAGGTTCAAGTCTGTGTGTTGAATGCACTCATCTGAAAGTAGTTTCTGAGAATGCTTCTGTCTAGTTCTTACGTGAAGATATTTATTTTTCCAGCTTAGCCTCAAAGCGCTCCAAATAAACACTTGCAAATTCTACAAAAGGAGTGTTTCAAAAGAGTTCTCTCAAAAGGAACGTTCAAGTCTGTGAGTTGAATGCACTTATCATACCGAAGTTTCCTGGAATGCTTCTGTCTTGTTTTTATGTGAAGACATTTCCTTTTCCAGCAGAGGCCTCAAAGCACTCCAAATATCCACTTGCAGATTCTACAAAAAGAGTGTTTCAAAACTGCTCTATCAAAAGCAAGCTTCAACACTGTGAGTAGAATGCACTCATCACAAAGAAGTTTCTGAGAATGCTTCTGTCTAGTTTTTATGTGAAGATATTTCCTTTTCCAACACAGGCCTCAAAGCGCTCCAAATAAACACCTGCAGATTCTACAAAAGGAGTGTTTTGAAACTGCTCTTTCAAGAGGAACGTTCAAGTCTGTGAGTTGAATGTACTCATCACACAGAAGTTTCTGAGAATGCTTCTGTCTAGTTTTTATGTGAAGATGTTTCCTTTTCCAGCATAGGCCTCAAAACGCTCCAAATATCCTCTTGCAGATTCTACAAAAAGAGTGTTTCAAAACTGTTCTATCAAAAGGAAGGTTCAACTCTGTGAGTTGAATGAATGCATCATGAAGAACTTTCTGAGAATGCTTCTCTGTAGTTTTTAGGTGAAGATATTCCAAAACCCAGCACAGGCCTCGAAGTGCTCCAAATAACCACTTGCAGATTTTACCAAAAGAGTGTTTCAAAACTGCTCTTTCTATAGATAAGTTCAAGTCTGTGAGATGAATGCACTCAACACAAAGAAGTTTCTGAGAATGCTTCTGTTCAGTTTTTATGTGAAGATATTTCCTTTTCCAGCATAGGCCTCAAACGGCTCCAAATATCCACTTGCAGATTCTACAAAAAGAGTGTTTCCAAACTTCTCTATCAATTGGTAGGTTCAACCCTGTGAGTTGAATGAAGTCATCACAAAGAAGTTTCTGAGAATCCTTCTCTCTAGTTTTCATGTGAAGATATTTCCTTTTCCAACATAGGCCTCAAGGTGCTCCGAATAAACACTTTCAGATTCTACAAACTTAATGTTTCAAAACTGTTCTATCAAAAGGAACGTTGAAGTCTGTGAGTTGAATGCACTCATCACAAAGAAGTTTCTCAGAATGCTTCCGTCTAGTTTTTAGGTGAAGAGATTTCATTTCCCAGCATAGGCCTCAAAGCGCTCCAAATATCCACTTGCAGAATCTACGAAAAGAGTGTTTCAAAGCTGCTCTTTCAAAAGCAAGGTTCAAGTCTGTGTGTTGAATGCACTCATCCGAAAGAAGTTTCTGAGAATGCTTCTGTCTAGTTCTTACGTGAAGATATTTATTTTTCCAGCTTAGCCTCAAAGCGCTCCAAATAAACACTTGCAAATTCTACAAAAGGAGTGTTTCAAAAGAGTTCTATCAAAAGGAACGTTCAAGTCTGTGAGTTGAATGCACTTATCATACTGAAGTTTCCTGGAATGCTTCTGTCTAGTTTTTATGTGAAGACATTTCCTTTTCCAGCAGAGGCCTCAAAGCACTCCAAATATCCACTTGCAGATTCTACAAAAAGAGTGTTTCAAAACTGCTCTATCAAAAGCAAGCTTCAACACTGTGAGTAGAATGCACTCATCACAAAGAAGTTTCTGAGAATGCTTCTGTCTAGTTTTTATGTGAAGATATTTCCTTTTCCAACACAGGCCTCAAAGCGCTCCAAATAAACACTTGCAGATTCTACAAAAGGAGTGTTTCGAAACTGCTCTTTCAAGAGGAACGTTCAAGTCTGTGAGTTGAATGCACTCATCACACAGAAGTTTCTGAGAATGCTTCTGTCTAGTTTTTATGTGAAGATGTTTCCTTTTCCAGCATAGGCCTCAAAACGCTCCAAATATCCTCTTGCAGATTCTACAAAAAGAGTGTTTCAAAACTGTTCTATCAAAAGGAAGGTTCAACTCTGTGAGTTGAATGAATGCATCATGAAGAACTTTCTGAGAATGCTTCTCTGTAGTTTTTAGGTGAAGATATTCCAAAACCCAGCACAGGCCTCGAAGTGCTCCAAATAACCACTTGCAGATTTTACCAAAAGAGTGTTTCAAAACTGCTCTTTCTATAGGTAAGTTCAAGTCTGTGAGTTGAATGCACTCAACACAAAGAAGTTTCTGAGAATGCTTCTGTTCAGTTTTTATGTGAAGATATTTCCTTTTCCAGCATAGGCCTCAAACGGCTCCAAATATCCACTTGCAGATTCTACAAAAAGAGTGTTTCCAAACTTCTCTATCAATTGGTAGGTTCAACTCTGTGAGTTGAATGAAGTCATCACAAAGAAGTTTCTGAGAATCCTTCTCTCTAGTTTTTATGTGAAGATATTTCCTTTTCCAACGTAGGCCTCAAAGCGCTCCAAATAAACACATGCAGATTCTACAAAAGGAGTGTTTCAAAACTGTTCTATCAAAGGGAACGTTCAAGTCTGTGAGTTGAATGTACTGATAACACAGATGTTTCTCAGAATGTTTCTGTCTAGTTTTTAGGTGAAGAGATTTCATTTCCCAGCATAGGCCTCAAAGCGCTCCAAATATCCACTTGCAGATTCTACAAGAAGATTGTTTACAAACTGCTCTTTCAAAAGGAAGCTTCAAGTCTGTGAGTTGAATGCACTCATCACAAAGAAGTTTCTGAGAATGCTTCCGTCTAGTTTCTATATGAAGATATTTCCTTTTCCAACATAGGCCCCAAAGTGCTCCAAATAAACCCTTGCAGATTCTCCAAAAGGAGTGTTTCAAAACTGCTCTTTCTATAGGTAAGTTCAAGTCTGTGAGTTGAATGCACTCAACACAAAGAAGTTTCTGAGAATGCTTCTGTTCAGTTTTTATGTGAAGATATTTCCTTTTCCAGCCTAGTCCTCAAACGGCTCCAAATATCCACTTGCAGATTCTACAAAAAGAGTGTTTCCAAACTTCTCTATCAATTGGTAGGTTCAACCCTGTGAGTTGAATGAAGTCATCACAAAGAAGTTTCTGAGAATCCTTCTCTCTAGTTTTTATGTGAAGATATTTCCTTTTCCAACATAGGCCTCAAGGTGCTCCGAATAAACACTTGCAGATTCTACAAACTTACTGTTTCAAAACTGTTCTATCAAAAGGAACGTTGAAGTCTGTGAGTTGAATGCACTCATCACAAAGAAGTTTCTCAGAATGCTTCCGTCTAGTTTTTAGGTGAAGAGATTTCATTTCCCAGCACAGGCCTCAAAGCGCTCCAAATATCCACTTGCAGATTCTATAAGAAGAGAGTTTCCAAACTGCTCTTTCAAAAGGAAACTTCAAGTCTGTGAGTTGAATGCACTCATCACAAAGAAGTTTCTGAGAATGCTTCCGTCTAGTTTCTATATGAAGATATTTCCTTTTCCAACATAGGCCCCAAAGTGCTCCAAATAAACCCTTGCAGATTCTACAAAAGGAGTGTTTCAAAACTGCTCTTTCTATAGGTAAGTTCAAGTCTGTGAGTTGAATGCACTCAACACAAAGAAGTTTCTGAGAATGCTTCTGTTCAGTTTTTATGTGAAGATATTTCCTTTTCCAGCATAGGCCTCAAACGGCTCCAAATATCCACTTGCAGATTCTACAAAAAGAGTGTTTCCAAACTTCTCTATCAATTGGTAGGTTCAACTCTGTGAGTTGAATGAAGTCATCACAAAGAAGTTTCTGAGAATCCTTCTCTCTAGTTTTTATGTGAAGATATTTCCTTTTCCAACGTAGGCCTCAAAGCGCTCCAAATAAACACATGCAGATTCTACAAAAGGAGTGTTTCAAAACTGTTCTATCAAAGGGAACGTTCAAGTCTGTGAGTTGAATGTACTCATCACACAGATGTTTCTCAGAATGCTTCTGTCTAGTTTTTAGTTGAAGAGATTTCATTTCCCAGCATAGGCCTCAAAGCGCTCCAAATATCCACTTGCAGAATCTGCGAAAAGAGTGTTTCAAAGCTGCTCTTTCAAAAGCAAGGTTCAAGTCTGTGTGTTGAATGCACTCATCCGAAAGAAGTTTCTGAGAATGCTTCTGTCTAGTTCTTACGTGAAGATATTTCCTTTTCCAGCTTAGGCCTCAAAGCGCTCCAAATAAACACTTGCAAATTCTACAAAAGGAGTGTTTCAAGAGAGTTCTATCAAAAGGAACGTTCAAGTCTGTGAGTTGAATGCACTTATCATACCGAAGTTTCCTGGAATGCTTCTGTCTAGTTTTTATGTGAAGACATTTCCTTTTCCAGCAGAGGCCTCAAAGCACTCCAAATATCCACTTGCAGATTCTGCAAAAAGAGTGTTTCAAAACTGCTCTATCAAAAGCAAGCTTCAACACTGTGAGTAGAATGCACTCATCACAAAGAAGTTTCTGAGAATGCTTCTGTCTAGTTTTTATGTGAAGATATTTCCTTTTCCAAAATAGGCCTCAAAGCGCTCCAAATAAACACTTGCAGATTCTACAAAAGGAGTGTTTCGAAACTGCTCTTTCAAGAGGAACCTTCAAGTCTGTGAGTTGAATGCACTCATCACACAGAAGTTTCTGAGAATGCTTCTGTCTAGTTTTTATATGAAGATGTTTCCTTTTCCAGCATAGGCCTCAAAACGCTCCAAATATCCTCTTGCAGATTGTACAAAAAGAGTGTTTCAAAACTGTTCTATCAAAAGGAAGGTTCAACTCTGTGAGTTGAATGAATGCATCATGAAGAACTTTCTGAGAATGCTTCTCTGTAATTTTTAGGTGAAGATATTCCAAAACCCAGCACAGGCCTCGAAGTGCTCCAAATAACCACTTGCAGATTTTACCAAAAGAGTGTTTCAAAACTGCTCTTTCTATAGGTAAGTTCAAGTCTGTGAGTTGAATGCACTCAACACAAAGAAGTTTCTGAGAATGCTTCTGTTCAGTTTTTATGTGAAGATATTTCCTTTTCCAGCATAGGCTTCAAACGGCTCCAAATATCCACTTGCAGATTCTACAAAAAGAGTGTTTCCAAACTTCTCTATCAATTGGTAGGTTCAACTCTGTGAGTTGAATGAAGTCATCACAAAGAAGTTTCTGAGAATCCTTCTCTCTAGTTTTTATGTGAAGATATTTCCTTTTCCAACATAGGCCTCAAGGTGCTCCGAATAAACACTTGCAGATTCTACAAACTTAATGTTTCAAAACTGTTCTATCAAAAGGAACGTTGAAGTCTGTGAGTTGAATGCACTCATCACAAAGAAGTTTCTAAGAATGCTTCCGTCTAGTTTTTAGGTGAAGAGATTTCATTTCCCAGCACAGGCCTCAAAGCGCTCCAAATATCCACTTGCAGATTCTACAAGAAGAGTGTTTCCAAACTGCTCTTTCAAAAGGAAGCTTCAAGTCTGTGAGTTGAATGCACTCATCACAAAGAAGTTTCTGAGAATGCTTCCATCTAGTTTCTATATGAAGATATTTCCTTTTCCAACATAGGCCCCAAAGTGCTCCAAATAAACCCTTGCAGATTCTACAAAAGGAGTGTTTCAAAACTGCTCTTTCTATAGGTAAGTTCAAGTCTGTGAGTTGAATGCACTCAACACAAAGAAGTTTCTGAGAATGCTTCTGTTCAGTTTTTATGTGAAGATATTTCCTTTTCCAGCATAGGCCTCAAAAGCCTCCAAATATCCACTTGCAGATTCTACAAAAGGAGTGTTTCCAAACTTCTCTATCAACTGGTAGGTTCAACTCTGTGAGTTGAATGAACTCATCACAAAGAAGTTTCTGAGAATCCTTCTCTCTAGTTTTTATGTGAAGATATTTCCTTTTCCAACGTTGGCCTCAAAGCGCTCCAAATAAACACATGCAGATTCTACAAAAGGAGTGTTTCAAAACTGTTCTATCAAAGGGAACGTTCAAGTCTGTGAGTTGAATGTACTCATCACACAGATGTTTCTCAGAATGCTTCTGTCTAGTTTTTAGGTGAAGAGATTTCATTTCCCAGCATACGCCTCAAAGCGCTCCAAATATCCACTTGCAGAATCTACGAAAAGAGTGTTTCAAAGCTGCTCTTTCAAAAGCAAGGTTCAAGTCTGTGTGTTGAATGCACTCATCTGAAAGAAGTTTCTGAGAATGCTTCTGTCTAGTTCTTACGTGAAGATATTTCCTTTTCCAGCTTAGGCCTCAAAGCGCTCCAAATAAACACTTGCAAATTTTACAAAAGGAGTGTTTCAAAAGAGTTCTATCAAAAGGAACGTTCAAGTCTGTGAGTTGAATGCACTTATCATACCGAAGTTTCCTGGTATGCTTCTGTCTAGTTTTTATGTGAAGACATTTCCTTTTCCAGCAGAGGCCTCAAAGCACTCCAAATATCCACTTGCAGATTCTACAAAAAGAGTGTTTAAAAACTGCTCTATCAAAAGCAAGCTTCAACACTGTGAGTAGAATGCACTCATCACAAAGAAGTTTCTGAGAATGCTTCTGTCTAGTTTTTATGTGAAGATATTTCCTTTTCCAACATAGGCCTCAAAGCGCTCCAAATAAACACTTGCAGATTCTACAAAAGGAGTGTTTCAAAACTGCTCTTTCAAGAGGAACGTTCAAGTCTGTGAGTTGAATGCACTCATCACACAGAAGTTTCTGAGAATGCTTCTGTCTAGTTTTTATGTGAAGATATTTCCTTTTCCTGCATAGGCCTCAAAACGCTCCAAATATCCTCTTGCAGATTCTACAAAAAGAGTGTTTAAAAACTGTTCTATGAAAAGGAAGGTTCAACTCTGTAAGTTGAATGAATGCATCATGAAGAACTTTCTGAGAATGCTTCTCTGTAGTTTTTAGGTGAAGATATTCCAAAACCCAGCACAGGCCTCGAAGTGCTCCAAATAACCACTTGCAGATTTTACCAAAAGAGTGTTTCAAAACTGCTCTTTCTATAGGTAAGTTCAAGTCTGTGAGTTGAATGCACTCAACACAAAGAAGTTTCTGAGAATGCTTCTGTTCAGTTTTTATGTGAAGATATTTCCTTTTCCAGCATAGGCCTCAAACGGCTCCAAATATCCACTTGCAGATTCTACAAAAAGAGTGTTTCCAAACTTCTCTATCAATTGGTAGGTTCAACTCTGTGAGTTGAATGAAGTCATCACAAAGAAGTTTCTGAGAATCCTTCTCTCTAGTTTTTATGTGAAGATATTTCCTTTTCCAACGTAGGCCTCAAAACGCTCCAAATAAACACATGCAGATTCTACAAAAGGAGTGTTTCAAAACTGATCTATCAAAGGGAACGTTCAAGTCTGTGAGTTGAATGTACTCATCACACAGATGTTTCTCAGAATGCTTCTGTCTAGTTTTTAGGTGAAGAGATTTCATTTCCCAGCATAGGCCTCAAAGCGCTCCAAATATCCACTTGCAGATTCTATAAGAAGGGAGTTTCCAAACTGCTCTTTCAAAAGGAAGCTTCAAGTCTGTGAGATGAATGCACTCATCACAAAGAACTTTCTGAGAATGCTTCCGTCTAGTTTCTATATGAAGATATTTCCTTTTCCAACATAGGCCCCAAAGTGCTCCAAATAAACCCTTGCAGATTCTACAAAAGGAGTGTTTCAAAACTGCTCTTTCTATAGGTGAGTTCAAGTCTGTGAGTTGAATGCACTCAACACAAAGAAGTTTCTGAGAATGCTTCTGTTCAGTTTTTATGTGAAGATATTTCCTTTTCCAGCATAGGCCTCAAACGGCTCCAAATATCCACTTGCAGATTCTACAAAAAGAGTGTTTCCAAACTTCTCTATCAATTGGTAGGTTGAACTCTGTGAGTTGAATGAAGTCATCACAAAGAAATTTCTGAGAATCCTTCTCTCTAGTTTTTATGTGAAGATATTTCCTTTTCCAACATAGGCCTCAAGGTGCTCCGAATAAACACTTGCAGATTCTACAAACTTAATGTTTCAAAACTGTTCTATCAAAAGGAACGTTGAAGTCTGTGAGTTGAATGCACTCATCACAAAGAAGTTTCTCAGAATGCTTCCGTCTAGTTTTTATGTGAAGAGATTTCATTTCCCAGCATAGGCCTCAAAGTGCTCCAAATATCCACTTGCAGATTCTATAAGAAGAGTGTTTCCAAACTGCTCTTTCAAAAGGAATCTTCAAGTCTGTGAGTTGAATGCACTCATCCAAAGAAGTTTCTGAGAATGCTTCCGTCTAGTTTCTATATGAAGATATTTCCTTTTCCAACATAGGCCCCAAAGTACTCCAAATAAACCCTTGCAGATTCTACAAAAGGAGTGTTTCAAAACTGCTCTTTCTATAAGTAAGTTCAAGTCTGTGAGTTGAATGCACTCAACACAAAGAAGTTTCTGAGAATGCTTCTGTTCAGTTTTTATGTGAAGCTATTTCCTTTTCCAGCATAGGCCTCAAACGGCTCCAAATATCCACTTGCAGATTCTACAAAAAGAGTGTTTCCAAACTTCTCTATCAATTGGTAGGTTCAACTCTGTGAGTTGAATGAAGTCATCACAAAGAAGTTTCTGAGAATCCTTCTCTCTAGTTTTTATGTGAAGATATTTCCTTTTCCAACGTAGGCCTCAAAGCGCTCCAAATAAACACATGCAGATTCTACAAAAGGAGTGTTTCAAAACTGTTCTATCAAAGGGAACGTTCAAGTCTGTGAGTTGAATGACTCATCACACAGATGTTTCTCAGAATGCTTCTGTCTAGTTTTTAGGTGAAGAGATTTCATTTCCCAGCATAGGCCTCAAAGCGCTCCAAATATCCACTTGCAGAATCTACGAAAAGAGTGTTTCAAAGCTGCTCTTTCAAAAGCAAGGTTCAAGTCTGTGTGTTGAATGCACTCATCCGATAGAAGTTTCTGAGAATGCTTCTGTCTAGTTCTTACGTGAAGATATTTCCTTTTCCAGCTTAGGCCTCAAAGCGCTCCAAATAAACACTTGCAAATTCTACAAAAGGAGTGTTTCAAAAGAGTTCTATCAAAAGGAACGTTCAAGTCTGTGAGTTGAATGCACTTATTATACCGAAGTTTCCTGGCATGCTTCTGTCTAGTTTTTATGTGAAGACATTTCCTTTTCCAGCAGAGGCCTCAAAACACTCCAAATATCCACTTGCAGATTCTACAAAAAGAGTGTTTCAAAACTGCTCTATCAAAAGCAAGCTTCAACACTGTGAGTAGAATGCACTCATCACAAAGAAGTTTCTGAGAATGCTTCTGTCTAGTTTTTATGTGAAGATATTTCCTTTTCCAACATAGGCCTCAAAGCGCTCCAAATAAACACTTGCAGATTCTACAAAAGGAGTGTTTCGAAACTGCTCTTTCAAGAGGAACGTTCAAGTCTGTGAGTTGAATGCACTCATCACACAGAAGTTTCTGAGAATGCTTCTGTCTAGTTTTTATGTGAAGATGTTTCCTTTTCCAGCATAGGCCTCAAAACGCTCCAAATATCCTCTTGCAGATTCTACAAAAAGAGTGTTTCAAAACTGTTCTATCAAAAGGAAGGTTCAACTCTGTGAGTTGAATGAATGCATCATGTAGAACTTTCTGACAATGCTTCTCTGTAGTTTTTAGGTGAAGAAATTCCAAAACCCAGCACAGGCCTCGAAGTGCTCCAAATAACCACTTGCAGATTTTACCAAAAGAGTGTTTCAAAACTGCTCTTTCTATACGTAAGTTCAAGTCTGTGAGATGAATGCACTCAACACAAAGAAGTTTCTGAGAATGCTTCTGTTCAGTTTCTATGTGAAGATATTTCCTTTTCCAGCATAGGCCTCAAACGGCTCCAAATTTTCACTTGCAGATACTACAAAAAGAGTGTTTCCAAACTTCTCTATCAATTGGTAGGTTCAACCCTGTGAGTTGAATGAAGTCATCACAAAGAAGTTTCTGAGAATCCTTCTCTCTAGTTTTTATGTGAAGATATTTCCTTTTCCAACATAGGCCTCAAGGTGCTCCGAATAAACACTTGCAGATTCTACAAACTTAATGTTTCAAATCTGTTCTATCAAAAGGAACGTTGAAGTCTGTGAGTTGAATGCACTCATCACAAAGAAGTTTCTCAGAATGCTTCCGTCTAGTTTTTAGGTGAAGATATTTCATTTGCGAGCATAGGCCTCAAAGCGCTCCAAATATCCACTTGCAGATTCTATAAGAAGAGAGTTTCCAAACTGCTCTTTCAAAAGGAAGCTTCAAGTCTGTGAGTTGAATGCACTCATCAGAAAGAAGTTTCTGAGAATGCTTCCGTCTAGTTTCTATATGAAGATATTTCCTTTTCCAACATAGGCCCCAAAGTGCTCCAAATAAACCCTTGCAGATTCTACAAAAGGAGTGTTTCAAAACTGCTCTTTCTATAGGTAAGTTCAAGTCTGTGAGTTGAATGCACTCAACACAAAGAAGTTTCTGAGAATGCTTCTGTTCAGTTTTTATGTGAAGATATTTCCTTTTCCAGCATAGGCCTCAAACGGCTCCAAATATCCACTTGCAGATTCTACAAAAAGAGTGTTTCCAAACTTCTCTATCAATTGGTAGGTTCAACTCTGTGAGTTGAATGAAGTCATCACAAAGAAGTTTCTGAGAATCCTTCTCTCTAGTTTTTATGTGAAGATATTTCCTTTTCCAGCGTAGGCCTCAAAGCGCTCCAAATAAACACATGCAGATTCTACAAAAGGAGTGTTTCAAAACTGTTCTATCAAAGGGAACGTTCAAGTCTGTGAGTTGAATGTACTCATCACACAGATGTTTCTCAGAATGCTTCTGTCTAGTTTTTAGGTGAAGAGATTTCATTTCCCAGCATAGGCCTCAAAGCGCTCCAAATATCCACTTGCAGATTCTATAAGAAGAGAGTTTCCAAACTGCTCTTTCAAAAGGAAGCTTCAAGTCTGTGAGTTGAATGCACTCATCACAAAGAAGTTTCTGAGAATGCTTCCGTCTAGTTTCTATATGAAGATATTTCCTTTTCCAACATAGGCCCCAAAGTGCTCCAAATAAACCCTTGCAGATTCTACAAAAGGAGTGTTTCAAAACTGCTCTTTCTATAGGTAAGTTCAAGTCTGTGAGTTGAATGCACTCAACACAAAGAAGTTTCTGAGAATGCTTCTGTTCAGTTTTTATGTGAAGATATTTCCTTTTCCAGCATAGGCTTCAAACGGCTCCAAATATCCACTTGCAGATTCTACAAAAAGAGTGTTTCCAAACTTCTCTATCAATTGGTAGGTTCAACTCTGTGAGTTGAATGAAGTCATCACAAAGAAGTTTCTGAGAATCCTTCTCTCTAGTTTTTATGTGAAGATATTTCCTTTTCCAACATAGGCCTCAAGGTGCTCCGAATAAACACTTGCAGATTCTACAAACTTAATGTTTCAAAACTGTTCTATCAAAAGGAACGTTGAAGTCTGTGAGTTGAATGCACTCATCACAAAGAAGTTTCTCAGAATGCTTCCGTCTAGTTTTTAGGTGAAGAGATTTCATTTCCCAGCACAGGCCTCAAAGCGCTCCAAATATCCACTTGCAGATTCTACAAGAAGAGTGTTTCCAAACTGCTCTTTCAAAAGGAAGCTTCAAGTCTGTGAGTTGAATGCACTCATCACAAAGAAGTTTCTGAGAATGCTTCCGTCTAGATTCTATATGAAGATATTTCCTTTTCCAACATAGGCCCCAAAGTGCTCCAAATAAACCCTTGCAGATTCTACAAAAGGAGTGTTTCAAAACTGCTCTTTCTATAGGTAAGTTCAAGTCTGTGAGTTGAATGCACTCAACACAAAGAAGTTTCTGAGAATGCTTCTGTTCAGTTTTTATGTGAAGATATTTCCTTTTCCAGCATAGGCCTCAAAAGGCTCCAAATATCCACTTGCAGATTCTACAAAAGGAGTGTTTCCAAACTTCTCTATCAACTGGTAGGTTCAACTCTGTGAGTTGAATGAACTCATCACAAAGAAGTTTCTGAGAATCCTTCTCTCTAGTTTTTATGTGAAGATATTTCCTTTTCCAACGTAGGCCTCAAAGCGCTCCAAATAAACACATGCAGATTCTACAAAAGGAGTGTTTCAAAACTGTTCTATCAAAGGGAACGTTCAAGTCTGTGAGTTGAATGTACTCATCACACAGATGTTTCTCAGAATGCTTCTGTCTAGTTTTTAGGTGAAGAGATTTCATTTCCCAGCATACGCCTCAAAGCGCTCCAAATATCCACTTGCAGAATCTACGAAAAGAGTGTTTCAAAGCTGCTCTTTCAAAAGCAAGGTTCAAGTCTGTGTGTTGAATGCACTCATCTGAAAGAAGTTTCTGAGAATGCTTCTGTCTAGTTCTTACGTGAAGATATTTCCTTTTCCAGCTTAGGCCTCAAAGCGCTCCAAATAAACACTTGCAAATTTTACAAAAGGAGTGTTTCAAAAGAGTTCTATCAAAAGGAACGTTCAAGTCTGTGAGTTGAATGCACTTATCATACCGAAGTTTCCTGGAATGCTTCTGTCTAGTTTTTATGTGAAGACATTTCCTTTTCCAGCAGAGGCCTCAAAGCACTCCAAATATCCACTTGCAGATTCTACAAAAAGAGTGTTTAAAAACTGCTCTATCAAAAGCAAGCTTCAACACTGTGAGTAGAATGCACTCATCACAAAGAAGTTTCTGAGAATGCTTCTGTCTAGTTTTTATGTGAAGATATTTCCTTTTCCAACATAGGCCTCAAAGCGCTCCAGATAAACACTTGCAGATTCTACAAAAGGAGTGTTTCAAAACTGCTCTTTCAAGAGGAACGTTCAAGTCTGTGAGTTGAATGCACTCATCACACAGAAGTTTCTGAGAATGCTTCTGTCTAGTTTTTATGTGAAGATATTTCCTTTTCCAGCATAGGCCTCAAAACGCTCCAAATATCCTCTTGCAGATTCTACAAAAAGAGTGTTTCAAAACTGTTCTATGAAAAGGAAGGTTCAACTCTGTAAGTTGAATGAATGCATCATGAAGAACTTTCTGAGAATGCTTCTCTGTAGTTTTTAGGTGAAGATATTCCAAAACCCAGCACAGGCCTCGAAGTGCTCCAAATAACCACTTGCAGATTTTACCAAAAGAGTGTTTCAAAACTGCTCTTTCTATAGGTAAGTTCAAGTCTGTGAGTTGAATGCACTCAACACAAAGAAGTTTCTGAGAATGCTTCTGTTCAGTTTTTATGTGAAGATATTTCCTTTTCCAGCATAGGCCTCAAACGGCTCCAAATATCCACTTGCAGATTCTACAAAAAGAGTGTTTCCAAACTTCTCTATCAATTGGTAGGTTCAACTCTGTGAGTTGAATGAAGTCATCACAAAGAAGTTTCTGAGAATCCTTCTCTCTAGTTTTTATGTGAAGATATTTCCTTTTCCAACGTAGGCCTCAAAACGCTCCAAATAAACACATGCAGATTCTACAAAAGGAGTGTTTCAAAACTGATCTATCAAAGGGAACGTTCAAGTCTGTGAGTTGAATGTACTCATCACACAGATGTTTCTCAGAATGCTTCTGTCTAGTTTTTAGGTGAAGAGATTTCATTTCCCAGCATAGGCCTCAAAGCGCTCCAAATATCCACTTGCAGATTCTATAAGAAGGGAGTTTCCAAACTGCTCTTTCAAAAGGAAGCTTCAAGTCTGTGAGATGAATGCACTCATCACAAAGAACTTTCTGAGAATGCTTCCGTCTAGTTTCTATATGAAGATATTTCCTTTTCCAACATAGGCCCCAAAGTGCTCCAAATAAACCCTTGCAGATTCTACAAAAGGAGTGTTTCAAAACTGCTCTTTCTATAGGTGAGTTCAAGTCTGTGAGTTCAATGCACTCAACACAAAGAAGTTTCTGAGAATGCTTCTGTTCAGTTTTTATGTGAAGATATTTCCTTTTCCAGCATAGGCCTCAAACGGCTCCAAATATCCACTTGCAGATTCTACAAAAAGAGTGTTTCCAAACTTCTCTATCAATTGGTAGGTTCAACTCTGTGAGTTGAATGAAGTCATCACAAAGAAATTTCTGAGAATCCTTCTCTCTAGTTTTTATGTGAAGATATTTCCTTTTCCAACATAGGCCTCAAGGTGCTCCGAATAAACACTTGCAGATTCTACAAACTTAATGTTTCAAAACTGTTCTATCAAAAGGAACGTTGAAGTCTGTGAGTTGAATGCACTCATCACAAAGAAGTTTTTCAGAATGCTTCCGTCTAGTTTTTATGTGAAGAGATTTCATTTCCCAGCATAGGCCTCAAAGTGCTCCAAATATCCACTTGCAGATTCTATAAGAAGAGTGTTTCCAAACTGCTCTTTCAAAAGGAATCTTCAAGTCTGTGAGTTGAATGCACTCATCCAAAGAAGTTTCTGAGAATGCTTCCGTCTAGTTTCTATATGAAGATATTTCCTTTTCCAACATAGGCCCCAAAGTACTCCAAATAAACCCTTGCAGATTCTACAAAAGGAGTGTTTCAAAACTGCTCTTTCTATAAGTAAGTTCAAGTCTGTGAGTTGAATGCACTCAACACAAAGAAGTTTCTGAGAATGCTTCTGTTCAGTTTTTATGTGAAGCTATTTCCTTTTCCAGCATAGGCCTCAAACGGCTCCAAATATCCACTTGCAGATTCTACAAAAAGAGTGTTTCCAAACTTCTCTATCAATTGGTAGGTTCAACTCTGTGAGTTGAATGAAGTCATCACAAAGAAGTTTCTGAGAATCCTTCTCTCTAGTTTTTATGTGAAGATATTTCCTTTTCCAACGTAGGCCTCAAAGCGCTCCAAATAAACACATGCAGATTCTACAAAAGGAGTGTTTCAAAACTGTTCTATCAAAGGGAACGTTCAAGTCTGTGAGTTGAATGACTCATCACACAGATGTTTCTCAGAATGCTTCTGTCTAGTTTTTAGGTGAAGAGATTTCATTTCCCAGCATAGGCCTCAAAGCGCTCCAAATATCCACTTGCAGAATCTACGAAAAGAGTGTTTCAAAGCTGCTCTTTCAAAAGCAAGGTTCAAGTCTGTGTGTTGAATGCACTCATCCGATAGAAGTTTCTGAGAATGCTTCTGTCTAGTTCTTACGTGAAGATATTTCCTTTTCCAGCTTAGGCCTCAAAGCGCTCCAAATAAACACTTGCAAATTCTACAAAAGGAGTGTTTCAAAAGAGTTCTATCAAAAGGAACGTTCAAGTCTGTGAGTTGAATGCACTTATTATACCGAAGTTTCCTGGCATGCTTCTGTCTAGTTTTTATGTGAAGACATTTCCTTTTCCAGCAGAGGCCTCAAAACACTCCAAATATCCACTTGCAGATTCTACAAAAAGAGTGTTTCAAAACTGCTCTATCAAAAGCAAGCTTCAACACTGTGAGTAGAATGCACTCATCACAAAGAAGTTTCTGAGAATGCTTCTGTCTAGTTTTTATGTGAAGATATTTCCTTTTCCAACATAGGCCTCAAAGCGCTCCAAATAAACACTTGCAGATTCTACAAAAGGAGTGTTTCGAAACTGCTCTTTCAAGAGGAACGTTCAAGTCTGTGAGTTGAATGCACTCATCACACAGAAGTTTCTGAGAATGCTTCTGTCTAGTTTTTATGTGAAGATGTTTCCTTTTCCAGCATAGGCCTCAAAACGCTCCAAATATCCTCTTGCAGATTCTACAAAAAGAGTGTTTCAAAACTGTTCTATCAAAAGGAAGGTTCAACTCTGTGAGTTGAATGAATGCATCATGTAGAACTTTCTGACAATGCTTCTCTGTAGTTTTTAGGTGAAGAAATTCCAAAACCCAGCACAGGCCTCGAAGTGCTCCAAATAACCACTTGCAGATTTTACCAAAAGAGTGTTTCAAAACTGCTCTTTCTATACGTAAGTTCAAGTCTGTGAGATGAATGCACTCAACACAAAGAAGTTTCTGAGAATGCTTCTGTTCAGTTTCTATGTGAAGATATTTCCTTTTCCAGCATAGGCCTCAAACGGCTCCAAATTTTCACTTGCAGATACTACAAAAAGAGTGTTTCCAAACTTCTCTATCAATTGGTAGGTTCAACCCTGTGAGTTGAATGAAGTCATCACAAAGAAGTTTCTGAGAATCCTTCTCTCTAGTTTTTATGTGAAGATATTTCCTTTTCCAACATAGGCCTCAAGGTGCTCCGAATAAACACTTGCAGATTCTACAAACTTAATGTTTCAAAACTGTTCTATCAAAAGGAACGTTGAAGTCTGTGAGTTGAATGCACTCATCACAAAGAAGTTTCTCAGAATGCTTCCGTCTAGTTTTTAGGTGAAGATATTTCATTTGCGAGCATAGGCCTCAAAGCGCTCCAAATATCCACTTGCAGATTCTATAAGAAGAGAGTTTCCAAACTGCTCTTTCAAAAGGAAGCTTCAAGTCTGTGAGTTGAATGCACTCATCAGAAAGAAGTTTCTGAGAATGCTTCCGTCTAGTTTCTATATGAAGATATTTCCTTTTCCAACATAGGCCCCAAAGTGCTCCAAATAAACCCTTGCAGATTCTACAAAAGGAGTGTTTCAAAACTGCTCTTTCTATAGGTAAGTTCAAGTCTGTGAGTTGAATGCACTCAACACAAAGAAGTTTCTGAGAATGCTTCTGTTCAGTTTTTATGTGAAGATATTTCCTTTTCCAGCATAGGCCTCAAACGGCTCCAAATATCCACTTGCAGATTCTACAAAAAGAGTGTTTCCAAACTTCTCTATCAATTGGTAGGTTCAACTCTGTGAGTTGAATGAAGTCATCACAAAGAAGTTTCTGAGAATCCTTCTCTCTAGTTTTTATGTGAAGATATTTCCTTTTCCAGCGTAGGCCTCAAAGCGCTCCAAATAAACACATGCAGATTCTACAAAAGGAGTGTTTCAAAACTGTTCTATCAAAGGGAACGTTCAAGTCTGTGAGTTGAATGTACTCATCACACAGATGTTTCTCAGAATGCTTCTGTCTAGTTTTTAGGTGAAGAGATTTCATTTCCCAGCATAGGCCTCAAAGCGCTCCAAATATCCACTTGCAGATTCTATAAGAAGAGAGTTTCCAAACTGCTCTTTCAAAAGGAAGCTTCAAGTCTGTGAGTTGAATGCACTCATCACAAAGAAGTTTCTGAGAATGCTTCCGTCTAGTTTCTATATGAAGATATTTCCTTTTCCAACATAGGCCCCAAAGTGCTCCAAATAAACCCTTGCAGATTCTACAAAAGGAGTGTTTCAAAACTGCTCTTTCTATAGGTAAGTTCAAGTGTGTGAGTTGAATGCACTCAACACAAAGAAGTTTCTGAGAATGCTTCTGTTCAGTTTTTATGTGAAGATATTTCCTTTTCCAGCATAGGCCTCAAACGGCTCCAAATATCCACTTGCAGATTCTACAAAAAGAGTGTTTCCAAACTTCTCTATCAATTGGTAGGTTCAACTCTGTGAGTTGAATGAACTCATCACAAAGAAGTTTCTGAGAATCCTTCTCTCTAGTTTTTATGTGAAGATATTTCCTTTTCCAACGTAGGCCTCAAAGCGCTCCAAATAAACACATGCAGATTCTACAAAAGGAGTGTTTCAAAACTGTTCTATCAAAGGGAACGTTCAAGTCTGTGAGTTGAATGTACTCATCACACAGATGTTTCTCAGAAAGCTTCTGTCTAGTTTTTAGTTGAAGAGATTTCATTTCCCAGCATAGGCCTCAAAGCGCTCTAAATATCCACTTGCAGAATCTATGAAAAGAGTGTTTCAAAGCTGCTCTTTCAAAAGCAAGGTTCAAGTCTGTGTGTTGAATGCACTCATCCGAAAGAAGTTTCTGAGAATGCTTCTGTCTAGTTCTTACGTGAAGATATTTCCTTTTCCAGCTTAGGCCTCAAAGCGCTCCAAATAAACACTTGCAAATTCTACAAAAGGAGTGTTTCAAAAGAGTTCTATCAAAAGGAACGTTCAAGTCTGTGAGTTGAATGCACTTATCATACCGAAGTTTTCTGGAATGCTTCTGTCTAGTTTTTATGTGAAGACATTTCCTTTTCCAGCAGAGGCCTCAAAACACTCCAAATATCCACTTGCAGATTCTACAAAAAGAGTGTTTCAAAACTGCTCTATCAAAAGCAAGCTTCAACACTGTGAGTAGAATGCACTCATCACAAAGAAGTTTCTGAGAATGCTTCTGTCTAGTTTTTATGTGAAGATATTTCCTTTTCCAACATAGGCCTCAAAGCGCTCCAAATAAACACTCGCAGATTCTACAAAAGGAGTGTTTCGAAACTGCTCTTTCAAGAGGAACGTTCAAGTCTGTGAGTTGAATGCACTCATCACCCAGAAGTTTCTGAGAATGCTTCTGTCTAGTTTTTATGTGAAGATGTTTCCTTTTCCAGAATAGGCCTCAAAACGCTTCAAATATCCTCTTGCAGATTGTACAAAAAGAGTGTTTCAAAACTGTTCTATGAAAAGGAAGGTTCAACTCTGTGAGTTGAATGAATGCATCATGAAGAACTTTCTGAGAATGCTTCTCTGTAATTTTTAGGTGAAGATATTCCAAAACCCAGCACAGGCCTCGAAGTGCTCCAAATAACCACTTGCAGATTTTACCAAAAGAGTGTTTCAAAACTGCTCTTTCTATAGGTAAGTTCAAGTCTGTGAGTTGAATGCACTCAACACAAAGAAGTTTCTGAGAATGCTTCTGTTCAGTTTTTATGTGAAGATATTTCCTTTTCCAGCATAGGCTTCAAACGGCTCCAAATATCCACTTGCAGATTCTACAAAAAGAGTGTTTCCAAACTTCTCTATCAATTGGTAGGTTCAACTCTGTGAGTTGAATGAAGTCATCACAAAGAAGTTTCTGAGAATCCTTCTCTCTAGTTTTTATGTGAAGATATTTCCTTTTCCAACATAGGCCTCAAGGTGCTCCGAATAAACACTTGCAGATTCTACAAACTTAATGTTTCAAAACTGTTCTATCAAAAGGAACGTTGAAGTCTGTGAGTTGAATGCACTCATCACAAAGAAGTTTCTAAGAATGCTTCCGTCTAGTTTTTAGGTGAAGAGATTTCATTTCCCAGCACAGGCCTCAAAGCGCTCCAAATATCCACTTGCAGATTCTACAAGAAGAGTGTTTCCAAACTGCTCTTTCAAAAGGAAACTTCAAGTCTGTGAGTTGAATGCACTCATCACAAAGAAGTTTCTGAGAATGCTTCCGTCTAGTTTCTATATGAAGATATTTCCTTTTCCAACATAGGCCCCAAAGTGCTCCAAATAAACCCTTGCAGATTCTCCAAAAGGAGTGTTTCAAAACTGCTCTTTCTATAGGTAAGTTCAAGTCTGTGAGTTGAATGCACTCAACACAAAGAAGTTTCTGAGAATGCTTCTGTTCAGTTCTTATGTGAAGATATTTCCTTTTCCAGCATAGGCCTCAAAAGCCTCCAAATATCCACTTGCAGATTCTACAAAAGGAGTGTTTCCAAACTTCTCTATCAATTGGTAGGTTCAACTCTGTGAGTTGAATGAACTCATCACAAAGAAGTTTCTGAGAATCCTTCTCTTTAGTTTTTATGTGAAGATATTTCCTTTTCCAACGTAGGCCTCAAAGCGCTCCAAATAAACACATGCAGATTCTACAAAAGGAGTGTTTCAAAACTGTTCTATCAAAGGGAACGTTCAAGTCTGTGAGTTGAATGTACTCATCACACAGATGTTTCTCAGAATGCTTCTGTCTAGTTTTTAGGTGAAGAGATTTCATTTCCCAGCATAGGCCTCAAAGCGCTCCAAATATCCACTTGCAGAATCTACGAAAAGAGTGTTTCAAAGCTGCTCTTTCAAAAGCAAGGTTCAAGTCTGTGTGTTGAATGCACTCATCCGAAAGAAGTTTCTGAGAATGCTTCTGTCTAGTTCTTACGTGAAGATATTTCCTTTTCCAGCTTAGGCCTCAAAGCGCTCCAAATAAACACTTGCAAATTCTACAAAAGGAGTGTTTCAAAAGAGTTCTATCAAAAGGAACGTTCAAGTCTGTGAGTTGAATGCACTTATCATACCGAAGTTTCCTGGAATGCTTCTGTCTAGTTTTTATGTGAAGACATTTCCTTTTCCAGCAGAGGCCTCAAAGCACTCCAAATATCCACTTGCAGATTCTGCAAAAAGAGTGTTTCAAAACTGCTCTATCAAAAGCAAGCTTCAACACTGTGAGTAGAATGCACTCATCACAAAGAAGTTTCTGAGAATGCTTCTGTCTAGTTTTTATGTGAAGATATTTCCTTTTCCAAAATAGGCCTCAAAGCGCTCCAAATAAACACTTGCAGATTCTACAAAAGGAGTGTTTCAAAACTGCTCTTTCAAGAGGAACCTTCAAGTCTGTGAGTTGAATGCACTCATCACACAGAAGTTTCTGAGAATGCTTCTGTCTAGTTTTTATATGAAGATGTTTCCTTTTCCAGCATAGGCCTCAAAACGCTCCAAATATCCTTTTGCAGATTGTACAAAAAGAGTGTTTCAAAACTGTTCTATCAAAAGGAAGGTTCAACTCTGTGAGTTGAATGAATGCATCATGAAGAACTTTCTGAGAATGCTTCTCTGTAATTTTTAGGTGAAGATATTCCAAAACCCAGCACAGGCCTCGAAGTGCTCCAAATAACCACTTGCAGATTTTACCAAAAGAGTGTTTCAAAACTGCTCTTTCTATAGGTAAGTTCAAGTCTGTGAGTTGAATGCACTCAACACAAAGAAGTTTCTGAGAATGCTTCTGTTCAGTTTTTATGTGAAGATATTTCCTTTTCCAGCATAGGCTTCAAACGGCTCCAAATATCCACTTGCAGATTCTACAAAAAGAGTGTTTCCAAACTTCTCTATCAATTGGTAGGTTCAACTCTGTGAGTTGAATGAAGTCATCACAAAGAAGTTTCTGAGAATCCTTCTCTCTAGTTTTTATGTGAAGATATTTCCTTTTCCAACATAGGCCTCAAGGTGCTCCGAATAAACACTTGCAGATTCTACAAACTTAATGTTTCAAAACTGTTCTATCAAAAGGAACGTTGAAGTCTGTGAGTTGAATGCACTCATCACAAAGAAGTTTCTCAGAATGCTTCCGTCTAGTTTTTAGGTGAAGAGATTTCATTTCCCAGCACAGGCCTCAAAGCGCTCCAAATATCCACTTGCAGATTCTACAAGAAGAGTGTTTCCAAACTGCTCTTTCAAAAGGAAGCTTCAAGTCTGTGAGTTGAATGCACTCATCACAAAGAAGTTTCTGAGAATGCTTCCGTCTAGATTCTATATGAAGATATTTCCTTTTCCAACATAGGCCCCAAAGTGCTCCAAATAAACCCTTGCAGATTCTACAAAAGGAGTGTTTCAAAACTGCTCTTTCTATAGGTAAGTTCAAGTCTGTGAGTTGAATGCACTCAACACAAAGAAGTTTCTGAGAATGCTTCTGTTCAGTTTTTATGTGAAGATATTTCCTTTTCCAGCATAGGCCTCAAAAGGCTCCAAATATCCACTTGCAGATTCTACAAAAGGAGTGTTTCCAAACTTCTCTATCAACTGGTAGGTTCAACTCTGTGAGTTGAATGAACTCATCACAAAGAAGTTTCTGAGAATCCTTCTCTCTAGTTTTTATGTGAAGATATTTCCTTTTCCAACGTAGGCCTCAAAGCGCTCCAAATAAACACATGCAGATTCTACAAAAGGAGTGTTTCAAAACTGTTCTATCAAAGGGAACGTTCAAGTCTGTGAGTTGAATGTACTCATCACACAGATGTTTCTCAGAATGCTTCTGTCTAGTTTTTAGGTGAAGAGATTTCATTTCCCAGCATACGCCTCAAAGCGCTCCAAATATCCACTTGCAGAATCTACGAAAAGAGTGTTTCAAAGCTGCTCTTTCAAAAGCAAGGTTCAAGTCTGTGTGTTGAATGCACTCATCTGAAAGAAGTTTCTGAGAATGCTTCTGTCTAGTTCTTACGTGAAGATATTTCCTTTTCCAGCTTAGGCCTCAAAGCGCTCCAAATAAACACTTGCAAATTTTACAAAAGGAGTGTTTCAAAAGAGTTCTATCAAAAGGAACGTTCAAGTCTGTGAGTTGAATGCACTTATCATACCGAAGTTTCCTGGAATGCTTCTGTCTAGTTTTTATGTGAAGACATTTCCTTTTCCAGCAGAGGCCTCAAAGCACTCCAAATATCCACTTGCAGATTCTACAAAAAGAGTGTTTAAAAACTGCTCTATCAAAAGCAAGCTTCAACACTGTGAGTAGAATGCACTCATCACAAAGAAGTTTCTGAGAATGCTTCTGTCTAGTTTTTATGTGAAGATATTTCCTTTTCCAACATAGGCCTCAAAGCGCTCCAGATAAACACTTGCAGATTCTACAAAAGGAGTGTTTCAAAACTGCTCTTTCAAGAGGAACGTTCAAGTCTGTGAGTTGAATGCACTCATCACACAGAAGTTTCTGAGAATGCTTCTGTCTAGTTTTTATGTGAAGATATTTCCTTTTCCAGCATAGGCCTCAAAACGCTCCAAATATCCTCTTGCAGATTCTACAAAAAGAGTGTTTCAAAACTGTTCTATGAAAAGGAAGGTTCAACTCTGTAAGTTGAATGAATGCATCATGAAGAACTTTCTGAGAATGCTTCTCTGTAGTTTTTAGGTGAAGATATTCCAAAACCCAGCACAGGCCTCGAAGTGCTCCAAATAACCACTTGCAGATTTTACCAAAAGAGTGTTTCAAAACTGCTCTTTCTATAGGTAAGTTCAAGTCTGTGAGTTGAATGCACTCAACACAAAGAAGTTTCTGAGAATGCTTCTGTTCAGTTTTTATGTGAAGATATTTCCTTTTCCAGCATAGGCCTCAAACGGCTCCAAATATCCACTTGCAGATTCTACAAAAAGAGTGTTTCCAAACTTCTCTATCAATTGGTAGGTTCAACTCTGTGAGTTGAATGAAGTCATCACAAAGAAGTTTCTGAGAATCCTTCTCTCTAGTTTTTATGTGAAGATATTTCCTTTTCCAACGTAGGCCTCAAAACGCTCCAAATAAACACATGCAGATTCTACAAAAGGAGTGTTTCAAAACTGATCTATCAAAGGGAACGTTCAAGTCTGTGAGTTGAATGTACTCATCACACAGATGTTTCTCAGAATGCTTCTGTCTAGTTTTTAGGTGAAGAGATTTCATTTCCCAGCATAGGCCTCAAAGCGCTCCAAATATCCACTTGCAGATTCTATAAGAAGGGAGTTTCCAAACTGCTCTTTCAAAAGGAAGCTTCAAGTCTGTGAGATGAATGCACTCATCACAAAGAACTTTCTGAGAATGCTTCCGTCTAGTTTCTATATGAAGATATTTCCTTTTCCAACATAGGCCCCAAAGTGCTCCAAATAAACCCTTGCAGATTCTACAAAAGGAGTGTTTCAAAACTGCTCTTTCTATAGGTGAGTTCAAGTCTGTGAGTTGAATGCACTCAACACAAAGAAGTTTCTGAGAATGCTTCTGTTCAGTTTTTATGTGAAGATATTTCCTTTTCCAGCATAGGCCTCAAACGGCTCCAAATATCCACTTGCAGATTCTACAAAAAGAGTGTTTCCAAACTTCTCTATCAATTGGTAGGTTCAACTCTGTGAGTTGAATGAAGTCATCACAAAGAAATTTCTGAGAATCCTTCTCTCTAGTTTTTATGTGAAGATATTTCCTTTTCCAACATAGGCCTCAAGGTGCTCCGAATAAACACTTGCAGATTCTACAAACTTAATGTTTCAAAACTGTTCTATCAAAAGGAACGTTGAAGTCTGTGAGTTGAATGCACTCATCACAAAGAAGTTTCTCAGAATGCTTCCGTCTAGTTTTTATGTGAAGAGATTTCATTTCCCAGCATAGGCCTCAAAGTGCTCCAAATATCCACTTGCAGATTCTATAAGAAGAGTGTTTCCAAACTGCTCTTTCAAAAGGAATCTTCAAGTCTGTGAGTTGAATGCACTCATCCAAAGAAGTTTCTGAGAATGCTTCCGTCTAGTTTCTATATGAAGATATTTCCTTTTCCAACATAGGCCCCAAAGTACTCCAAATAAACCCTTGCAGATTCTACAAAAGGAGTGTTTCAAAACTGCTCTTTCTATAAGTAAGTTCAAGTCTGTGAGTTGAATGCACTCAACACAAAGAAGTTTCTGAGAATGCTTCTGTTCAGTTTTTATGTGAAGCTATTTCCTTTTCCAGCATAGGCCTCAAACGGCTCCAAATATCCACTTGCAGATTCTACAAAAAGAGTGTTTCCAAACTTCTCTATCAATTGGTAGGTTCAACTCTGTGAGTTGAATGAAGTCATCACAAAGAAGTTTCTGAGAATCCTTCTCTCTAGTTTTTATGTGAAGATATTTCCTTTTCCAACGTAGGCCTCAAAGCGCTCCAAATAAACACATGCAGATTCTACAAAAGGAGTGTTTCAAAACTGTTCTATCAAAGGGAACGTTCAAGTCTGTGAGTTGAATGACTCATCACACAGATGTTTCTCAGAATGCTTCTGTCTAGTTTTTAGGTGAAGAGATTTCATTTCCCAGCATAGGCCTCAAAGCGCTCCAAATATCCACTTGCAGAATCTACGAAAAGAGTGTTTCAAAGCTGCTCTTTCAAAAGCAAGGTTCAAGTCTGTGTGTTGAATGCACTCATCCGATAGAAGTTTCTGAGAATGCTTCTGTCTAGTTCTTACGTGAAGATATTTCCTTTTCCAGCTTAGGCCTCAAAGCGCTCCAAATAAACACTTGCAAATTCTACAAAAGGAGTGTTTCAAAAGAGTTCTATCAAAAGGAACGTTCAAGTCTGTGAGTTGAATGCACTTATTATACCGAAGTTTCCTGGCATGCTTCTGTCTAGTTTTTATGTGAAGACATTTCCTTTTCCAGCAGAGGCCTCAAAACACTCCAAATATCCACTTGCAGATTCTACAAAAAGAGTGTTTCAAAACTGCTCTATCAAAAGCAAGCTTCAACACTGTGAGTAGAATGCACTCATCACAAAGAAGTTTCTGAGAATGCTTCTGTCTAGTTTTTATGTGAAGATATTTCCTTTTCCAACATAGGCCTCAAAGCGCTCCAAATAAACACTTGCAGATTCTACAAAAGGAGTGTTTCGAAACTGCTCTTTCAAGAGGAACGTTCAAGTCTGTGAGTTGAATGCACTCATCACACAGAAGTTTCTGAGAATGCTTCTGTCTAGTTTTTATGTGAAGATGTTTCCTTTTCCAGCATAGGCCTCAAAACGCTCCAAATATCCTCTTGCAGATTCTACAAAAAGAGTGTTTCAAAACTGTTCTATCAAAAGGAAGGTTCAACTCTGTGAGTTGAATGAATGCATCATGTAGAACTTTCTGACAATGCTTCTCTGTAGTTTTTAGGTGAAGAAATTCCAAAACCCAGCACAGGCCTCGAAGTGCTCCAAATAACCACTTGCAGATTTTACCAAAAGAGTGTTTCAAAACTGCTCTTTCTATACGTAAGTTCAAGTCTGTGAGATGAATGCACTCAACACAAAGAAGTTTCTGAGAATGCTTCTGTTCAGTTTCTATGTGAAGATATTTCCTTTTCCAGCATAGGCCTCAAACGGCTCCAAATTTTCACTTGCAGATACTACAAAAAGAGTGTTTCCAAACTTCTCTATCAATTGGTAGGTTCAACCCTGTGAGTTGAATGAAGTCATCACAAAGAAGTTTCTGAGAATCCTTCTCTCTAGTTTTTATGTGAAGATATTTCCTTTTCCAACATAGGCCTCAAGGTGCTCCGAATAAACACTTGCAGATTCTACAAACTTAATGTTTCAAATCTGTTCTATCAAAAGGAACGTTGAAGTCTGTGAGTTGAATGCACTCATCACAAAGAAGTTTCTCAGAATGCTTCCGTCTAGTTTTTAGGTGAAGATATTTCATTTGCGAGCATAGGCCTCAAAGCGCTCCAAATATCCACTTGCAGATTCTATAAGAAGAGAGTTTCCAAACTGCTCTTTCAAAAGGAAGCTTCAAGTCTGTGAGTTGAATGCACTCATCAGAAAGAAGTTTCTGAGAATGCTTCCGTCTAGTTTCTATATGAAGATATTTCCTTTTCCAACATAGGCCCCAAAGTGCTCCAAATAAACCCTTGCAGATTCTACAAAAGGAGTGTTTCAAAACTGCTCTTTCTATAGGTAAGTTCAAGTCTGTGAGTTGAATGCACTCAACACAAAGAAGTTTCTGAGAATGCTTCTGTTCAGTTTTTATGTGAAGATATTTCCTTTTCCAGCATAGGCCTCAAACGGCTCCAAATATCCACTTGCAGATTCTACAAAAAGAGTGTTTCCAAACTTCTCTATCAATTGATAGGTTCAACTCTGTGAGTTGAATGAAGTCATCACAAAGAAGTTTCTGAGAATCCTTCTCTCTAGTTTTTATGTGAAGATATTTCCTTTTCCAGCGTAGGCCTCAAAGCGCTCCAAATAAACACATGCAGATTCTACAAAAGGAGTGTTTCAAAACTGTTCTATCAAAGGGAACGTTCAAGTCTGTGAGTTGAATGTACTCATCACACAGATGTTTCTCAGAATGCTTCTGTCTAGTTTTTAGGTGAAGAGATTTCATTTCCCAGCATAGGCCTCAAAGCGCTCCAAATATCCACTTGCAGATTCTATAAGAAGAGAGTTTCCAAACTGCTCTTTCAAAAGGAAGCTTCAAGTCTGTGAGTTGAATGCACTCATCACAAAGAAGTTTCTGAGAATGCTTCCGTCTAGTTTCTATATGAAGATATTTCCTTTTCCAACATAGGCCCCAAAGTGCTCCAAATAAACCCTTGCAGATTCTACAAAAGGAGTGTTTCAAAACTGCTCTTTCTATAGGTAAGTTCAAGTGTGTGAGTTGAATGCACTCAACACAAAGAAGTTTCTGAGAATGCTTCTGTTCAGTTTTTATGTGAAGATATTTCCTTTTCCAGCATAGGCCTCAAACGGCTCCAAATATCCACTTGCAGATTCTACAAAAAGAGTGTTTCCAAACTTCTCTATCAATTGGTAGGTTCAACTCTGTGAGTTGAATGAACTCATCACAAAGAAGTTTCTGAGAATCCTTCTCTCTAGTTTTTATGTGAAGATATTTCCTTTTCCAACGTAGGCCTCAAAGCGCTCCAAATAAACACATGCAGATTCTACAAAAGGAGTGTTTCAAAACTGTTCTATCAAAGGGAACGTTCAAGTCTGTGAGTTGAATGTACTCATCACACAGATGTTTCTCAGAAAGCTTCTGTCTAGTTTTTAGTTGAAGAGATTTCATTTCCCAGCATAGGCCTCAAAGCGCTCTAAATATCCACTTGCAGAATCTATGAAAAGAGTGTTTCAAAGCTGCTCTTTCAAAAGAAAGGTTCAAGTCTGTGTGTTGAATGCACTCATCCGAAAGAAGTTTCTGAGAATGCTTCTGTCTAGTTCTTACGTGAAGATATTTCCTTTTCCAGCTTAGGCCTCAAAGCGCTCCAAATAAACACTTGCAAATTCTACAAAAGGAGTGTTTCAAAAGAGTTCTATCAAAAGGAACGTTCAAGTCTGTGAGTTGAATGCACTTATCATACCGAAGTTTTCTGGAATGCTTCTGTCTAGTTTTTATGTGAAGACATTTCCTTTTCCAGCAGAGGCCTCAAAACACTCCAAATATCCACTTGCAGATTCTACAAAAAGAGTGTTTCAAAACTGCTCTATCAAAAGCAAGCTTCAACACTGTGAGTAGAATGCACTCATCACAAAGAAGTTTCTGAGAATGCTTCTGTCTAGTTTTTATGTGAAGATATTTCCTTTTCCAACATAGGCCTCAAAGCGCTCCAAATAAACACTCGCAGATTCTACAAAAGGAGTGTTTCGAAACTGCTCTTTCAAGAGGAACGTTGAAGTCTGTGAGTTGAATGCACTCATCACCCAGAAGTTTCTGAGAATGCTTCTGTCTAGTTTTTATGTGAAGATGTTTCCTTTTCCAGAATAGGCCTCAAAACGCTTCAAATATCCTCTTGCAGATTCTACAAAAAGAGTGTTTCAAAACTGTTCTATGAAAAGGAAGGTTCAACTCTGTGAGTTGAATGAATGCATCATGAAGAACTTTCTGAGAATGCTTCTCTGTAGTTTTTAGGTGAAGATGTTCCAAAACCCAGCACAGGCCTCGAAGTGCTCCAAATAACCACTTGCAGATTTTACCAAAAGAGTGTTTCAAAACTGCTCTTTCTATAGGTAAGTTCAAGTCTGTGAGTTTAATGCACTCAACACAAAGAAGTTTCTGAGAATGCTTCTGTTCAGTTTTTATGTGAAGATATTTCCTTTTCCAGCATAGGCCTCAAACGGCTCCAAATATCCACTTGCAGATTCTACAAAAAGAGTGTTTCCAAACTTCTCTATCAATTGGTAGGTTCAACTCTGTGAGTTGAATGAAGTCATCACAAAGAAGTTTCTGAGAATCCTTCTCTCTAGTTTTTATGTGATGATATTTCCTTTTCCAACATAGGCCTCAAGGTGCTCCGAATAAAAACTTGCAGATTCTACAAACTTAATGTTTCAAAACTGTTCTATCAAAAGGAACGTTGAAGTCTGTGAGTTGAATGCACTCATCACAAAGAAGTTTCTCAGAATGCTTCCGTCTAGTTTTTAGGTGAAGAGATTTCATTTCCCAGCACAGGCCTCAAAGCGCTCCAAATATCCACTTGCAGATTCTACAAGAAGAGTGTTTCCAAACTGCTCTTTCAAAAGGAAGCTTCAAGTCTGTGAGTTGAATGCACTCATCACAAAGAAGTTTCTGAGAATGCTTCCGTCTAGTTTCTATATGAAGATATTTCCTTTTCCAACATAGGCCCAAAAGTGCTCCAAATAAACCCTTGCAGATTCTACAAAAGGAGTGTTTCAAAACTGCTCTTTCTATAGGTAAGTTCAAGTCTGTGAGTTGAATGCACTCAACACAAAGAAGTTTCTGAGAATGCTTCTGTTCAGTTTTTATGTGAAGATATTTCCTTTTCCAGCATAGGCCTCAAACGGCTCCAAATATCCACTTGCAGATTCTACAAAAAGAGTGTTTCCAAACTTCTCTATCAATTGGTAGGTTCAACTCTGTGAGTTGAATGAAGTCATCACAAAGAAGTTTCTGAGAATCCTTCTCTCTAGTTTTTACGTGAAGATATTTCCTTTTCCAGCGTAGGCCTCAAAGCGCTCCAAATAAACACATGCAGATTCTACAAAAGGAGTGTTTCAAAACTGTTCTATCAAAGGGAACGTTCAAGTCTGTGAGTTGAATGTACTCATCACACAGATGTTTCTCAGAATGCTTCTGTCTAGTTTTTAGGTGAAGAGATTTCATTTCCCAGCATAGGCCTCAAAGCGCTCCAAATAGCCACTTGCAGATTCTATAAGAAGAGAGTTTCCAAACTGCTCTTTCAAAAGGAGCTTCAAGTCTGTGAGTTGAATGCACTCATCACAAAGAAGTTTCTGAGAATGCTTCCGTCTAGTTTCTATATGAAGATATTTCCTTTTCCAACATAGGCCTCAAAGTGCTCCAAATAAACCCTTGCAGATTCTACAAAAGGAGTGTTTCAAAACTGCTCTTTCTATAGGTAAGTTCAAGTCTGTGTGTTGAATGCACTCAACACAAAGAAGTTTCTGAGAATGCTTCTGTTCAGTTTTTATGTGAAGATATTTCCTTTTCCAGCATAGGCCTCAAACGGCTCCAAATATCCACTTGCAGATTCTACAAAAAGAGTGTTTCCAAACTTCTCTATCAATTGGTAGGTTCAACTCTGTGAGTTGAATGAACTCATCACAAAGAAGTTTCTGAGAATCCTTCTCTCTAGTTTTTATGTGAAGATATTTCCTTTTCCAGCGTAGGCCTCAAAGCGCTCCAAATAAACACATGCAGATTCTACAAAAGGAGTGTTTCAAAACTGTTCTATCAAAGGGAACGTTCAAGTCTGTGAGTTGAATGTACTCATCACACAGATGTTTCTCAGAATGCTTCTGTCTAGTTTTTAGGTGAAGAGATTTCATTTCCCAGCATAGGCCTCAAAGCGCTCCAAATATCCACTTGCAGATTCTATAAGAAGAGAGTTTCCAAACTGCTCTTTCAAAAGGAAGATTCAAGTCTGTGTGTTGAATGCACTCATCCAAAAGAAGTTTCTGAGAATGCTTCTGTCTAGTTCTTACGTGAAGATATTTCCTTTTCCAGGTAAGGCCTCAAAGCGCTCCAAATAAACACTTGCAAATTCTACAAAAGGAGTGTTTCAAAAGAGTTCTATCAAAAGGAACGTTCAAGTCTGTGAGTTGAATGCACTTATCATACCGAAGTTTCCTGGAATGCTTCTGTCTAGTTTTTATGTGAAGACATTTCCTTTTCCAGCAGAGGCCTCAAAGCACTCCAAATATCCACTTGCAGATTCTACAAAAAGAGTGTTTCAAAACTGTTCTATCAAAAGCAAGCTTCAACACTGTGAGTAGAATGCACTCATCACAAAGAAGTTTCTGAGAATGCTTCTGTCTAGTTTTTATGTGAAGATATTTCCTTTTCCAACATAGGCCTCAAAGCGCTCCAAATATCCACTTGCAGATTCTATAAGAAGAGAGTTTCCAAACTGCTCTTTCAAAAGGAGCTTCAAGTCTGTGAGTTGAATGCACTCATCACAAAGAAGTTTCTGAGAATGCTTCCGTCTAGTTTCTATATGAAGATATTTCCTTTTCCAACATAGGCCCCAAAGTGCTCCAAATAAACCCTTGCAGATTCTACAAAAGGAGTGTTTCAAAACTGCTCTTTCTATAGGTAAGTTCAAGTCTGTGAGTTGAATGCACTCAACACAAAGAAGTTTCTGAGAATGCTTCTGTTCAGTTTTTATGTGAAGATATTTCCTTTTCCAGCATAGGCCTCAAACGGCTCCAAATATCCACTTGCAGATTCTACAAAAGGAGTGTTTCCAAACTTCTCTATCAATTGGTAGGTTCAACTCTGTGAGTTGAATGAACTCATCACAAAGAAGTTTCTGAGAATCCTTCTCTCTAGTTTTTATGTGAAGATATTTCCTTTTCCAGCGTAGGCCTCAAAGCGCTCCAAATAAACACATGCAGATTCTACAAAAGGAGTGTTTCAAAACTGTTCTATCAAAAGGAACGTTGAAGTCTGTGAGTTGAATGCACTCATCTCAAAGAAGTTTCTCAGAATGCTTCCGTCTAGTTTTTAGGTGAAGAGATTTCATTTCCCAGCATAGGCCTCAAAGCGCTCCAAATATCCACTTGCAGATTCTATAAGAAGAGAGTTTCCAAACTGCTCTTTCAAAAGGAGCTTCAAGTCTGTGAGTTGAATGCACTCATCACAAAGAAGTTTCTGAGAATGCTTCCGTCTAGTTTCTATATGAAGATATTTCCTTTTCCAACATAGGCCCCAAAGTGCTCCAAATAAACCCTTGCAGATTCTACAAAAGGAGTGTTTCAAAACTGCTCTTTCTATAGGTAAGTTCAAGTCTGTGAGTTGAATGCACTCAACACAAAGAAGTTTCTGAGAATGCTTCTGTTCAGTTTTTATGTGAAGATATTTCCTTTTCCAGCATAGGCCTCAAACGGCTCCAAATATCCACTTGCAGATTCTACAAAAAGAGTGTTTCCAAACTTCTCTATCAATTGGTAGGTTCAACTCTGTGAGTTGAATGAACTCATCACAAAGAAGTTTCTGAGAATCCTTCTCTCTAGTTTTTATGTGAAGATATTTCCTTTTCCAGCGTAGGCCTCAAAGCACTCCAAATAAACACATGCAGATTTTACAAAAGGAGTGTTTCAAAACTGTTCTATCAAAGGGAACGTTCAAGTCTGTGAGTTGAATGTACTCATCACACAGATGTTTCTCAGAATGCTTCTGTCTAGTTTGTAGGTGAAGAGATTTCATTTCCCAGCATAGGCCTCAAAGCGCTCCAAATATCCACTTGCAGAATCTATGAAAAGAGTGTTTCAAAGCTGCTCTTTCAAAAGCAAGGTTCAAGTCTGTGTGTTCAATGCACTCATCCGAAAGAAGTTTCTGAGAATGCTTCTGTCTAGTTCTTACGTGAAGATATTTCCTTTTCCAGCTTAGGCCTCAAAGCGCTCCAAATAAACACTTGCAAATTCTACAAAAGGAGTGTTTCAAAAGAGTTCTATCAAAAGGAACGTTCAAGTCTGTGAGTTGAATGCACTTATCATACCGAAGTTTCCTGGAATGCTTCTGTCTAGTTTTTATGTGAAGACATTTCCTTTTCCAGCAGAGGCCTCAAAGCACTCCAAATATCCACTTGCAGATTCTACAAAAAGAGTGTTTCAAAACTGCTCTATCAAAAGCAAGCTTCAACACTGTGAGTAGAATGCACTCATCACAAAGAAGTTTCTGAGATTGCTTCTGTCTAGTTTTTATGTGAAGATATTTCCTTTTCCAACATAGGCCTCAAAGTGTTCCAAATAAACACTTGCAGATTCTACAAAAGGAGTGTTTCGAAACTGCTCTTTCAAGAGGAACGTTCAAGTCTGTGAGTTGAATGCACTCATCACACAGAAGTTTCTGAGAATGCTTCTGTCTAGTTTTTATGTGAAGATGTTTCCTTTTCCAGCATAGGCCTCAAAACGCTCCAAATATCCTCTTGCAGATTCTACAAAAAGAGTGTTTCAAAACTGTTCTATCAAAAGGAAGGTTCAACTCTGTGAGTTGAATGAATGCATCATGAAGAACTTTCTGAGAATGCTTCTCTGTAGTTTTTAGGTGGAGATATTCCAAAACCCAGCACAGGCCTCGAAGTGCTCCAAATAACCACTTGCAGATTTTACCAAAAGAGTGTTTCAAAACTGCTCTTTCTATAGGTAAGTTCAAGTCTGTGAGTTGAATGCACTCAACACAAAGAAGTTTCTGAGAATGCTTCTGTTCAGTTTTTATGTGAAGATACTTCCTTTTCCAGCATAGGCCTCAAACGGCTCCAAATATCCACTTGCAGATTCTACAAAAAGAGTGTTTCCAAACTTCTCTATCAATTGGTAGGTTCAACTCTGTGAGTTGAATGAAGTCATCACAAAGAAGTTTCTGAGAATCCTTCTCTCTAGTTTTTATGTGAAGATATTTCCTTTTCCAACATAGGCCTCAAGGTGCTCCGAATAAACACTTGCAGATTCTACAAACTTAATGTTTCAAAACTGTTCTATCAAAAGGAACGTTGAAGTCTGTGAGTTGAATGCACTCATCACAAAGAAGTTTCTCAGAATGCTTCCATCTAGTTTTTAGGTGAAGAGATTTCATTTCCCAGCACAGGCCTCAAAGCGCTCCAAATATCCACTTGCAGATTCTACAAGAAGAGTGTTTGCAAACTGCTCTTTCAAAAGGAAGCTTCAAGTCTGTGAGTTGAATGCACTCATCACAAAGAAGTTTCTGAGAATTCTTCCGTCTAGTTTCTATATGAAGATATTTCCTTTTCCAACATAGGCCCCAAAGTGCTCCAAATAAACCCTTGCAGATTCTACAAAAGGAGTGTTTCAAAACTGCTCTTTATATAGGTAAGTTCAAGTCTGTGAGTTGAATGCACTCACCACAAAGAAGTTTCTGAGAATGCTTCTGTTCAGTTTTTATGTGAAGATATTTCCTTTTCCAGCATAGGCCTCAAACGGCTCCAAATATCCACTTGCAGATTCTACAAAAGGAGTGTTTCCAAACTTCTCTATCAATTGGTAGGTTCAACTCTGTGAGTTGAATGAAGTCATCACAAAGAAGTTTCTGAGAATCCTTCTCTCTAGTTTTTATGTGAAGATATTTCCTTTTCCAACGTAGGCCTCAAAGCGCTCCAAATAAACACATGCAGATTCTACAAAAGGAGTGTTTCAAAACTGTTCTATCAAAGGGAACGTTCAAGTCTGTGAGTTGAATGTACTCATCACACAGATGTTTCTCAGAATGCTTCTGTCTAGTTGTTAGGTGAAGAGATTTCATTTCCCAGCATAGGCCTCAAAGCGCTCCAAATATCCACTTGCAGATTCTATAAGAAGAGAGTTTCCAAACTGCTCTTTCAAAAGGAAGCTTCAAGTCTGTGTGTTGAATGCACTCATCCAAAAGAAGTTTCTGAGAATGCTTCTGTCTAGTTCTTACGTGAAGATATTTCCTTTTCCAGGTAAGGCCTCAAAGCGCTCCAAATAAACACTTGCAAATTCTACAAAAGGAGTGTTTCATAAGAGTTCTATCAAAAGGAACGTTCAAGTCTGTGAGTTGAATGCACTTATCATACCGAAGTTTCCTGGAATGCTTCTGTCTAGTTTTTATGTGAAGACATTTCCTTTTCCAGCAGAGGCCTCAAAGCACTCCAAATATCCACTTGCAGATTCTACAAAAAGAGTGTTTCAAAACTGCTCTATCAAAAGCAAGCTTCAACACTGTGAGTAGAATGCACTCATCACAAAGAAGTTTCTGAGAATGCTTCTGTCTAGTTTTTATGTGAAGATATTTCCTTTTCCAACATAGGCCTCAAAGCGCTCCAAATAAACACTTGCAGATTCTACAAAAGGAGTGTTTCGAAACTGCTCTTTCAAGAGGAACGTTCAAGTCTGTGAGTTGAATGCCCTCATCACACAGAAGTTTCTGAGAATGCTTCTGTCTAGTTTTTATGTGAAGATGTTTCCTTTTCCAGCATAGGCCTCAAAACGCTCCAAATATCCTCTTGCAGATTCTACAAAAAAGAGTGTTTCAAAACTGTTCTATCAAAAGGAAGGTTCAACTCTGTGAGTTGAATGAATGCATCATGAAGAACTTTCTGAGAATGCTTCTCTGTAGTTTTTAGGTGAAGATATTCCAAAACCCAGCACAGGCCTCGAAGTGCTCCAAATAACCACTTGCAGATTTTACCAAAAGAGTGTTTCAAAACTGCTCTTTCTATAGGTAAGTTCAAGTCTGTGAGTTGAATGCACTCAACACAAAGAAGTTTCTGAGAATGCTTCTGTTCAGTTTTTATGTGAAGATATTTCCTTTTCCAGCATAGGCCTCAAACGGCTCCAAATATCCACTTGCAGATTCTACAAAAAGAGTGTTTCCAAACTTCTCTATCAATTGGTAGGTTCAACTCTGTGAGTTGAATGAAGTCATCACAAAGAAGTTTCTGAGAATCCTTCTCTCTAGTTTTTATGTGAAGATATTTCCTTTTCCAACATAGGCCTCAAGGTGCTCCGAATAAACACTTGCAGATTCTACAAACTTAATGTTTGAAAACTGTTCTATCAAAAGGAACGTTGAAGGCTGTGAGTTGAATGCACTCATCACAAAGAAGTTTCTCAGAATGCTTCCGTCTAGTTTTTAGGTGAAGAGATTTCATTTCCCAGCACAGGCCTCAAAGCGCTCCAAATATCCACTTGCAGATTCTACAAGAAGAGTGTTTCCAAACTGCTCTTTCAAAAGGAAGCTTCAAGTCTGTGAGTTGAATGCACTCATCACAAAGAAGTTTCTGAGAATGCTTCCGTCTAGTTTCTATATGAAGATATTTCCTTTTCCAACATAGGCCCCAAAGTGCTCCAAATAAACCCTTGCAGATTCTACAAAAGGAGTGTTTCAAAACTGCTCTTTCTATAGGTAAGTTCAAGTCTGTGAGTTGAATGCACTCAACACAAAGAAGTTTCTGAGAATGCTTCTGTTCAGTTTTTATGTGAAGATATTTCCTTTTCCAGCATAGGCCTCAAACGGCTCCAAATATCCACTTGCAGATTCTACAAAAAGAGTGTTTCCAAACTTCTCTATCAATTGGTAGGTTCAACTCTGTGAGTTGAATGAAGTCATCACAAAGAAGTTTCTGAGAATCCTTCTCTCTAGTTTTTATGTGAAGATATTTCCTTTTCCAACGAAGGCCTCAAAGCGCTCCAAATAAACACATGCAGATTCTACAAAAGGAGTGTTTCAAAACTGTTCTATCAAAGGGAACGTTCAAGTCAGTGAGTTGAATGTACTCATCACACAGATGTTTCTCAGAATGCTTCTGTCTAGTTTTTAGGTGAAGAGATTTCATTTCCCAGCATAGGCCTCAAAGCGCTCCAAATATCCACTTGCAGATTCTATAAGAAGAGAGTTTCCAAACTGCTCTTTCAAAAGGAAGCTTCAAGTCTGTGAGTTGAATGCACTCATGACAAAGAAGTTTCTGAGAATGCTTCCGTCTAGTTTCTATATGAAGATATTTCCTTATCCAACATAGGCCCCAAAGTGCTCCAAATAAACCCTTGCAGATTCTACAAAAGGAGTGTTTCAAAACTGCTCTTTCTATAGGTAAGTTCAAGTCTGTGAGTTGAATGCACTCAACACAAAGAAGTTTCTGAGAATGCTTCTGTTCAGTTTTTATGTGAAGATATTTCCTTTTCCAGCATAGGCCTCAAACGGCTCCAAATATCCACTTGCAGATTCTACAAAAAGAGTGTTTCCAAACTTCTCTATCAATTGGTAGGTTCAACTCTGTGAGTTGAATGAACTCATCACCAAGAAGTTTCTGAGAATCCTTCTCTCTAGTTTTTATGTGAAGATATTTCCTTTTCCAGCGTAGGCCTCAAAGCGCTCCAAATAAACACATGCAGATTCTACAAAAGGAGTGTTTCAAAACTGTTCTATCAAAGGGAACGTTCAAGTCTGTGAGTTGAATGTACTCATCACACAGATGTTTCTCAGAATGCTTCTGTCTAGTTTTTAGGTGAAGAGATTTCATTTCCCAGCATAGGCCTCAAAGCGCTCCAAATATGCACTTGCAGAATCTACGAAAAGAGTGTTTCAAAGCTGCTCTTTCAAAAGCAAGGTTCAAGTCTGTGTGTTGAATGCACTCATCCGAAAGAAGTTTCTGAGAATGCTTCTGTCTAGTTCTTACGTGAAGATATTTCCTTTTCCAGCTTAGGCCTCAAAGCGCTCCAAATAAACACTTGCAAATTCTACAAAAGGAGTGTTTCAAAAGAGTTCTATCAAAAGGAACGTTCAAGTCTGTGAGTTGAATGCACTTATCATACCGAAGTTTCCTGGAATGCTTCTGTCTAGTTTTTATGTGAAGACATTTCCTTTTCCAGCAGAGGCCTCAAAGCACTCCAAATATCCACTTGCAGATTCTACAAAAGGAGTGTTTCGAAACTGCTCTTTCAAGAGGAACGTTCAAGTCTGTGAGTTGAATGCACTCATCACACAGAAGTTTCTGAGAATGCTTCTGTCTAGTTTTTATGTGAAGATGTTTCCTTTTCCAGCATAGGCCTCAAAACGCTCCAAATATCCTCTTGGAGATTCTACAAAAAGAGTGTTTCAAAACTGTTCTATCAAAAGGAAGGTTCAACTCTGTGAGTTGAATGAATGCATCATGAAGAACTTTCTGAGAATGCTTCTCTGTAGTTTTTAGGTGAAGATATTCCAAAACCCAGCACAGGCCTCGAAGTGCTCCAAATAACCACTTGCAGATTTTACCAAAAGAGTGTTTCAAAACTGCTCTTTCTATAGGTAAGTTCAAGTCTGTGAGTTGAATGCACTCAACACAAAGAAGTTTCTGAGAATGCTTCTGTTCAGTTTTTATGTGAAGATATTTCCTTTTCCAGCATAGGCCTCAAACGGCTCCAAATATCCACTTGCAGATTCTACAAAAAGAGTGTTTCCAAACTTCTCTATCAATTGGTAGGTTCAACTCTGTGAGTTGAATGAAGTCATCACAAAGAAGTTTCTGAGAATCCTTCTCTCTAGTTTTTATGTGAAGATATTTCCTTTTCCAGCATAGGCCTCAAGGTGCTCCGAATAAACACTTGCAGATTCTACAAACTTAATGTTTCAAAACTGTTCTATCAAAAGGAACGTTGAAGTCTGTGAGTTGAATGCACTCATCACAAAGAAGTTTCTCAGAATGCTTCCGTCTAGTTTTTAGGTGAAGAGATTTCATTTCCCAGCACAGGCCTCAAAGCGCTCCAAATATCCACTTGCAGATTCTACAAGAAGAGTGTTTCCAAACTGCTCTTTCAAAAGAAAGCTTCAAGTCTGTGAGTTGAATGCACTCATCACAAAGAAGTTTCTGAGAATGCTTCCGTCTAGTTTCTATATGAAGATATTTCCTTTTCCAACATAGGCCCCAAAGTGCTCCAAATAAACCCTTGCAGATTCTACAAAAGGAGTGTTTCAAAACTGCTCTTTCTATAGGTAAGTTCAAGTCTGTGAGTTGAATGCACTCAACACAAAGAAGTTTCTGAGAATGCTTCTGTTCAGTTTTTATGTGAAGGTATTTCCTTTTCCAGCATAGGCCTCAAACGGCTCCAAATATCCACTTGCAGATTCTACAAAAGGAGTGTTTCCAAACTTCTCTATCAATTGGTAGGTTCAACTCTGTGAGTTGAATGAAGTCATCACAAAGAAGTTTCTGAGAATCCTTCTCTCTAGTTTTTATGTGAAGATATTTCCTTTTCCAACGTAGGCCTCAAAGCGCTCCAAATAAACACATGCAGATTCTACAAAAGGAGTGTTTCAAAACTGTTCTATCAAAGGGAACGTTCAAGTCTGTGAGTTGAATGTACTCATCACACAGATGTTTCTCAGAATGCTTCTGTCTAGTTTTTAGGTGAAGAGATTTCATTTCCCAGCATAGGCCTCAAAGCGCTCCAAATATCCACTTGCAGATTCTATAAGAAGAGAGTTTCCAAACTGCTCTTTCAAAAGGAAGCTTCAAGTCTGTGAGTTGAATGCACTCATCACAAAGAAGTTTCTGAGAATGCTTCCGTCTAGTTTCTATATGAAGATATTTCCTTTTCCAACATAGGCCCCAAAGTGCTCCAAATAAACCCTTGCAGATTCTACAAAAGGAGTGTTTCAAAACTGCTCTTTCTATAGGTAAGTTCAAGTCTGTGAGTTGAATGCACTCAACACAAAGTAGTTTCTGAGAATGCTTCTGTTCAGTTTTTATGTGAAGATATTTCCTTTTCCAGCATAGGCCTCAAACGGCTCCAAATATCCACTTGCAGATTCTACAAAAAGAGTGTTTCCAAACTTCTCTATCAATTGGTAGGTTCAACTCTGTGAGTTGAATGAACTCATCACAAAGAAGTTTCTGAGAATCCTTCTCTCTAGTTTTTATGTGAAGATATTTCCTTTTCCAGCGTAGGCCTCAAAGCGCTCCAAATAAACACATGCAGATTCTACAAAAGGAGTGTTTCAAAACTGTTCTATCAAAGGGAACGTTCAAGTCTGTGAGTTGAATGTACTCATCACACAGATGTTTCTCAGAATGCTTCTGTCTAGTTTTTAGGTGAAGAGATTTCATTTCCCAGCATAGGCCTCAAAGCGCTCCAAATAAACACTTGCAGATTCTACAAAAGGAGTGTTTCGAAACTGCTCTTTCAAGAGGAACGTTCAAGTCTGTGAGTTGAATGCACTCATCACACAGAAGTTTCTGAGAATGCTTCTGTCTAGTTTTTATGTGAAGATGTTTCCTTTTCCAGCATAGGCCTCAAAACGCTCCAAATATCCTCTTGCAGATTCTACAAAAAAGAGTGTTTCAAAACTGTTCTATCAAAAGGAAGGTTCAACTCTGTGAGTTGAATGAATGCATCATGAAGAACTTTCTGAGAATGCTTCTCTGTAGTTTTTAGGTGAAGATAATCCAAAACCCAGCACAGGCCTCGAAGTGCTCCAAATAACCACTTGCAGATTTTACCAAAAGAGTGTTTCAAAACTGCTCTTTCTATAGGTAAGTTCAAGTCTGTGAGTTGAATGCACTCAACACAAAGAAGTTTCTGAGAATGCTTCTGTTCAGTTTTTATGTGAAGATATTTCCTTTTCCAGCATAGGCCTCAAACGGCTCCAAATATCCACTTGCAGATTCTACAAAAAGAGTGTTTCCAAACTTCTCTATCAATTGGTAGGTTCAACTCAGTGAGTTGAATGAAGTCATCACAAAGAAGTTTCTGAGAATCCTTCTCTCTAGTTTTTATGTGAAGATATTTCCTTTTCCAACATAGGCCTCAAGGTGCTCCGAATAAACACTTGCAGATTCTACAAACTTAATGTTTCAAAACTGTTCTATCAAAAGGAACGTTGAAGTCTGTGAGTTGAATGCACTCATCACAAAGAAGTTTCTCAGAATGCTTCCGTCTAGTTTTTAGGTGAAGAGATTTCATTTCCCAGCCCAGGCCTCAAAGCGCTCCAAATATCCACTTGCAGATTCTACAAGAAGAGTGTTTCCAAACTGCTCTTTCAAAAGGAAGCTTCAAGTCTGTGAGTTGAATGCACTCATCACAAAGAAGTTTCTGAGAATGCTTCCGTCTAGTTTCTATATGAAGATATTTCCTTTTCCAACATAGGCCCCAAAGTGCTCCAAATAAACCCTTGCAGATTCTCCAAAAGGAGTGTTTCAAAACTGCTCTTTCTATAGGTAAGTTCAAGTCTGTGAGTTGAATGCACTCAACACAAAGAAGTTTCTGAGAATGCTTCTGTTCAGTTTTTATGTGAAGATATTTCCTTTTCCAGCATAGGCCTCAAACGGCTCCAAATATCCACTTGCAGATTCTACAAAAGGAGTGTTTCCAAACTTCTCTATCAATTGGTAGGTTCAACTCTGTGAGTTGAATGAACTCATCACCAAGAAGTTTCTGAGAATCCTTCTCTCTAGTTTTTATGTGAAGATATTTCCTTTTCCAACGTAGGCCTCAAAGCGCTCCAAATAAACACATGCAGATTCTACAAAAGGAGTGTTTCAAAACTGTTCTATCAAAGGGAACGTTCAAGTCTGTGAGTTGAATGTACTCATCACACAGATGTTTCTCAGAATGCTTCTGTCTAGTTTTTAGGTGAAGAGATTTCATTTCCCAGCATAGGCCTCAAAGCGCTCCAAATATCCACTTGCAGAATCTACGAAAAGAGTGTTTCAAAGCTGCTCTTTCAAAAGCAAGGTTCATGTCTGTGTGTTGAATGCACTCATCTGAAAGAAGTTTCTGAGAATGCTTCTGTCTAGTTCTTACGTGAAGATATTTCCTTTTCCAGCTTAGGCCTCAAAGCGCTCCAAATAAACACTTGCAAATTTTACAAAAGGAGTGTTTCAAAAGAGTTCTATCAAAAGGAACGTTCAAGTCTGTGAGTTGAATGCACTTATCATACCGAAGTTTCCTGGAATGCTTCTGTCTAGTTTTTATGTGAAGACATTTCCTTTTCCAGCAGAGGCCTCAAAGCACTCCAAATATCCACTTGCAGATTCTACAAAAAGAGTGTTTCAAAACTGCTCTATCAAAAGCAAGCTTCAACACTGTGAGTAGAATGCACTCATCACAAAGAAGTTTCTGAGAATGCTTCTGTCTAGTTTTTATGTGAAGATATTTCCTTTTCCAACATAGGCCACAAAGCGCTCCAAATATCCACTTGCAGATTCTATAAGAAGAGAGTTTCCAAACTGCTCTTCCAAAAGGAGCTTCAAGTCTGTGAGTTGAATGCACTCATCACAAACAAGTTTCTGAGAATGCTTCCGTCTAGTTTCTATATGAAGATATTTCCTTTTCCAACATAGGCCCTAAAGTGCTCCAAATAAACCCTTGCAGATTCTACAAAAGGAGTGTTTCAAAACTGCTCTTTCTATAGGTAAGTTCAAGTCTGTGAGTTGAATTTACTCAACACAAAGAAGTTTCTGAGAATGCTTCTGTTCAGTTTTTATGTGAAGATATTTCCTTTTCCAGCATAGGCCTCAAACGGCTCCAAATATCCACTTGCAGATTCTACAAAAAGAGTGTTTCCAAACTTCTCTATCAATTGGTAGGTTCAACTCTGTGAGTTGAATGAAGTCATCACAAAGAAGTTTCTGAGAATCCTTCTCTCTAGTTTTTATGTGAAGATATTTCCTTTTCCAACGTAGGCCTCAAAGCGCTCCAAATAAACACATGCAGATTCTACAAAGGGAGTGTTTCAAAACTGTTCTATCAAAGGGAACATTCAAGTCTGTGAGTTGAATGTACTCATCACACAGAAGTTTCTCAGAATGCTTCTGTCTAGTTTTTAGGTGAAGAGATTTCATTTCCCAGCATAGGCCTCAAAGCGCTCCAAATATCCACTTGCAGATTCTATAAGAAGAGAGTTTCCAAACTGCTCTTTCAAAAGGAGCTTCAAGTCTGTGAGTTGAATGCACTCATCACACAGAAGTTTCTGAGAATGCTTCTGTCTAGTTTTTATGTGAAGATGTTTCCTTTTCCAGCATAGGCCTCAAAACGCTCCAAATATCCTCTTGCAGATTCTACAAAAAGAGTGTTTCAAAACTGTTCTATCAAAAGGAAGGTTCAACTCTGTGAGTTGAATGAATGCATCATGAAGAACTTTCTGAGAATGCTTCTCTGTAGTTTTTAGGTGAAGATATTCCAAAACCCAGCACAGGCCTCGAAGTGCTCCAAATAACCACTTGCAGATTTTACCAAAAGAGTGTTTCAAAACTGCTCTTTCTATAGGTAAGTTCAAGTCTGTGAGTTGAATGCACTCAACACAAAGAAGTTTCTGAGAATGCTTCTGTTCAGTTTTTATGTGAAGATATTTCCTTTTCCAGCATAGGCCTCAAACGGCTCCAAATATCCACTTGCAGATTCTACAAAAAGAGTGTTTCCAAACTTCTCTATCAATTGGTAGGTTCAACTCTGTGAGTTGAATGAAGTCATCACAAAGAAGTTTCTGAGAATCCTTCTCTCTAGTTTTTATGTGAAGATATTTCCTTTTCCAACGTAGGCCTCAAAGCGCTCCAAATAAACACATGCAGATTCTACAAAAGGAGTGTTTCAAAACTGTTCTATCAAAGGGAACGTTCAAGTCTGTGAGTTGAATGTACTCATCACACAGATGTTTCTCAGAATGCTTCTGTCTAGTTTTTAGGTGAAGAGATTTCATTTCCCAGCATAGGCCTCAAAGCGCTCCAAATATCCACTTGCAGATTCTATAAGAAGAGAGTTTCCAAACTGCTCTTTCAAAAGGAAGCTTCAAGTCTGTGAGATGAATGCACTCATCACAAAGAACTTTCTGAGAATGCTTCCGTCTAGTTTCTATATGAAGATATTTCCTTTTCCAACATAGGCCCCAAAGTGCTCCAAATAAACCCTTGCAGATTCTACAAAAGGAGTGTTTCAAAACTGCTCTTTCTATAGGTGAGTTCAAGTCTGTGAGTTGAATGCACTCAACACAAAGAAGTTTCTGAGAATGCTTCTGTTCAGTTTTTATGTGAAGATATTTCCTTTTCCAGCATAGGCCTCAAACGGCTCCAAATATCCACTTGCAGATTCTACAAAAAGAGTGTTTCCAAACTTCTCTATCAATTGGTAGGTTCAACTCTGTGAGTTGAATGAAGTCATCACAAAGAAGTTTCTGAGAATCCTTCTCTCTAGTTTTTATGTGAAGATATTTCCTTTTCCAACGTAGGCCTCAAAGCGCTCCAAATAAACACATGCAGATTCTACAAAAGGAGTGTTTCAAAACTGTTCTATCAAAAGGAACGTTCAAGTCTGTGAGTTGAATGTACTCATCACACAGATGTTTCTCAGAATGCTTCTGTCTAGTTTTTAGGTGAAGAGATTTCATTTCCCAGCATAGGCCTCAAAGCGCTCCAAATATCCACTTGCAGATTCTATAAGAAGAGAGTTTCCAAACTGCTCTTTCAAAAGGAAGCTTCAAGCCTGTGAGTTGAATGCACTCATCACAAAGAAGTTTCTGGGAATGCTTCCGTCTAGTTTCTATATGAAGATATTTCCTTTTCCAACATAGGCCCCAAAGTGCTCCAAATAAACCCTTGCAGATTCTACAAAAGGAGTGTTTCAAAACTGCTCTTTCTATAGGTAAGTTCAAGTCTGTGAGTTGAATGCACTCAACACAAAGAAGTTTCTGAGAATGCTTCTGTTCAGTTTTTATGTGAAGATATTTCCTTTTCCAGCATAGGCCTCAAACGGCTCCAAATATCCACTTGCAGATTCTACAAAAAGAGTGTTTCCAAACATCTCTATCAATTGGTAGGTTCAACTCTGTGAGTTGAATGAACTCATCACCAAGAAGTTTCTGAGAATCCTTCTCTCTAGTTTTTATGTGAAGATATTTCCTTTTCCAGCGTAGGCCTCAAAGAGCTCCAAATAAACACATGCAGATTCTACAAAAGGAGTGTTTCAAAACTGTTCTATCAAAGGGAACGTTCAAGTCTGTGAGTTGAATGTACTCATCACACAGATGTTTCTCAGAATGCTTCTGTCTAGTTTTTAGGTGAAGAGATTTCATTTCCCAGCATAGGCCTCAAAGCGCTCCAAATATCCACTTGCAGAATCTACGAAAAGAGTGTTTCAAAGCTGCTCTTTCAAAAGCAAGGTTCAAGTCTGTGTGTTGAATGCACTCATCCGAAAGAAGTTTCTGAGAATGCTTCTGTCTAGTTCTTACGTGAAGATATTTCCTTTTCCAGCTTAGGCCTCAAAGCGCTCCAAATAAACACTTGCAAATTCTACAAAAGGAGTGTTTCAAAAGAGTTCTATCAAAAGGAACGTTCAAGTCTGTGAGTTGAATGCACTTATCATACCGAAGTTTCCTGGAATGCTTCTGTCTAGTTTTTATGTGAAGACATTTCCTTTTCCAGCAGAGGCCTCAAAGCACTCCAAATATCCACTTGCAGATTCTACAAAAAGAGTGTTTCAAAACTGCTCTATCAAAAGCAAGCTTCAACAATGTGAGTAGAATGCACTCATCACAAAGAAGTTTCTGAGAATGCTTCTGTCTAGTTTTTATGTGAAGATATTTCCTTTTCCAACATAGGCCTCAAAGCGCTCCAAATAAACACTTGCAGATTCTACAAAAGGAGTGTTTCGAAACTGCTCTTTCAAGAGGAACGTTCAAGTCTGTGAGTTGAATGCACTCATCACACAGAAGTTTCTGAGAATGCTTCTGTCTAGTTTTCATGTGAAGATGTTTCCTTTTCCAGCATAGGCCTCAAAACGCTCCAAATATCCTCTTGCAGATTCTACAAAAAAGAGTGTTTCAAAACTGTTCTATCAAAAGGAAGGTTCAACTCTGTGAGTTGAATGAATGCATCATGAAGAACTTTCTGAGAATGCTTCTCTGTAGTTTTTAGGTGAAGATATTCCAAAACCCAGCACAGGCCTCGAAGTGCTCCAAATAACCACTTGCAGATTTTACCAAAAGAGTGTTTCAAAACTGCTCTTTCTATAGGTAAGTTCAAGTCTGTGAGTTGAATGCACTCAACACAAAGAAGTTTCTGAGAATGCTTCTGTTCAGTTTTTATGTGAAGATATTTCCTTTTCCAGCATAGGCCTCAAACGGCTCCAAATATCCACTTGCAGATTCTACAAAAGGAGTGTTTCCAAACTTCTCTATCAATTGGTAGGTTCAACTCTGTGAGTTGAATGAAGTCATCACAAAGAAGTTTCTGAGAATCCTTCTCTCTAGTTTTCATGTGAAGATATTTCCTTTTCCAACATAGGCCTCAAGGTGCTCCGAATAAACACTTGCAGATTCTACAAACTTAATGTTTCAAAACTGTTCTATCAAAAGGAACGTTGAAGTCTGTGAGTTGAATGCACTCATCACAAAGAAGTTTCTCAGAATGCTTCCGTCTAGTTTTTAGGTGAAGAGATTTCATTTCCCAGCAAAGGCCTCAAAGCGCTCCAAATATCCACTTGCAGATTCTACAAGAAGAGTGTTTCCAAACTGCTCTTTCAAAAGGAAGCTTCAAGTCTGTGAGTTGAATGCACTCATCACAAAGAAGTTTCTGAGAATGCTTCCGTCTAGTTTCTATATGAAGATATTTCCTTTTCCAACATAGGCCCCAAAGTGCTCCAAATAAACCCTTGCAGATTCTACAAAAGGAGTGTTTCAAAACTGCTCTTTCTATAGGTAAGTTCAAGTCTGTGAGTTGAATGCACTCAACACAAAGAAGTTTCTGAGAATGCTTCTGTTCAGTTTTTATGTGAAGATATTTCCTTTTCCAGCATAGGCCTCAAACGGCTCCAAATATCCACTTGCAGATTCTACAAAAAGAGTGTTTCCAAACTTCTCTATCAATTGGTAGGTTCAACTCTGTGAGTTGAATGAAGTCATCACAAAGAAGTTTCTGAGAATCCTTCTCTCTAGTTTTTACGTGAAGATATTTCCTTTTCCAGCGTAGGCCTCAAAGCGCTCCAAATAAACACATGCAGATTCTACAAAAGGAGTGTTTCAAAACTGTTCTATCAAAGGGAACGTTCAAGTCTGTGAGTTGAATGTACTCATCACACAGATGTTTCTCAGAATGCTTCTGTCTAGTTTTTAGGTGAAGAGATTTCATTTCCCAGCATAGGCCTCAAAGCGCTCCAAATATCCACTTGCAGATTCTATAAGAAGAGAGTTTCCAAACTGCTCTTTCAAAAGGAAGCTTCAAGCCTGTGAGTTGAATGCACTCATCACAAAGAAGTTTCTGAGAATGCTTCCGTCTAGTTTCTATATGAAGATATTTCCTTTTCCAACATAGGCCCCAAAGTGCTCCAAATAAACCCTTGCAGATTCTACAAAAGGAGTGTTTCAAAACTGCTCTTTCTATAGGTAAGTTCAAGTCTGTGAGTTGAATGCACTCAACACAAAGAAGTTTCTGAGAATGCTTCTGTTCAGTTTTTATGTGAAGATATTTCCTTTTCCAGCATAGGCCTCAAACGGCTCCAAATATCCACTTGCAGATTCTACAAAAGGAGTGTTTCCAAACTTCTCTATCAATTGGTAGGTTCAACTCTGTGAGTTGAATGAACTCATCACAAAGAAGTTTCTGAGAATCCTTCTCTCTAGTTTTTATGTGAAGATATTTCCTTTTCCAACGTAGGCCTCAAAGCGCTCCAAATAAACACATGCAGATTCTACAAAAGGAGTGTTTCAAAACTGTTCTATCAAAGGGAACATTCAAGTCTGTGAGTTGAATGTACTCATCACACTGATGTTTCTCAGAATGCTTCTGTCTAGTTTTTAGGTGAAGAGATTTCATTTCCCAGCATAGGCCTCAAAGCGCTCCAAATATCCACTTGCAGAATCTACGAAAAGAGTGTTTCAAAGCTGCTCTTTCAAAAGCAAGGTTCAAGTCTGTGTGTTGAATGCACTCATCTGAAAGAAGTTTCTGAGAATGCTTCTGTCTAGTTCTTACGTGAAGATATTTCCTTTTCCAGCTTAGGCCTCAAAGCGCTCCAAATAAACACTTGCAAATTTTACAAAAGGAGTGTTTCAAAAGAGTTCTATCAAAAGGAACGTTCAAGTCTGTGAGGTGAATGCACTTATCATACCGAAGTTTCCTGGAATGCTTCTGTCTAGTTTTTATGTGAAGACATTTCCTTTTCCAGCAGAGGCCTCAAAGCACTCCAAATATCCACTCGCAGATTCTACAAAAAGAGTGTTTCAAAACTGCTCTATCAAAAGCAAGCTTCAACACTGTGAGTAGAATGCACTCATCACAAAGAAGTTTCTGAGAATGCTTCTGTCTAGTTTTTATGTGAAGATATTTCCTTTTCCAACATAGGCCTCAAAGCGCTCCAAATAAACACTTGCAGATTTTACAAAAGGGGTGTTTCGAAACTGCTCTTTCAAGAGGAACGTTCAAGTCTGTGAGTTGAATGAACTCATCACACAGAAGTTTCTGAGAAGGCTTCTGTCTAGTTTTTATGTGAAGATATTTCCTTTTCCAGCATAGGCCTCAAAACGCTCCAAATATCCTCTTGCAGATTCTACAAAAAGAGTGTTTCAAAACTGTTCTATGAAAAGGAAGGTTCAACTCTGTAAGTTGAATGAATGCATCGTGAAGAACTTTCTGAGAATGCTTCTCTGTAGTTTTTAGGTGAAGATATTCCAAAACCCAGCACAGGACTCGAAGTGCTCCAAATAACCACTTGCAGATTTTACCAAAAGAGTGTTTCAAAACTGCTCTTTCTATAGGTAAGTTCAAGTCTGTGAGTTGAATGCACTCAACACAAAGAAGTTTCTGAGAATGCTTCTGTTCAGTTTTTATGTGAAGATATTTCCTTTTCCAGCATAGGCCTCAAACGGCTCCAAATATCCACTTGCAGATTCTACAAAAAGAGTGTTTCCAAACTTCTCTATCAATTGATAGGTTCAACTCCGTGAGTTGAATGAAGTCATCACAAAGAAGTTTCTGAGAATCCTTCTCTCTAGTTTTTATGTGAAGATATTTCCTTTTCCAACGTAGGCCTCAAAGCGCTCCAAATAAACACATGCAGATTCTACAAAAGGAGTGTTTCAAAACTGTTCTATCAAAGGGAACGTTCAAGTCTGTGAGTTGAATGTACTGATCACACAGAGGTTTCTCAGAATGTTTCTGTCTAGTTTTTAGGTGAAGAGATTTCATTTCCCAGCATAGGCCTCAAAGCGCTCCAAATATCCACTTGCAGATTCTATAAGAAGAGTGTTTCCAAACTGCTCTTTCAAAAGGAAGCTTCAAGTCTGTGAGTTGAATGCACTCATCACAAAGAAGTTTCTGAGAATGCTTCCGTCTAGTTTCTATATGAAGATATTTCCTTTTCCAACATAGGCCCCAAAGTGCTCCAAATAAACCCTTGCAGATTCTACAAAAGGAGTGTTTCAAAACTGCTCTTTCTATAGGTAAGTTCAAGTCTGTGAGTTGAATGCACTCAACAAAAAGAAGTTTCTGAGAATGCTTCTGTTCAGTTTTTATGTGAAGATATTTCCATTTCCAGCATAGGCCTCAAACGGCTCCAAATATCCACTTGCAGATTCTACAAAAAGAGTGTTTCCAAACTTCTCTATCAATTGGTAGGTTCAACTCTGTGAGTTGAATGAACTCATCACCAAGATGTTTCTGAGAATCCTTCTCTCTAGTTTTTATGTGAAGATATTTCCTTTTCCAGCGTAGGCCTCAAAGCGCTCCAAATAAACACATGCAGATTCTACAAAAGGAGTGTTTCAAAACTGTTCTATCAAAGGGAACTTTCAAGTCTGTGAGTTGAATGTACTCATCACACAGATGTTTCTCAGAATGCTTCTGTCTAGTTTTTAGGTGAAGAGATTTCATTTCCCAGCATAGGCCTCAAAGCGCTCCAAATATCCACTTGCAGAATCTACGAAAAGAGTGTTTCAAAGCTGCTCTTTCAAAAGCAAGGTTCAAGTCTGTGTGTTGAATGCACTCATCCGAAAGAAGTTTCTGAGAATGCTTCTGTCTAGTTCTTACGTGAAGATATTTCCTTTTCCAGCTTAGGCCTCAAAGCGCTCCAAATAAACACTTGCAAATTCTACAAAAGGAGTGTTTCAAAAGAGTTCTATCAAAAGGAACGTTCAAGTCTGTGAGTTGAATGCACTTATCATACCGAAGTTTCCTGGAATGCTTCTGTCTAGTTTTTATGTGAAGACATTTCCTTTTCCAGCAGAGGCCTCAAAGCACTCCAAATATCCACTTGCAGATTCTACAAAAAGAGTGTTTCAAAACTGCTCTATCAAAAGCAAGCTTCAACACTGTGAGTAGAATGCACTCATCACAAAGAAGTTTCTGAGAATGCTTCTGTCTAGTTTTTATGTGAAGATATTTCCTTTTCCAACATAGGCCTCAAAGCGCTCCAAATAAACACTTGCAGATTCTACAAAAGGAGTGTTTCGAAACTGCTCTTTCAAGAGGAACGTTCAAGTCTGTGAGTTGAATGCACTCATCACACAGAAGTTTCTGAGAATGCTTCTGTCTAGTTTTTATGTGAAGATGTTTCCTTTTCCAGCATAGGCCTCAAAACGCTCCAAATATCCTCTTGCAGATTCTACAAAAAGAGTGTTTCAAAACTGTTCTATCAAAAGGAAGGTTCAACTCTGTGAGTTGAATGAATGCATCATGAAGAACTTTCTGAGAATGCTTCTCTGTAGTTTTTAGGTGAAGATATTCCAAAACCCAGCACAGGCCTCGAAGTGCTCCAAATAACCACTTGCAGATTTTACCAAAAGAGTGTTTCAAAACTGCTCTTTCTATAGGTAAGTTCAAGTCTGTGAGTTGAATGCACTCAACACAAAGAAGTTTCTGAGAATGCTTCTGTTCAGTTTTTATGTGAAGATATTTCCTTTTCCAGCATAGGCCTCAAACGGCTCCAAATATCCACTTGCAGATTCTACAAAAGGAGTGTTTCCAAACTTCTCTATCAATTGGTAGGTTCAACTCTGTGAGTTGAATGAAGTCATCACAAAGAAGTTTCTGAGAATCCTTCTCTCTAGTTTTTATGTGAAGATATTTCCTTTTCCAACATAGGCCTCAAGGTGCTCCGAATAAACACTTGCAGATTCTACAAACTTAATGTTTCAAAACTGTTCTATCAAAAGGAACGTTGAAGTCTGTGAGTTGAATGCACTCATCACAAAGAAGTTTCTCAGAATGCTTCCGTCTAGTTTTTAGGTGAAGAGATTTCATTTCCCAGCACAGGCCTCAAAGCGCTCCAAATATCCACTTGCAGATTCTACAAGAAGAGTGTTTCCAAACTGCTCTTTCAAAAGGAAGCTTCAAGTCTGTGAGTTGAATGCACTCATCACAAAGAAGTTTCTGAGAATGCTTCCGTCTAGTTTCTATATGAAGATATTTCCTTTTCCAACATAGGCCCCAAAGTGCTCCAAATAAACCCTTGCAGATTCTCTAAAAGGAGTGTTTCAAAACTGCTCTTTCTATAGGTAAGTTCAAGTCTGTGAGTTGAATGCACTCAACACAAAGAAGTTTCTGAGAATGCTTCTGTTCAGTTTTTATGTGAAGATATTTCCTTTTCCAGCATAGGCCTCAAACGGCTCCAAATATCCACTTGCAGATTCTACAAAAAGAGTGTTTCCAAACTTCTCTATCAATTGGTAGGTTCAACTCTGTGAGTTGAATGCAGTCATCACAAAGAAGTTTCTGAGAATCCTTCTCTCTAGTTTTTATGTGAAGATATTTCCTTTTCCAACGTAGGCCTCAAAGCGCTCCAAATAAACACATGCAGATTCTACAAAAGGAGTGTTTCAAAACTGTTCTATCAAAGGGAACGTTCAAGTCTGTGAGTTGAATGTACTCATCACACAGATGTTTCTCAGAATGCTTCTGTCTAGTTTTTAGGTGAAGAGATTTCATTTCCCAGCATAGGCCTCAAAGCGCTCCAAATATCCACTTGCAGAATCTACGAAAAGAGTGTTTCAAAGCTGCTCTTTCAAAAGCAAGGTTCAAGTCTGTGTGTTGAATGCACTCATCTGAAAGAAGTTTCTGAGAATGCTTCTGTCTAGTTCTTACGTGAAGATATTTCCTTTTCCAGCTTAGGCCTCAAAGCGCTCCAAATAAACACTTGCAAATTCTACAAAAGGAGTGTTTCAAAAGAGTTCTATCAAAAGGAACGTTCAAGTCTGTGAGTTGAATGCACTTATCATACCGAAGTTTCCTGGAATGCTTCTGTCTAGTTTTTATGTGAAGACATTTCCTTTTCCAGCAGAGGCCTCAAAGCACTCCAAATATCCACTTGCAGATTCTACAAAAAGAGTGTTTCAAAACTGCTCTATCAAAAGCAAGCTTCAACACTGTGAGTAGAATGCACTCATCACAAAGAAGTTTCTGAGAATGCTTCTGTCTAGTTTTTATGTGAAGATATTTCCTTTTCCAACATAGGCCTCAAAGCGCTCCAAATAAACACTTGCAGATTCTACAAAAGGAGTGTTTCGAAACTGCTCTTTCAAGAGGAACGTTCAAGTCTGTGAGTTGAATGCACTCATCACACAGAAGTTTCTGAGAATGCTTCTGTCTAGTTTTTATGTGAAGATGTTTCCTTTTCCAGCATAGGCCTCAAAACGCTCCAAATATCCTCTTGCAGATTCTACAAAAAGAGTGTTTCAAAACTGTTCTATCAAAAGGAAGGTTCAACTCTGTGAGTTGAATGAATGCATCATGAAGAACTTTCTGAGAATGCTTCTCTGTAGTTTTTAGGTGAAGATATTCCAAAACCCAGCACAGGCCTCGAAGTGCTCCAAATAACCACTTGCAGATTTTACCAAAAGAGTGTTTCAAAACTGCTCTTTCTATAGGTAAGTTCAAGTCTGTGAGTTGAATGCACTCAACACAAAGAAGTTTCTGAGAATGCTTCTGTTCAGTTTTTATGTGAAGATATTTCCTTTTCCAGCATAGGCCTCAAACGGCTCCAAATATCCACTTGCAGATTCTACAAAAAGAGTGTTTCCAAACTTCTCTATCAATTGGTAGGTTCAACTCTGTGAGTTGAATGAAGTCATCACAAAGAAGTTTCTGAGAATCCTTCTCTCTAGTTTTTATGTGAAGATATTTCCTTTTCCAACATAGGCCTCAAGGTGCTCCGAATAAACACTTGCAGATTCTACAAACTTAATGTTTCAAAACTGTTCTATCAAAAGGAACGTTGAAGTCTGTGAGTTGAATGCACTCATCACAAAGAAGTTTCTCAGAACCCTTCCGTCTAGTTTTTAGGTGAAGAGATTTCATTTCCCAGCACAGGCCTCAAAGCGCTCCAAATATCCACTTGCAGATTCTACAAGAAGAGTGTTTCCAAACTGCTCTTTCAAAAGGAAGCTTCAAGTCTGTGAGTTGAATGCACTCATCACAAAGAAGTTTCTGAGAATGCTTCCGTCTAGTTTCTATATGAAGATATTTCCTTTTCCAACATAGGCCCCAAAGTGCTCCAAATAAACCCTTGCAGATTCTACAAAAGGAGTGTTTCAAAACTGCTCTTTCTATAGGTAAGTTCAAGTCTGTGAGTTGAATGCACTCAACACAAAGAAGTTTCTGAGAATGCTTCTGTTCAGTTTTTATGTGAAGATATTTCCTTTTCCAGCATAGGCCTCAAACGGCTCCAAATATCCACTTGCAGATTCTACAAAAGAAGTGTTTCCAAACTTCTCTATCAATTGGTAGGTTCAACTCTGTGAGTTGAATGAAGTCATCACAAAGAAGTTTCTGAGAATCCTTCTCTCTAGTTTTTATGTGAAGATATTTCCTTTTCCAACGTAGGCCTCAAAGCGCTCCAAATAAACACATGCAGATTCTACAAAAGGAGTGTTTCAAAACTGTTCTATCAAAGGGAACGTTCAAGTCTGTGAGTTGAATGTATTCATCACACAGATGTTTCTCAGAATGCTTCTGTCTAGTTTTTAGGTGAAGAGATTTCATTTCCCAGCATAGGCCTCAAAGCGCTCCAAATATCCACTTGCAGATTCTATAAGAAGAGAGTTTCCAAACTGCTCTTTCAAAAGGAAGCTTCAAGTCTGTGTGTTGAATGCACTCATCCAAAAGAAGTTTCTGAGAATGCTTCTGTCTAGTTCTTACGTGAAGATATTTCCTTTTCCAGGTAAGGCCTCAAAGCGCTCCAAATAAACACTTGCAAATTCTACAAAAGGAGTGTTTCAAAAGAGTTCTATCAAAAGGAACGTTCAAGTCTGTGAGTTGAATGCACTTATCATACCGAAGTTTCCTGGAATGCTTCTGTCTAGTTTTTATGTGAAGACATTTCCTTTTCCAGCAGAGGCCTCAAAGCACTCCAAATATCCACTTGCAGATTCTACAAAAAGAGTGTTTCAAAACTGCTCTATCAAAAGCAAGCTTCAACACTGTGAGTAGAATGCACTCATCACAAAGAAGTTTCTGAGAATGCTTCTGTCTAGTTTTTATGTGAAGATATTTCCTTTTCCAACATAGGCCTCAAAGCGCTCCAAATAAACACTTGCAGATTCTACAAAAGGAGTGTTTCGAAACTGCTCTTTCAAGAGGAACGTTCAAGTCTGTGAGTTGAATGCACTCATCACACAGAAGTTTCTGAGAATGCTTCTGTCTAGTTTTTATGTGAAGATGTTTCCTTTTCCAGCATAGGCCTCAAAACGCTCCAAATATCCTCTTGCAGATTCTACAAAAAGAGTGTTTCAAAACTGTTCTATCAAAAGGAAGGTTCAACTCTGTGAGTTGAATGAATGCATCATGAAGAACTTTCTGAGAATGCTTCTCTGTAGTTTTTAGGTGGAGATATTCCAAAACCCAGCACAGGCCTCGAAGTGCTCCAAATAACCACTTGCAGATTTTACCAAAAGAGTGTTTCAAAACTGCTCTTTCTATAGGTAAGTTCAAGTCTGTGAGTTGAATGCACTCAACACAAAGAAGTTTCTGAGAATGCTTCTGTTCAGTTTTTATGTGAAGATATTTCCTTTTCCAGCATAGGCCTCAAACGGCTCCAAATATCCACTTGCAGATTCTACAAAAAGAGTGTTTCCAAACTTCTCTATCAATTGGTAGGTTCAACTCTGTGAGTTGAATGAAGTCATCACAAAGAAGTTTCTGAGAATCCTTCTCTCTAGTTTTTATGTGAAGATATTTCCTTTTCCAACATAGGCCTCAAGGTGCTCCGAATAAACACTTGCAGATTCTACAAACTTAATGTTTCAAAACTGTTCTATCAAAAGGAACGTTGAAGTCAGTGAGTTGAATGCACTCATCACAAAGAAGTTTCTCAGAATGCTTCCGTCTAGTTGTTAGGTGAAGAGATTTCATTTCCCAGCACAGGCCTCAAAGCGCTCCAAATATCCACTTGCAGATTCTAAAAGAAGAGTGTTTCCAAACTGCTCTTTCAAAATGAAGCTTCAAGTCTGTGAGTTGAATGCACTCATCACAAAGAAGTTTCTGAGAATGCTTCCGTCTAGTTTCTATATGAAGATATTTCCTTTTCCAACATAGGCCCCAAAGTGCTCCAAATAAACCCTTGCAGATTCTCCAAAAGGAGTGTTTCAAAACTGCTCTTTCTATAGGTAAGTTCAAGTCTGTGAGTTGAATGCACTCAACACAAAGAAGTTTCTGAGAATGCTTCTGTCTAGTTTTTATGTGAAGATATTTCCTTTTCCAACATAGGCCTCAAAGCGCTCCAAATAAACACATGCAGATTCTACAAAAGGAGTGTTTCGAAACTGCTCTTTCAAGAGGAACGTTCAAGTCTGTGAGTTGAATGCACTCATCACACAGAAGTTTCTGAGAATGCTTCTGTCTAGTTTTTATGTGAAGATGTTTCCTTTTCCAGCATAGGCCTCAAAACGCTCCAAATATCCTTTTGCAGATTCTACAAAAAGAGTGTTTCAAAACTGTTCTATCAAAAGGAAGGTTCAACTCTGTGAGTTGAATGAATGCATCATGAAGAACTTTCTGAGAATGCTTCTCTGTAGTTTTTAGGTGAAGATATTCCAAAACCCAGCACAGGCCTCGAAGTGCTCCAAATAACCACTTGCAGATTTTACCAAAAGAGTGTTTCAAAACTGCTCTTTCTATAGGTAAGTTCAAGTCTGTGAGTTGAATGCACTCAACACAAAGAAGTTTCTGAGAATGCTTCTGTTCAGTTTTTATGTGAAGATATTTCCTTTTCCAGCATAGGCCTCAAACGGCTCCAAATATCCACTTGCAGATTCTACAAAAAGAGTGTTTCCAAACTTCTCTATCAATTGGTAGGTTCAACTCTGTGAGTTGAATGAAGTCATCACAAAGAAGTTTCTGAGAATCCTTCTCTCTAGTTTTTATGTGAAGATATTTCCTTTTCCAGCGTAGGCCTCAAAGCACTCCAAATAAACACATGCAGATTCTACAAAAGGAGTGTTTCAAAACTGTTCTATCAAAGGGAATGTTCAAGTCTGTGAGTTGAATGTACTCATCACACAGATGTTTCTCAGAATGCTTCTGTCTAGTTTTTAGGTGAAGAGATTTCATTTCCCAGCATAGGCCTCAAAGCGCTCCAAATATCCACTTGCAGAATCTATGAAAAGAGTGTTTCAAAGCTGCTCTTTCAAAAGCAAGGTTCAAGTCTGTGTGGTGAATGCACTCATCCGAAAGAAGTTTCTGAGAATGCTTCTGTCTAGTTCTTACGTGAAGATATTTCCTTTTCCAGCTTAGGCCTCAAAGCGCTCCAAATAAACACTTGCAAATTCTACAAAAGGAGTGTTTCAAAAGAGTTCTATGAAAAGGAACGTTCAAGTCTGTGAGTTGAATGCACTTATCATACCGAAGTTTCCTGGAATGCCTCTGTCTAGTTTTTATGTGAAGACATTTCCTTTTCCAGCAGAGGCCTCAAAGCACTCCAAATATCCACTTGCAGATTCTACAAAAAGAGTGTTTCAAAACTGCTCTATCAAAAGCAAGCTTCAACACTGTGAGTAGAATGCACTCATCACAAAGAAGTTTCTGAGAATGCTTCTGTCTAGTTTTTATGTGAAGATATTTCCTTTTCCAACATAGGCCTCAAAGCGCTCCAAATAAACACTTGCAGATTCTACAAAAGGAGTGTTTCGAAACTGCTCTTTCAAGAGGAACGTTCAAGTCTGTGAGTTGAATGCACTCATCACACAGAAGTTTCTGAGAATGCTTCTGTCTAGTTTTTATGTGAAGATGTTTCCTTTTCCAGCATAGGCCTCAAACGCTCCAAATATCCTCTGGCAGATTCTACAAAAAGAGTGTTTCAAAACTGTTCTATCAAAAGGAAGGTTCAACTCTGTGAGTTGAATGAATGCATCATGAAGAACTTTCTGAGAATGCTTCTCTGTAGTTTTTAGGTGAAGATATTCCAAAACCCAGCACAGGCCTCGAAGTGCTCCAAATAACCACTTGCAGATTTTACCAAAAGAGTGTTTCAAAACTGCTCTTTCTATAGGTAAGTTCAAGTCTGTGAGTTGAATGCACTCAACACAAAGAAGTTTCTGAGAATGCTTCTGTTCAGTTTTTATGTGAAGATATTTCCTTTTCCAGCATAGGCCTCAAACGGCTCCAAATATCCACTTGCAGATTCTACAAAAAGAGTGTTTCCAAACTTCTCTATCAATTGGTAGGTTCAACTCTGTGAGTTGAATGAAGTCATCACAAAGAAGTTTCTGAGAATCCTTCTCTCTAGTTTTTATGTGAAGATATTTCCTTTTCCAACATAGGCCTCAAGGTGCTCCGAATAAACACTTGCAGATTCTACAAACTTAATGTTTCAAAACTGTTCTATCAAAAGGAACGTTGAAGTCTGTGAGTTGAATGAACTCATCTCAAAGAAGTTTCTCAGAATGCTTCCGTCTAGTTTTTAGGTGAAGAGATTTCGTTTCCCAGCACAGGCCCCAAGCGTTCCAAATATCCACTTGCAGATTCTAGAAGAAGAGTGTTTCCAAACTGCTCTTTCAAAAGGAAGCTTCAAGTCTGTGAGTTGAATGCACTCATCACAAAGAAGTTTCTGAGAATGCTTCCGTCTAGTTTCTATATGAAGATATTTCCTTTTCCAACATAGGCCCCAAAGTGCTCCAAATAAACCCTTGCAGATTCTACAAAAGGAGTGTTTCAAAACTGCTCTTTCTATAGGTAAGTTCAAGTCTGTGAGTTGAATGCACTCAACACAAAGAAGTTTTTGAGAATGATTCTGTTCAGTTTTTATGTGAAGATATTTCCTTTTCCAGCATAGGCCTCAAACGGCTCCAAATATCCACTTGCAGATTCTACAAAAAGAGTGTTTCCAAACTTCTCTATCAATTGGTAGGTTCAACTCTGTGAGTTGAATGAAGTCATCACAAAGAAGTTTCTGAGAATCCTTCTCTCTAGTTTTTATGTGAAGATATTTCCTTTTCCAACGTAGGCCTCAAAGCGCTCCAAATAAACACATGCAGATTCTACAAAAGGAGTGTTTCAAAACTGTTCTATCAAAGGGAACGTTCAAGTCTGTGAGTTGAATGTACTCATCACACAGATGTTTCTCAGAATGCTTCTGTCTAGTTTTTAGGTGAAGAGATTTCATTTCCCAGCATAGGCCTCAAAGCGCTCCAAATATCCACTTGTAGATTCTATAAGAAGAGAGTTTCCAAACTGCTCTTTCAAAAGGAAGCTTCAAGTCTGTGAGTTGAATGCACTCATCACAAAGAAGTTTCTGAGAATGCTTCCGTCTAGTTTCTATATGAAGATATTTCCTTTTCCAACATAGGCCCCAAAGTGCTCCAAATAAACCCTTGCAGATTCTCCAAAAGGAGTGTTTCAAAACTGCTCTTTCTATAGGTAAGTTCAAGTCTGTGAGTTGAATGCACTCAACACAAAGAAGTTTCTGAGAATGCTTCTGTCTAGTTTTTATGTGAAGATATTTCCTTTTCCAACATAGGCCTCAAAGCGCTCCAAATAAACACATGCAGATTCTACAAAAGGAGTGTTTCGAAACTGCTCTTTCAAGAGGAACGTTCAAGTCTGTGAGTTGAATGCACTCATCACACAGAAGTTTCTGAGAATGCTTCTGTCTAGTTTTTATGTGAAGATGTTTCCTTTTCCAGCATAGGCCTCAAAACGCTCCAAATATCCTTTTGCAGATTCTACAAAAAGAGTGTTTCAAAACTGTTCTATCAAAAGGAAGGTTCAACTCTGTGAGTTGAATGAATGCATCATGAAGAACTTTCTGAGAATGCTTCTCTGTAGTTTTTAGGTGAAGATATTCCAAAACCCAGCACAGGCCTCGAAGTGCTCCAAATAACCACTTGCAGATTTTACCAAAAGAGTGTTTCAAAACTGCTCTTTCTATAGGTAAGTTCAAGTCTGTGAGTTGAATGCACTCAACACAAAGAAGTTTCTGAGAATGCTTCTGTTCAGTTTTTATGTGAAGATATTTCCTTTTCCAGCATAGGCCTCAAACGGCTCCAAATATCCACTTGCAGATTCTACAAAAAGAGTGTTTCCAAACTTCTCTATCAATTGGTAGGTTCAACTCTGTGAGTTGAATGAAGTCATCACAAAGAAGTTTCTGAGAATCCTTCTCTCTAGTTTTTATGTGAAGATATTTCCTTTTCCAGCGTAGGCCTCAAAGCACTCCAAATAAACACATGCAGATTCTACAAAAGGAGTGTTTCAAAACTGTTCTATCAAAGGGAATGTTCAAGTCTGTGAGTTGAATGTACTCATCACACAGATGTTTCTCAGAATGCTTCTGTCTAGTTTTTAGGTGAAGAGATTTCATTTCCCAGCATAGGCCTCAAAGCGCTCCAAATATCCACTTGCAGAATCTATGAAAAGAGTGTTTCAAAGCTGCTCTTTCAAAAGCAAGGTTCAAGTCTGTGTGGTGAATGCACTCATCCGAAAGAAGTTTCTGAGAATGCTTCTGTCTAGTTCTTACGTGAAGATATTTCCTTTTCCAGCTTAGGCCTCAAAGCGCTCCAAATAAACACTTGCAAATTCTACAAAAGGAGTGTTTCAAAAGAGTTCTATGAAAAGGAACGTTCAAGTCTGTGAGTTGAATGCACTTATCATACCGAAGTTTCCTGGAATGCCTCTGTCTAGTTTTTATGTGAAGACATTTCCTTTTCCAGCAGAGGCCTCAAAGCACTCCAAATATCCACTTGCAGATTCTACAAAAAGAGTGTTTCAAAACTGCTCTATCAAAAGCAAGCTTCAACACTGTGAGTAGAATGCACTCATCACAAAGAAGTTTCTGAGAATGCTTCTGTCTAGTTTTTATGTGAAGATATTTCCTTTTCCAACATAGGCCTCAAAGCGCTCCAAATAAACACTTGCAGATTCTACAAAAGGAGTGTTTCGAAACTGCTCTTTCAAGAGGAACGTTCAAGTCTGTGAGTTGAATGCACTCATCACACAGAAGTTTCTGAGAATGCTTCTGTCTAGTTTTTATGTGAAGATGTTTCCTTTTCCAGCATAGGCCTCAAACGCTCCAAATATCCTCTGGCAGATTCTACAAAAAGAGTGTTTCAAAACTGTTCTATCAAAAGGAAGGTTCAACTCTGTGAGTTGAATGAATGCATCATGAAGAACTTTCTGAGAATGCTTCTCTGTAGTTTTTAGGTGAAGATATTCCAAAACCCAGCACAGGCCTCGAAGTGCTCCAAATAACCACTTGCAGATTTTACCAAAAGAGTGTTTCAAAACTGCTCTTTCTATAGGTAAGTTCAAGTCTGTGAGTTGAATGCACTCAACACAAAGAAGTTTCTGAGAATGCTTCTGTTCAGTTTTTATGTGAAGATATTTCCTTTTCCAGCATAGGCCTCAAACGGCTCCAAATATCCACTTGCAGATTCTACAAAAAGAGTGTTTCCAAACTTCTCTATCAATTGGTAGGTTCAACTCTGTGAGTTGAATGAAGTCATCACAAAGAAGTTTCTGAGAATCCTTCTCTCTAGTTTTTATGTGAAGATATTTCCTTTTCCAACATAGGCCTCAAGGTGCTCCGAATAAACACTTGCAGATTCTACAAACTTAATGTTTCAAAACTGTTCTATCAAAAGGAACGTTGAAGTCTGTGAGTTGAATGAACTCATCTCAAAGAAGTTTCTCAGAATGCTTCCGTCTAGTTTTTAGGTGAAGAGATTTCGTTTCCCAGCACAGGCCCCAAGCGTTCCAAATATCCACTTACAGATTCTACAAGAAGAGTGTTTCCAAACTGCTCTTTCAAAAGGAAGCTTCAAGTCTGTGAGTTGAATGCACTCATCACAAAGAAGTTTCTGAGAATGCTTCCGTCTAGTTTCTATATGAAGATATTTCCTTTTCCAACATAGGCCCCAAAGTGCTCCAAATAAACCCTTGCAGATTCTACAAAAGGAGTGTTTCAAAACTGCTCTTTCTATAGGTAAGTTCAAGTCTGTGAGTTGAATGCACTCAACACAAAGAAGTTTTTGAGAATGATTCTGTTCAGTTTTTATGTGAAGATATTTCCTTTTCCAGCATAGGCCTCAAACGGCTCCAAATATCCACTTGCAGATTCTACAAAAAGAGTGTTTCCAAACTTCTCTATCAATTGGTAGGTTCAACTCTGTGAGTTGAATGAAGTCATCACAAAGAAGTTTCTGAGAATCCTTCTCTCTAGTTTTTATGTGAAGATATTTCCTTTTCCAACGTAGGCCTCAAAGCGCTCCAAATAAACACATGCAGATTCTACAAAAGGAGTGTTTCAAAACTGTTCTATCAAAGGGAACGTTCAAGTCTGTGAGTTGAATGTACTCATCACACAGATGTTTCTCAGAATGCTTCTGTCTAGTTTTTAGGTGAAGAGATTTCATTTCCCAGCATAGGCCTCAAAGCGCTCCAAATATCCACTTGTAGATTCTATAAGAAGAGAGTTTCCAAACTGCTCTTTCAAAAGGAAGCTTCAAGTCTGTGAGTTGAATGCACTCATCACAAAGAAGTTTATGAGAATGCTTCCGTCTAGTTTCTATATGAAGATATTTCCTTTTCCAACATAGGCCCCAAAGTGCTCCAAATAAACCCTTGCAGATTCTACAAAAGGAGTGTTTCAAAACTGCTCTTTCTATAGGTAAGTTCAAGTCTGTGAGTTGAATGCACTCAACACAAAGAAGTTTCTGAGAATGCTTCTGTTCAGTTTTTATGTGAAGATATTTCCTTTTCCAGCATAGGCCTCAAACGGCTCCAAATATCCACTTGCAGATTCTACAAAAAGAGTGTTTCCAAACTTCTCTATCAATTGGTAGGTTCAACTCTGTGAGTTGAATGAACTCATCACAAAGAAGTTTCTGAGAATCCTTCTCTCTAGTTTTTATGTGAAGATATTTCCTTTTCCAGCGTAGGCCTCAAAGCGCTCCAAATAAACACATGCAGATTCTACAAAAGGAGTGTTTCAAAACTGTTCTATCAAAGGGAACGTTCAAGTCTGTGAGTTGAATGTACTCATCACACAGATGTTTCTCAGAATGCTTCTGTCTAGTTTTTAGGTGAAGAGATTTCATTTCCCAGCATAGGCCTCAAAGCGCTCCAAATATCCACTTGCAGAATCTACGAAAAGAGTGTTTCAAAGCTGCTCTTTCAAAAGCAAGGTTCAAGTCTGTGTGTTGAATGCACTCATCCAAAAGAAGTTTCTGAGAATGCTTCTGTCTAGTTCTTACGTGAAGATATTTCCTTTTCCAGCTTAGGCCTCAAAGCGCTCCAAATAAACACTTGCAAATTCTACAAAAGGAGTGTTTCAAAAGAGTTCTATCAAAAGGAACGTTCAAGTCTGTGAGTTGAATGCACTTATCATACCGAAGTTTCCTGGAATGCTTCTGTCTAGTTTTTATGTGAAGACATTTCCTTTTCCAGCAGAGGCCTCAAAGCACTCCAAATATCCACTTGCAGATTCTACAAAAAGAGTGTTTCAAAACTGCTCTATCAAAAGCAAGCTTCAACACTGTGAGTAGAATGCACTCATCACAAAGAAGTTTCTGAGAATGCTTCTGTCTAGTTTTTATGTGAAGATATTTCCTTTTCCAACATAGGCCTCAAAGCGCTCCAAATAAACACTTGCAGATTCTACAAAAGGAGTGTTTCGAAACTGCTCTTTCAAGAGGAACGTTCAAGTCTGTGAGTTGAATGCACTCATCACACAGAAGTTTCTGAGAATGCTTCTGTCTAGTTTTTATGTGAAGATGTTTCCTTTTCCAGCATAGGCCTCAAAACGCTCCAAATATCCTCTTGCAGATTCTACAAAAAAGAGTGTTTCAAAACTGTTCTATCAAAAGGAAGGTTCAACTCTGTGAGTTGAATGAATGCATCATGAAGAACTTTCTGAGAATGCTTCTCTGTGGTTTTTAGGTGAAGATATTCCAAAACCCAGCACAGGCCTCGAAGTGCTCCAAATAACCACTTGCAGATTTTACCAAAAGAGTGTTTCAAAACTGCTCTTTCTATAGGTAAGTTCAAGTCTGTGAGTTGAATGCACTCAACACAAAGAAGTTTCTGAGAATGCTTCTGTTCAGTTTTTATGTGAAGATATTTCCTTTTCCAGCATAGGCCTCAAACGGCTCCAAATATCCACTTGCAGATTCTACAAAAAGAGTGTTTCCAAACTTCTCTATCAATTGGTAGGTTCAACTCTGTGAGTTGAATGAAGTCATCACAAAGAAGTTTCTGAGAATCCTTCTCTCTAATTTTTATGTGAAGATATTTCCTTTTCCAACATAGGCCTCAAGGTGCTCCGAATAAACACTTGCAGATTCTACAAACTTAATGTTTCAAAACTGTTCTATCAAAAGGAACGTTGAAGTCTGTGAGTTGAATGCACTCATCACAAAGAAGTTTCTCAGAATGCTTCCATCTAGTTTTTAGGTGAAGAGATTTCATTTCCCAGCACAGGCCTCAAAGCGCTCCAAATATCCACTTGCAGATTCTACAAGAAGAGTGTTTCCAAACTGCTCTTTCAAAAGGAAGCTTCAAGTCTGTGAGTTGAATGCACTCATCACAAAGAAGTTTCTGAGAATGCTTCCGTCTAGTTTCTATATGAAGATATTTCCTTTTCCAACATAGGCCCCAAAGTGCTCCAAATAAACCCTTGCAGATTCTACAAAAGGAGTGTTTCAAAACTGCTCTTTCTATAGGTAAGTTCAAGTCTGTGAGTTGAATGCACTCAACACAAAGAAGTTTCTGAGAATGCTTCTGTTCAGTTTTTATGTGAAGATATTTCCTTTTCCAGCATAGGCCTCAAACGGCTCCAAATATCCACTTGCAGATTCTACAAAAAGAGTGTTTCCAAACTTCTCTATCAATTGGTAGGTTCAACTCTGTGAGTTGAATGAAGTCATCACAAAGAAGTTTCTGAGAATCCTTCTCTCTAGCTTTTATGTGAAGATATTTCCTTTTCCAACGTAGGCCTCAAAGCGCTCCAAATAAACACATGCAGATTCTACAAAAGGAGTGTTTCAAAACTGTTCTATCAAAGGGAACGTTCAAGTCTGTGAGTTGAATGTACTCATCACACAGATGTTTCTCAGAATGCTTCTGTCTAGTTTTTAGGTGAAGAGATTTCATTTCCCAGCATAGGCCTCAAAGCGCTCCAAATATCCACTTGCAGATTCTATAAGAAGAAAGTTTCCAAACTGCTCTTTCAAAAGGAAGCTTCAAGCCTGTGAGTTGAATGCACTCATCACAAAGAAGTTTCTGAGAATGCTTCCGTCTAGTTTCTATATGAAGATATTTCCTTTTCCAACATAGGCCCCAAAGTGCTCCAAATAAACCCTTGCAGATTCTACAAAAGGAGTGTTTCAAAACTGCTCTTTCTATAGGTAAGTTCAAGTCTGTGAGTTGAATGCACTCAACACAAAGAAGTTTCTGAGAATGCTTCTGTTCAGTTTTTATGTGAAGATATTTCCTTTTCCAGCATAGGCCTCAAACGGCTCCAAATATCCACTTGCAGATTCTACAAAAAGAGTGTTTCCAAACTTCTCTATCAATTGGTAGGTTCAACTCTGTGAGTTGAATGAAGTCATCACAAAGAAGTTTCTGAGAATCCTTCTCTCTAGTTTTTATGTGAAGATATTTCCTTTTCCAGCGTAGGCCTCATAGCGCTCCAAATAAACACATGCAGATTCTACAAAAGGAGTGTTTCAAAACTGTTCTATCAAAGGGAACATACAAGTCTGTGAGTTGAATGTACTCATCACACAGATGTTTCTCAGAATGCTTCTGTCTAGTTTTTAGGTGAAGAGATTTCATTTCCCAGCATAGGCCTCAAAGCGCTCCAAATATCCACTTGCAGAATCTACGAAAAGAGTGTTTCAAAGCTGCTCTTTCAAAAGCAAGGTTCAAGTCTGTGTGTTGAATGCACTCATCCGAAAGAAGTTTCTGAGAATGCTTCTGTCTAGTTCTTACGTGAAGATATTTCCTTTTCCAGCTTAGGCCTCAAAGCGCTCCAAATAAACACTTGCAAATTCTACAAAAGGAGTGTTTCAAAAGAGTTCTATCAAAAGGAACGTTCAAGTCTGTGAGTTGAATGCACTTATCATACCGAAGTTTCCTGGAATGCTTCTGTCTAGTTTTTATGTGAAGACATTTCCTTTTCCAGCAGAGGCCTCAAAGCACTCAAAATATCCACTTGCAGATTCTACAAAAAGAGTGTTTCAAAACTGCTCTATCAAAAGCAAGCTTCAACACTGTGAGTAGAATGCACTCATCACAAAGAAGTTTCTGAGAATGCTTCTGTCTAGTTTTTATGTGAAGATATTTCCTTTTCCAACATAGGCCTCAAAGCGCTCCAAATAAACACTTGCAGATTCTACAAAAGGAGTGTTTCGAAACTGCTCTTTCAAGAGGAACGTTCAAGTCTGTGAGTTGAATGCACTCATCACACAGAAGTTTCTGAGAATGCTTCTGTCTAGTTTTTATGTGAAGATGTTTCCTTTTCCAGCATAGGCCTCAAAACGCTCCAAATATCCTCTTGCAGATTCTACAAAAAAGAGTGTTTCAAAACTGTTCTATCAAAAGGAAGGTTCAACTCCGTGAGTTGAATGAATGCATCATGAAGAACTTTCTGAGAATGCTTCTCTGTAGTTTTTAGGTGAAGATATTCCAAAACCCAGCACAGGCCTCGAAGTGCTCCAAATAACCACTTGCAGATTTTACCAAAAGAGTGTTTCAAAACTGCTCTTTCTATAGGTAAGTTCAAGTCTGTGAGTTGAATGCACTCAACACAAAGAAGTTTCTGAGAATGCTTCTGTTCAGTTTTTATGTGAAGATATTTCCTTTTCCAGCATAGGCCTCAAACGGCTCCAAATATCCACTTGCAGATTCTACAAAAAGAGTGTTTCCAAACTTCTCTATCAATTGGTAGGTTCAACTCTGTGAGTTGAATGAAGTCATCACAAAGAAGTTTCTGAGAATCCTTCTCTCTAGTTTTTATGTGAAGATATTTCCTTTTCCAACATAGGCCTCAAGGTGCTCCGAATAAACACTTGCAGATTCTACAAACTTAATGTTTCAAAACTGTTCTATCAAAAGGAACGTTGAAGTCTGTGAGTTGAATGCACTCATCACAAAGAAGTTTCTCAGAATGCTTCCGTCTAGTTTTTAGGTGAAGAGATTTCACTTCCCAGCACAGGCCTCAAAGCGCTCCAAATATCCACTTGCAGATTCTACAAGAAGAGTGTTTCCAAACTGCTCTTTCAAAAGGAAGCTTCAAGTCTGTGAGTTGAATGCACTCATCACAAAGAAGTTTCTGAGAATGCTTCCGTCTAGTTTCTATATGAAGATATTTCCTTTTCCAACATAGGCCCCAAAGTGCTCCAAATAAACCCTTGCAGATTCTCCAAAAGGAGTGTTTCAAAACTGCTATTTCTATAGGTAAGTTCAAGTCTGTGAGTTGAATGCACTCAACACAAAGAAGTTTCTGAGAATGCTTCTGTTCAGTTTTTATGTGAAGATATTTCCTTTTCCAGCATAGGCCTCAAACGGCTCCAAATATCCACTTGCAGATTCTACAAAAGGAGTGTTTCCAAACTTCTCTATCAATTGGTAGGTTCAACTCTGTGAGTTGAATGAACTCATCACAAAGAAGTTTCTGAGAATCCTTCTCTCTAGTTTTTATGTGAAGATATTTCCTTTTCCAACGTAGGCCTCAAAGCGCTCCAAATAAACACATGCAGATTCTACAAAAGGAGTGTTTCAAAACTGTTCTATCAAAGGGAACGTTCAAGTCTGTGAGTTGAATGTACTCATCACACAGATGTTTCTCAGAATGCTTCTGTCTAGTTTTTAGGTGAAGAGATTTCATTTCCCAGCATAGGCCTCAAAGCGCTCCAAATATCCACTTGCAGAATCTACGAAAAGAGTGTTTCAAAGCTGCTCTTTCAAAAGCAAGGTTCAAGTCTGTGTGTTGAATGCACTCATCTGAAAGAAGTTTCTGAGAATGCTTCTGTCTAGTTCTTACGTGAAGATATTTCCTTTTCCAGCTTAGGCCTCAAAGCGCTCCAAATAAACACTGGCAAATTTTACAAAAGGAGTGTTTCAAAAGAGTTCTATCAAAAGGAACGTTCAAGTCTGTGAGGTGAATGCACTTATCATACCGAAGTTTCCTGGAATGCTTCTGTCTAGTTTTTATGTGAAGACATTTCCTTTTCCAGCAGAGGCCTCAAAGCACTCCAAATATCCACTTGCAGATTCTACAAAAAGAGTGTTTCAAAACTGCTCTATCAAAAGCAAGCTTCAACACTGTGAGTAGAATGCACTCATCACAAAGAAGTTTCTGAGAATGCTTCTGTCTAGTTTTTATGTGAAGATATTTCCTTTTCCAACATAGGCCTCAAAGCGCTCCAAATAAACACTTGCAGATTCTACAAAAGGAGTGTTTCGAAACTGCTCTTTCAAGAGGAACGTTCAAGTCTGTCAGTTGAATGCACTCATCACACAGAAGTTTCTGAGAATGCCTCTGTCTAGTTTTTATGTGAAGATATTTCCTTTTCCAGCATAGGCCTCAAAACGCTCCAAATATCCTCTTGCAGATTCTACAAAAAGAGTGTTTCAAAACTGTTCTATGAAAAGGAAGGTTCAACTCTGTAAGTTGAATGAATGCATCGTGAAGAACTTTCTGAGAATGCTTCTCTGTAGTTTTTAGGTGAAGATATTCCAAAACCCAGCACAGGCCTCGAAGTGCTCCAAATAACCACTTGCAGATTTTACCAAAAGAGTGTTTCAAAACTGCTCTTTCTATAGGTAAGTTCAAGTCTGTGAGTTGAATGCACTCAACACAAAGAAGTTTCTGAGAATGCTTCTGTTCAGTTTTTATGTGAAGATATTTCCTTTTCCAGCATAGGCCTCAAACGGCTCCAAATATCCACTTGCAGATTCTACAAAAAGAGTGTTTCCAAACTTCTCTATCAATTGGTAGGTTCAACTCTGTGAGTTGAAGGAAGTCATCACAAAGAAGTTTCTGAGAATCCTTCTCTCTAGTTTTTATGTGAAGATATTTCCTTTTCCAACGTAGGCCTCAAAGCGCTCCAAATAAACACATGCAGATTCTACAAAAGGAGTGTTTCAAAACTGTTCTATCAAAGGGAACGTTCAAGTCTGTGAGTTGAATGTACTGATCACACAGATGTTTCTCAGAATGTTTCTGTCTAGTTTTTAGGTGAAGAGATTTCATTTCCCAGCATAGGCCTCAAAGCGCTCCAAATATCCACTTGCAGATTCTACAAGAAGAGTGTTTCCAAACTGCTCTTTCAAAAGGAAGCTTCAAGTCTGTGAGTTGAATGCACTCATCACAAAGAAGTTTCTGAGAATGCTTCCGTCTAGTTTCTATATGAAGATATTTCCTTTTCCAACATAGGCCCCAAAGTGCTCCAAATAAACCCTTGCAGATTCTACAAAAGGAGTGTTTCAAAACTGCTCTTTCTATAGGTAAGTTCAAGTCTGTGAGTTGAATGCACCCAACACAAAGAAGTTTCTGAGAATGCTTCTGTTCAGTTTTTATGTGAAGATATTTCCTTTTCCAGCATAGGCCTCAAACGGCTCCAAATATCCACTTGCAGATTCTACAAAAAGAGTGTTTCCAAACTTCTCTATCAATTGGTAGGTTCAACTCTGTGAGTTGAATGAACTGATCACCAAGATGTTTCTGAGAATCCTTCTCTCTAGTTTTTATGTGAAGATATTTCCTTTACCAGCGTAGGCCTCAAAGCGCTCCAAATAAACACATGCAGATTCTACAAAAGGAGTGTTTCAAAACTGTTCTATCAAAGGGAACGTTCAAGTCTGTGAGTTGAATGTACTCATCACACAGATGTTTCTCAGAATGCTTCTGTCTAGTTTTTAGGTGAAGAGATTTCATTTCCCAGCATAGGCCTCAAAGCGCTCCAAATATCCACTTGCAGAATCTACGAAAAGAGTGTTTCAAAGCTGCTCTTTCAAAAGCAAGGTTCAAGTCTGTGTGTTGAATGCACTCATCCGAAAGAAGTTTCTGAGAATGCTTCTGTCTAGTTCTTACGTGAAGATATTTCCTTTTCCAGGTAAGGCCTCAAAGCGCTCCAAATAAACACTTGCAAATTCTACAAAAGGAGTGTTTCAAAAGAGTTCTATCAAAAGGAACGTTCAAGTCTGTGAGTTGAATGCACTTATCATACCGAAGTTTCCTGGAATGCTTCTGTCTAGTTTTTATGTGAAGACATTTCCTTTTCCAGCAGAGGCCTCAAAGCACTCCAAATATCCACTTGCAGATTCTACAAAAAGAGTGTTTCAAAACTGCTCTATCAAAAGCAAGCTTCAACACTGTGAGTAGAATGCACTCATCACAAAGAAGTTTCTGAGAATGCTTCTGTCTAGTTTTTATGTGAAGATATTTCCTTTTCCAACATAGGCCTCAAAGCGCTCCAAATAAACACTTGCAGATTCTACAAAAGGAGTGTTTCGAAACTGCTCTTTCAAGAGGAACGTTCAAGTCTGTGAGTTGAATGCACTCATCACACAGAAGTTTCTGAGAATGCTTCTGTCTAGTTTTTATGTGAAGATGTTTCCTTTTCCAGCATAGGCCTCAAAACGCTCCAAATATCCTCTTGCAGATTCTACAAAAAGAGTGTTTCAAAACTGTTCTATCAAAAGGAAGGTTCAACTCTGTGAGTTGAATGAATGCATCATGAAGAACTTTCTGAGAATGCTTCTCTGTAGTTTTTAGGTGAAGATATTCCCAAACCCAGCACAGGCCTCGAAGTGCTCCAAATAACCACTTGCAGATTTTACCAAAAGAGTGTTTCAAAACTGCTCTTTCTATAGGTAAGTTCAAGTCTGTGAGTTGAGTGCACTCAACACAAAGAAGTTTCTGAGAATGCTTCTGTTCAGTTTTTATGTGAAGATATTTCCTTTTCCAGCATAGGCCTCAAACGGCTCCAAATATCCACTTGCAGATTCTACAAAAAGAGTGTTTCCAAACTTCTCTATCAATTGGTAGGTTCAACTCTGTGAGTTGAATGAAGTCATCACAAAGAAGTTTCTGAGAATCCTTCTCTCTAGTTTTTATGTGAAGATATTTCCTTTTCCAGCGTAGGCCTCAAAGCGCTCCAAATAAACACATGCAGATTCTACAAAAGGAGTGTTTCAAAACTGTTCTATCAAAGGGAACGTTCAAGTCTGTGAGTTGAATGTACTCATCACACAGATGTTTCTCAGAATGCTTCTGTCTAGTTTTTAGGTGAAGAGATTTCATTTCCCAGCATAGGCCTCAAAGCGCTCCAAATATCCACTTGCAGAATCTACGAAAAGAGTGTTTCAAAGCTGCTCTTTCAAAAGCAAGGTTCAAGTCTGTGTGTTGAATGCACTCATCTGAAAGAAGTTTCTGAGAATGCTTCTGTCTAGTTCTTACGTGAAGATATTTCCTTTTCCAGCTTAGGCCTCAAAGCGCTCCAAATAAACACTTGCAAATTCTACAAAAGGAGTGTTTCAAAACTGCTCTTTCTATAGGTAAGTTCAAGTCTGTGAGTTGAATGCACTCAACACAAAGAAGTTTCTGAGAATGCTTCTGTTCAGTTTTTATGTGAAGATATTTCCTTTTCCAGCATAGGCCTCAAACGGCTCCAAATATCCACTTGCAGATTCTACAAAAAGAGTGTTTCCAAACTTCTCTATCAATTGGTAGGTTCAACTCTGTGAGTTGAATGAAGTCATCACAAAGAAGTTTCTGAGAATCCTTCTCTCTAGTTTTTATGTGAAGATATTTCCTTTTCCAACATAGGCCTCAAGGTGCTCCGAATAAACACTTGCAGATTCTACAAACTTAATGTTTCAAAACTGTTCTATCAAAAGGAACGTTGAAGTCAGTGAGTTGAATGCACTCATCACAAAGAAGTTTCTCAGAATGCTTCCGTCTAGTTGTTAGGTGAAGAGATTTCATTTCCCAGCACAGGCCTCAAAGCGCTCCAAGTATCCACTTGCAGATTCTAAAAGAAGAGTGTTTCCAAACTGCTCTTTCAAAAGGAAGCTTCAAGTCTGTGAGTTGAATGCACTCATCACAAAGAAGTTTCTGAGAATGCTTCCGTCTAGTTTCTATATGAAGATATTTCCTTTTCCAACATAGGCCCCAAAGTGCTCCAAATAAACCCTTGCAGATTCTCCAAAAGGAGTGTTTCAAAACTGCTCTTTCTATAGGTAAGTTCAAGTCTGTGAGTTGAATGCACTCAACACAAAGAAGTTTCTGAGAATGCTTCTGTCTAGTTTTTATGTGAAGATATTTCCTTTTCCAACATAGGCCTCAAAGCGCTCCAAATAAACACATGCAGATTCTACAAAAGGAGTGTTTCGAAACTGCTCTTTCAAGAGGAACGTTCAAGTCTGTGAGTTGAATGCACTCATCACACAGAAGTTTCTGAGAATGCTTCTGTCTAGTTTTTATGTGAAGATGTTTCCTTTTCCAGCATAGGCCTCAAAACGCTCCAAATATCCTTTTGCAGATTCTACAAAAAGAGTGTTTCAAAACTGTTCTATCAAAAGGAAGGTTCAACTCTGTGAGTTGAATGAATGCATCATGAAGGACTTTCTGAGAATGCTTCTCTGTAGTTTTTAGGTGAAGATATTCCAAAACCCAGCACAGGCCTCGAAGTGCTCCAAATAACCACTTGCAGATTTTACCAAAAGAGTGTTTCAAAACTGCTCTTTCTATAGGTAAGTTCAAGTCTGTGAGTTGAATGCACTCAACACAAAGAAGTTTCTGAGAATGCTTCTGTTCAGTTTTTATGTGAAGATATTTCCTTTTCCAGCATAGGCCTCAAACGGCTCCAAATATCCACTTGCAGATTCTACAAAAAGAGTGTTTCCAAACTTCTCTATCAATTGGTAGGTTCAACTCTGTGAGTTGAATGAAGTCATCACAAAGAAGTTTCTGAGAATCCTTCTCTCTAGTTTTTATGTGAAGATATTTCCTTTTCCAGCGTAGGCCTCAAAGCACTCCAAATAAACACATGCAGATTCTACAAAAGGAGTGTTTCAAAACTGTTCTATCAAAGGGAATGTTCAAGTCTGTGAGTTGAATGTACTCATCACACAGATGTTTCTCAGAATGCTTCTGTCTAATTTTTAGGTGAAGAGATTTCATTTCCCAGCATAGGCCTCAAAGCGCTCCAAATATCCACTTGCAGAATCTATGAAAAGAGTGTTTCAAAGCTGCTCTTTCAAAAGCAAGGTTCAAGTCTGTGTGGTGAATGCACTCATCCGAAAGAAGTTTCTGAGAATGCTTCTGTCTAGTTCTTACGTGAAGATATTTCCTTTTCCAGCTTAGGCCTCAAAGCGCTCCAAATAAACACTTGCAAATTCTACAAAAGGAGTGTTTCAAAAGAGTTCTATCAAAAGGAACGTTCAAGTCTGTGAGTTGAATGCACTTATCATACCGAAGTTTCCTGGAATGCTTCTGTCTAGTTTTTATGTGAAGACATTTCCTTTTCCAGCAGAGGCCTCAAAGCACTCCAAATATCCACTTGCAGATTCTACAAAAAGAGTGTTTCAAAACTGCTCTATCAAAAGCAAGCTTCAACACTGTGAGTAGAATGCACTCATCACAAAGAAGTTTCTGAGAATGCTTCTGTCTAGTTTTTATGTGAAGATATTTCCTTTTCCAACATAGGCCTCAAAGCGCTCCAAATAAACACTTGCAGATTCTACAAAAGGAGTGTTTCGAAACTGCTCTTTCAAGAGGAACGTTCAAGTCTGTGAGTTGAATGCACTCATCACACAGAAGTTTCTGAGAATGCTTCTGTCTAGTTTTTATGTGAAGATGTTTCCTTTTCCAGCATAGGCCTCAAACGCTCCAAATATCCTCTTGCAGATTCTACAAAAAGAGTGTTTCAAAACTGTTCTATCAAAAGGAAGGTTCAACTCTGTGAGTTGAATGAATGCATCATGAAGAACTTTCTGAGAATGCTTCTCTGTAGTTTTTAGGTGAAGATATTCCAAAACCCAGCACAGGCCTCGAAGTGCTCCAAATAACCACTTGGAGATTTTACCAAAAGAGTGTTTCAAAACTGCTCTTTCTATAGGTAAGTTCAAGTCTGTGAGTTGAATGCACTCAACACAAAGAAGTTTCTGAGAATGCTTCTGTTCAGTTTTTATGTGAAGATATTTCCTTTTCCAGCATAGGCCTCAAACGGCTCCAAATATCCACTTGCAGATTCTACAAAAAGAGTGTTTCCAAACTTCTCTATCAATTGGTAGGTTCAACTCTGTGAGTTGAATGAAGTCATCACAAAGAAGTTTCTGAGAATCCTTCTCTCTAGTTTTTATGTGAAGATATTTCCTTTTCCAACATAGGCCTCAAGGTGCTCCGAATAAACACTTGCAGATTCTACAAACTTAATGTTTCAAAACTGTTCTATCAAAAGGAACGTTGAAGTCTGTGAGTTGAATGAACTCATCTCAAAGAAGTTTCTCAGAATGCTTCCGTCTAGTTTTTAGGTGAAGAGATTTCGTTTCCCAGCACAGGCCCCAAGCGTTCCAAATATCCACTTGCAGATTCTACAAGAAGAGTGTTTCCAAACTGCTCTTTCAAAAGGAAGCTTCAAGTCTGTGAGTTGAATGCACTCATCACAAAGAAGTTTCTGAGAATGCTTCCGTCTAGTTTCTATATGAAGATATTTCCTTTTCCAACATAGGCCCCAAAGTGCTCCAAATAAACCCTTGCAGATTCTACAAAAGGAGTGTTTCAAAACTGCTCTTTCTATAGGTAAGTTCAAGTCTGTGAGTTGAATGCACTCAACACAAAGAAGTTTCTGAGAATGATTCTGTTCAGTTTTTATGTGAAGATATTTCCTTTTCCAGCATAGGCCTCAAACGGCTCCAAATATCCACTTGCAGATTCTACATAAAGAGTGTTTCCAAACTTCTCTATCAATTGGTAGGTTCAACTCTGTGAGTTGAATGAAGTCATCACAAAGAAGTTTCTGAGAATCCTTCTGTCTAGTTTTTATGTGAAGATATTTCCTTTTCCAACGTAGGCCTCAAAGCGCTCCAAATAAACACATGCAGATTCTACAAAAGGAGTGTTTCAAAACTGTTCTATCAAAGGGAACGTTCAAGTCTGTGAGTTGAATGTACTCATCACACAGATGTTTCTCAGAATGCTTCTGTCTAGTTTTTAGGTGAAGAGATTTCATTTCCCAGCATAGGCCTCAAAGCGCTCCAAATATCCACTTGTAGATTCTATAAGAAGAGAGTTTCCAAACTGCTCTTTCAAAAGGAAGCTTCAAGTCTGTGAGTTGAATGCACTCATCACAAAGAAGTTTCTGAGAATGCTTCCGTCTAGTTTCTATAAGAAGATATTTCCTTTTCCAACATAGGCCCCAAAGTGCTCCAAATAAACCCTTGCAGATTCTACAAAAGGAGTGTTTCAAAACTGCTCTTTCTATAGGTAAGTTCAAGTCTGTGAGTTGAATGCACTCAACACAAAGAAGTTTCTGAGAATGCTTCTGTTCAGTTTTTATGTGAAGATATTTCCTTTTCCAGCATAGGCCTCAAACGGCTCCAAATATCCACTTGCAGATTCTACAAAAAGAGTGTTTCCAAACTTCTCTATCAATTGGTAGGTTCAACTCTGTGAGTTGAATGAACTCATCACAAAGAAGTTTCTGAGAATCCTTCTCTCTAGTTTTTATGTGAAGATATTTCCTTTTCCAGCGTAGGCATCAAAGCGCTCCAAATAAACACATGCAGATTCTACAAAAGGAGTGTTTCAAAACTGTTCTATCAAAGGGAACGTTCAAGTCTGTGAGTTGAATGTACTCATCACACAGATGTTTCTCAGAATGCTTCTGTCTAGTTTTTAGGTGAAGAGATTTCATTTCCCAGCATAGGCCTCAAAGCGCTCCAAATATCCACTTGCAGAATCTACGAAAAGAGTGTTTCAAAGCTGCTCTTTCAAAAGCAAGTTTCAAGTCTGTGTGTTGAATGCACTCATCCGAAAGAAGTTTCTGAGAATGCTTCTGTCTAGTTCTTACGTGAAGATATTTCCTTTTCCAGCTTAGGCCTCAAAGCGCTCCAAATAAACACTTGCAAATTCTACAAAAGGAGTGTTTCAAAAGAGTTCTATCAAAAGGAACGTTCAAGTCTGTGAGTTGAATGCACTTATCATACCGAAGTTTCCTGGAATGCTTCTGTCTAGTTTTTATGTGAAGACATTTCCTTTTCCAGCAGAGGCCTCAAAGCACTCAAAATATCCACTTGCAGATTCTACAAAAAGAGTGTTTCAAAACTGCTCTATCAAAAGCAAGCTTCAACACTGTGAGTAGAATGCACTCATCACAAAGAAGTTTCTGAGAATGCTTCTGTCTAGTTTTTATGTGAAGATATTTCCTTTTCCAACATAGGCCTCAAAGCGCTCCAAATAAACACTTGCAGATTCTACAAAAGGAGTGTTTCGAAACTGCTCTTTCAAGAGGAACGTTCAAGTCTGTGAGTTGAATGCACTCATCACACAGAAGTTTCTGAGAATGCTTCTGTCTAGTTTTTATGTGAAGATGTTTCCTTTTCCAGCATAGGCCTCAAAACGCTCCAAATATCCTCTTGCAGATTCTACAAAAAAGAGTGTTTCAAAACTGTTCTATCAAAAGGAAGGTTCAACTCTGTGAGTTGAATGAATGCATCATGAAGAACTTTCTGAGAATGCTTCTCTGTAGTTTTTAGGTGAAGATATTCCAAAACCCAGCACAGGCCTCGAAGTGCTCCAAATAACCACTTGCAGATTTTACCAAAAGAGTGTTTCAAAACTGCTCTTTCTATAGGTAAGTTCAAGTCTGTGAGTTGAATGCACTCAACACAAAGAAGTTTCTGAGAATGCTTCTGTTCAGTTTTTATGTGAAGATATTTCCTTTTCCAGCATAGGCCTCAAACGGCTCCAAATATCCACTTGCAGATTCTACAAAAAGAGTGTTTCCAAACTTCTCTATCAATTGGTAGGTTCAACTCTGTGAGTTGAATGAAGTCATCACAAAGAAGTTTCTGAGAATCCTTCTCTCTAGTTTTTATGTGAAGATATTTCCTTTTCCAACATAGGCCTCAAGGTGCTCCGAATAAACACTTGCAGATTCTACAAACTTAATGTTTCAAAACTGTTCTATCAAAAGGAACGTTGAAGTCTGTGAGTTGAATGCACTCATCACAAAGAAGTTTCTCAGAATGCTTCCGTCTAGTTTTTAGGTGAAGAGATTTCATTTCCCAGCACAGGCCTCAAAGCGCTCCAAATATCCACTTGCAGATTCTACAAGAAGAGTGTTTCCAAACTGCTCTTTCAAAAGGAAGCTTCAAGTCTGTGAGTTGAATGCACTCATCACAAAGAAGTTTCTGAGAATGCTTCCGTCTAGTTTCTATATGAAGATATTTCCTTTTCCAACATAGGCCCCAAAGTGCTCCAAATAAACCCTTGCAGATTCTCCAAAAGGAGTGTTTCAAAACTGCTCTTTCTATAGGTAAGTTCAAGTCTGTGAGTTGAATGCACTCAACACAAACAAGTTTCGGAGAATGCTTCTGTTCAGTTTTTATGTGAAGAAATTTCCTTTTCCAGCATAGGCCTCAAACGGCTCCAAATATCCACTTGCAGATTCTACAAAAGGAGTGTTTCCAAACTTCTCTATCAATTGGTAGGTTCAACTCTGTGAGTTGAATGAACTCATCACAAAGAAGTTTCTGAGAATCCTTCTCTCTAGTTTTTATGTGAAGATATTTCCTTTTCCAACGTAGGCCTCAAAGCGCTCCAAATAAACACATGCAGATTCTACAAAAGGAGTGTTTCAAAACTGTTCTATCAAAGGGAACGTTCAAGTCTGTGAGTTGAATGTACTCATCACACAGATGTTTCTCAGAATGCTTCTGTCTAGTTTTTAGGTGAAGAGATTTCATTTCCCAGCATAGGCCTCAAAGCGCTCCAAATATCCACTTGCAGAATCTACGAAAAGAGTGTTTCAAAGCTGCTCTTTCAAAAGCAAGGTTCAAGTCTGTGTGTTGAATGCACTCATCTGAAAGAAGTTTCTGAGAATGCTTCTGTCTAGTTCTTACGTGAAGATATTTCCTTTTCCAGCTTAGGCCTCAAAGCGCTCCAAATAAACACTTGCAAATTTTACAAAAGGAGTGTTTCAAAAGAGTTCTATCAAAAGGAACGTTCAAGTCTGTGAGGTGAATGCACTTATCATACCGAAGTTTCCTGGAATGCTTCTGTCTAGTTTTTATGTGAAGACATTTCCTTTTCCAGCAGAGGCCTCAAAGCACTCCAAATATCCACTTGCAGATTCTACAAAAAGAGTGTTTCAAAACTGCTCTATCAAAAGCAAGCTTCAACACTGTGAGTAGAATGCACTCATCACAAAGAAGTTTCTGAGAATGCTTCTGTCTAGTTTTTATGTGAAGTTATTTCCTTTTCCAACATAGGCCTCAAAGCGCTCCAAATAAACACTTGCAGATTCTACAAAAGGAGTGTTTCGAAACTGCTCTTTCAAGAGGAACGTTCAAGTCTGTGAGTTGAATGCACTCATCACACAGAAGTTTCTGAGAATGCCTCTGTCTAGTTTTTATGTGAAGATATTTCCTTTTCCAGCATAGGCCTCAAAACGCTCCAAATATCCTCTTGCAGATTCTACAAAAAGAGTGTTTCAAAACTGTTCTATGAAAAGGAAGGTTCAACTCTGTAAGTTGAATGAATGCATCGTGAAGAACTTTCTGAGAATGCTTCTCTGTAGTTTTTAGGTGAAGATATTCCAAAACCCAGCACAGGCCTCGAAGTGCTCCAAATAACCACTTGCAGATTTTACCAAAAGAGTGTTTCAAAACTGCTCTTTCTATAGGTAAGTTCAAGTCTGTGAGTTGAATGCACTCAACACAAAGAAGTTTCTGAGAATGCTTCTGTTCAGTTTTTATGTGAAGATATTTCCTTTTCCAGCATAGGCCTCAAACGGCTCCAAATATCCACTTGCAGATTCTACAAAAAGAGTGTTTCCAAACTTCTCTATCAATTGGTAGGTTCAACTCTGTGAGTTGAATGAAGTCATCACAAAGAAGTTTCTGAGAATCCTTCTCTCTAGTTTTTATGTGAAGATATTTCCTTTTCCAACGTAGGCCTCAAAGCGCTCCAAATAAACACATGCAGATTCTACAAAAGGAGTGTTTCAAAACTGTTCTATCAAAGGGAACGTTCAAGTCTGTGAGTTGAATGTACTCATCACACAGATGTTTCTCAGAATGTTTCTGTCTAGTTTTTAGGTGAAGAGATTTCATTTCCCAGCATAGGCCTCAAAGCGCTCCAAATATCCACTTGCAGATTCTACAAGAAGAGTGTTTCCAAACTGCTCTTTCAAAAGGAAGCTTCAAGTCTGTGAGTTGAATGCACTCATCACAAAGAAGTTTCTGAGAATGCTTCCGTCTAGTTTCTATATGAAGATATTTCCTTTTCCAACATAGGCCCCAAAGTGCTCCAAATAAACCCTTGCAGATTCTACAAAAGGAGTGTTTCAAAACTGCTCTTTCTATAGGTAAGTTCAAGTCTGTGAGTTGAATGCACTCAACACAAAGAAGTTTCTGAGAATGCTTCTGTTCAGTTTTTATGTGAAGATATTACCTTTTCCAGCATAGGCCTCAAACGGCTCCAAATATCCACTTGCAGATTCTACAAAAAGAGTGTTTCCAAACTTCTCTATCAATTGGTAGGTTCAACTCTGTGAGTTGAATGAACTCATCACCAAGATGTTTCTGAGAATCCTTCTCTCTAGTTTTTATGTGAAGATATTTCCTTTACCAGCGTAGGCCTCAAAGCGCTCCAAATAAACACATGCAGATTCTACAAAAGGAGTGTTTCAAAACTGTTCTATCAAAGGGAACGTTCAAGTCTGTGAGTTGAAGGTGCTCATCACACAGATGTTTCTCAGAATGCTTCTGTCTAGTTTTTGGGTGAAGAGATTTCATTTCCCAGCATAGGCCTCAAAGCGCTCCAAATATCCACTTGCAGAATCTACGAAAAGAGTGTTTCAAAGCTGCTCTTTCAAAAGCAAGGTTCAAGTCTGTGTGTTGAATGCACTCATCTGAAAGAAGTTTCTGAGAATGCTTCTGTCTAGTTCTTACGTGAAGATATTTCCTTTTCCAGCTTAGGCCTCAAAGCGCTCCAAATAAACACTTGCAAATTTTACAAAAGGAGTGTTTCAAAAGAGTTCTATCAAAAGGAACGTTCAAGTCTGTGAGTTGAATGCACTTATCATACCGAAGTTTCCTGGAATGCTTCTGTCTAGTTTTTATGTGAAGACATTTCCTTTTCCAGCAGAGGCCTCAAAGCACTCCAAATATCCACTTGCAGATTCTACAAAAAGAGTGTTTCAAAACTGCTCTATCAAAAGCAAGCTTCAACACTGTGAGTAGAATGCACTCATCACAAAGAAGTTTCTGAGAATGCTTCTGTCTAGTTTTTATGTGAAGATATTTCCTTTTCCAACATAGGCCTCAAAGCGCTCCAAATAAACACTTGCAGATTCTACAAAAGGAGTGTTTCGAAACTGCTCTTTCAAGAGGAACGTTCAAGTCTGTGAGTTGAATGCAGTCATCACACAGAAGTTTCTGAGAATGCTTCTGTCTAGTTTTTATGTGAAGATGTTTCCTTTTCCAGCATAGGCCTCAAAACGCTCCAAATATCCTCTTGCAGATTCTACAAAAAGAGTGTTTCAAAACTGTTCTATCAAAAGGAAGGTTCAACTCTGTGAGTTGAATGAATGCATCATGAAGAACTTTCTGAGAATGCTTCTCTGTAGTTTTTAGGTGAAGATATTCCAAAACCCAGCACAGGCCTCGAAGTGCTCCAAATAACCACTTGCAGATATTACCAAAAGAGTGTTTCAAAACTGCTCTTTCTATAGGTAAGTTCAAGTCTGTGAGTTGAATGCACTCAACACAAAGAAGTTTCTGAGAATGCTTCTGTTCAGTTTTTATGTGAAGATATTTCCTTTTCCAGCATAGGCCTCAAACGGCTCCAAATATCCACTTGCAGATTCTACAAAAAGAGTGTTTCCAAACTTCTCTATCAATTGGTAGGTTCAACTCTGTGAGTTGAATGAAGTCATCACAAAGAAGTTTCTGAGAATCCTTCTCTCTAGTTTTTATGTGAAGATATTTCCTTTTCCAACATAGGCATCAAGGTGCTCCGAATAAACACTTGCAGATTCTACAAACTTAATGTTTCAAAGCTGTTCTATCAAAAGGAACGTTGAAGTCAGTGAGTTGAATGCACTCATCACAAAGGAGTTTCTCAGAATGCTTCCGTCTAGTTGTTAGGTGAAGAGATTTCATTTCCCAGCACAGGCCTCAAAGCGCTCCAAATATCCACTTGCAGATTCTACAAGAAGAGTGTTTCCAAACTGCTCTTTCAAAAGGAAGCTTCAAGTCTGTGAGTTGAATGCACTCATCACAAAGAAGTTTCTGAGAATGCTTCCGTCTAGTTTCTATATGAAGATATTTCCTTTTCCAACATAGGCCCCAAAGTGCTCCAAATAAACCCTTGCAGATTCTCCAAAAGGAGTGTTTCAAAACTGCTCTTTCTATAGGTAAGTTCAAGTCTGTGAGTTGAATGCACTCAACACAAAGAAGTTTCTGAGAATGCTTCTGTCTAGTTTTTATGTGAAGATATTTCCTTTTCCAACATAGGCCTCAAAGCGCTCCAAATAAACACATGCAGATTCTACAAAAGGAGTGTTTCGAAACTGCTCTTTCAAGAGGAACGTTCAAGTCTGTGAGTTGAATGCACTCATCACACAGAAGTTTCTGAGAATGCTTCTGTCTAGTTTTTATGTGAAGATGTTTCCTTTTCCAGCATAGGCCTCAAAACGCTCCAAATATCCTCTTGCAGATTCTACAAAAAGAGTGTTTCAAAACTGTTCTATCAAAAGGAAGGTTCAACTCTGTGAGTTGAATGAATGCATCATGAAGAACTTTCTGAGAATGCTTCTCTGTAGTTTTTAGGTGAAGATATTCCAAAACCCAGCACAGGCCTCGAAGTGCTCCAAATAACCACTTGCAGATTTTACCAAAAGAGTGTTTCAAAACTGCTCTTTCTATAGGTAAGTTCAAGTCTGTGAGTTGAATGCACTCAACACAAAGAAGTTTCTGAGAATGCTTCTGTTCAGTTTTTATGTGAAGGTATTTCCTTTTCCAGCATAGGCCTCAAACGGCTCCAAATATCCACTTGCAGATTCTACAAAAAGAGTGTTTCCAAACTTCTCTATCAATTGGTAGGTTCAACTCTGTGAGTTGAATGAAGTCATCACAAAGAAGTTTCTGAGAATCCTTCTCTCTAGTTTTTATGTGAAGATATTTCCTTTTCCAGCGTAGGCCTCAAAGCACTCCAAATAAACACATGCAGATTCTACAAAAGGAGTGTTTCAAAACTGTTCTATCAAAGGGAACATTCAAGTCTGTGAGTTGAATGTACTCATCACACAGATGTTTCTCAGAATGCTTCTGTCTAGTTTTTAGGTGAAGAGATTTCATTTCCCAGCATAGGCCTCAAAGCGCTCCAAATATCCACTTGCAGAATCTATGAAAAGAGTGTTTCAAAGCTGCTCTTTCAAAAGCAAGGTTCAAGTCTGTGTGTTGAATGCACTCATCCGAAAGAAGTTTCTGAGAATGCTTCTGTCTAGTTCTTACGTGAAGATATTTCCTTTTCCAGCTTAGGCCTCAAAGCGCTCCAAATAAACACTTGCAAATTCTACAAAAGGAGTGTTTCAAAAGAGTTCTATGAAAAGGAACGTTCAAGTCTGTGAGTTGAATGCACTTATCATACCGAAGTTTCCTGGAATGCTTCTGTCTAGTTTTTATGTGAAGACATTTCCTTTTCCAGCAGAGGCCTCAGAGCACTCCAAATATCCACTTGCAGATTCTACAAAAAGAGTGTTTCAAAACTGCTCTATCAAAAGCAAGCTTCAACACTGTGAGTAGAATGCACTCATCACAAAGAAGTTTCTGAGAATGCTTCTGTCTAGTTTTTATGTGAAGATATTTCCTTTTCCAACATAGGCCTCAAAGCGCTCCAAATAAACACTTGCAGATTCTACAAAAGGAGTGTTTCGAAACTGCTCTTTCAAGAGGAACGTTCAAGTCTGTGAGTTGAATGCACTCATCACACAGAAGTTTCTGAGAATGCTTCTGTCTAGTTTTTATGTGAAGATGTTTCCTTTTCCAGCATAGGCCTCAAACGCTCCAAATATCCTCTTGCAGATTCTACAAAAAGAGTGTTTCAAAACTGTTCTATCAAAAGGAAGGTTCAACTCTGTGAGTTGAATGAATGCATCATGAAGAACTTTCTGAGAATGCTTCTCTGTAGTTTTTAGGTGAAGATATTCCAAAACCCAGCACAGGCCTCGAAGTGCTCCAAATAACCACTTGCAGATTTTACCAAAAGAGTGTTTCAAAACTGCTCTTTCTATAGGTAAGTTCAAGTCTGTGAGTTGAATGCACTCAACACAAAGAAGTTTCTGAGAATGCTTCTGTTCAGTTTTTATGTGAAGATATTTCCTTTTCCAGCATAGGCCTCAAACGGCTCCAAATATCCACTTGCAGATTCTACAAAAAGAGTGTTTCCAAACTTCTCTATCAATTGGTAGGTTCAACTCTGTGAGTTGAATGAAGTCATCACAAAGAAGTTTCTGAGAATCCTTCTCTCTAGTTTTTATGTGAAGATATTTCCTTTTCCAACATAGGCCTCAAGGTGCTCCGAATAAACACTTGCAGATTCTACAAACTTAATGTTTCAAAACTGTTCTATCAAAAGGAACGTTGAAGTCTGTGAGTGGAATGAACTCATCTCAAAGAAGTTTCTCAGAATGCTTCCGTCTAGTTTTTAGGTGAAGAGATTTCGTTTCCCAGCACAGGCCCCAAGCGTTCCAAATATCCACTTGCAGATTCTACAAGAAGAGTGTTTCCAAACTGCTCTTTCAAAAGGAAGCTTCAAGTCTGTGAGTTGAATGCACTCATCACAAAGAAGTTTCTGAGAATGCTTCCGTCTAGTTTCTATATGAAGATATTTCCTTTTCCAACATAGGCCCCAAAGTGCTCCAAATAAACCCTTGCAGATTCTCCAAAAGGAGTGTTTCAAAACTGCTCTTTCTATAGGTAAGTTCAAGTCTGTGAGTTGAATGTACTCAACACAAAGAAGTTTCTGAGAATGCTTCTGTTCAGTTTTTATGTGAAGATATTTCCTTTTCCAGCATAGGCCTCAAACGGCTCCAAATATCCACTTGCAGATTCTACAAAAAGAGTGTTTCCAAACTTCTCTATCAATTGGTAGGTTCAACTCTGTGAGTTGAATGAACTCATCACAAAGAAGTTTCTGAGAATCCTTCTCTCTAGTTTTTATGTGAAGATATTTCCTTTTCCAACGTAGGCCTCAAAGCGCTCCAAATAAACACATGCAGATTCTACAAAAGGAGTGTTTCAAAACTGTTCTATCAAAGGGAACGTTCAAGTCTGTGAGTTGAATGTACTCATCACACAGATGTTTCTCAGAATGCTTCTGTCTAGTTTTTAGGTGAAGAGATTTCATTTCCCAGCATAGGCCTCAAAGCGCTCCAAATATCCACTTGCAGATTCTATAAGAAGAGAGTTTCCAAACTGCTCTTTCAAAAGGAAGCTTCAAGTCTGTGAGTTGAATGCACTCATCACAAAGAAGTTTCTGAGAATGCTTCCGTCTAGTTTCTATATGAAGATATTTCCTTTTCCAACATAGGCCACAAAGTGCTCCAAATAAACCCTTGCAGATTCTCCAAAAGGAGTGTTTCAAAACTGCTCTTTCTATAGGTAAGTTCAAGTCTGTGAGTTGAATGCACTCAACACAAAGAAGTTTCTGAGAATGCTTCTGTCTAGTTTTTATGTGAAGATATTTCCTTTTCCAACATAGGCCTCAAAGCGCTCCAAATAAACACATGCAGATTCTACAAAAGGAGTGTTTCGAAACTGCTCTTTCAAGAGGAACGTTCAAGTCTGTGAGTTGAATGCACTCATCACACAGAAGTTTCTGAGAATGCTTCTGTCTAGTTTTTATGTGAAGATGTTTCCTTTTCCAGCATAGGCCTCAAAACGCTCCAAATATCCTCTTGCAGATTCTACAAAAAGAGTGTTTCAAAACTGTTCTATCAAAAGGAAGGTTCAACTCTGTGAGTTGAATGAATGCATCATGAAGAACTTTCTGAGAATGCTTCTCTGTAGTTTTTAGGTGAAGATATTCCAAAACCCAGCACAGGCCTCGAAGTGCTCCAAATAACCACTTGCAGATTTTACCAAAAGAGTGTTTCAAAACTGCTCTTTCTATAGGTAAGTTCAAGTCTGTGAGTTGAATGCACTCAACACAAAGAAGTTTCTGAGAATGCTTCTGTTCAGTTTTTATGTGAAGATATTTCCTTTTCCAGCATAGGCCTCAAACGGCTCCAAATATCCACTTGCAGATTCTACAAAAAGAGTGTTTCCAAACTTCTCTATCAATTGGTAGGTTCAACTCTGTGAGTTGAATGAACTCATCACAAAGAAGTTTCTGAGAATCCTTCTCTCTAGTTTTTATGTGAAGATATTTCCTTTTCCAGCGTAGGCCTCAAAGCACTCCAAATAAACACATGCAGATTCTACAAAAGGAGTGTTTCAAAACTGTTCTATCAAAGGGAACGTTCAAGTCTGTGAGTTGAATGTACTCATCACACAGATGTTTCTCAGAATGCTTCTGTCTAGTTTTTAGGTGAAGAGATTTCATTTCCCAGCATAGGCCTCAAAGCGCTCCAAATATCCACTTGCAGAATCTATGAAAAGAGTGTTTCAAAGCTGCTCTTTCAAAAGCAAGGTTCAAGTCTGTGTGTTGAATGCACTCATCCGAAAGAAGTTTCTGAGAATGCTTCTGTCTAGTTCTTACGTGAAGATATTTCCTTTTCCAGCTTAGGCCTCAAAGCGCTCCAAATAAACACTTGCAAATTCTACAAAAGGAGTGTTTCAAAAGAGTTCTATCAAAAGGAACGTTCAAGTCTGTGAGTTGAATGCACTTATCATACCGAAGTTTCCTGGAATGCTTCTGTCTAGTTTTTATGTGAAGACATTTCCTTTTCCAGCAGAGGCCTCAAAGCACTCCAAATATCCACTTGCAGATTCTACAAAAAGAGTGTTTCAAAACTGCTCTATCAAAAGCAAGCTTCAACACTGTGAGTAGAATGCACTCATCACAAAGAAGTTTCTGAGAATGCTTCTGTCTAGTTTTTATGTGAAGATATTTCCTTTTCCAACATAGGCCTCAAAGCGCTCCAAATAAACACTTGCAGATTCTACAAAAGGAGTGTTTCGAAACTGCTCTTTCAAGAGGAACGTTCAAGTCTGTGAGTTGAATGCACTCATCACACAGAAGTTTCTGAGAATGCTTCTGTCTAGTTTTTATGTGAAGATGTTTCCTTTTCCAGCATAGGCCTCAAACGCTCCAAATATCCTCTTGCAGATTCTACAAAAAGAGTGTTTCAAAACTGTTCTATCAAAAGGAAGGTTCAACTCTGTGAGTTGAATGAATGCATCATGAAGAACTTTCTGAGAATGCTTCTCTGTAGTTTTTAGGTGAAGATATTCCAAAACCCAGCACAGGCCTCGAAGTGCTCCAAATAACCACTTGCAGATTTTACCAAAAGAGTGTTTCAAAACTGCTCTTTCTATAGGTAAGTTCAAGTCTGTGAGTTGAATGCACTCAACACAAAGAAGTTTCTGAGAATGCTTCTGTTCAGTTTTTATGTGAAGATATTTCCTTTTCCAGCATAGGCCTCAAACGGCTCCAAATATCCACTTGCAGATTCTACAAAAAGAGTGTTTCCAAACTTCTCTATCAATTGGTAGGTTCAACTCTGTGAGTTGAATGAAGTCATCACAAAGAAGTTTCTGAGAATCCTTCTCTCTAGTTTTTATGTGAAGATATTTCCTTTTCCAACATAGGCCTCAAGGTGCTCCGAATAAACACTTGCAGATTCTACAAACTTAATGTTTCAAAACTGTTCTATCAAAAGGAACGTTGAAGTCTGTGAGTTGAATGAACTCATCTCAAAGAAGTTTCTCAGAAAGCTTCCGTCTAGTTTTTAGGTGAAGAGATTTCGTTTCCCAGCACAGGCCCCAAGCGTTCAAAATATCCACTTGCAGATTCTACAAGAAGAGTGTTTCCAAACTGCTCTTTCAAAAGGAAGCTTCAAGTCTGTGAGTTGAATGCACTCATCACAAAGAAGTTTCTGAGAATGCTTCCGTCTAGTTTCTATATGAAGATATTTCCTTTTCCAACATAGGCCCCAAAGTGCTCCAAATAAACCCTTGCAGATTCTACAAAAGGAGTGTTTCAAAACTGCTCTTTCTATAGGTAAGTTCAAGTCTGTGAGTTGAATGCACTCAACACAAAGAAGTTTCTGAGAATGCTTCTGTTCAGTTTTTATGTGAAGATATTTCCTTTTCCAGCATAGGCCTCAAACGGCTCCAAATATCCACTTGCAGATTCTACAAAAAGAGTGTTTCCAAACTTCTCTATCAATTGGTAGGTTCAACTCTGTGAGTTGAATGAACTCATCACAAAGAAGTTTCTGAGAATCCTTCTCTCTAGTTTTTATGTGAAGATATTTCCTTTTCCAGCGTAGGCCTCAAAGCGCTCCAAATAAACACATGCAGATTCTACAAAAGGAGTGTTTCAAAACTGTTCTATCAAAGGGAACGTTCAAGTCTGTGAGTTGAATGTACTCATCACACAGATGTTTCTCAGAATGCTTCTGTCTAGTTTTTAGGTGAAGAGATTTCATTTCCCAGGATAGGCCTCAAAGCGCTCCAAATATCCACTTGCAGATTCTATAAGAAGAGAGTTTCCAAACTGCTCTTTCAAAGGGAAGCTTCAAGTCTGTGAGTTGAATGCACTCATCACAAAGAAGTTTCTGAGAATGCTTCCGTCTAGTTTCTATATGAAGATATTTCCTTTTCCAACATAGGCCCCAAAGTGCTCCAAATAAACCCTTGCAGATTCTACAAAAGGAGTGTTTCAAAACTGCTCTTTCTATAGGTAAGTTCAAGTCTGTGAGTTGAATGCACTCAACACAAAGAAGTTTCTGAGAATGCTTCTGTTCAGTTTTTATGTGAAGATATTTCCTTTTCCAGCATAGGCCTCAAACGTCTCCAAATATCCACTTGCAGATTCTACAAAAAGAGTGTTTCCAAACTTCTCTATCAATTGGTAGGTTCAACTCTGTGAGTTGAATGAACTCATCACAAAGAAGTTTCTGAGAATCCTTCTCTCTAGTTTTTATGTGAAGATATTTCCTTTTCCAGCGTAGGCCTCAAAGCGCTCCAAATAAACACATGCAGATTCTACAAAAGGAGTGTTTCAAAACTGTTCTATCAAAGGGAACGTTCAAGTCTGTGAGTTGAATGTACTCATCACACAGATGTTTCTCAGAATGCTTCTGTCTAGTTTTTAGGTGAAGAGATTTCATTTCCCAGCATAGGCCTCAAAGCGCTCCAAATATCCACTTGCAGAATCTACGAAAAGAGTGTTTCAAAGCTGCTCTTTCAAAAGCAAGGTTCAAGTCTGTGTGTTGAATGCACTCATCTGAAAGAAGTTTCTGAGAATGCTTCTGTCTAGTTCTTACGTGAAGATATTTCCTTTTCCAGCTTAGGCCTCAAAGCGCTCCAAATAAACACTTGCAAATTTTACAAAAGGAGTGTTTCAAAAGAGTTCTATCAAAAGGAACGTTCAAGTCTGTGAGGTGAATGCACTTATCATACCGAAGTTTCCTGGAATGCTTCTGTCTAGTTTTTATGTGAAGACATTTCCTTTTCCAGCAGAGGCCTCAAAGCACTCCAAATATCCACTTGCAGATTCTACAAAAAGAGTGTTTCAAAACTGCTCTATCAAAAGCAAGCTTCAACACTGTGAGTAGAATGCACTCATCACAAAGAAGTTTCTGAGAATGCTTCTGTCTAGTTTTTATGTGAAGACATTTCCTTTTCCAACATAGGCCTCAAAGCGCTCCAAATAAACACTTGCAGATTCTACAAAAGGAGTGTTTCAAAACTGCTCTTTCAAGAGGAACGTTCAAGTCTGTGAGTTGAATGCACTCATCACACAGAAGTTTCTGAGAATGCCTCTGTCTAGTTTTAATGTGAAGATATTTCCTTTTCCAGCATAGGCATCAAAACGCTCCAAATATCCTCTTGCAGATGCTACAAAAAGAGTGTTTCAAAACTGTTCTATGAAAAGGAAGGTTCAACTCTGTAAGTTGAATGAATGCATCATGAAGAACTTTCTGAGAATGCTTCTCTGTAGTTTTTAGGTGAAGATATTCCAAAACCCAGCACAGGCCTCGAAGTGCTCCAAATAACCACTTGCAGATTTTACCAAAAGAGTGTTTCAAAACTGCTCTTTCTATAGGTAAGTTCAAGTCTGTGAGTTGAATGCACTCAACACAAAGAAGTTTCTGAGAATGCTTCTGTTCAGTTTTTATGTGAAGATATTTCCTTTTCCAGCATAGGCCTCAAACGGCTCCAAATATCCACTTGCAGATTCTACAAAAAGAGTGTTTCCAAACTTCTCTATCAATTGGTAGGTTCAACTCTGAGAGTTGAATGAAGTCATCACAAAGAAGTTTCTGAGAATCCTTCTCTCTAGTTTTTATGTGAAGATATTTCCTTTTCCAACGTAGGCCTCAAAGCGCTCCAAATAAACACATGCAGATTCTACAAAAGGAGTGTTTCAAAACTGTTCTATCAAAGGGAACGTTCAAGTCTGTGAGTTGAATGTACTGATCACACAGATGTTTCTCAGAATGTTTCTGTCTAGTTTTTAGATGAAGAGATTTCATTTCCCAGCATAGGCCTCAAAGCGCTCCAAATATCCACTTGCAGATTCTACAAGAAGAGTGTTTCCAAACTGCTCTTTCAAAAGGAAGCTTCAAGTCTGTGAGTTGAATGCACTCATCACAAAGAAGTTTCTGAGAATGCTTCCGTCTAGTTTCTATATGAAGATATTTCCTTTTCCAACATAGGCCCCAAAGTGCTCCAAATAAACCCTTGCAGATTCTCCAAAAGGAGTGTTTCAAAACTGCTCTTTCTATAGGTAAGTTCAAGTCTGTGAGTTGAATGCACTCAACACAAAGAAGTTTCTGAGAATGCTTCTGTTCAGTTTTTATGTGAAGATATTTCCTTTTCCAGCATAGGCCTCAAACGGCTCCAAATATCCACTTGCAGATTCTACAAAAGGAGTGTTTCCAAACTTCTCTATCAATTGGTAGGTTCAACTCTGTGAGTTGAATGAACTCATCACAAAGAAGTTTCTGAGAATCCTTCTCTCTAGTTTTTATGTGAAGATATTTCCTTTTCCAACGTAGGCCTCAAAGCGCTCCAAATAAACACATGCAGATTCTACAAAAGGAGTGTTTCAAAACTATTCTATCAAAGGGAACGTTCAAGTCTGTGAGTTGAATGTACTCATCACACAGATGTTTCTCAGAATGCTTCTGTCTAGTTTTTAGGTGAAGAGATTTCATTTCCCAGCATAGGCCTCAAAGCGCTCCAAATATCCACTTGCAGAATCTACGAAAAGAGTGTTTCAAAGCTGCTCTTTCAAAAGCAAGGTTCAAGTCTGTGTGTTGAATGCACTCATCTGAAAGAAGTTTCTGAGAATGCTTCTGTCTAGTTCTTACGTGAAGATATTTCCTTTTCCAGCTTAGGCCTCAAAGCGCTCCAAATAAACACTTGCAAATTTTACAAAAGGAGTGTTTCAAAAGAGTTCTATCAAAAGGAACGTTCAAGTCTGTGAGGTGAATGCACTTATCATACCGAAGTTTCCTGGAATGCTTCTGTCTAGTTTTTATGTGAAGACATTTCCTTTTCCAGCAGAGGCCTCAAAGCACTCCAAATATCCACTTGCAGATTCTACAAAAAGAGTGTTTCAAAACTGCTCTATCAAAAGCAAGCTTCAACACTGTGAGTAGAATGCACTCATCACAAAGAAGTTTCTGAGAATGCTTCTGTCTAGTTTTTATGTGAAGATATTTCCTTTTCCAACATAGGCCTCAAAGCGCTCCAAATAAACACTTGCAGATTCTACAAAAGGAGTGTTTCGAAACTGCTCTTTCAAGAGGAACGTTCAAGTCTGTGAGTTGAATGCACTCATCACACAGAAGTTTCTGAGAATGCCTCTGTCTAGTTTTTATGTGAAGATATTTCCTTTTCCAGCATAGGCCTCAAAACGCTCCAAATATCCTCTTGCAGATTCTACAAAAAGAGTGTTTCAAAACTGTTCTATGAAAAGGAAGGTTCAACTCTGTAAGTTGAATGAATGCATCGTGAAGAACTTTCTGAGAATGCTTCTCTGTAGTTTTTAGGTGAAGATATTCCAAAACCCAGCACAGGCCTCGAAGTGCTCCAAATAACCACTTGCAGATTTTACCAAAAGAGTGTTTCAAAACTGCTCTTTCTATAGGTAAGTTCAAGTCTGTGAGTTGAATGCACTCAACACAAAGAAGTTTCTGAGAATGCTTCTGTTCAGTTTTTATGTGAAGATATTTCCTTTTCCAGCATAGGCCTCAAACGGCTCCAAATATCCACTTGCAGATTCTACAAAAAGAGTGTTTCCAAACTTCTCTATCAATTGGTAGGTTCAACTCGGTGAGTTGAATGAAGTCATCACAAAGAAGTTTCTGAGAATCCTTCTCTCTAGTTTTTATGTGAAGATATTTCCTTTTCCAACGTAGGCCTCAAAGCGCTCCAAATAAACACATGCAGATTCTACAAAAGGAGTGTTTCAAAACTGTTCTATCAAAGGGAACGTTCAAGTCTGTGAGTTGAATGTACTGATCACACAGATGTTTCTTAGAATGTTTCTGTCTAGTTTTTAGGTGAAGAGATTTCATTTCCCAGCATAGGCCTCAAAGCGCTCCAAATATCCACTTGCAGATTCTACAAGAAGCGTGTTTCCAAACTGCTCTTTGAAAAGGAAGCTTCAAGTCTGTGAGTTGAATGCACTCATCACAAAGAAGTTTCTGAGAATGCTTCCGTCTAGTTTCTATATGAAGATATTTCCTTTTCCAACATAGGCCCCAAAGTGCTCCAAATAAACCCTTGCAGATTCTACAAAAGGAGTGTTTCAAAACTGCTCTTTCTATAGGTAAGTTCAAGTCTGTGAGTTGAATGCACTCAACACAAAGAAGTTTCTGAGAATGCTTCTGTTCAGTTTTTATGTGAAGATATTTCCTTTTCCAGCATAGGCCTCAAACGGCTCCAAATATCCACTTGCAGATTCTACAAAAAGAGTGTTTCCAAACTTCTCTATCAATCAATTGGTAGGTTTAACTCTGTGAGTTGAATGAACTCATCACCAAGATGTTTCTGAGAATCCTTCTCTCTAGTTTTTATGTGAAGATATTTCCTTTTCCAGCGTAGGCCTCAAAGCGCTCCAAATAAACACATGCAGATTCTACAAAAGGAGTGTTTCAAAACTGTTCTATCAAAGGGAACGTTCAAGTCTGTGAGTTGAATGTATTCATCACACAGATGTTTCTCAGAATGCTTCTGTCTAGTTTTTAGGTGAAGAGATTTCATTTCCCAGCATAGGCCTCAAAGCGCTCCAAATATCCATTTGCAGAATCTACGAAAAGAGTGTTTCAAAGCTGCTCTTTCAAAAGCAAGGTTCAAGTCTGTGTGTTGAATGCACTCATCCGAAAGAAGTTTCTGAGAATGCTTCTGTCTAGTTCTTACGTGAAGATATTTCCTTTTCCAGCTTAGGCCTCAAAGCGCTCCAAATAAACACTTGCAAATTCTACAAAAGGAGTGTTTCAAAAGAGTTCTATCAAAAGGAACGTTCAAGTCTGTGAGTTGAATGCACTTATCATACCGAAGTTTCCTGGAATGCTTCTGTCTAGTTTTTATGTGAAGACATTTCCTTTTCCAGCAGAGGCCTCAAAGCACTCCAAATATCCACTTGCAGATTCTACAAAAAGAGTGTTTCAAAACTGCTCTATCAAAAGCAAGCTTCAACACTGTGAGTAGAATGCACTCATCACAAAGAAGTTTCTGAGAATGCTTCTGTCTAGTTTTTATGTGAAGATATTTCCTTTTCCAACATAGGCCTCAAAGCGCTCCAAATAAACACTTGCAGATTCTACAAAAGGAGTGTTTCGAAACTGCTCTTTCAAGAGGAACGTTCAAGTCTGTGAGTTGAATGCACTCATCACACAGAAGTTTCTGAGAATGCTTCTGTCTAGTTTTTATGTGAAGATGTTTCCTTTTCCAGCATAGGCCTCAAAACGCTCCAAATATCCTCTTGCAGATTCTACAAAAAAGAGTGTTTCAAAACTGTTCTATCAAAAGGAAGGTTCAACTCTGTGAGTTGAATGAATGCATCATGAAGAACTTTCTGAGAATGCTTCTCTGTAGTTTTTAGGTGAAGATATTCCAAAACCCAGCACAGGCCTCGAAGTGCTCCAAATAACCACTTGCAGATTTTACCAAAAGAGTGTTTCAAAACTGCTCTTTCTATAGGTAAGTTCAAGTCTGTGAGTTGAATGCACTCAACACAAAGAAGTTTCTGAGAATGCTTCTGTTCAGTTTTTATGTGAAGATATTTCCTTTTCCAGCATAGGCCTCAAACGGCTCCAAATATCCACTTGCAGATTCTACAAAAAGAGTGTTTCCAAACTTCTCTATCAATTGGTAGGTTCAACTCTGTGAGTTGAATGAAGTCATCACAAAGAAGTTTCTGAGAATCCTTCTCTCTAGTTTTTATGTGAAGATATTTCCTTTTCCAACATAGGCCTCAAGGTGCTCCGAATAAACACTTGCAGATTCTACAAACTTAATGTTTCAAAACTGTTCTATCAAAAGGAACGTTGAAGTCAGTGAGTTGAATGCACTCATCACAAAGAAGTTTCTCAGAATGCTTCCGTCTAGTTGTTAGTTGAAGAGATTTCATTTCCCAGCACAGGCCTCAAAGCGCTCCAAATATCCACTTGCAGATTCTACAAGAAGAGTGTTTCCAAACTGCTCTTTCAAAAGGAAGCTTCAAGTCTGTGAGTTGAATGCACTCATCACAAAGAAGTTTCTGAGAATGCTTCCGTCTAGTTTCTATATGAAGATATTTCCTTTTCCAACATAGGCCCCAAAGTGCTCCAAATAAACCCTTGCAGATTCTCCAAAAGGAGTGTTTCAAAACTGCTCTTTCTATAGGTAAGTTCAAGTCTGTGAGTTGAATGCACTCAACACAAAGAAGTTTCTGAGAATGCTTCTGTCTAGTTTTTATGTGAAGATATTTCCTTTTCCAACATAGGCCTCAAAGCGCTCCAAATAAACACATGCAGATTCTACAAAAGGAGTGTTTCGAAACTGCTCTTTCAAGAGGAACGTTCAAGTCTGTGAGTTGAATGCACTCATCACACAGAAGTTTCTGAGAATGCTTCTGTCTAGTTTTTATGTGAAGATGTTTCCTTTTCCAGCATAGGCCTCAAAACGCTCCAAATATCCTCTTGCAGATTCTACAAAAAGAGTGTTTCAAAACTGTTCTATCAAAAGGAAGGTTCAACTCTGTGAGTTGAATGAATGCATCATGAAGAACTTTCTGAGAATGCTTCTCTGTAGTTTTTAGGTGAAGATATTCCAAAACCCAGCACAGGCCTCGAAGTGCTCCAAATAACCACTTGCAGATTTTACCAAAAGAGTGTTTCAAAACTGCTCTTTCTATAGGTAAGTTCAAGTCTGTGAGTTGAATGCACTCAACACAAAGAAGTTTCTGAGAATGCTTCTGTTCAGTTTTTATGTGAAGATATTTCCTTTTCCAGCATAGGCCTCAAACGGCTCCAAATATCCACTTGCAGAGTCTACAAAAAGAGTGTTTCCAAACTTCTCTATCAATTGGTAGGTTCAACTCTGTGAGTTGAATGAAGTCATCACAAAGAAGTTTCTGAGAATCCTTCTCTCTAGTTTTTATGTGAAGATATTTCCTTTTCCAGCGTAGGCCTCAAAGCACTCCAAATAAACACATGCAGATTCTACAAAAGGAGTGTTTCAAAACTGTTCTATCAAAGGGAACGTTCAAGTCTGTGAGTTGAATGTACTCATCACACAGATGTTTCTCAGAATGCTTCTGTCTAGTTTTTAGGTGAAGAGATTTCATTTCCCAGCATAGGCCTCAAAGCGCTCCAAATATCCACTTGCAGAATCTATGAAAAGAGTGTTTCAAAGCTGCTCTTTCAAAAGCAAGGTTCAAGTCTGTGTGTTGAATGCACTCATCTGAAAGAAGTTTCTGAGAATGCTTCTGTCTAGTTCTTACGTGAAGATATTTCCTTTTCCAGCTTAGGCCTCAAAGCGCTCCAAATAAACACTTGCAAATTCTACAAAAGGAGTGTTTCAAAAGAGTTCTATGAAAAGGAACGTTCAAGTCTGTGAGTTGAATGCACTTATCATACCGAAGTTTCCTGGAATGCTTCTGTCTAGTTTTTATGTGAAGACATTTCCTTTTCCAGCAGAGGCCTCAAAGCACTCCAAATATCCACTTGCAGATTCTACAAAAAGAGTGTTTCAAAACTGCTCTATCAAAAGCAAGCTTCAACACTGTGAGTAGAATGCACTCATCACAAAGAAGTTTCTGAGAATGCTTCTGTCTAGTTTTTATGTGAAGATATTTCCTTTTCCAACATAGGCCTCAAAGCGCTCCAAATAAACACTTGCAGATTCTACAAAAGGAGTGTTTCGAAACTGCTCTTTCAAGAGGAACGTTCAAGTCTGTGAGTTGAATGCACTCATCACACAGAAGTTTCTGAGAATGCTTCTGTCTAGTTTTTATGTGAAGATGTTTCCTTTTCCAGCATAGGCCTCAAGGTGCTCCGAATAAACACTTGCAGATTCTACAAACTTAATGTTTCAAAACTGTTCTATCAAAAGGAACGTTGAAGTCTGTGAGTTGAATGAACTCATCTCAAAGAAGTTTCTCAGAATGCTTCCGTCTAGTTTTTAGGTGAAGAGATTTCGTTTCCCAGCACAGGCCCCAAGCGTTCCAAATATCCACTTGCAGATTCTACAAGAAGAGTGTTTCCAAACTGCTCTTTCAAAAGGAAGCTTCAAGTCTGTGAGTTGAATGCACTCATCACAAAGAAGTTTCTGAGAATGCTTCCGTCTAGTTTCTATATGAAGATATTTCCTTTTCCAACATAGGCCCCAAAGTGCTCCAAATAAACCCTTGCAGATTCTACAAAAGGAGTGTTTCAAAACTGCTCTTTCTATAGGTAAGTTCAAGTTTGTGAGTTGAATGCACTCAACACAAAGAAGTTTCTGAGAATGCTTCTGTTCAGTTTTTATGTGAAGATATTTCCTTTTCCAGCATAGGCCTCAAACGGCTCCAAATATCCACTTGCAGATTCTACAAAAAGAGTGTTTCCAAACTTCTCTATCAATTGGTAGGTTCAACTCTGTGAGTTGAATGAAGTCATCACAAAGAAGTTTCTGAGAATCCTTCTCTCTAGTTTTTATGTGAAGATATTTCCTTTTCCAACGTAGGCCTCAAAGCGCTCCAAATAAACACATGCAGATTCTACAAAAGGAGTGTTTCAAAACTGTTCTGTCAAAGGGAACGTTCAAGTCTGTGAGTTGAATGTACTCATCACACAGATGTTTCTCAGAATGCTTCTGTCTAGTTTTTAGGTGAAGAGATTTCATTTCCCAGCATAGGCCTCAAAGCGCTCCAAATATCCACTTGCAGATTCTATAAGAAGAGAGTTTCCAAACTGCTCTTTCAAAAGGAAGCTTCAAGTCTGTGAGTTGAATGCACTCATCACAAAGAAGTTTCTGAGAATGCTTCCGTCTAGTTTCTATATGAAGATATTTCCTTTTCCAACATAGGCCCCAAAGTGCTCCAAATAAACCCTTGCAGATTCTACAAAAGGAGTGTTTCAAAACTGCTCTTTCTATAGGTAAGTTCAAGTCTGTGAGTTGAATGCACTCAACACAAAGAAGTTTCTGAGAATGCTTCTGTTCAGTTTTTATGTGAAGATATTTCCTTTTCCAGCATAGGCCTCAAACGGCTCCAAATATCCACTTGCAGATTCTACAAAAAGAGTGTTTCCAAACTTCTCTATCAATTGGTAGGTTCAACTCTGTGAGTTGAATGAACTCATCACAAAGAAGTTTCTGAGAATCCTTCTCTCTAGTTTTTATGTGAAGATATTTCCTTTTCCAGCGTAGGCCTCAAAGCGCTCCAAATAAACACATGCAGATTCTACAAAAGGAGTGTTTCAAAACTGTTCTATCAAAGGGAACGTTCAAGTCTGTGAGTTGAATGTACTCATCACACAGATGTTTCTCAGAATGCTTCTGTCTAGTTTTATGTGAAGAGATTTCATTTCCCAGCATAGGCCTCAAAGCGCTCCAAATATCCACTTGCAGAATCTACGAAAAGAGTGTTTCAAAGCTGCTCTTTCAAAAGCAAGGTTCAAGTCTGTGTGTTGAATGCACTCATCTGAAAGAAGTTTCTGAGAATGCTTCTGTCTAGTTCTTACGTGAAGATATTTCCTTTTCCAGCTTAGGCCTCAAAGCGCTCCAAATAAACACTTGCAAATTTTACAAAAGGAGTGTTTCAAAAGAGTTCTATCAAAAGGAACGTTCAAGTCTGTGAGGTGAATGCACTTATCATACCGAAGTTTCCTGGAATGCTTCTGTCCAGTTTTTATGTGAAGACATTTCCTTTTCCAGCAGAGGCCTCAAAGCACTCCAAATATCCACTTGCAGATTCTACAAAAAGAGTGTTTCAAAACTGCTCTATCAAAAGCAAGCTTCAACACTGTGAGTAGAATGCACTCATCACAAAGAAGTTTCTGAGAATGCTTCTGTCTAGTTTTTATGTGAAGATATTTCCTTTTCCAACATAGGCCTCAAAGCGCTCCAAATAAACACATGCAGATTCTACAAAAGGAGTGTTTCGAAACTGCTCTTTCAAGAGGAACGTTCAAGTCTGTGAGTTGAATGCACTCATCACACAGAAGTTTCTCAGAATGCTTCTGTCTAGTTTTTATGTGAAGATGTTTCCTTTTCCAGCATAGGCCTCAAACGCTCCAAATATCCTCTTGCAGATTCTACAAAAAGAGTGTTTCAAAACTGTTCTATCAAAAGGAAGGTTCAACTCTGTGAGTTGAATGAATGCATCATGAAGAACTTTCTGAGAATGCTTCTCTGTAGTTTTTAGGTGAAGATATTCCAAAACCCAGCACAGGCCTCGAAGTGCTCCAAATAACCACTTGCAGATTTTACCAAAAGAGTGTTTCAAAACTGCTCTTTCTATAGGTAAGTTCAAGTCTGTGAGTTGAATGCACTCAACACAAAGATGTTTCTGAGAATGCTTCTGTTCAGTTTTTATGTGAAGATATTTCCTTTTCCAGCATAGGCCTCAAACGGCTCCAAATATCCACTTGCAGATTCTACAAAAAGAGTGTTTCCAAACTTCTCTATCAATTGGTAGGTTCAACTCCGTGAGTTGAATGAAGTCATCACAAAGAAGTTTCTGAGAATCCTTCTCTCTAGTTTTTATGTGAAGATATTTCCTTTTCCAACATAGGCCTCAAGGTGCTCCGAATAAACACTTGCAGATTCTACAAACTTAATGTTTCAAAACTGTTCTATCAAAAGGAACGTTGAAGTCTGTGAGTTGAATGAACTCATCTCAAAGAAGTTTCTCAGAATGCTTCCGTCTAGTTTTTAGGTGAAGAGATTTCGTTTCCCAGCACAGGCCCCAAGCGTTCCAAATATCCACTTGCAGATTCTACAAGAAGAGTGTTTCCAAACTGCTCTTTAAAAAGGAAGCTTCAAGTCTGTGAGTTGAATGCACTCATCACAAAGAAGTTTCTGAGAATGCTTCCGTCTAGTTTCTATATGAAGATATTTCCTTTTCCAACATAGGCCCCAAAGTGCTCCAAATAAACCCTTGCAGATTCTCCAAAAGGAGTGTTTCAAAACTGCTCTTTCTATAGGTAAGTTCAAGTCTGTGAGTTGAATGCACTCAACACAAAGAAGTTTCTGAGAATGCTTCTGTTCAGTTTTTATGTGAAGATATTTCCTTTTCCAGCATAGGCCTCAAACGGCTCCAAATATCCACTTGCAGATTCTACAAAAGGAGTGTTTCCAAACTTCTCTATCAATTGGTAGGTTCAACTCTGTGAGTTGAATGAACTCATCACAAAGAAGTTTCTGAGAATCCTTCTCTCTAGTTTTTATGTGAAGATATTTCCTTTTCCAACGTAGGCCTCAAAGCGCTCCAAATAAACACATGCAGATTCTACAAAAGGAGTGTTTCAAAACTGTTCTATCAAAGGGAACGTTCAAGTCTGTGAGTTGAATGTACTCATCACACAGATGTTTCTCAGAATGCTTCTGTCTAGTTTTTAGGTGAAGAGATTTCATTTCCCAGCATAGGCCTCAAAGCGCTCCAAATATCCACTTGCAGAATCTACGAAAAGAGTGTTTCAAAGCTGCTCTTTCAAAAGCAAGGTTCAAGTCTGTGTGTTGAATGCACTCATCTGAAAGAAGTTTCTGAGAATGCTTCTGTCTAGTTCTTACGTGAAGATATTTCCTTTTCCAGCTTAGGCCTCAAAGCGCTCCAAATAAACACTTGCAAATTTTACAAAAGGAGTGTTTCAAAAGAGTTCTATCAAAAGGAACGTTCAAGTCTGTGAGGTGAATGCACTTATCATACCGAAGTTTCCTGGAATGCTTCTGTCTAGTTTTTATGTGAAGACATTTCCTTTTCCAGCAGAGGCCTCAAAGCACTCCAAATATCCACTTGCAGATTCTACAAAAAGAGTGTTTCAAAACTGCTCTATCAAAAGCAAGCTTCAACACTGTGAGTAGAATGCACTCATCACAAAGAAGTTTCTGAGAATGCTTCTGTCTCGTTTTTATGTGAAGATATTTCCTTTTCCAACATAGGCCTCAAAGCGCTCCAAATAAACACTTGCAGATTCTACAAAAGGAGTGTTTCGAAACTGCTCTTTCAAGAGGAACGTTCAAGTCTGTGAGTTGAATGCACTCATCACACAGAAGTTTCTGAGAATGCCTCTGTCTAGTTTTTATGTGAAGATATTTCCTTTTCCAGCATAGGCCTGAAAACGCTCCAAATATCCTCTTGCAGATTCTACAAAAAGAGTGTTTCAAAACTGTTCTATGAAAAGGAAGGTTCAACTCTGTAAGTTGAATGAATGCATCGTGAAGAACTTTCTGAGAATGCTTCTCTGTAGTTTTTAGGTGAAGATATTCCAAAACCCAGCACAGGCCTCGAAGTGCTCCAAATAACCACTTGCAGATTTTACCAAAAGAGTGTTTCAAAACTGCTCTTTCTATAGGTAAGTTCAAGTCTGTGAGTTGAATGCACTCAACACAAAGAAGTTTCTGAGAATGCTTCTGTTCAGTTTTTATGTGAAGATATTTCCTTTTCCAGCATAGGCCTCAAACGGCTCCAAATATCCACTTGCAGATTCTACAAAAAGAGTGTTTCCAAACTTCTCTATCAATTGGTAGGTTCAACTCTGTGAGTTGAATGAAGTCATCACAAAGAAGTTTCTGAGAATCCTTCTCTCTAGTTTTTATGTGAAGATATTTCCTTTTCCAACGTAGGCCTCAAAGCGCTCCAAATAAACACATGCAGATTCTACAAAAGGAGTGTTTCAAAACTGTTCTATCAAAGGGAACGTTCAAGTCTGTGAGTTGAATGTACTCATCACACAGATGTTTCTCAGAATGTTTCTGTCTAGTTTTTAGGTGAAGAGATTTCATTTCCCAGCATAGGCCTCAAAGCGCTCCAAATATCCACTTGCAGATTCTACAAGAAGAGTGTTTCCAAACTGCTCTTTCAAAAGGAAGCTTCAAGTCTGTGAGTTGAATGCACTCATCACAAAGAAGTTTCTGAGAATGCTTCCGTCTAGTTTCTATATGAAGATATTTCCTTTTCCAACATAGGCCCCAAAGTGCTCCAAATAAACCCTTGCAGATTCTACAAAAGGAGTGTTTCAAAACTGCTCTTTCTATAGGTAAGTTCAAGTCTGTGAGTTGAATGCACTCAACACAAAGAAGTTTCTGAGAATGCTTCTGTTCAGTTTTTATGTGAAGATATTTCCTTTTCCAGCATAGGCCTCAAACGGCTCCAAATATCCACTTGCAGATTCTACAAAAGGAGTGTTTCCAAACTTCTCTATCAATTGGTAGGTTCAACTCTGTGAGTTGAATGAACTCATCACAAAGAAGTTTCTGAGAATCCTTCTCTCTAGTTTTTATGTGAAGATATTTCCTTTTCCAACGTAGGCCTCAAAGCGCTCCAAATAAACACATGCAGATTCTACAAAAGGAGTGTTTCAAAACTGTTCTATCAAAGGGAACGTTCAAGTCTGTGAGTTGAATGTACTCATCACACAGATGTTTCTCAGAATGCTTCTGTCTAGTTTTTAGGTGAAGAGATTTCATTTCCCAGCATAGGCCTCAAAGCGCTCCAAATATCCACTTGCAGAATCTACGAAAAGAGTGTTTCAAAGCTGCTCTTTCAAAAGCAAGGTTCAAGTCTGTGTGTTGAATGCACTCATCTGAAAGAAGTTTCTGAGAATGCTTCTGTCTAGTTCTTACGTGAAGATATTTCCTTTTCCAGCTTAGGCCTCAAAGCGCTCCAAATAAACACTTGCAAATTTTACAAAAGGAGTGTTTCAAAAGAGTTCTATCAAAAGGAACGTTCAAGTCTGTGAGGTGAATGCACTTATCATACCGAAGTTTCCTGGAATGCTTCTGTCTAGTTTTTATGTGAAGACATTTCCTTTTCCAGCAGAGGCCTCAAAGCACTCCAAATATCCACTTGCAGATTCTACAAAAAGAGTGTTTCAAAACTGCTCTATCAAAAGCAAGCTTCAACACTGTGAGTAGAATGCACTCATCACAAAGAAGTTTCTGAGAATGCTTCTGTCTCGTTTTTATGTGAAGATATTTCCTTTTCCAACATAGGCCTCAAAGCGCTCCAAATAAACACTTGCAGATTCTACAAAAGGAGTGTTTCGAAACTGCTCTTTCAAGAGGAACGTTCAAGTCTGTGAGTTGAATGCACTCATCACACAGAAGTTTCTGAGAATGCCTCTGTCTAGTTTTTATGTGAAGATATTTCCTTTTCCAGCATAGGCCTCAAAACGCTCCAAATATCCTCTTGCAGATTCTACAAAAAGAGTGTTTCAAAACTGTTCTATGAAAAGGAAGGTTCAACTCTGTAAGTTGAATGAATGCATCGTGAAGAACTTTCTGAGAATGCTTCTCTGTAGTTTTTAGGTGAAGATATTCCAAAACCCAGCACAGGCCTCGAAGTGCTCCAAATAACCACTTGCAGATTTTACCAAAAGAGTGTTTCAAAACTGCTCTTTCTATAGGTAAGTTCAAGTCTGTGAGTTGAATGCACTCAACACAAAGAAGTTTCTGAGAATGCTTCTGTTCAGTTTTTATGTGAAGATATTTCCTTTTCCAGCATAGGCCTCAAACGGCTCCAAATATCCACTTGCAGATTCTACAAAAAGAGTGTTTCCAAACTTCTCTATCAATTGGTAGGTTCAACTCTGTGAGTTGAATGAAGTCATCACAAAAAGTTTCTGAGAATCCTTCTCTCTAGTTTTTATGTGAAGATATTTCCTTTTCCAACATAGGCCTCAAGGTGCTCCGAATAAACACTTGCAGATTCTACAAACCTAATGTTTCAAAACTGTTCTATCAAAAGGAACGTTGAAGTCTGTGAGTTGAATGCACTCATCACAAAGAAGTTTCTCAGAATGCTTCCGTCTAGTTTTTAGGTGAAGAGATTTCATTTCCCAGCACAGGCCTCAAAGCGCTCCAAATATCCACTTGCAGATTCTACAAGAAGAGTGTTTCCAAACTGCTCTTTCAAAAGGAAGCTTCAAGTCTGTGAGTTGAATGCACTCATCACAAAGAAGTTTCTGAGAATGCTTCCGTCTAGTTTCTATATGAAGATATTTCCTTTTCCAACATAGGCCCCAAAGTGCTCCAAATAAACCCTTGCAGATTCTCCAAAAGGAGTGTTTCAAAACTGCTCTTTCTATAGGTAAGTTCAAGTCTGTGAGTTGAATGCACTCAACACAAAGAAGTTTCTGAGAATGCTTCTGTTCAGTTTTTATGTGAAGATATTTCCTTTTCCAGCATAGGCCTCAAACGGCTCCAAATATCCACTTGCAGATTCTACAAAAGGAGTGTTTCCAAACTTCTCTATCAATTGGTAGGTTCAACTCTGTGAGTTGAATGAAGTCATCACAAAGAAGTTTCTGAGAATCCGTCTCTCTAGTTTTTATGTGAAGATATTTCCTTTTCCAACGTAGGCCTCAAAGCGCTCCAAATAAACACATGCAGATTCTACAAAAGGAGTGTTTCAAAACTGTTCTATCAAAGGGAACGTTCAAGTCTGTGAGTTGAATGTACTCATCACACAGATGTTTCTCAGAATGCTTCTGTCTAGTTTTTAGGTGAAGAGATTTCATTTCCCAGCATAGGCCTCAAAGCGCTCCAAATATCCACTTGCAGATTCTATAAGAAGAGAGTTTCCAAACTGCTCTTTCAAAAGGAGCTTCAAGTCTGTGAGTTGAATGCACTCATCACAAAGAAGTTTCTGAGAATGCTTCCATCTAGTTTCTATATGAAGATATTTCCTTTTCCAACATAGGCCCCAAAGTGCTCCAAATAAACCCTTGCAGATTCTACAAAAGGAGTGTTTCAAAACTGCTCTTTCTATAGGTAAGTTCAAGTCTGTGAGTTGAATGCACTCAACACAAAGAAGTTTCTGAGAATGCTTCTGCTCAGTTTTTATGTGAAGATATTTCCTTTTCCAGCATAGGCCTCAAACGGCTCCAAATATCCACTTGCAGATTCTACAAAAAGAGTGTTTCCAAACTTCTCTATCAATTGGTAGGTTCAACTCTGTGAGTTGAATGAATGCATCATGAAGAACTTTCTGAGAATGCTTCTCTGCAGTTTTTAGGTGAAGATATTCCAAAACCCAGCACAGGCCTCGAAGGGCTCCAAATAACCACTTGCAGATTTTACCAAAAGAGTGTTTCAAAACTGCTCTTTCTATAAGTAAGTTCAAGTCTGTGAGTTGAATGCACTCAACACAAGTTTCTGAGAATGCTTCTGTTCAGTTTTTATGTGAAGATATTTCCTTTTCCAGCATAGGCCTCAAACGGCTCCAAATATCCACTTGCAGGTTCTACAAAAAGAGTGTTTCCAAACTTCTCTATCAATTGGTAGGTTCAACTCTGTGAGTTGAATGAAGTCATCACAAAGAAGTTTCTGAGAATCCTTCTCTCTAGTTTTTATGTGAAGATATTTCCTTTTCCAACATAGGCCTCAAGGTGCTCCGAATAATCACTTGCAGATTCTACAAAAGGAGTGTTTCAAAACTGTTCTATCAAAGGGAACGTTCAAGTCTGTGAGTTGAATGTACTCATCACACAGATGTTTCTCAGAATGCTTCTGTCTAGTTTTTAGGTGAAGAGATTTCATTTCCCAGCATAGGCCTCAAAGCGCTCCAAATATCCACTTGCAGAATCTACGAAAAGAGTGTTTCAAATCTGCTCTTTCAAAAGCAAGTTTAAAGTCTGTGTGTTGAATGCACTCATCCAAAAGAAGTTTCTGAGAATGCTTCTGTCTAGTTCTTACGTGAAGATATTTCCTTTTCCAGCTTAGGCCTCAAAGCGCTCCAAATAAACACTTGCAAATTCTACAAAAGGAGTGTTTCAAAAGAGTTCTATCAAAAGGAACGTTCAAGTCTGTGAGTTGAATGCACTTATCATACCGAAGTTTCCTGGAACGCTTCTGTCTAGTTTTTATGTGAAGACATTCCCTTTTCCAGCAGAGGCCTCAAAGCACTCCAAATATCCACTTGCAGATTCTACAAAAAGAGAGTTTCAAAACTGCTCTATCAAAAGCAAGCTTCAACACTGTGAGTAGAATGCACTCATCACAAAGAAGTTTCTGAGAATGCTTCCGTCTAGTTTCTATATGAAGATATTTCCTTTTCCAACATAGGCCCCAAAGTGCTCCAAATAAACCCTTGCAGATTCTCCAAAAGGAGTGTTTCAAAACTGCTCTTTCTATAGGTAAGTTCAAGTCTGTGAGTTGAATGCACTCAACACAAAGAAGTTTCTGAGAATGCTTCTGTTCAGTTTTTATGTGAAGATATTTCCTTTTCCAGCATAGGCCTCAAACGGCTCCAAATATCCACTTGCAGATTCTACAAAAAGAGTGTTTCCAAACTTCTCTATCAATTGGTAGGTTCAACTCTGTGAGTTGAATGAACTCATCACAAAGAAGTTTCTGAGAATCCTTCTCTCTAGTTTTTATGTGAAGATATTTCCTTTTCCAGCGTAGGCCTCAAAGCGCTCCAAATAAACACATGCAGATTCTACAAAAGGAGTGTTTCAAAACTGTTCTATCAAAGGGAACGTTCAAGTCTGTGAGTTGAATGTACTCATCACACAGATGTTTCTCAGAATGCTTCTGTCTAGTTTTTAGGTGAAGAGATTTCATTTCCCAGCATAGGCCTCAAAGCGCTCCAAATATCCACTTGCAGAATCTACGAAAAGAGTGTTTCAAAGCTGCTCTTTCAAAAGCAAGGTTCAAGTCTGTGTGTTGAATGCACTCATCCGAAAGAAGTTTCTGAGAATGCTTCTGTCTAGTTCTTACGTGAAGATATTTCCTTTTCCAGCTAAGGCCTCAAAGCGCTCCAAATAAACACTTGCAAATTCTACAAAAGGAGTGTTTCAAAAGAATTCTATCAAAAGGAACGTTCACGTCTGTGAGTTGAATGCACTTATCATACCGAAGTTTCCTGGAATGCTTCTGTCTAGTTTTTATGTGAAGACATTTCCTTTTCCAGCATAGGCCTCAAAGCACTCCAAATATCCACTTGCAGATTCTACAAAAAGAGTGTTTCAAAACTGCTCTATCAAAAGCAAGCTTCAACACTGTGAGTAGAATGCACTCATCACAAAGAAGTTTCTGAGAATGCTTCTGTCTAGTTTTTATGTGAAGATATTTCCTTTTCCAACATAGGCCTCAAAGCGCTCCAAATAAACACTTGCAGATTCTACAAAAGGAGTGTTTCGAAACTGCTCTTTCAAGAGGAACGTTCAAGTCTGTGAGTTGAATGCACTCATCACACAGAAGTTTCTGAGAATGCTTCTGTCTAGTTTTTATGTGAAGATATTTCCTTTTCCAGCACAGGCCTCAGAACGCTCCAAATATCCTCTTGCAGATTCTACAAAAAGAGTGTTTCAAAACTGTTCTATCAAAAGGAAGGTTCAACTCTGTGAGTTGAATGAATGCATCATGAAGAACTTTCTGAGAATGCTTCTCTGTAGTTTTTAGGTGAAGATATTCCAAAACCCAGCACAGGCCTCGAAGTGCTCCAAATAACCACTTGCAGATTTTACCAAAAGAGTGTTTCAAAACTGCTCTTTCTATAGGTAAGTTCAAGTCTGTGAGTTGAATGCACTCAACACAAAGAAGTTTCTGAGAATGCTTCTGTTCAGTTTTTATGTGAAGATATTTCCTTTTCCAGCATAGGCCTCAAACGGCTCCAAATATCCACTTGCAGATTCTACAAAAAGAGTGTTTCCAAACTTCTCTATCAATTGGTGGGTTCAACGCTGTGAGTTGAATGGTCATCACAAAGAAGTTTCTGAGAATCCTTCTCTCTAGTTTTTATGTGAAGATATTTCCTTTTCCAACATAGGCCTCAAGGTGCTCCGAATAAACACTTGCAGATTCTACAAACTTAATGTTTCAAAACTGCTCTTTCAAAAGGAAGCTTCAAGTCTGTGAGTTGAATGCACTCATCACAAAGAAGTTTCTGAGAATGCTTCCGTCTAGTTTCTATATGAAGATATTTCCTTTTCCAACATAGGCCCCAAAGTGCTCCAAATAAACCCTTGTAGATTCTACAAAAGGAGTGTTTCAAAACTGCTCTTTCTATAGGTAAGTTCAAGTCTGTGAGTTGAATGCACTCAACACAAAGAAGTTTCTGAGAATGCTTCTGTTCAGTTTTTATGTGAAGATATTTCCTTTTCCAGCATAGGCCTCAAACGGCTCCAAATATCCACTTGCAGATTCTACAAAAAGAGTGTTTCCAAACTTCTCTATCAATTGGTAGGTTCAACTCTGTGAGTTGAATGAACTCATCACAAAGAAGTTTCTGAGAATCCTTCTCTCTAGTTTTTATGTGAAGATATTTCCTTTTCCAACATAGGCCTCAAGGTGCTCCGAATAAACACTTGCAGATTCTACAAACTTAATGTTTCAAAACTGTTCTATCAATAGGAACGTTGAAGTCTGTGAGTTGAATGCACTCATCACAAAGAAGTTTCTCAGAATGCTTCCGTCTAGTTTTTAGGTGAAGAGATTTCATTTCCCAGCATAGGCCTCAAAGCGCTCCAAATATCCACTTGCAGATTCTATAAGAAGAGTGTTTCCAAACTGCTCATTCAAAAGGAAGCTTCAAGTCTGTGAGTTGAATGCACTCATCACAAAGAAGTTTCTGAGAATGCTTCCGTCTAGTTTCTATATGAAGATATTTCCTTTTCCAACATAGGCCCCAAAGTGCTCCAAATAAACCCTTGCAGATTCTACAAAAGGAGTGTTTCAAAACTGCTCTTTCTATAGGTAAGTTCAAGTCTGTGAGCTGAATGCACTCAACACAAAGAAGTTTCTGAGAATGCTTCTGTTCAGTTTTTATGTGAAGATATTTCCTTTTCCAGCATAGGCCTCAAACGGCTCCAAATATCCACTTGCAGATTCTACATAAAGAGTGTTTCCAAACTTCTCTATCAATTGGTAGGTTCAACTCTGTGAATTGAATGAACTCATCACAAAGAAGTTTCTGAGAATCCTTCTCTCTAGTTTTTATGTGAAGATATTTCCTTTTCCAGCGTAGGCCTCAAAGCGCTCCAAATAAACACATGCAGATTCTACAAAAGGAGTGTTTCAAAACTGTTCTATCAAAGGGAACGTTCAAGTCTGTGAGTTGAATGTACTCATCACACAGATGTTTCTCAGAATGCTTCTGTCTAGTTTTTAGGTGAAGAGATTTCATTTCCCAGCATAGGCCTCAAAGCGCTCCAAATATCCACTTGCAGAATCTACGAAAAGAGTGTTTCAAAGCTGCTCTTTCAAAAGCAAGGTTCAAGTATGTGTGTTGAATGCACTCATCCGAAAGAAATTTCTGAGAATGCTTCTGTCTAGTTCTTACGTGAAGATATTTCCTTTTCCAGCTAAGGCCCCAAAGCGCTCCAAATAAACACTTGCAAATTCTACAAAAGGAGTGTTTCAAAAGAGTTCTATCAAAAGGAACGTTCACGTCTGTGAGTTGAATGCACTTATCATACCGAAGTTTCCTGGAATGCTTCTGTCTAGTTTTTATGTGAAGACATTTCCTTTTCCAGCATAGGCCTCAAAGCACTCCAAATATCCACTTGCAGATTCTACAAAAAGAGTGTTTCAAAACTGCTCTATCAAAAGCAAGCTTCAACACTGTGAGTAGAATGCACTCATCACAAAGAAGTTTCTGAGAATGCTTCTGTCTAGTTTTTATGTGAAGATATTTCCTTTTCCAACATAGGCCTCAAAGCGCTCCAAATAAACACTTGCAGATTCTACAAAAGGAGTGTTTCGAAACTGCTCTTTCAAGAGGAACGTTCAAGTCTGTGAGTTGAATGCACTCATCACACAGAAGTTTCTGAGAATGCTTCTGTCTAGTTTTTATGTGAAGATATTTCCTTTTCCAGCACAGGCCTCAGAACGCTCCAAATATCCTCTTGCAGATTCTACAAAAAGAGTGTTTCAAAACTGTTCTATGAAAAGGAAGGTTCAACTCTGTGAGTTGAATGAATGCATCATGAAGAACTTTCTGAGAATGCTTCTCTGTAGTTTTTAGGTGAAGATATTCCAAAACCCAGCACAGGCCTCGAAGTGCTCCAAATAACCACTTGCAGATTTTACCAAAAGAGTGTTTCAAAACTGCTCTTTCTATAGGTAAGTTCAAGTCTGTGAGTTGAATGCACTCAACACAAAGAAGTTTCTGAGAATGCTTCTGTTCAGTTTTTATGTGAAGATATTTCCTTTTCCAGCATAGGCCTCAAACGGCTCCAAATATCCACTTGCAGATTCTACAAAAAGAGTGTTTCCAAACTTCTCTATCAATTGGTGGGTTCAACGCTGTGAGTTGAATGGTCATCACAAAGAAGTTTCTGAGAATCCTTCTCTCTAGTTTTTATGTGAAGATATTTCCTTTTCCAACATAGGCCTCAAGGTGCTCCGAATAAACACTTGCAGATTCTACAAACTTAATGTTTCAAAACTGCTCTTTCAAAAGGAAGCTTCAAGTCTGTGAGTTGAATGCACTCATCACAAAGAAGTTTCTGAGAATGCTTCCGTCTAGTTTCTATATGAAGATATTTCCTTTTCCAACATAGGCCCCAAAGTGCTCCAAATAAACCCTTGTAGATTCTACAAAAGGAGTGTTTCAAAACTGCTCTTTCTATAGGTAAGTTCAAGTCTGTGAGTTGAATGCACTCAACACAAAGAAGTTTCTGAGAATGCTTCTGTTCAGTTTTTATGTGAAGATATTTCCTTTTCCAGCATAGGCCTCAAACGGCTCCAAATATCCACTTGCAGATTCTACAAAAAGAGTGTTTCCAAACTTCTCTATCAATTGGTAGGTTCAACTCTGTGAGTTGAATGAACTCATCACAAAGAAGTTTCTGAGAATCCTTCTCTCTAGTTTTTATGTGAAGATATTTCCTTTTCCAACATAGGCCTCAAGGTGCTCCGAATAAACACTTGCAGATTCTACAAACTTAATGTTTCAAAACTGTTCTATCAATAGGAACGTTGAAGTCTGTGAGTTGAATGCACTCATCACAAAGAAGTTTCTCAGAATGCTTCCGTCTAGTTTTTAGGTGAAGAGATTTCATTTCCCAGCATAGGCCTCAAAGCGCTCCAAATATCCACTTGCAGATTCTATAAGAAGAGTGTTTCCAAACTGCTCATTCAAAAGGAAGCTTCAAGTCTGTGAGTTGAATGCACTCATCACAAAGAAGTTTCTGAGAATGCTTCCGTCTAGTTTCTATATGAAGATATTTCCTTTTCCAACATAGGCCCCAAAGTGCTCCAAATAAACCCTTGCAGATTCTACAAAAGGAGTGTTTCAAAACTGCTCTTTCTATAGGTAAGTTCAAGTCTGTGAGCTGAATGCACTCAACACAAAGAAGTTTCTGAGAATGCTTCTGTTCAGTTTTTATGTGAAGATATTTCCTTTTCCAGCATAGGCCTCAAACGGCTCCAAATATCCACTTGCAGATTCTACATAAAGAGTGTTTCCAAACTTCTCTATCAATTGGTAGGTTCAACTCTGTGAATTGAATGAACTCATCACAAAGAAGTTTCTGAGAATCCTTCTCTCTAGTTTTTATGTGAAGATATTTCCTTTTCCAGCGTAGGCCTCAAAGCGCTCCAAATAAACACATGCAGATTCTACAAAAGGAGTGTTTCAAAACTGTTCTATCAAAGGGAACGTTCAAGTCTGTGAGTTGAATGTACTCATCACACAGATGTTTCTCAGAATGCTTCTGTCTAGTTTTTAGGTGAAGAGATTTCATTTCCCAGCATAGGCCTCAAAGCGCTCCAAATATCCACTTGCAGAATCTACGAAAAGAGTGTTTCAAAGCTGCTCTTTCAAAAGCAAGGTTCAAGTCTGTGTGTTGAATGCACTCATCCGAAAGAAGTTTCTGAGAATGCTTCTGTCTAGTTCTTACGTGAAGATATTTCCTTTTCCAGCTAAGGCCTCAAACCGCTCCAAATAAACACTTGCAAATTCTACAAAAGGAGTGTTTCAAAAGAGTTCTATCAAAAGGAACGTTCACGTCTGTGAGTTGAATGCACTTATCATACCGAAGTTTCCTGGAATGCTTCTGTCTAGTTTTTATGTGAAGACATTCCCTTTTCCAGCATAGGCCTCAAAGCACTCCAAATATCCACTTGCAGATTCTACAAAAAGAGTGTTTCAAAACTGCTCTATCAAAAGCAAGCTTCAACACTGTGAGTAGAATGCACTCATCACAAAGAAGTTTCTGACAATGCTTCTGTCTAGTTTTTATGTGAAGATATTTCCTTTTCCAACATAGGCCTCAAAGCGCTCCAAATAAACACTTGCAGATTCTACAAAAGGAGTGTTTCGAAACTGCTCTTTCAAGAGGAACGTTCAAGTCTGTGAGTTGAATGCACTCATCACACAGAAGTTTCTGAGAATGCTTCTGTCTAGTTTTTATGTGAAGATGTTTCCTTTTCCAGCATAGGCCTCAAAACGCTCCAAATATCCTCTTGCAGATTCTACAAAAAGAGTGTTTCAAAACTGTTCTATCAAAAGGAAGGTTCAACTCTGTGAGTTGAATGAATGCATCATGAAGAACTTTCTGAGAATGCTTCTCTGTAGTTTTTAGGTGAAGATATTCCAAAACCCAGCACAGGCCTCGAAGTGCTCCAAATAACCACTTGCAGATTTTACCAAAAGAGTGTTTCAAAACTGCTCTTTCTATAGGTAAGTTCAAGTCTGTGAGTTGAATGCACTCAACACAAAGAAGTTCTGAGAATGCTTCTGTTCAGTTTTTATGTGAAGATATTTCCTTTTCCAGCATAGGCCTCTAACGGCTCCAAATATCCACTTGCAGATTCTACAAAAAGAGTGTTTCCAAACTTCTCTATCAATTGGTAGGTTCAACTCTGTGAGTTGAATGACCTCATCATAAAGAAGTTTCTGAGAATCCTTCTCTCTAGTTTTTATGTGAAGATATTTCCTTTTCAAACATAGGCCTCAAGGTGCTCCGAATAAACACTTGCAGATTCTACAAACTTAATGTTTCAAAACTGTTCTATCAAAAGGAACGTTGAAGTCTGTGAGTTGAATGCACTCATCACAAAGTAGTTTCTCAGAATGCTTCCGTCTAGTTTTTAGGTGAAGAGATTTCATTTCCCAGCATAGGCCTCAAAGCGCTCCAAATATCCACTTGCAGAATCTACAAAAAGAGTGTTTCAAAGCTGCTCTTTCAAAAGCAAGGTTCAAGTCTGTGTGTTGAATGCACTCATCTGAAAGAAGTTTCTGAGAATGCTTCTGTCTAGTTCTTACGTGAAGATATTTCCTTTTCCAGCTTAGGCCTCAAAGCGCTCCAAATAAACACTTGCAAATTCTACAAAAGGAGTGTTTCAAAAGAGTTCTATCAAAAGGAATGTTCAAGTCTGTGAGTTGAATGCACTTATCATACCGAAGTTTCCTGGAATGCTTCTGTCTAGTTTTTATGTGAAGACATTTCCTTTTCCAGCAGAGGCCTCAAAGCACTCCAAATATCCACTTGCAGATTCTACAAAAAGAGTGTTTCAAAACTGCTCTATCAAAAGCAAGCTTCAACACTGTGAGTAGAATGCACTCATCACAAAGAAGTTTGTGAGAATGCTTCTGTCTAGTTTTTATGTGAAGATATTTCCTTTTCCAACATAGGCCCCAAAGCGCTCCAAATAAACACTTGCAGATTCTACAAAAGGAGTGTTTCGAAACGGCTCTTTCAAGAGGAACGTTCAAGTCTGTGAGTTGAATGCACTCATCACACAGAAGTTTCTGAGAATGCTTCTGTCTAGTTTTTATGTGAAGATATTTCCTTTTCCATCATACGCCCCAAAACGCTCCAAATATCCTCTTGCAGATTCTACAAAAAGAGTGTTTCAAAACTGTTCTGTCAAAAGGAAGGTTCAACTCTGTGAGTTGAATGAATTCATCATGAAGAACTTTCTGAGAATGCTTCTCTGTAGTTTTTAGGTGAAGATATTCCAAAACTCAGCACAGGCCTCGAAGTGCTCCAAATAACCGCTTGCAGATTTTACCAAAAGAGTGTTTCAAAACTGCTTATTCTATAGGTAAGTTCAAGTCTGTGAGTTGAATGCACTCAACACAAAGAAGTTTCTGAGAATGCTTCTGTTCAGTTTTTATGTGAAGATATTTCCTTTTCCAGCATAGGCCTCAAACGGCTCCAAATATCCACTTGCAGATTCTACAAAAAGAGTGTTTCCAAACTTCTCTATCAATTGGTAGGTTCAACTCTGTGAGTTGAATGAACTCATCACAAAGAAGTTTCTGAGAATCCTTCTCTCTAGTTTTTATGTGAAGATATTTCCTTTTCCAACATAGGCCTCAAGGTGCTCCGAATAAACACTTGCAGATTCTACAAACTTAATGTTTCAAAACTGTTCTATCAAAAGGAACATTGAAGTCTGTGAGTTGAATGCACTCATCACAAAGAAGTTTCTCAGAATGCTTCCGTCTAGTTTTTAGGTGAAGAGATTTCATTTCCCAGCATAGGCCTCAAAGCGCTCCAAATATCCACTTGCAGATTCTATAAGAAGAGTGTTTCCAAACTGCTCTTTCTAAAAGAAGCTTCAAGTCGGTGAGTTGAATGCACTCATCACAAACAAGTTTCTGAGAATGCTTCCGTCTAGTTTCTACATGAAGATATTTCCTTTTCCAACATAGGCCCCAAAGTGCTCCAAATAAACCCTTGCAGATTCTACAAAAGGAGTGTTTCAAAACTGCTCTTTCTATAGGTAAGTTCAAGTCTGTGAGCTGAATGCCCTCAACACAAAGAAGTTTCTGAGAATGCTTCTGTTCAGTTTTTATGTGAAGATATTTCCTTTTCCAGCATAGGCCTCAAACGGCTCCAAATATCCACTTGCAGATTCTACAAAAAGAGTGTTTCCAAACTTCTCTATCAATTGGTAGGTTCAACTCTGTGAGTTGAATGAACTCATCACAAAGAAGTTTCTGAGAATCCTTCTCTCTAGTTTTTATGTGAAGATATTTCCTTTTCCAACATAGGCCTCAAGGTGCTCCGAATAAACACTTGCAGATTCTACAAACTTAATGTTTCAAAACTGTTCTATCAAAAGGAACGTTGAAGTCTGTGAGTTGAATGCACTCATCACAAAGAAGTTTCTCAGAATGCTTCCGTCTAGTTTTTAGGTGAAGAGATTTCATTTCCCAGCATAGGCCTCAAAGCGCTCCAAATATCCACTTGCAGATTCTATAAGAAGAGTGTTTCCAAACTGCTCTTTCTAAAAGAAGCTTCAAGTCGGTGAGTTGAATGCACTCATCACAAACAAGTTTCTGAGAATGCTTCCGTCTAGTTTCTATATGAAGATATTTCCTTTTCCAACATAGGCCCCAAAGTGCTCCAAATAAACCCTTGCAGATTCTACAAAAGGAGTGTTTCAAAACTGCTCTTTCTATAGGTAAGTTCAAGTCTGTGAGCTGAATGCCCTCAACACAAAGAAGTTTCTGAGAATGCTTCTGTTCAGTTTTTATGTGAAGATATTTCCTTTTCCAGCATAGGCCTCAAACGGCTCCAAATATCCACTTGCAGATTCTACAAAAAGAGTGTTTCCAAACTTCTCTATCAATTGGTAGGTTCAACTCTGTGAGTTGAATGAACTCATCACAAAGAAGTTTCTGAGAATCCTTCTCTCTAGTTTTTATGTGAAGTTATTTCCTTTTCCAGCATAGGCCTCAAAGCGCTACAAATAAACACATGCAGATTCTACAAAAGGAGTGTTTCAAAACTGTTCTATCAAAGAGAACTTTCAAGTCTGTGAGTTGAATGTACTCATCACACAGATGTCTCTCAGAATGCTTGTGTCTAGTTTTTAGGTGAAGAGATTTCATTTCCAAGCATAGGCCTCAAAGCGCTCCAAATATCCACTTGCAGAATCTACGAAAAGAGTGTTTCAAAGCTGCTCTTTCAAAAGCAAGGTTCAAGTCTGTGTGTTGAATGCACTCATCAGAAAGAAGTTTCTGAGAATGCTTCTGTCTAGTTCTTACGTGAAGATATTTCCTTTTCCAGCTTAGGCCTCAAAGCGCTCCAAATAAACACTTGCAAATTCTACAAAAGGAGTGTTTCAAAAGAGTTCTATCAAAAGGAACGTTCAAGTCTGTGAGTTGAATGCACTTATCATACCGAAGTTTCCTGGAATGCTTCTGTCTAGTTTTTATGTGAAGACATTTCCATTTCCAGCATTGGCCTCAAAGCACTCCAAATATCCACTTGCAGATTCTACAAAAAGAGTGTTTCAAAACTGCCCTATCAAAAGCAAGCTTCAACACTGTGAGTAGAATGCACTCATCACAAAGAAGTTTCTGAGAATGCTTCTGTCTAGTTTTTATGTGAAGATATTTCCTTTTCCAACATAGGCCACAAAGCGCTCCAAATAAACACTTGCAGATTCTACAAAAGGAGTGTTTCGAAACGGCTCTTTCAAGAGGAACGTTCAAGTCTGTGAGTTGAATGAATGCATCGTGAAGAACTTTCTGAGAATGCTTCTCTGTAGTTTTTAGGTGAAGATATTCCAAAACCCAGCACAGGCCTCGAAGTGCTCCAAATAACCACTTGCAGATTTTACCAAAAGAGTGTTTCAAAACTGCTCTTTCTATAGGTAAGTTCAAGTCTGTGAGTTGAATGCACTCAACACAAAGAAGTTTCTGAGAATGCTTCTGTTCAGTTTTTATGTGAAGATATTTCCTTTTCCAGCATAGGCCTCAAACGGCTCCAAATATCCACTTGCAGATTCTACAAAAAGAGTGTTTCCAAACTTCTCTATCAATTGGTAGCTTCAACTCTGTAAGTTGAATGAACTCATGACAAAGAAGTTTCTGAGAATCCTTCTCTCTAGTTTTTACGTGAAGATATTTCCTTTTCCAACATAGGCCTCAAGGTGCTCCGAATAAACACTTGCAGATTCTACAAACTTAATCTTTCAAAACTGTTCTATCAAAAGGAACGTTGAAGTCTGCGAGTTGAATGCACTCATCACAAAGAAGTTTCTCAGAATGCTTCCGTCTAGTTTTTAGGTGAAGAGATTTCATTTCCCAGCATAGGCCTCAAAGCGCTCCAAATATCCACTTGCAGATTCTATAAGAAGAGTGTTTCCAAACTGCTCTTTCAAAAGGAAGCTTCAAGTCTGTGAGTTGAATGCACTCATCACAAAGAAGTTTCTGAGAATGCTTCCATCTAGTTTCTATATGAAGATATTTCCTTTTCCAACATAGGCCCCAAAGTGCTCCAAATAAACCCTTGCAGATTCTACAAAAGGAGTGTTTCAAAACTGCTCTTTCTATAGGTTAGTTCAAGTCTGTGAGCTGAATGCGCTCAACACAAAGAAGTTTCTGAGAATGCTTCTGTTCAGTTTTTATGTGAAGATATTTCCTTTTCCAGCATAGGCCTCAAACGGCTCCAAATATCCACTTGCAGATTCTACAAAAAGAGTGTTTCCAAACTTCTCTATCAATTGGTAGGTTCAACTCTGTGAGTTGAATGAACTCATCACAAAGAAGTTTCTGAGAATCCTTCTGTCTAGTTTTTATGTGAAGATATTTCCTTTTCCAGCATAGGCCTCAAAGCGCTCCAAATAAACACATGCAGATCCTACAAAAGTTGTGTTTCAAAACTGTTCTATCAAAGGGAACGTTCAAGTCTGTGAGTTGAATGTACTCATCACACAGATGTCTCTCAGAATGCTTCTGTCTAATTTTTTGGTGAAGAGATTTCATTTCCTAGCATAGGCCTCAAAGCGCTCCAAATATCCACTTGCAGAATCTACGAAAAGAGTGTTTCAAAGCTGCTCTTTCAAAAGCAAGGTTCAAGTCTGTGTGTTGAATGCACTCATCTGAAAGAAGTTTCTGAGAATGCTTCTGTCTAGTTCTTACGTGAAGATATTTCCTTTTCCAGCTTAGGCCTCAAAGCGCTCCAAATAAACACTTGCAAATTCTACAAAAGGAGTGTTTCAAAAGAGTTCTATCAAAAGGAACGTTCAAGTCTGTGAGTTGAATGCACTTATCATACCGAAGTTTCCTGGAATGCTTCTGTCTAGTTTTTATGTGAAGACATTTCCTTTTCCAGCAGAGGCCTCAAAGCACTCCAAATATCCACTTGCAGATTCTACAAAAAGAGTGTTTCAAAACTGCTCTATCAAAAGCAAGCTTCAACACTGTGAGTAGAATGCACTCATCACAAAGAAGTTTCTGAGAATGCTTCTGTCTAGTTTTTATGTGAAGATATTTCCTTTTCCAACATAGGCCTCAAAGCGCTCCAAATAAACACTTGCAGATTCTACAAAAGGAGTGTTTCGAAACTGCTCTTTCAAGAGGAACGTTCAAGTCTGTGAGTTGAATGCACTCATCACACAGAAGTTTCTGAGAATGCTTCTGTCTAGTTTTTATGTGAAGTTATTTCCTTTTGCAGCATAGGCCTCAAAATGCTCCAAATATCCTCTTGCAGATTCTACAAAAAGAGTGTTTCAAAACTGTTCTTTCAAAAGGAAGTTTCAACTCTGTGAGTTGAATGAATGCATCATGAAGAACTTTCTGATAATGCTTCTCTGTAGTTTTTAGGTGAAGATATTCCAAAACCCAGCACAGGCCTCGAAGTGCTCTAAATAACCACTTGCAGATTTTACCAAAAGGGTGTTTCAAAACTGCTCTTTCTATAGGTAAGTTCAAGTCTGTGAGTTGAATGCACTCAACACAAAGAAGTTTCTGAGAATGCTTCTGTTCAGTTTTTATGTGAAGATATTTCCTTTTCCAGCATAGGCCTCAAACGGCTCCAAATATCCACCTGCAGATTCTACAAAAAGAGTGTTTCCAAACTTCTCTATCAATTGGTAGCTTCAACTCTGTAAGTTGAATGGACTCATCACAAAGGAGTTTCTGAGAATCCTTCTCTCTAGTTTTTATGTGAAGATATTTCCTTTTCCAACATAGGCCTCAAGGTGCTCCGAATAAACACTTGCAGATTCTACAAACTTAATGTTTCAAAACTGTTCTATCAAAAGGAACTTTGAAGTCTGCGAGTTGAATGCACTCATCACAAAGAAGTTTCTCAGAATGCTTCCGTCTAGTTTTTAGGTGAAGAGATTTCATTTCCCAGCATAGGCCTCAAAGCGCTCCGAATATCCACTTGCAGATTCTATAAGAAGAGTGTTTCCAAACTGCTCTTTCAAAAGGAAGCTTCAAGTCTGTGAGTTGAATGCAGTCATCACAAAGAAGTTTCTGAGAATGCTTCCATCTAGTTTCTATATGAAGATATTTCCTTTTCCAACATAGGCCCCAAAGTGCTCCAAATAAACCCTTGCAGATTCTACAAAAGGAGTGTTTCAAAACTGCTCTTTCTATAGGTAAGTTCAAGTCTGTGAGCTGAATGCACTCAACAAAAAGAAGTTTCTGAGAATGCTTCTGTTCAGTTTTTATGTGAAGATATTTCCTTTTCCAGCATAGGCCTCAAACGGCTCCAAATATCCACTTGCAGATTCTACAAAAAGAGTGTTTCCAAACTTCTCTATCAATTGGTAGGTTCAACTCTGTGAGTTGAATGAACTCATCACAAAGAAGTTTCTGAGAATCCTTCTCTCTAGTTTTTATGTGAAGATATTTCCTTTTCAAGCATAGGCCTCAAAGCGCTCCAAATAAACACATGCAGATTCTACAAAAGGAGTGTTTCAAAACTGTTCTATCAAAGGGAACGTTCAAGTCTGTGAGTTGAATGTACTCATCACACAGATGTTTCTCAGAATGCTTCTGTCTAGTTTTTAGGTGAAGAGATTTCATTTCCCAGCATAGGCCTCAAAGCGCTCCAAATATCCACTTGCAGAATCTACAAAGAGTGTTTCAAAGGTGCTCTTTCAAAAGCAAGGTTCAAGTCTGTGTGTTGAATGCACTCATCTGAAAGAAGTTGCTGAGAATGCTTCTGTCTAGTTCTTACGTGAAGATATTTCCTTTTCCAGCTTAGGCCACAAAGCGCTCCAAATAAACACTTGCAAATTCTACAAAAGGAGTGTTTCAAAAGAGTTCTATCAAAAGGAACGTTCAAGTCTGTGAGTTGAATGCACTTATCATACCGAAGTTTCCTGGAATGCTTCTGTCTAGTTTTTATGTGACGACATTTCCTTTTCAAGCAGAGGCCTCAAAGCACTCCAAATATCCACTTGCAGATTCTACAAAAAGAGTGTTTCAAAACTGCTCTATCAAAAGCAAGCTTCAACACTGTGAGTAGAATGCACTCATCACAAAGAAGTTTCTGAGAATGCTTCTGTCTAGTTTTTATGTGAAGATATTTCCTTTTCCAACATAGGCCCCAAAGCGCTCCAAATAAACACTTGCAGATTCTACAAAAGGAGTGTTTCGAAACGGCTCTTTCAAGAGGAACGTTCAAGTCTGTGAGTTGAATGCACTCATCACACAGAAGTTTCTGAGAATGCTTCTGTCTAGTTTTTCTGTGAAGATATTTCCTTTTCCAGCAGAGGCCCCAAAACGCTCCAAATATCCTCTTGCAGATTCTACAAAAAGAGTGTTTCAAAACTGTTCTATCAAAAGGAAGGTTCAACTCCATGAGTTGAATGAATGCATCATGAAGAACTTTCTGAGAATGCTTCTCTGTAGTTTTTAGGTGAAGATATTCCAAAACCCAGCACAGGCCTCGAAGTGCTCCAAATAACCACTTGCAGATTTTACCAAAAGAGTGTTTCAAAACTGCTCTTTCTATAGGTAAGTTCAAGTCTGTGAGTTGAATGCACTGAACACAAAGAAGTTTCTGAGAATGCTTCTGTTCAGTTTTTATGTGAAGATATTACCTTTTCCAGCATAGGCCTCAAACGGCTCCAAATATCCACTTGCAGATTCTACAAAAAGAGTGTTTCCAAACTTCTCTATCAATTGGTAGGTTCAACTCTGTGAGTGGAATGAACTCATCACAAAGAAGTTTCTGAGAATCCTTCTCTCTAGTTTTTATGTGAAGATATTTCCTTTTCCTACATAGGCCTCAAGGTGCTCCGAATAAACACTTGCAGATTCTACAAACTTAATGTTTCAAAACTGTTCTATCAAAAGGAACGTTGAAGTCTGTGAGTTGAATGCACTCATCACAAAGAAGTTTCTCAGAATGCTTCCGTCTAGTTTTTAGGTGAAGAGATTTCATTTCCCAGCATAGGCCTCAAAGCGCTCCAAATATCCACTTGCAGATTCTATAAGAAGAGTGTTTCCAAAGTGCTCTTTCAAAAGGAAGCTTCAAGTCTGTGAGCTGAATGCACTCATCACAAAGAAGTTTCTGAGAATGCTTCCGTCTAGTTTCTATATGAAGATATTTCCTTTTCCAACATAGGCCCCAAAGTGCTCCAAATAAACCCTTGCAAATTCTACAAAAGGAGTGTTTCAAAACTGCTCTTTCTATAGGTAAGTTCAAGTCTGTGAGCTGAATGCCCTCAACACAAAGAAGTTTCTGAGAATGCTTCTGTTCAGTTTTTATGTGAAGATATTTCCTTTTCCAGCATAGGCCTCAAACGGCTCCAAATATCCACTTGCAGATTCTACAAAAAGAGTGTTTCCAAACTTCTCTATCAATTGGTAGGTTCAACTCTGTGAGTTGAATGAACTCATCACAAAGAAGTTTCTGAGAATCCTTCTCTCTAGTTTTTATGTGAAGATATTTCCTTTTCCAACATAGGCCTCAAGGTGCTCCGAATAAACACTTGCAGATTCTACAAACTTAATGTTTCAAAACTGTTCTATCAAAAGGAACGTTGAAGTCTGTGAGTTGAATGCACTCATCACAAAGAAGTTTCTCAGAATGCTTCCGTCTAGTTTTTAGGTGAAGAGATTTCATTTCCCAGCATAGGCCTCAAAGCGCTCCAAATATCCACTTGCAGATTCTATAAGAAGAGTGTTTCCAAACTGCTCTTTCTAAAAGAAGCTTCAAGTCGGTGAGTTGAATGCACTCATCACAAACAAGTTTCTGAGAATGCTTCCGTCTAGTTTCTATATGAAGATATTTCCTTTTCCAACATAGGCCCCAAAGTGCTCCAAATAAACCCTTGCAGATTCTACAAAAGGAGTGTTTCAAAACTGCTCTTTCTATAGGTAAGTTCAAGTCTGTGAGCTGAATGCCCTCAACACAAAGAAGTTTCTGAGAATGCTTCTGTTCAGTTTTTATGTGAAGATATTTCCTTTTCCAGCATAGGCCTCAAACGGCTCCAAATATCCACTTGCAGATTCTACAAAAAGAGTGTTTCCAAACTTCTCTATCAATTGGTAGGTTCAACTCTGTGAGTTGAATGAACTCATCACAAAGAAGTTTCTGAGAATCCTTCTCTCTAGTTTTTATGTGAAGTTATTTCCTTTTCCAGCATAGGCCTCAAAGCGCTACAAATAAACACATGCAGATTCTACAAAAGGAGTGTTTCAAAACTGTTCTATCAAAGAGAACTTTCAAGTCTGTGAGTTGAATGTACTCATCACACAGATGTCTCTCAGAATGCTTGTGTCTAGTTTTTAGGTGAAGAGATTTCATTTCCAAGCATAGGCCTCAAAGCGCTCCAAATATCCACTTGCAGAATCTACGAAAAGAGTGTTTCAAAGCTGCTCTTTCAAAAGCAAGGTTCAAGTCTGTGTGTTGAATGCACTCATCAGAAAGAAGTTTCTGAGAATGCTTCTGTCTAGTTCTTACGTGAAGATATTTCCTTTTCCAGCTTAGGCCTCAAAGCGCTCCAAATAAACACTTGCAAATTCTACAAAAGGAGTGTTTCAAAAGAGTTCTATCAAAAGGAACGTTCAAGTCTGTGAGTTGAATGCACTTATCATACCGAAGTTTCCTGGAATGCTTCTGTCTAGTTTTTATGTGAAGACATTTCCATTTCCAGCATTGGCCTCAAAGCACTCCAAATATCCACTTGCAGATTCTACAAAAAGAGTGTTTCAAAACTGCTCTATCAAAAGCAAGCTTCAACACTGTGAGTAGAATGCACTCATCACAAAGAAGTTTCTGAGAATGCTTCTGTCTAGTTTTTATGTGAAGATATTTCCTTTTCCAACATAGGCCTCAAAGCGCTCCAAATAAACACTTGCAGATTCTACAAAAGGAGTGTTTCGAAACTGCTCTTTCAAGAGGAACGTTCAAGTCTGTGAGTTGAATGCACTCATCACACAGAAGTTTCTGAGAATGCTTCTGTCTAGTTTTTATGTGAAGGTATTTCCTTTTCCAGCATAGGCCTCAAAACGCTCCAAATATCCTCTTGCAGATTCTACAAAAAGAGTGTTTCAAAACTGTTCTATCAAAAGGAAGGTTCAACTCTGTGAGTTGAATGAATGCATCATGAAGAACTTTCTGAGAATGCTTCTCTGTAGTTTTTAGGTGAAGATATTCCAAAACGCAGCACAGGCCTCGAAGTGCTCCAAATAACCACTTGCAGATTTTACCAAAAGAGTGTTTCAAAACTGCTCTTTCTATAGGTAAGTTCAAGTCTGTGAGTTGAATGCACTCAACACAAAGAAGTTTCTGAGAATGCTTCTGTTCAGTTTTTATGTGAAGATATTTCCTTTTCCAGCATAGGCCTCAAACGGCTCCAAATATCCACTTGCAGATTCTACAAAAAGAGTGTTTCCAAACTTCTCTATCAATTGGTAGGTTCAAATCTGTGAGTTGAAAGAACTCATCACAAAGAAGTTTCTGAGAATCCTTCTCTCTAGTTTTTATGTGAAGATATTTCCTTTTCCAGCATATTCCTCAAAGCGCTACAAATAAACACACGCAGATTCTACAAAAGGAGTGTTTCAAAACTGTTCTATCAAAGGGAACGTTCAAGTCTGTGAGTTGAATGTACTCATCACACAGATGTCTCTCAGAATGCTTGTGTCTAGTTTTTAGGTGAAGAGATTTCATTTCCAAGCATAGGCCTCAAAGCGCTCCAAATATCCACTTGCAGAATCTACGAAAAGAGTGTTTCAAAGCTGCTCTTTCAAAAGCAAAGTTCAAGTCTGTGTGTTGAATGCACTCATCAGAAAGAAGTTTCTGAGAATGCTTCTGTCTAGTTCTTACGTGAAGATATTTCCTTTTCCAGCTTAGGCCTCAAAGCGCTCCAAATAAACACTTGCAAATTCTACAAAAGGAGTGTTTCAAAAGAGTTCTATCAAAAGGAACGTTCAAGTCTGTGAGTTGAATGCACTTATCATACCGAAGTTTCCTGGAATGCTTCTGTCTAGTTTTTATGTGAAGACATTTCCATTTCCAGCATTGGCCTCAAAGCACTCCAAATATCCACTTGCAGATTCTACAAAAAGAGTGTTTCAAAACTGCTCTATCAAAAGCAAGCTTCAACACTGTGAGTAGAATGCACTCATCACAAAGAAGTTTCTGAGAATGCTTCTGTCTAGTTTTTATGTGAAGATATTTCCTTTTCCAACATAGGCCTCAAAGCGCTCCAAATAAACACTTGCAGATTCTACAAAAGGAGTGTTTCGAAGCTGCTCTTTCAAGAGGAACGTTCAAGTCTGTGAGTTGAATGCACTCATCACACAGAAGTTTCTGAGAATGCTTCTGTCTAGTTTTTATGTGAAGGTATTTCCTTTTCCAGCATAGGCCTCAAAACGCTCCAAATATCCTCTTGCAGATTCTACAAAAAGAGTGTTTCAAAACTGTTCTATCAAAAGGAAGGTTCAACTCTGTGAGTTGAATGAATGCATCATGAAGAACTTTCTGAGAATGCTTCTCTGTAGTTTTTAGGTGAAGATATTCCAAAACCCAGCACAGGCCTCGAAGTGCTCCAAATAACCACTTGCAGATTTTACCAAAAGGGTGTTTCAAAACTGCTCTTTCTATAGGTAAGTTCAAGTCTGTGAGTTGAATGCACTCAACACAAAGAAGTTTCTGAGAATGCTTCTGTTCAGTTTTTATGTGAAGATATTTCCTTTTCCAGCATAGTCCTCAAACGGCTCCAAATATCCACTTGCAGATTCTACAAAAAGAGTGTTTCCAAACTTCTCTATCAATTGGTAGCTTCAACTCTGTAAGTTGAATGAACTCATCACAAAGAAGTTTCTGAGAATCCTTCTCTCTAGTTTTTATGTGAAGATATTTCCTTTTCCAACATAGGCCACAAGGTGCTCCGAATAAACACTTGCAGATTTTAGAAACTTAATGTTTCAAAACTGTTCTATCAAAAGGAACGTTGAAGTCTGTGAGTTGAATGCACTCGTCACAAAGAAGTTTCTCAGAATGCTTCCGTCTAGTTTTTAGGTGAAGAGATTTCATTTCCCAGCATAGGCCTCAAAGCGCTCCGAATATCCACTTGCAGATTCTATAAGAAGAGTGTTTCTAAACTTCTCTTTCAAAAGGAAGCTTCAGGTCTGTGAGTTGAATGCACTCATCACAAAGAAGTTTCTGAGAATGATTCCGTCTAGTTTCTGTATGAAGATATTTCCTTTTCCAACATAGGCCCCAAAGTGATCCAAAGAAACCCTTGCAGATACTACAAAAGGAGTGTTTCAAAACTGCTCTTTCAAGAGGAACGTTGAAGTCTGCGTGTTGAATGCACTCATCACACAGTGGTTTCTGAGAATTCTTCTGTCTAGTTTTTATGTGAAGATATTTCCTTTTCCAGCATAGGCCTCAAAACGCTCCAAATATCCTCTTGCAGATTCTACAAAAAGAGTGTTTCAAAACTGTTCTATCAAAAGGAAGGTTCAACTCTGTGAGTTGAATGAATGCATCGTGAAGAACTTTCTGAGAATGCTTCTCTGTAGTTTTTAGGTGAAGATATTCCATATCCCAGCACAGGCCTCGAAGTGCTCCAAATAACCACTTGCAGATTTTACCAAAAGAGTGTTTCAAAACTGCTCTTTCTATAGGTAAGTTCAAGTCTGTGAGTTGAATGCACTCAACACAAAGAAGTTTCTGAGAATGCTTCTGTTCAGTTTTTATGGGAAGATATTTCCTTTTCCAGCATAGGCCTCAAACGGCTCCAAATATCCACTTGCAGATTCTACAAAAAGAGTGTTTCCAAACTTCTCTATCAATTGGTAGGTTCAACTCTGTGAGTTGAATGAAGTCATCACAAAGAAGTTTCTGAGAATCCTTCTCTCTAGTTTTTATGTGAAGATATTTCCTTTTCCAACATAGGCCTCAAGGTGCTCCTAATAAACACTTGCAGATTCTAGAAACTTAATGTTTCAAAACTGTTCTATCAAAAGGAACGTTGAAGTCTGTGAGTTGAATGCACTCGTCACAAAGAAGTTTCTCAGAATGCTTCCGTCTAGTTTTTAGGTGAAGAGATTTCATTTCCCAGCACAGGCCTCAAAGCGCTCCGAATATCCACTTGCAGATTCTATAAGAAGAGTGTTTCTAAACTTCTCTTTCAAAAGGAAGCTTCAGGTCTGTGAGTTGAATGCACTCATCACAAAGAAGTTTCTGAGAATGATTCCGTCTAGTTTCTGTATGAAGATATTTCCTTTTCCAACATAGGCCCCAAAGTGCTCCAAATAAACCCTTGCAGATACTACAAAAGGAGTGTTTCAAAACTGCTCTTTCTATAGGTAATTTCAAGTCTGTGAGTTGAATGCACTCAACACAAAGAAGTTTCTGAGAATGCTTCTGTTCAGTTTTTATGTGATGATATTTCCTTTTCCAGCATAGGCATCAAATGGCTCCAAGTATCCACTTGCAGATTCTACAAAAAGAGTGTTTCCAAAATTCTCTATCAATTGGTAGGTTCAACTGTGTGAGTTCAATGAACTCATCACAAAGAAGTTTCTGAGAATCCTTCTCTGTAGTTTTTATGTGAAGATATTTCCTTTTCCAACATAGGCCTCAAGGTGCTCCGAATAAACACTTGCAGATTCTACAAACTTAATGTTTCAAAACTGTTCTATCAAAAGGAATGTTGAAGTCTGTTAGTTGAATGCACTCGTCACAAAGAAGTTTCCCAGTATGCTTCCGTCTAGTTTTTAGGTGAGGAGATTTCATTTCCCAGCATAGGCCTCAAAGCGCTCCAAATATCCACTTGCAGATTCTATAAGAAGAGTGTTTCCAAACTGCTCTTTCAAAAGGAAGCTTCAAGTCTGTGAGTTGTATGCACTCATCACAAAGAAGTTTCAGAGAATGCTTCCGTCTAGTTTTTATATGAAGATATTTCCTTTTCCAACATAGGCCTCAAAGCGCTCCAAATAAACACATGCAGATTCTACAAAAGGAGTGTTTCAAAACTGTTCTATCAAAGGGAACTTTCAAGTCTGTGAGTTGAATGCACTCATTACACAGAAGTTTCTCAGAATGCTTCTGTCTAGTTTTTAGGTGGAGAGATTTCATTTCCCAGCATAGGCCCCAAAGTGCACCAAATATCCACTTCCAGATCCTACGAAAAGATTGTTTCAAAGCTGCTCTTTCAAAAGCAAGGTTCAAGTCTGTGTGTTGAATGCACTCATCAGAAAGAAGTTTTGAGAATGCTTCTGTGTAGTTCTTACGTGAAGAAATTTCCTTTTCCAGCTTAGGCCTCAAAGCGCTCCAAGTAAACACTTGCAGATTCTACAAAAGGAGTGTTTCAAAACTGCTCTTTCTATAGGTAAGTTCAAGTCTGTGAGTTGAATGCACTCAACACAAAGAAGTTTCTGAGAATGCTTCTGTTCACTTTTTATGTGAACATAATTCCTTTTCCAGCATAGGCCTCAAAAGGCTCCAAATATCCACTTGCAGATTCTACAAAAAGAGTGTTTCCAAACCTCTCTATCAATTGGTAGGTTCAACTCTGTGAGTTGAATGAACTCATCACAAAGAAGTTTCTGAGAATGCTTCCGTCTAGTTTTTATATGTAGATATTTCCTTTTCCAACATACGCCACAAAGTGCTCCAAATAAACACATGCAGATTCTACAAAAGGAGTGTTTCAAAGCTGTTCTAGCAAAGGGAACGTTCAAGTCTGTGAGTTGAATGCACTCATCACACAGAAGTTTCTGAGAATGCTTCTGTCTAGTTTTTATGTGAAGATATTTCCTTTTCCAGCATAGGCCTCAAAACGCTCCAAATATCCTCTTGCAGATCCTACAAAAAGAGTGTTTCAAAACTGTTCTATCAAAAGGAAGGTTCAACTCCGTGAGTTGAATGTATGCATTGTGAAGAACTTTCTGAGAATGTTTCTCTGTAGTTTTTAGGGGAAGATATTACATATCCTAGCACACGGCTCGAAGTGCTCCAAATAACCACTTGCAGATTTTACCAAAAGAGTGTCTCAAAACTGCTCTTTCTATAGGTAAGTTTAAGTCTGTGAGTTGAATGTACTTAACACAAAGAAGTTTCTGAGAATGCTTCTGTTCAGTTTTTATGTGAAGATATTTCCTTTTCCAGCATAGGCCACAAACGGCTCCAAATATCCACTTGCAGATTCAAGAAAAAGAGTGTTTCCAAACTTCTCTATCAATTGGTAGGTTCAACTCTGTGAGTTGAATGAACTCATCACAAAGAAGTTTCTGAGAATCCTTCTCTCTAGTTTTCATTTGAAGATATTTCCTTTTCCAACATAGGCTTCAATGTTCTCCGAATAAAAACTTGCAGATTCTACAAACGTAATGTTTCAAAACTGTTCTATCAAAAGGAACGTTGAAGTCTGTGAGTTGAATGCACTCATTGCAAAGAAGTTTCTCAGAATGCTTCCGTCAAGTTTTTAGCTGAAGAGATTTCATTTCCCAGCATAGGCCTCAAAGCGCTCCAAATATCCACTTGCAGATTCTATAAGAAGAGTGTTTCCAAACTGCTCTTTCAAAAGGAAGCTTCAAGTCTGTGAGTTGTATGCACTCATCACAAAGAAGTTTCAGAGAATGCTTCCGTCTAGTTTTTATATGAAGATATTTCCTTTTCCAACATAGGCCTCAAAGCGCTCCAAATAAACACATGCAGATTCTACAAAAGGAGTGTTTCAAAACTGTTCTATCAAAGGGAACTTTCAAGTCTGTGAGTTGAATGCACTCATTACACAGAAGTTTCTCAGAATGCTTCTGTCTAGTTTTTAGGTGGAGAGATTTTATTTCCCAGCATAGGCCCCAAAGTGCACCAAATATCCACTTCCAGATCCTACGAAAAGATTGTTTCAAAGCTGCTCTTTCAAAAGCAAGGTTCAAGTCTGTGTGTTGAATGCACTCATCAGAAAGAAGTTTTGAGAATGCTTCTGTGTAGTTCTTACGTGAAGAAATTTCCTTTTCCAGCTTAGGCCTCAAAGCGCTCCAAATAAACACTTGCAGATTCTACAAAAGGAGTGTTTCAAAACTGCTCTTTCTATAGGTAAGTTCAAGTCTGTGAGTTGAATGCACTCAACACAAAGAAGTTTCTGAGAATGCTTCTGTTCACTTTTTATGTGAACATAATTCCTTTTCCAGCATAGGCCTCAAAAGGCTCCAAATATCCACTTGCAGATTCTACAAAAAGAGTGTTTCCAAACCTCTCTATCAATTGGTAGGTTCAACTCTGTGAGTTGAATGAACTCATCACAAAGAAGTTTCTGAGAATGCTTCCGTCTAGTTTTTATATGTAGATATTTCCTTTTCCAACATACGCCACAAAGTGCTCCAAATAAACACATGCAGATTCTACAAAAGGAGTGTTTCAAAGCTGTTCTAGCAAAGGGAACGTTCAAGTCTGTGAGTTGAATGCACTCATCACACAGAAGTTTCTGAGAATGCTTCTGTCTAGTTTTTATGTGAAGATATTTCCTTTTCCAGCATAGGCCTCAAAACGCTCCAAATATCCTCTTGCAGATCCTACAAAAAGAGTGTTTCAAAACTGTTCTATCAAAAGGAAGGTTCAACTCCGTGAGTTGAATGTATGCATTGTGAAGAACTTTCTGAGAATGTTTCTCTGTAGTTTTTAGGGGAAGATATTACATATCCTAGCACACGGCTCGAAGTGCTCCAAATAACCACTTGCAGATTTTACCAAAAGAGTGTCTCAAAACTGCTCTTTCTATAGGTAAGTTTAAGTCTGTGAGTTGAATGTACTTAACACAAAGAAGTTTCTGAGAATGCTTCTGTTCAGTTTTTATGTGAAGATATTTCCTTTTCCAGCATAGGCCACAAACGGCTCCAAATATCCACTTGCAGATTCAAGAAAAAGAGTGTTTCCAAACTTCTCTATCAATTGGTAGGTTCAACTCTGTGAGTTGAATGAACTCATCACAAAGAAGTTTCTGAGAATCCTTCTCTCTAGTTTTCATTTGAAGATATTTCCTTTTCCAACATAGGCTTCAATGTGCTCCGAATAAAAACTTGCAGATTCTACAAACATAATGTTTCAAAACTGTTCTATCAAAAGGAACGTTGAAGTCTGTGAGTTGAATGCACTCATTGCAAAGAAGTTTCTCAGAATGCTTCCGTCAAGTTTTTAGCTGAAGAGATTTCAATTCCAAGCATAGGCCTCAAAGTGCTCCAAATATCCACTTGCAGAATCTATAAGAAGAGTGTTTCCAAACTGCTCTTTCAAAAGGAAGCTTCAAGTCTGTGAGTTGTATGTACTCACCACAAAGAAGTTTCAGAGAATGCTTCCGTCTAGTTTCTATATGAAGATACTTCCTTTTCCAACATAGGCCTCAAAGTGCTCCAAATAAACCCTTGCAGATACTACAAAAGGAGTGTTTCAAAACTGCTCTTTCTATAGGTAAGTTCAAGTCTGTGAGTTGAATGCACCCAACACAAAGAAGTTTCTGAGAATGCTTCTGTTCAGTTTTTATGTGAAGATATTTCCTTTTCCAGCATAGGCCTCAAACGGCTCCAAATATCCACTTGCCTATTCTACAAAAAGAGTGTTTCCAAACTTCTCTATCAATTGGTAGGTTCAACTTTGTGAGTTGCATGAACTCATCACAAAGAAGTTTCTGAGAATGCTTCCGTCTAGTTTTTATATGAAGATATTTCCTTTTGCAACATAGGCCTCAAAGCGCTCCAAATAAACACATGCAGATTCTACAAAAGGAGTGTTTCAAAACTGTTCTATCAAAGGGAACGTTCAAGTCTGTGAGTTGAATGCACTCATCACACAGAGGTTTCTCAGAATGCTTCTGTCTGGTTTTTAGTTGAAGAGATTTCATTTCCCAGCATAGGCCTCAAAGCGCACCAAATATCCACTTCCAGATCCTACGAAAAGAGTGTTTCAAAGCTGCTCTTTCAAAAGCAAGGTTCAAGTCTGTGTGTTGAATGCACTCCTCAGAAAGAAGTTTCTGAGAATGCTTCTGTCTAGTTCTTACGTGAAGATATTTCCTTTTCCAGCTTAGGCCTCAAAGCGCTCCAAATAAACACTTGCAAATTCTAAAAAAGGAGTGTTTCAAAAGAGTTCTCTCAAAAGGAACTTTCATGTCTGTGAGTTGAATGCACTTATGAAACAGATGTTTTCTAGATGCTTCTGTCTACTTTTTATGTGAAGACATTTCCTTTTCCAGCATAGGCCTCAAAGCGCTCCAAATATCCACTTGCAGATCCTCTAAGAAGAGTGTTTCCAAACTGCACTTTCAAAAGGAAGGTTCAAGTCTGTGAGTTGAATGCACTCATCACAAAGAAGTTTCTGAGAATGCTTCTGTCTAGTTTTTATGTGAAGATAATTCCTTTTCCAGCATAGGCGTCAAAATGCTCCATATATCCACTTGCAGATTCTACAAAAAGAGTGTTTCAAAACTGCTCTTTCGAGAGAAACGTTCAAGTCTGTGAGTTGAATGAACGCATCTTGAAGAACTTTCTGATAATGCTTCTCTGTAGTTTTTTGGTGAAGATACTCCATTTAACAGCACAGGCCTCGAAGTGCTCCAAATAACCACTTGCAGATTTTACCAAAAGAGTGTTTCAAAACTGCTCTTTCTATAGGTAATTTCAAGTCTGTGAGTTGAATGCACTCAACACAAAGAAGTTTCTGAGAATGCTTCTGTTCAGTTTTTATGTGAAGATATTTCCTTTTCCAGCATAGGCCTCAAAAGGCTCCAAATATCCACTTGCAGATTCTACAAAAAGAGTGTTTCCAAACTTCTCTATCTATTGGTGGGTTCAAGCCTGTGAGTTGAATGAACTCATCACAAAGTAGTTTCTCGGAATCCTTTTCTGTAGTTTTTATGTGAAGATATTTCCTTTTACAACATAGGCCTCAAGGTGCTCCGAATGAACACTTGCAGATCCTACAAACTTAATGTTTTGAAACTGTTCTATCAAAAGGAACGTTCAAGTCTGTGAGTTGAATGCACTTATCACAAAGAAGTTTCTCAGAATGCTTCTGTCTAGTTTTTAGGTGAAGGGATTTCATTTCCCAGCATAGGCCTCAAAGCGCTCCAAATATCCACTTGCAGATTCTACAAATAGTGTGTTTCTAAACTGCTCTTTCAGAAGGAAGGTTCAAGTCTGTGAGTTGAATGCACACATCACAAAGAAGTTTCTGAGTATGCTTCCGTCTAGTTTTTATATAAAGATATTTCCTTTTCCAACATAGGCGTCAAAGCGCTCCAAATAAACACTTGCACATTCTACAAAAGGAGTGTTTCAAAACTGTTCTATCAAAGGGAACGTTCACGTCTGTGAGTAGAATGCACTTATCCCACAGAAGTTTCTCAGAATGCTTCTGTCTAGTTTTTAGGTGAAGAAATTTCATTTCCCAGCATAGGCCTCAAAGCGCTCCAAATATCCCCTTGCAGACTCTACAAGAAGAATGTTTCCAAACTTCTCTTTCTAAAGGAAGCTTCAAGTCTGTGAGTTGAATGCACTCATCACAAAGCAGTTTCTGAGAATGCTTCCGTCTAGTTTCTATATGAAGATATTTCCTTTTCCAACATAGGCCTCAAGGTGCTGCAAATAAACACTTGCAGATTCTACAAAAGGAGTGTTTCAAAACTACTCTTTCTATAGGTAAGTTCAAGTCTGTGAGTTGAATGCACTCAACACAAAGAAATTTCTGAGAAGGCTTCTGTTCAGTTTTTATGTGAAGATATTTCCTTTTCCAGCATAGGCCTCAAACGGCTCCAAATATCCACTAGCAGATTCTACAAAAAGAGTGTTTCCAAACTTCTCTATCAATTGGTAGGTTCAATTTTGTGAGTTGAATGAACTCATAACAAAGACATTTCTGAGAATCCTTTTCTCTAGTTTTTATGTGAAGATATTTCCTTTTCCAACATAGGCGTCAAGGTGCTCCGAATGAACACTTGCAGATTCTACAAACTTAATGTTTCAAAACTGTTCTATCAAAAGGAACGTTCAAGTGTGTGAGTTGAATGCACTCATTGCAGAGAAGTTTCTCAGAATGCTTCTGTCTAGTTTTTAGGTGAAGATATTTCATTTCCCAGCATAGGCCTCAAAGCGCTCCAAATATCCACTTGCAGATTCTACAAAAAGTGTGTTTCTAAACTGCTCTTTCAAAAGGAAGCTTCAAGTCTGTGAGTTGAATGCTCACATCACAAAGAAGTTTCTGAGAATGCTTCCGTCTAGTTTTTATATGAAGATATTTCCTTTTCCAACATAGGCCTCAAAGCGCTCCAAATAAACACTTGCAGATTCTAGAAAAGGAGTGTTTCAAAACTGTTCTGTCGAGAGGAACGTTCAAGTCTGTGAGTTGAATGCAGTCATCACATAGTAGTTTCTGAGAATGCTTCTGTCTTGTTTTTAGGTGAAGATATTTCCTTTTCCAGCATAGTCCTCAAAACGCTCCAAATATCCATTTGCAGATTCTACAAAAAGAGTGTTGCAAAACTGTTCTATCAATAGGAAGGTTCAACTCCATGAGTTGAATGAACGCATCATGAAGAACTTTGTGAGAATTCTTCTCTGTAGTTTTTAGGTGAATATATTCCATTTCCCAGCACAGGCCTCGAAGTTCTCCAAATAACCACTTGCAGATTTTACCAAAAGAGTGTTTCAAAACTGCTCTTTCTATAGGTAAGTTCAACTCTGTGAATTGAATGCACTCAACACAAAGAAGTTTCTGAGAATGCTTCTGTTCAGTTTTTATGTGAAGATATTTCCTTTTCCAGCATAGGCCTCAAACGGCTCCAACTATCCACTTGCAGATACTACAAAAGGTGTGTTTCCAAACTTCTCTATCAATTGGTAGGTTCAACTCTGTGAGTTGAATGCACTCATCACAAAGAAGTTTCTGAGAATCCTTCTCTCTAGTTTTTATGTGAAGATATTTCCTTTTCCAACATAGGCCTCCAGGTGCTCTGAATAAACACTTGCAGACTCTACAAACTTAATGTTTCAAAACTGTTCTAGCAAAAGGAACGTTCAAGTCTGTGAGTTGAATGCACTCATTGCAAAGAAGTTTCTCAGAACGCTTCTGTCTAGTTTTTAGGTGAAGAGATTTCATTTCCCAGCATAGGCCTGAAAGCGCTCCAAATATCCAATTGCAGATTCTGTAAGAAGAGTGTTTCCAAACTGCTCTTTCAAAAGGAAACTTGAAGTCTGTGGGTTGAATGCACTCATCACAAAGAAGTTTCTGAGAATGTTTTCGTCTAGTTTCTATATGAAGATATTTCCTTTTCCAACATAGGCCTCAAAGCGCTCCAAATAAACACTTGCAGATTCTACAAAAGGAGTGTTTGAAGTCTGTTCTCTCAAATGCAATGTTCAAGTCTCTGAGTTGAATGCACTCCTCACACAGAAGTTTCTCAGCATGCTTCTGTCTAGTTTTTAGGTGAAGATATTTCTTTTCCCAGCATAGGCCTCAAAGCGCTCCAAATATCCACTTGCAGATTCTACAAAAAGAGTGTTTCAAATCTGCTCTTTCAAAAGCATGGTTTAAGTCTGTGTTTTGAATGCTCTCATCAGAAAGAAGTTTCTGAGAATGCTTCTGTCTAGTTCTTTCGTGAAGATATTTCCTTTTCCAGCTTAGACCTCAAAGCGCTCCAAATAAACACTTGTAAATTCTACAAAAGGAGTGTTTCAAAAGAGTTCTATCAAAAGGAACGTTCAAGTCTGTGAGTTGAATGCACTTATCAAACAGAAGTTTCCTGGAATGCTTCTGTCTGGTTCTTTTTTTTTTTTCTTTTATTATTATTCTTCTTCTTATTATTATTATTATACTTTAGGTTTTATGGTACATGAGCGCAATGTTCAGGTAAGTTACATGTGTATACATGTGCCATGCTGGTGTGCTGCACCCACCAACTAGTCATCTAGCATTAGGTATATCTCCCAATGCTATCCCTCACCCCTCCCCCCACCCCACAACAGTCCCCGAAGTGTGATGTTCCCCTTCCTGTGTCCATGTGTCCTCATTGTTGAATTCCCACGTATGAGTGAGAATATGCGGTGTTTGGTTTTTTGTTCTTGTGATAGTTTACTGAGAATGATGATTTCCAATTTCATCTATGTCCCTACAAAGGACATGAACTCATCATTTTTTATGGCTGCATAGTATTCCATGGTGTATATGTGCCACATTTTCTTAATCCAGTCTATCATTGTTGGACACTTGGGTTGGTTCCAAGTCTTTGCTATTGGGAATAATGCCGCAATAATCATACGTGTGCATGTGTCTTTATAGCAGCATGATTTATAGTCCTTTGGGTATATACCCAGTAATGGGATGGCTGGGTCGAATGGAATTTCTAGTTCTAGATCCCTGAGGAATCTCCACGCTGACTTCCACAAGGGTTGAACTTGTTTATGGTCCCACCAACAGTGTAAAAGTTTTCCTATTTCTCCACATCCTCTCCAGCACCTGTTGTTTCCTGACATTTTAATGATTGCTTTCTAACTGGTGTGAGATGGTATCTCATTGTGGTTTTGATTTGCATTTCTCTGATGGCCAGTGATGGTGAGCATTTTTTCATGTGTCTTTTGGCTGCATAAATGTCTTCTTTTGAGAAGTGTCTGTTCATATCCTTCACCCACTTTTTGATGGGGTTGTTTGTTTTTTTCTTGTAAATTTGTTGGAGTTCATTGTAGATTCTGGATATTAGCCCTTTGTCAGATGAGTAGGTTGCGAAAATTTTCTCCCATTTTGTAGGTTGCCTGTTCACTCTGATGGTAGTTTCTTTTGCTGTGCAGAAGCTCTTGAGTTTAATTAGATCCCATTTGTCAATTTTGGCTTTTGTTTCCATTGCTTTTGGTGTTTTAGACATGAAGTCCTTGCCCATGCCTATGTCCTGAATGGTAATGCCTAGGTTTTCTTCTAGGGTTTTTATGGTTTTAGGTCTAACATTTAACTCTTTAATCCATCTTGAATTTATTTTTGTATACGGTGTAAGGAAGGGATCCAGTTTCAGCTTTCTACATATGGCTAGCCAGTTTTCCCAGCACCATTTATTAAATAGGTAATCCTTTCCCCATTTCCTGTTTTTGTCAGGTTTGTCAAAGATCAGATACTTGTAGATATGTGGCATTATTTCTGACGGCTCTCTTCTGTTCCATTGATCTATATCTCTGTTTTGGTACCAGTACCACGCTGTTTTGGTTACTGTAGCCTTGTAGTATAGTTTGAAGTCAGGTAGTGTGATGCCTCCACCTTTGTTCTTTTGGCTTAGGATTGACTTGGCGATGCGAGCTCTTTTTTGGTTCCATATGAACTTTAAAGTAGTTTTTTCCAATTCTGTGAAGAAAGTCATTGGTAGCTTGATGGGGATGGCATTGAATCTGTAAATTACCTTGGGAAGGATGGCCATTTTCATGATATTGATTCTTCCTACCCATGAGCATGGAATGTTCTTCCATTTGTTTGTATCCTCTTTTATTTCCTTGAGCAGTGGTTTGTAGTTCTCCTTGAAGAGGTCTTTCACATCCCTTGTAAGTTGGATTCCTAGGTATTTTATTCTCTTTGAAGCAATTGTGAATGGGAGTTCACTCATGATTTGGCTCTCTGTTTGTCTGTTATTGATGTATAAGAATGCTTGTGATTTTTGCACATTGATTTTGTATCCTGAGACTTTGCTGAAGTTGCTTATCAGCTTAAGGAGATTTTGGGCTGAGACAATGGAGTTTTCAAAATATACTATCATGTCATCTGCAAACAGGGACAATTTGACTTCCTCTTTTCCTAATTGAATACCCTTGATTTCCTTCTCCTGCCTAATTGCCCTGGCCAGAACTTCCAACACTATGTTGAATAGAAGTGGTGAGAGAGGGCATCCCTGTCTTGTGCCAGTTTTCAAAGGGAATGCTTCCAGTTTTTGCCCATTCAGTATGATATTGGCTGTGGGTTTGTCATAAATAGCTCTAATTATTTTGAGATACGTCCCATCAATTCCTAATTTATTGAGAGTTTTTAGCATGAAGGGTTGTTGAATTTTGTCAAAGGCCTTTTCTGCATCTATTGAGAGAATCATGTGGTTTTTGTCTTTGTTTCTGTTTATATGCTGGATTACATTTAGTGATTTGCATATATTGAACCAGCCTTGCATCCCAGGGATGAAGTCCACTTGATCATGTTTGATAAGCTTTTTGATGTGCTGCTGCATTCTGTTTGCCAGTATTTTATTGAGGATTTTTGCATCAATGTTCATCAAGGATATTGGTCTAAAATTCTCTTTTTTGGTTGTGTCTCTGCCAGCCTTTGTTATCAGGATGATGGTGGCCTCATACAATGAGTTAGGGAGGATTCCCTCTTTTTCTATTGATTGGAATAGTTTCAGAAGGAATGGTACCAGCTCCTCCTTGTACCTCTGGTAGAATTCTGCTATGAACCCATCTGGTCCTGGGCTTTTTTTGGTTGGTAAGCTATTGATTATTGCCACAATTTCAGCTCCTGTTATTGGTCTATTCAGAGATTCAACTTCTTCCTGGTTTAGTCTTGGGAGGGTGTATGTGTTTAGGAATTTATCCATTTCTTCTAGATTTTCTAGTTTATTTGGGTAGAGGTGTTTGTAATATTCTCTGATGGTAGTTTGTATTTCTGTGGGATTGGTGGTGATATCCCCTTTATCATTTTTTATTGCATCTATTTGATTCTTCTCTCTTTTTTTCTTTATTAATCTTGCTAGCGGTCTATCAATTTTGTCGATCCTTTCAAAAAACCAGCTCCTGGATTCATTTATTTTTTGAAGGGTTTTTTGTGTCTCTATTTCCTTCAGTTCTGCTCTGATTTTAGTTATTTCTTGCCTTCTGCTAGCTTTTGAATGTGTTTCCTCTTGCTTTTCTAGTTCTTTTAATTGTGATGTTAGGGTGTCAATTTTGGATCTTTCCTGCTTTCTCTTGTGGGCATTTAGTGCTATAAATTTCCCTCTACACACTGCTTTGAATGCATCCCAGAGATTCTGGTATGTTGTGTCTTGGTTCTGGTTGGTTTCAAAGAACATCTTTATTTCTGCCTTCATTTCATTATGTACCCAGTAGCCATTCAGGAGCAGGTTGTTCAGTTTCCAAGTAGCTGAGCGGTTTTGAGTGAGATTCTTAATCCTCAGTTCTAGCTTGATTGCACTGTGATCTGAGAGACAGTTTGTTACAATTTCTGTTCTTTTACATTTATTGAGGAGAGCTTTACTTCCAAGCGTATGGTCAATTTTGGAATAGGTGTGGTGTGGTGCTGAAAAAAATGTATATTCTGTTGATTTGGGGTGGAGAGTTCTGTAGATGTCTATTAGGTCCACTTGGTGCAGAGCTGAGTTCAATTCCTGGGTATCCTTGTTGACTTGCTGTCTCGTTGATCTGTCTAATGTTGACTGTGGGGTGTTAAAGTCTCCCATTATTAATGTGTGGGAGTCTAAGTCTCTTTGTAGGTCACTCAGGACTTGCTTTATGAATCTGGGTGCTCCTGTATTGGGTGCATATATATTTAGGATAGTTAGCTCTTCTTGTTGAATTAATCCCTTTACCATTATGTAATGGCCTTCTTTGTCTCTTTTGATCTTTGTTGGTTTAAAGTCTGTTTTATCAGAGACTAGGATTGCAACCCCTGCCTTTTTTTGTTTTCCATTTGCTTGGTAGATCTTCCTCCATCCTTTTATTTTGAGCCTATGTGTGTCTCTGCACGTGAGATGGGTTTCCTGAATACAGCACACTGATGGGTCTTGAGTCTTTATCCAATTTGCCAGTCTGTGTCTTTTAATTGGAGCATTTAGTCCATTTACATTTAAAGTTAATATTGTTATGTGTGAATTTGATTCTGTCATTATGATGTTAGCTGGATATTTTGCCCTTTAGTTGATGCAGTCTCTTCCTAGTCTTTATGGTCTTTACAATTCGGTATGATTTTGCAGTGGCTGGTACCGGTTGTGCCTTTCCATGTTTAGCGCTTCCTTCAGGAGCTCTTTTAGGGCAGGCCTGGTGGTGACAAAATCTCTCAGCATTTGCTTGTCTGTTAAGTATTTTATTTCTCCTTCACTTATGAAGCTTAGTTTGGCAGGATATGAAATTCTGGGTTGAAAATTCTTTTCTTTAAGAATGTTGAATGTTGGCCCCCACTCTCTTCTGGCTTGTAGGGTTTCTGCCAAGAGATCCGCTGTTAGTCTGATGGGCTTCCCTTTGATGGTAACCCGACCTTTCTCTCTGGCTGCCCTTAACATTTTTTCCTTCATTTCAACTTTGGTGAATCTGACAATTATGTGTCTTGGAGTTGCTCTTCTCAAGGAGTATCTTTGTGGCGTTCTCTGTATTTCCTGAATCTGAATGTTGACCTGCCTTGCTAGATTTGGGGAAGTTCTCCTGGATAGTATCCTGCAGAGTGTTTTCCAACTTGGTTCCATTCTCCCCGTCACTTCCAGGTACACCAATCAGACGTAGATTTGGTCTTTTCACATAGTCCCCCATTTCTTGGAGGCTTTGCTCGTTTCTTTTTATTCTTTTTTCTCTAAACTTCCCTTCTCGCTTCATTTCATTCATTTCATCTTCTAGGGCGGATACTCTTTCTTCCATTTGATCGCAAAGGCTCCTGAGGCTTCTGCATTCTTCACGTAGTTCTCGAGCCTTGGTTTTCAGCTCCATCAGCTCCTTTAAGCACTTCTCTGTATTGGTTATTCTAGTTATACATTCTTCTAAATTCTTTTCAAAGTTTTCAACTTCTTTGCCTTTGGTTTGAATATCCTCCCATAGTTCGGAGTAATTTGATCGTCTGAAGCCTTCTTCTCTCAGCTCGTCAAAGTCATTCTCCGTCCAGCTTTGTTCCGTTGCTGGTGAGGAACTGCGTTCCTTTGGAGGAGGAGAGGTACTCTGGTTTTGAGAGTTTCCAGTTTTTCTGCTCTTTTTTTCCCCATCTTTGTGGTTTTATCTACTTTTGGTCTTTGATGATGGTGATGTACAGATGGGTTTTTGGTGTGGATGTCCTTTCTGTTAGTTTTCCTTCTAACAGACAGAACCCTCAGCTGCAGGTCTGTTGGAGTACCTGGCCGGCCGTGTGAGGTGTCAGTCTGCCCCTGCTGGGGAGGGCCTCCCAGTTAGGCTGCTCGGGGGTCAGGGGTCAGGGACCCACTTGAGGAGGCACTCAGCCCGTTCTCAGATCTCCAGCTGCGTGCTGGGAGAATCACTGCTCTCCTCACAGCTTTCAGACAGGGACATTTAAGTCTGCAGAGGTTACTGCTGTCTTTTTGTTGTCTGTGCCCTGCCCCTAGAGGTGCAGCCTACAGAGGCAGGGAGGCCTCCTTGAGCTGTGGTGGGCTCCACCCAGTTCAAGCTTCCAGGATGCTTTGTTTACCTAAGCGAGCCTGGGCAATGGCGGGCGCCCCTCCCCCAGCCTCGCTGCTGACTTGCTGTTTGATCTCAGACTGCTGTGCTAGCGATCAGCGAGACTCCGTGGGCGTAGGACCCTCTGAGCCACGTGCAGGCTATACTCTCCCGCGGCACCGTTTCCTAAGCCCGTCGGAAAAGCACAGTATTTGGGTAGGAGTGGCCCGATTTTCCAGGTGCCGTCTGTCACCCCTGGAAGGGGAACTCCCTGACCCCTTGTGCTTCCCGAGAGAGGCAATGACTCGCCCCTGCTTCGGCTGGAGCACGGTGTGCTCACCCACTGACCTGCGCCCACTCTCTGGCACTCCCTAGTGAGATGAACACGGTACATCAGATGGAAATGAAGAAATCAACCGTCTTCTGCGTCGCTCGCGCTGGGAGCTGTAGACCGGAGCTGTTCCTATTCGGCCATCTTGGCTCCTCCTCCTGCTTCTGTCCAGTTTTTATGTGAAGACATTTCCTTTTCCAGCATAGGCCCCAAAGCACTCCAAATATCCACTTGCAGATTCTACAAAAACAGTGTTTCAAAACTGTTCTATCAAAAGGAAGCTTCAAAACTGTGAGTAGAATGCACTCATAACAAAGAAGTTTCTGAGAATGCTTCTGTCTAGTTTTTATGTGAAGATATTTCCTTTTCTAGCATAGGCCTCAAAACGCTCCAAATATCCACTTGCAGATTCTACAAGAAGAGTGTTTCAAAACTGTTCTATCAAAAGGAAGGTTCAACTCTGTGAGTTGAATGAACGCATTGTGAAGATCTTTCTGACAATGCTTTTCTGTAGGCTTTACGTGAAGATATTCCATTTCCCAGCACAGGCCTCGAAGTGCTCCAAATAACCACTTACAGATTTTACCAAAACGGTGTTTCAAAACTGCTCTTTCTATAGGTGAGTTCAAGTCTGTGAGTTGAATGCACTCAACACAAAGAAGTTTCTGAGAATGCTTCTGTTCAGTTTTTATGTGAAGATATTTCCTTTTCCAGCATAGGTCTCAAACGGCTCCAAATATCCACTTGCAGATTCTACAAAAAGAGTGTTTCCAAACTTCTCTATCAATTGGTAGGTTCAACTCTGTGAGTTGAATGCACTCATCACAAAGAAGTTTCTGAGAATGCTTCCGTCTAGTTTTTATGTGAAGATATTTCCTTTTCCTACATAGGCCTCAAGGTGCTCCGAATAAACACTTGCAGATACTGGAAACTTAATGTTTCAAAACTGATCTATCAAAAGGAACGGTCAAGTCTGTGAGTTGAATGCACTCATCACTAAGAAGTTTCTGAGAATGCTTCTGTCTAGTTTTTAGGTGAAGAGATTTCATTTCCCAGGATAGGCCTCAAAGCGCTCCAAATATCCACTTGCAGATCCTATAAGAAGAGTGTTTCCAAACTGCTTTTTCAAAAAGAAGGTTCAAGTCGGTAAGTTGAATGCACTCATCACAAAGAAGTTTGTGAGAATGCTTCTGTCTTGTTTGTATGTGAAGATATTTCGTTTTCCAGCATGGACCCCAAATTGCTGCAAACATCCTGTAGCAAATTCTACAAAAGGAGTGTTTCAAAAGTGTGCTATCAAAAGGAAGAGTCCACTATGTGAATTGAATACATAAAGAACACGGAAGTTTCTGAGAATGCTTCTGTCTAGTTTTTAGGTGAGGATATTTCATTTCCCAGCATAGGCCTCAAAGCGCTCCAAATATCCACTTGCAGATTCTACAAAAACAGTGTTTCCAAACTGCTTTTTTAAAAGGAAGCTTCAACTCAGTGAGTTGAATGCACTCATCACAAAGAAGTTTCTGAGAATGCTTCCGTCTAGTTTTTATATGAAGATATTTCCTTTTCCAACATAGGCCTCAAAGCGCTCCAAATATCCACTTGCAGATTGTACAAAAAGAGTGTTTCAAAACTGTTCTATCAAAAGGAAGGTTGAACACTGTGAGTAGAATGCACTCATCTCAAAGAAGTTTCTGAGAATGCTTCTGTCTAGTTTTTTTGTGAAGATATTTCCTTTTCCAACATAGGCCCCAAAGCGATCCAAATAAACACATGCAGATTCTACAAAAGGAGTGTTTCAAAACAGTCCTGTCGAGAGCAACTTTCAAGTCTGTGAGTTGAATGCACTCATCACACAGAAGTTTCTGAGAATGTTTCTGTCTAGTTTTTATGTGAAGATATTTCCTTTTCCAGCATTGGCCTCAAAACGCTCCAAATATCCACTTGAAGATTCTACAAAAACAGTGTTTCAAAACTGTTCTATCAAAAGGAAGTTTCAACTCTGAGAGTTGAATGAATGCATCATGAAGAACTTTCTGAGAATGCTTTTCTGTAGTCTTTAGGTGAAGATATTCCATTTCGCAGTATAGGCCTCGAAGTGCTACAAATAACCACTTGCAGATTTTACCAATAGTGTGTTTCAAGAGTGCTCTTTCCATAGGTAAGTTCAAGTCTGTGAGTTGAATGCACTCAACATAAAGATTCTGAGAATGCTTCTGTTGAGTTTTTATGTGAAGATATTTCCTTTTCCAGCATAGTCCTCAAACGGCTCCAAATATCCACTTGCAGTTTCTACAAAAAGAGTGTTTCCAAACTTCTCTATCTATTGGTAGGTTCAACTCTGTGGGTTGAATGCCCTCATCATAAAGAAGTTTCTCAGAATGCTTCTCTCTAGTTTTTATGTGAAGATATTTCCTTTTCCAACATAGGCCTCAAGGTGCTCTGAATAAACACTTGCAGATTCTAGAAACTTAATGTTTAAAAACTGTTCTATCAAAAGGAACGTTCAAGTCTGTGAGTTGAATACACTCATCACAAAGAAGTTTCTCAGAATGCTTCTGTCTAGTTTTTAGGTGAAGAGATTTCATTTCCCTGCATAGGCCTCAAAGCTCTCCAAATATCCACCTGCAGATTCTATAAGAAGAGTGTTTCCAAACTGCTCTTTCAAAAGGAAGGTTCAAGTCTGTGAGTTGAATGCACTCATCACAAAGAAGTTTCTGAGAATGCTTCTGTCTAGTTTTTATGTGAAGACATTTCGTTTTCCAGCATGGGCCCCAAGTCGCTCCAAACGTCCACTAGCAAATTGTACAAAAGGAGTGTTTCAAAAGTGTGCTATCAAAAGGAAGAGTCCAATATGTGAGTTGAATGCATAAAGCACACAGAAGTTTCTGAGAATGCTTCTGTCTAGTTTTTAGGTGAAGACATTTCATTTCCCAGCATAGGCCTCAAAGCGCTCCAAATATCCACTTGCAGATTCTACGAAAAGAGTGTTTCAAAGCTGCTCTTTCAAAAGCAAGGTTCAAGTCTGTGTGTTGAATGCACTCATCAGAAAGAAGTTTCTGAGAATGCTTCTGTCTAGTTCTTACTTGAAGATATTTCCTTTTCCAGCTTAGGCCTCAAAGCGCTCCAAATAAACACTTGCAAATTCTACAAAAGGAGTGTTTCAAAAGAGTTCTATCAAAAGGAAGGTTCAACAGTGTGAGTAGAATTCACTCATCACAAAGAAGTTTCTGAGAATGCTTCTGTCTACTTTTTATGTGAAGATATTTTTTTTCCAACATAGGCCTCAATGCGCTCCAAATAAACACTTGCAGATTCTACAAAAGGAGGGTTTCAAAACTGTTCTGTAGACAAGAACTTTGAAGTCTGTGAGATGAATGCACTCATCACACAGTAGTTTCTTAGAATCCTTCTTTCTAGTTTTTAGTGAAGATATTTCATTTCCCAGCATAGGCCTCATTGCGCTCCAAATATCTACTTTCAGATTCTATAAAAAGAGTGTTTGAAAACTGCTCTTTCAAAAGGGACGTTCAGGTCTGTAAGTTGAATGCACCCATCACAAAGATGTTTCTGAGAATGATTCTGTCTAGTTGTTATATGATGATATTTCCTTTTCCAGCATATGTCTCTTAGCGCTCCGAATAAACATTTGCAGATTCTGCAAAAGGAGTGTTTCCAATCTGTTCTATCAAAAGAAACGTTCAAGTCTGTGAGTGGAATGCACTCATCACACAGAAGTTTCTGAGAATGCTTCTGTCTTGTTTTTAGGTGAAGATATACCTTTTCCCAGCGTAGGCCTCAAAGCGTTCCAAATATCCACTTGCAGATTCTACAAAAAGAGTGTTTCAAAACTGCTCTTTCAAAAGGAGCGTTCAAGTCTGTGAGTGGAATGCACTCAACACAAAGAAGTTTCTGAGAACGTTCCATCTAGTTTTCATCTGCATGTATTTCCTTTTCCACTAGGTGTCGCAGTCGCTCCAAATATCTCCTTGCAGAAATTACAAAAAGAGTGTTTCCAAGCTACTCTATCAAAAGTCAGTTTCTTCTCTGGGAGTTGAATGCAGGCATCGCAAAGTGGTTTCTGCGAATGCTTCTGTCTAGTTTTAAGCTGAAGATATTTCCTTTTCCAACATAGGCCTCAAAGCGCTCCAAATAAACACTTGCAGATTCTACAAAAGGAGTGTTTCAAAACTGTTCTGTCGACAGGAACTTTCAAGTCTGTGAGATGAATGCACTCATCACTCAGAAGTTTCTGAGAATGCTTCTGTCTAGTTTTTATGTGAAGATATTTCCTTTTCCAGCATAGGCCTCAAAACGCTCCAAATATCCTCTTGCAGATTCTACAAAAAGAGTGTTTCAAAACTGTTCTATCAAAAGGAAGGTTCAACTCTGTGAGTTGAATGAACGCATCGTGAAGATCTTTCTGAGAATGCTTTTCTGTAGTCTTGAGGTGAAGATATTCCATTTCCCAGCACAGGCCTCGAAGTGCTCCAAATAACCACTTGCAGATTTTACCAAAAGAGTGTTTCAAAACTGCTCTTTCTATAAGTGAGTTCAAGTCTGAGAGTTGAATGCACTCAACACAAAGAAGTTTCTGAGAATGCTTCTGTTCAATTTTTATGTGAAGATATTTCCTTTTCCAGCATAGGCCTCAAACGGCTCCAAATATCCACTTGCAGATTCTACAAAAAGAGTGTTTCCAAACTTCTCTATCAATTGGTAGGTTCAACTCTGTGAGTTGAATGCACTCATAACAAAGAAGTTTCTGAGAATGCTTCTCTCTAGTTTTTATGTGAAGATATGTCCTTTTCCAACATAGGCCTCAAGGTGCTCCGAATAAACACTTGCAGATTCTACAAACTTAACGTTTAAAATTGTTCTATCAAAAGGAACGTTCAAGTCTGTGAATTGAATACACTCATCGCAAAGAAGTTTCTCAGAATGCTTCTGTCTAGTTTTTAGGTGAAGATATTTCATTTCCCAGCATAGGCCTCAAAGCGCTCCAGTTATCCACTTGCAGATTCTACAAAAAGAGTGTTTCCAAACTGCTCTTTCAAAAGGAAGCTTCAAGTCCGTGAGTTGAATGCACTCATCACAAAGAAGTTTCTGAGAATGCTTCCGTCTAGTTTTTATATGAAGTTATTTCCTTTTCCAACATAGGCCTCAAAGCGCTGCAAATAACTACTGGCAGATTTTACCAAAAGAGTGTTTTTCAAACTGCTCTTTTCAAAGCAAGGTTCAAGTCTTTGTGTTGAATGCACTCATCGGAAAGAAGTTTCTGAGAATGCTTCTGTCTAGTTCTTACGTGAAGATATTTCCTTTTCCAGCTTAGGCCTCAAAGCGCTCCAAATAAACACTTGCAAGTTCTACAAAAGGCGTGTTTCAAAAGATTTCTATCAAAAGGAACGTTCAAGTCTGTGAGTTGAATTCACTCATCACACAGAAGTTTCTGAGAATGCTTCTGTCTAGTTTTTATGTGAAGACATTTCCTTTTCCAGCATAGGCCTCAGAACGCTCCAAATATCCACTTGCAGATTCCACAAAAAGAGTGTTTCAAAACTGTTCTACCAAAAGGAAGGTTCATCTCTGTGAGTTGAATGAAGGCATCGTGAAGAACTTTCTGAGAATGCCTCTCTGTACTTTTTAGGTGAAGATATTCCATTTCCCAGCACAGGCCTCGAAGTGCTACAAATAACAACTTGCAGACTTTACCAAAAGCGTGTTTCAAAACTGCTCTTTCTATAGGTAAGTTCAAGTCTGAGAGTTGAATGCACTCAACACAAAGAAGTTTCTGAGAATGCTTCTGTTCAGTTTTTATGTGAAGATATTTCCTTTTCCAGCAGAGGCCTCAAACGGCTCCAAATATCCACTTGCAGATTCTACAAAAAGAGTTTTTCCAAACTTCTCTATCAATTAGTAGGTTCAACTCTGTGAGTTGAATGCACTCATCACAAAGAAGTTTCTGACAATGCTTCTCACTAGTTTTCATGTGAAGATATTTCCTTTTCCGACATAGGCCTCAAGATGCTCCGAATAAACACTTGCAGATTCTACAAACTTAATGCTTCAAAACTGTTCTATCAAAAGGAACTTTCAAGTCTGTCCCTTAAATGCACTCATCACAAAGAAGTTTCTCAGAATGCTTCCGTCTAGTTTTTAGGTGAAGAGATTTCATTTCCCAGCATAGGCCTCAAAGCGCTCCAAATATCCACTTGCAGATTCTACAAAAAGAGTGTTTCCAAACTGCTCTTTCAAAAGGAAGCTTCAAGTCTCTGTGTTGAGTGCACTCATCACAAAGAAGTTTCTGAGAATGCTTCCGTCTAGTTTTTATATGACGATATTTCCTTTTCCAACATAGGCCTCAAAGCGCTCCAAATAAACCCTTGCAGATTCTACAAAAGGAGTGTTTCAAAACTTTTCTATCAAAAGGAACGTTCAAGTCTGTGAGTTGAATGCGCTCATCACACAGAAGTTTCTCAGAATGCTTCTGTCTAGTTTTTAGTTGAAGATATTTCATTTCCCGGCATAGGCCTCAAAGCGCTCTAAATATCCACTTGCAGTTTCTACAAAAAGAGTGTTTCAAAACTGGTCTTTCAAAGGGAAGCTTCAAGTCTGTGAGTTGAATGCCCTCATCACAAAGGAGTTGCTGAGAATGCTTCCATCTAGTTTTTATATGAAGATATTTCCTTTTCCAACATAGGTCTGAAAGCGGTTGAAATAAACACTTGCAGATTCTACAAAAGTAGTGTTTCAAAACTGTTCTATCAAAAGGAACGTTCAAGTCCGTGAGCCGAATGCACTCATCACACAGTAGTTTCTTAGAATCCTTCTTTCTAGTTTTTAGGTGAAGATATTTCATTTCCCAGCATAGGCCTCATTGCGCTCCAAATATCTACTTGCAGATTCTATTAAAAGAGTATTTGAAAACTGCTCTTTCAAGAGGGACGTTCAGGTCTGTGAGTTGAATGCACCCATCACAAAGATGTTTCTGAGAATGATTCTGTCTAGTTGTTATATGATGATATTTCCTTTTCCAGCTTATGTCTCTAAGCGCTCCGAATAAACACTTGCAGATTCTGCAAAAGGAGTGTTTCCAATCTGTTCTATCAAAAGAAACGTTCAAGTCTGTGAGTGGAATGCACTCATCACACAGAAGTTTCTGAGAATGCTTCTGTCTTGTTTTTAGGTGAAGATATACCTTTTCCCAGCGTAGGCCTCAAAGCGTTCCAAATATCCACTTGCAGATTCTACAAAAAGAGGTTTTCAAAACTGCTCTTTCAAAAGGAGCGTTCAAGTCTGTGAGTGGAATGCACTCAACACAAAGAAGTTTCTGAGAACGTTCCATCTAGTTTTCATCTGCATGTATTTCCTTTTCCACTAGATGTCGCAGTCGCTCCAAATATCTCCTTGCAGAAATTACAAAAAGAGTATTTCCAAGCTACTCTATCAAAAGTCAGTTTCTTCTCTGGGAGTTGAATGCAGGCATCGCTAAGAAGTTTCTGCGAATGCTTCTGTCTAGTTTTAAGCTGAAGATATTTCCTTTTCAAGCATAGGCTTCAAGGCGCTCCAAATATCCACTTGCAGATTGTACAAAAAGTGTGTTTCCGAGTTCCTCTTTCAAAAGGAAGTTTGAAGTCTGTGAGTTGAATGCACTCATCACACAGTAGTTTCTGAGAATCCTTCTGTCTAGTTTTTTGGTGAAGATATTTCATTTCCCAGCGTAGGCCTCATTGCGCTCCAAATATCCACTAGCAGTTTCTACAAAAAGAGTGTTTAAAAATTGCTCTTTCAAAAGAAAGGTTCAAGTCTGTAAGTTGAATGCACTCATCACAAAGTAGTTTCTGAGAAGGCTTCTGTCTAGTTGTTATGTGAAGTTATTTCCTTTTCCAGCATATGCCTCAAAGCGCTCAGAATAAACACTTGCAGATTCTACAATAGGAGTGTTTCCAAACTGTTCTATCGAAAGGAATGTTCAAGTCTGTGAGTTGATGCACTCATCACACAGAAGTTTCTGAGAATGCTTCTATCTAGTTTTTAGGTGAAGATATATCTTTTCTCAGCATAGGCCTCAAAGCGCTCCAAATATCCACTTGCAGATTCTACACAAAGAGTGTTTCAAAACTGCTCTTTCAAAAGGAACGTTCAAGTCTGTGAGTTGAATGCACTTAACACAAAGAACTTTCTGAGTACGATTCTGTCTAGTTGTTATGTGAAGATGTTTCCTTTTCCAGCCTAGGCCTCTATGCGCTCGAAATAAACATTTGCAGATTCTACAAAACGAGTGTTTCAAAACTGTTGTATCAAAAGGAACGTTCAAGTCTTTGAGGTGAATGCACTCACCACACAGTAGTTTCTGAGAATCCTTCTGTCTAGTTTTTAGGTGAAGATATTTCATTTCCCAGCATAGGCCTCAGTGCGCTCCAAATATACACTATCAGAATCAACAAAAAGAGTGTTTCAAAACTAATCTTTCAAAAGAATGGTTCAAGTCTGTGAGTTGAAGGCACTCATCACAAAGAAGTTTCTGAGAATGCTTCTGTGTAGCTCTTCTGTGAAGATATTTCTTTTTCCAGCATAGGCCTCAAAGCCCTTCAAATAAACACTTGCAGATTTTACAAAAAGAGTGTTACAAAGCTGGTATATCAAAAGGAACGTTCGGGTCTGTGAGTTGAATGCACTAATCACACACAAATTTCTGAGAATGCTTCTGTCTAGTTCTTATGTGAAGATATTTCCTTTTCCAGCATAGACCTGAGAGCGGTCCAAATATCCACTTGCAGATTCTACAAAAAGAGTGTTTCAAAACTGCTCTTTGAAGAGGAACGTTCAAGTCCGTGAGTTGCACTCACTCCTCAGAAAGTTTTCTGAGAATGTTCTATCTAGTTTTCATCTGCATGTACTTCCTTTTCCACTAGATGTCGCAGTCGCTCCAAATATCCTCTTGCAGAAATTACAGAAAGAGTGTTTCCATACTACTCGATCAAAAGTCAGTTTCAACTCTGTGAGTTGAATGCACGCATCGCAAAGAAGTTTCTGCGAATGCTTCCTTCTAGTTTTTTGCTGAAGATATTTCATTTTCCAGCATCGGCTTCAAGGCCCACCAAATATCCACTTGCAGATTGTACAAAAAGAGTATTTCAAAACTCCTCTTTCAAAAGGAAGGTTGAAGTCTGTGAGTTGAATGCACTTATCAAACAGAAGTTTCCTAGAATGCTTCTGTCTGGTTTTTACCTGAAGACATTTTCTTTTCCAGCATAGGCCTCAAAGCGCTCCAAATATCCACTTGCAGTTTCTACAAAAAGAGTGTTTCAAAACTGTTCTATCAAAAGAAAGGTTCAACACTGTGAGTAGAATGCACTCATCAGAAAGAAGTTTCTGAGAATGCTTCTGTCTAGTTCTTACGTGAAGATATTTCCTTTTCCAGCTTAGGCTTCAAAGCGCTCCAAATGAACACTTGCAAATTCTACAAAAGGAGTGTTTCAAAAGAGTTCTATCAAAAGCAACGTTCAAGTCTGTGAGTTGAATGCACTTATCAAACAGAGGTTTCCTAGAATGCTTCTGTCTGGTTTTTATCTGAAGACATTTTCTTTTCCAGCGTAGGCCTGAAAGCGCTCCAAATATCCACTTGCTGATTCTACAAAAAGAGTGTTTCAAAACTGTTCTATCAAAAGGAAGGTTCAACACTGTGAGTAGAATGCACTCATCACAAAGAAGTTTCTGAGAATGCTTCTGTCTAGTTTGTATGTGAAGATATTTCCTTTTCCAACATAGGCCTCAAAGCGCTCCAAAGAATCTCTTGCAGATTCTACAAAAGGAGTGTTTCAAAACTGTTCTGTCGAGAGGAACGTTCACGTCTGTGAGTTGAATGCACTCATCACACAGAAGTTTCTGAGAATGCTTCTGTCTAGTTTTTATGCGAAGATATTTCCTTTTCCAGCATAGACCTCAAAGCATTCCAAATATCCACTTGCAATTCTAAAAAAATAATGTTTCAAAACTCCTATTTCTGAAAGTTCAACGATGTTAGTTGAATGCACACATCACAAAGATGTTCCGGAAAATGCTTCTCTCTCGTTTTTATGTGAATATATTTCCTTTTCCAGCATAGCCCTCAAAGCGCTCCAAATATCCCCTTGCAGATATTTCAAAAAGAGTGTTTCAAAACTGTTCTATCGAAAGGAAGGTTCATCACTGTGAGTTGAATGTACACATAAGAAAGAAGTTCTGAGAATGCTTCTGTCTAGTTTTTATTTGAAGATATATTGTTTTCCAGCATATACCTAAAAGCTCTCCCAATATCCACTTGCAGAATGTTCAAAAAGAGTGTTTCTAAACTGTTCTACCAAAAGGAATGTTCACCTCTGTGAGTTGAATGCACACATCACAAAGAAGTTCCTGAGAATGCATCTGTCGAATTTTTATGTTAAGATGTTTCCTATTCCACCATAGGTGTCAAAGAGGTCCAAATATCCACTTGCAGATCCTACAAAAAGGGTCTTTCATACTGATCTATCATAAAAAGGTTTCAACTCTGTGAGCTGCATGAACGCATCACAAATTAGTTTCTGATAATGCCTCTGTCAAGTTTTTAAGTGAAGATATTTGCTTTTCAAGCGTAGGCCTCAAAGCGCTCCAAATATACACTTGCAGATTCTACAAAAAGAATGTTTCAAAACTGATCTATCAAGAGGGAGATTCAACTATGTGAGTTGAATGCACAAGTCACAAAGTTGTTTCTGAGAATGCTTCTGTCTAGTTTTCATGTGAAGATATTTCCTTTTCCAATGTAGGCCTCAAAGCGCTCCAAATATCCACTTCAATATTCTACAAAAAGAGTGTTTCAAAACTCCTCTCTCAAAAGAAAGTTTCAACTCTGTGAGCTGAATGCAAACATCAGAAAGTAGTTTCTGAAAATCCTTCTTTCTAGATTTCATGTGAAGATATTTCCTTTTCCAGTATAGGCCTCAAACCACTCCAAATATGCACTTCTATATTCTACAAAGTGTGTGTTTGAAAACTTCTCTATCAAAAGGAAGGTTCACCCCCTTATGCTGAATGCATACATCACAAAGTAGTTTCTGAGAATTCTTCTGTCTAGTTTTTATGTGAAGATACTTCCTTTTCAAGCGTAGGCCTCAAACCACTCCAAGTATGCTCTTCTATATTCTACAAAAAGTATGTTTGAAAACTTTTCTATCAAAAGGAAGGTTCACCAATTAACCTGAGTGCACACATTGCAAAGGAGTTTCTCAGAATTCTTCTGTCTAGTTTTTATGTGAAGATGTTTCCTTTTCCAGCATAGGCCTCAATGTGCTCCAAATATCCACTTGCAGATTCTCCAAAAAGGGTGTTAAGAAACTGCTCTATCAAAAGAAATGTTCAACTGTGTTAGTTGAATGCACACATCACAAAGGAGTTTCTGACAATGCTTCTATCTAGGTTTTATGTGAAGATGTTTCCTTTTCCTGTGTGGTCCTCAAATCGACCCAAATATCCACTTGCAGATTCTACAAAAAGAGTGTTTCAAACTGCTCTATGAAAAGGAAGGTTCAACTCTTTGAGTTGAATGCACACATCACAAAGTAGTTCCTGACAATGCTTCCTTCTACTTTTTATGTGAAGATGTTTCCTTTACCAACATAGGCCTCAAAGCGCTCCAAATATCCATTGGCAGATTGTACAAAAAGAGTATTTCAAAACCGCTCTATCAAAAGAAAGGTTCAATTCTATGAGCTGAATGCACACATCACAAAGTAGTTCCCGACAATGTTTCTGTGTAGTTTTTATGTGAAGATATTTCCTTTAGCGGCATAGTCCTCAAAGCGCTCAATATATCCGTTGCAGATTCTACAAAAAGAGTGCTTCAAAACTCCTCTATCAAACAGAATGTTCAACTCTGTGAGTTGAATGGACACATCACAAAGAAGTTTCTCAGAATGCTTCCATCTAATTTTTTTGCAAAGATATTTCCTTTTCCAGGCTAGGCCTCAAATCTCTCCAAATATCCACTTGTAGATCCTAAAAAATGAGTGTTTCTAAACTGCTCTATCAAAAGGAAGTTTCCATCCTGTGAGTTGAGTACGCACATCTCAAAGAAGTTTCTGAGAATGCTTCTCTCTAGTTTTTATGTGAAGATATTTCCTTTTCCACCATAGGCCTCAAAGCACTCCAATTATTGACTTGCAGAGTATACAAAAAGAGTGTTTCAAAACTGTTCTATCAAAAGATAGATTCAACTATGTGAGTTGAATGCACACATCACAAAGATGTTTCTGAGAATGCTTCTGTTTGGTTTTTATGTGAAGATATTTCCTTTTCCAGCATAGGCCTCAAAGCACTCCATTATCCACTTGCAGATTCTACAAATGAGTGTTTCAAAACTGCTCTATCAAAAGTAAGGTTCAACTCTGTGTGTTGAATGCCCACTTCAGAAAGAGGTTTCTGTGAATGCTTCTTTCTAGTTTTTATGTGAAGATATTTCCCTTTCCAGCAAAGGCCTCAAACCGCTCCAAATATCCACTTACAGACTCTACAAAAAGCATATTTCGAAACTGCTCTATCAAAAGAAATGTTCAACACTTTGAGTAGAATGCACACATCACAAAGAAGTTCCTGAGAATGCTTCTGTCTATTTTTAATGTGAAGATATTTCCTTTTCCACATAGGCTCAATGCGCTCCAAATATCCAGTTGCAGATTCTACAAAAAGTGTGTTTCAATAATGCTCTATCAAAAGGAAAGTTCATCGCTGTGAGCCGAATGCACACATCAGAAAGAAGTTTCTGAGAATGCTTCTGTCTAGGTTTTATGGGATCATTCTTCGTTTTCCACCTTAGGCCTCAAACCACTCCAAATATCCACTAGCGGCCTCCACATAAGAGTGTTTTGATACTGCTCTATAAAAAGCAAGGTTCAAATCTGTGAGTTGAATGCCCACATCACAAAGAAGTTTCTGATTTTCTTGTAAATTTGTTTGAGTTAATTGTATGTTCTGGATATTAGCCATTTTTCATATGAGTAGATTTCGAAAATTTTCTCCCAATTTACAGGTTGCCTGTTCACTCTGGTTGTTGTTTCTTTTGCTGTGTAGGAGCTCTTTCGTTTTATTAGATCCCATTTGACAAGTTTGGCTTTTGTTGCCATTGCTTTTGGTGTTTTACACACGAAGTCCTTGCCCATGCCTATGTCCTGAATGGTAATGCCTAGGTTTTCCTCTAGGGTTTTTGTGGTTTTAGGTCTTACGTTTAAGTCTTTAATCCATCTTGAATTGACTTTTGTATAAGATGTAAGGAAGCGATCCAGTTTCAGCTTTCTACATTTGACTAGCCAGTATTCCCAGCACCATTTATTAAATAGGGAATCCTTTCCCCATTGCTTGTTTTTCTCAGGTTTGTCAAAGATCAGATAGTTGTAGATATGCAGTTTTATTTCTGACGGCTCTGTTCTGTTCCATTGATCTATATCTATGTTTTGCTACCAGTACCATGCTATTTTGGTTACTGTAAACTTGTAGCATTATTTGAAGTCAGGTAGTGTGATGCCTCCAGCTTTCTTCTTTTGGCTTAGGAGTGACTTGGTGATGAAGGCTCTTTTTTGGTTCCATATGAACTTTAAAGTAGTTTTTTCCAATTCTGTGAAGAAAATCATTGGTAACTTGATGGGGATGGCATTTAATCTGTAAATTACCTTGGACAGTATAGCCATTTTCACGATATTGATTCTTTCTACCCATGAGCATGGAATGTTCTTCCATTTGTTTGTATCCTTTTGTATTTCCTTGAGCAGTGGTTTGTAGTTCTCCTTGAAGATGTCCTGCACGTCCCTTATAAGTTGGATCCCTAAGTATTTTATTCTCTTTGAAGCAATTGTGAATGAGAGTGCACTCATGATTTGGCTCTCTGTTTGTCTGTTGCTGGTGTATAAAAATGCTTGTGATTTTTGTACATTGATTTTTTATCCTCAGACTTTGCTGAAGTTGCTTATCAGCTTAAGGAGATTTTGGGCTGAGTTGATGGGATTTTCTAGATATATAATCATATCATCTACAAACGGGGACAATTTGACTTCCTCTTTTCCTAATTGAATTCCCATTATTTCCTTCTCCTGCCTAATTGCCCTGGCCAGAACTTCCAACACTATGTTGAATAGGACTGGTGAGAGAGGGCATCCCTGTCTTGTGCCAGTTTTCAAAGGGAATGCTTCCAGTATTTGCCCATTCAGTATAATATTGGCTGTGGGTTTGTCATAGAAAGCTCTCATTATTTTGAGATATGTCCCATCAGTACCTAATTTATTGAGAGTTTTTAGCATGAAGAGTTGTTGAATTTTGTCAAAGGCCTTTTCTGCGTCTATTAAGATAATCATGTGGTTTTTGTCTTTGGTTCTGTTTATATGCTGGATTACATTTATTGATTTGCATATATTGAACAAGCCTTGCATCCCAGAGATGAAGCCCACTTGATCATGGTGGATAAGATTTTTGATGTGCTGCTGGATTCTCTTTGCCAGTATTTTATTGAGGATATTTGCATCAATGTTCATCAAGTATATTGGTCTCAAATTCCCTTTTTTTGGTTGTGTCTCTGCTCAGCTTTGGTATCAGGATGATGCTGGCCTCGTAAAATGAGTTAGGGAGGATTCCCTCTTTTTCTATCGATTGGAATAGTTTCAGAAGGAATGGTACCAGTTCCTCCTTCTACCTCTGGTAGAATTTGGCTGTGAATGCATCTGGTCCTGGACTCTTTTTGGTTGGTAAGCTATTGATTATTGCCAGAATTTCAGAGCCTGTTATTGGTCTATTCAGAGATTCAACTTCTTCTTTGTTTAGTCTCGGGAGAGTGTATGTGTCATGGAATTTACCCATTTCTTCTAGATTTTCTAGTTTATTTTCAAAAGGTATTTTTTGTATTCTCTGATGGTAGTTTGTATTTCTGTGGGATCCGTGGTGAAATCCCCTTTATCATTTTTTATTACATCTATCTTATTCTTCTCTCTTTTTTTCTTTATTAGTCTTGCTAGCGGTCTATCAATTTTGTTGATCCTTTCAAAAAACCAGCTCCTGGATTCCTTAAATTTTTGAAGTGTTTTTTGTGTCTCTATTTCCTTCGGTTCTGCTCTGATTTTAGTTATTTCTTGCCTTCTGCTAGCTTTTGAATGTGTTTGCTCTTGCTTTTCTAGTTCTTTTAATTATGATGTTAGGGTGTCAATTTTGGATCTTTCCTGCTTTCTCTTATGGGCATTTAGTGCTATAAATTTCCCTCTACCCACTGCTTTGAATGCATCTCAGAGATTCTGGTATGTTGTGTCTTTGTTCTTGTTGGTTTCAAATAACACCTTTATTTCTGCCTTCATTTTGTTATGTACCCAAGTCATTCAGGAGCAGGTTGTTCAGTTTCCATGTAGTTGAGCAGTTTTGAGTGAGATTCTTAATCCTGAGTTCTAGTTTGATTGCAGTGTGACCTGAGAGATAGTTTGTTATAATTTCTGTTCTTTTACATTTGCTGAGGAGAGCTTTACTTCCAAGTTTGTGGTCAATTTTGAAATAGGTGTGGTGTAGTGCTAAAAATATGTATACTCTGTTGATTTGGGGTGGAGTTTTCTGTAGATGTCTATTAAGTCTGCTTGGTGCAGAGCTGAGTTCAATTGCTGGGTATCCTTGTTGAGATTCTGTCTCATTGATCTGTCTAATGTTGACAGTGAGATGTTAAAGTCTCCCATTAATAATGTGTGGGAGTCTAAGTCTCATTGTAGGTCCCTCAGGACTTGCTTTATGAATCTGGGTGCCCCTGTATTAGGTGCTGATATATTTAGGATAATTAGCTCCTCTTGTTGAATTGATCCCTTTACCATTATGCAAAGGTTTTTGTATCTTTTGACCTTCATTGGTTTAAAGTCTGATTTTTCAGAGACTGGGATTGCAACCCCTGCCTTTTTTTGCTTTCCATTTGCTTGGTAGATTTTCCTCCATCCTTCTATTTTGAGCCTTTCTGTGTCTCTGCACATGAGATTTGTTTCCAGAATACAGCACACTGATGGGTCTTGAATCTTTATCCAATTTACCAGTCTGCATCTTTTAATTGGAGCATTTAGTCACCCATCAAAAAAGAGTGGGCAAAGGACATGAACTGACACTTCTCAAAAGTAGACTTTTATGCAGCCAAAAAACACATGAAAAAATGTTCACCATCACTGGCCATCAGAGAAAAGCAAATCAAAACCAAAATGAGATATCATCTCACACCAGTTAGAATGGCAATCATTAAAAAGTCAGGAAACAAATGGTGCTGGAGAGGATGTGGAGAAATAGGAGCACTTTTACACTGTTGTTGGGACTGTAAACAAGTTCAACCATCGTGGAAGTCAGTGTGGGGATTCCTCAGGGATCTAGAACCAGAAATACCATTTGACGCAGCTATCAAATTGCTGGGTGTATACACAAAGGACTATAAATCATGCTGCTATAAAAACACATGCACACATAGTTTTATTGTGGCATTATTCACAATAGGAAAGACTTGGAACCAATCCAAATGTCCAACAATGATAGATTGGATTAAGAAAATTTGGCACATATACACCATGGAATACTATGCATCCATGAAAAATGATGAGTTCATGTCCTTTGTAGGGACATGGGTGAAATTGGAAATCATTATTCTCAGTAAACTATCACAAGAACAAAAACTAAAACAACACATATTCACACTCATGGGTGGGAATTGAACAATGAGAACACATGGACACAGGAAGGGGAACATCACACTCTGGGGACTGTTGTGTGGTGGGGGGAGGTGGATGTGATAGCATTGGGAGATATACCTAAAGCCAGATGAAGATTTAATGGGTGCAGCACACCAGGATGGGACATGTATACATATGGAACTAACATGCACATTGTGCACATGTACCCTAAAACTTAAAGTATCATAATAATAAATAAAAAAGAGAAGTTTCTGAGAATGCTTCTGACTAGTTTTTAAGTGAAGATATTTCCTTTTCCAGCATAGGCCTCAAACGGCTCGAAATATCCAACTGCAGATTCTACAAACATAGTGTTTCAAAACTGCTCTATCAAAAGGAAGGTTCAACTCTGTGAATTGAATGCACACATCAAATAGAAGTTTCTGGGAATGCTTCTGTCTAGGTTTTATGTGAACATATTTCCTATTCCAGCATAGGCCTCAAAGCACTCCAAATATCCACTTGCAGATTGTACAAAAAGAGTGCTTCAAAACTGCTCTATCAAAAGGAAGGTTCAACACTGTGAGCTGAGTGCACATATCAAAAACAAGTTTCTGAGAATGCGTCTGTCTAATTTTTATGCTAGATATTTCCTTTTACAGCATAGGCCTCAAAGCGCTCCAGATATCCACTTTCATATTCTACAAACAGAGTGTTTCAAAACTGCTCTATCATAAGGAAGGTTCAACCCTGTGAGTTGAACGCACACATCACAAATAAGATTCTCAGAATGATTCTGTCTAGTTTTTATGTAAAGATATTTCCTTTTCCACCATAGGCCTCAAAGCGCTCCAAATATCAACATGCAGATTCTACAAAAAGAGTGTTTCAAAACTGCTCTAACAAAAGAAAGGCTCAAGTCTGTGAGTTGAATGCACACGCAACAAAGAAGTTTCTGAGAATGCTTCTGACTAGTTTTTATGTGAAGATATTTCCTTTTCCAACATAAGCATTCAAACGGTCCAAATATCCACTTGCGCATACTTCAAAAAAAGTGTTTCAAATTGCTCTATCAAAAGGAAGGTTGAACAATGAGAGTTGAATGCACACCTCACAGAGAAGCTCCTGAGAATGCTTCTGTCTAGTTTTTATGTGAAAATATTTCCTTTTCCATCATAGGCCTCAAAGAGCTCCAAATATCCACTTGCAGATGCTACAAATGAGTTTTTCAAAAGTGCTCTATCAAAAGGAAGGTTCAACTCTGTGAGTTGAATGCACACATCACAAAGAAGTTTCTGAGTATGCTTCTGTCTAGTTTTTATGTGAAGATATTTCCTTTTCCAGCATAGGCCTCAAAGCGCTCCAAATATTCACTGGCAGATTCTACAAAAAGAGTGTTTCAAAACTGTTCTATCAATAGGAAGGATCAACTCTGTGTGCTCAATGCACACATCAAAAAGAAGATCCTCAGAATGCTTCAGTCTAGTTTTTATATGAAGATATTTCCTTTTTCAGCATAGGCCTCAAAATGCTCCAAAATACCCACTTGTAGATTCTACAAAAAGAGTGTTTCAAAACTAGTCGATCAAAAGGAAGGTTCAACTCTGTGAGGTGAAGGCACATATCACAAAGAAGTTTCTGAGAATGCCTTTGTCTAGTTTTTATGTGAAGATATTTCCTTTTCCAGCATAGGAATGAAAGCGGTCAAAATACCAAATTGCAGATTCTACAAAAAGAGTGTTTCAAAACTGATCTATCAAAAGGAATGTTTAACTGTCTGAGTTGAAAGCACGTATCACAAAGAAGTTCCTGAAAATGTTTCTGTCTAATTTTTATGTGAAGATATTTCCTTTTAAACCATAGGCCACAATGCACTCAAAATATCCACTTGCATATTCTACAAAAAGATTGTTTGAAAACTGTTCTATCAAAAGGAAAGTTCAATTCTTTGAGTTCAATGCGCACATGACAAATAAGTTTCTGAGGATGCTTCTGTCTAGTTTTTATGTGAAGATATTTACTTTTCCAGCATAGGCCTGAAAGGGCTCTAAATATACATTTTCCGATTCTTCAAAAAGAATGTTTCTTTTTTTTTTTTTATTCTTTTTTTTATTTTTATTTTTATTTTTTTATTTTATTATTATTATTATTATTATTATTATACTTTAGGTTTTATGGTACATGTGCGCAATGTGCAGGTAAGTTACATATGTATACATGTGCCATGCTGGTGCGCTGCACCCACCAACTCGTCTTCTAGCATTAGGTATATCTCCCAATGCTATCCCTCCCCCCTCCCCCCACCCCACAACAGTCCCCAGAGTGTGATGTTCCCCTTCTTGTGTCCATGTGTTCTCATTGTTCAATTCCCACCTATGAGTGAGAATATGCGTTGTTTGGTTTTTTGTTCTTGTGATAGTTTACTGAGAATGATGATTTCCAATTTCATCCATGTCCCTACAAAGGACGTGAACACATCATTTTTTACGGCTGCATAGTATTCCATGGTGTATATGTGCCACATTTTCTTAATCCAGTCTATCATTGTTGGACATTTGGGTTGGTTCCAAGTCTTTGCTATTGTGAATAATGCCGCAATAAACATATGTGTGCATGTGTCTTTATAGCAGCATGATTTATAGTCCTTTGGGTATATACCCAGTAATGGGATGGCTGGGTCAAATGGAATTTCTAGTTCTAGATCCCGGAGGAATCGCCACGCTGACTTCCACAATGGTTGAACTAGTTTACAGTCCCACCAACAGTGTAAAAGTGTTCCTGTTTCTACACATCCTCTCCAGCACCTGTTGTTTCCTGACTTTTTAATGATTGCCATTCTAACTGGTGTGAGATGGTATCTCATTGTGGTTTTGATTTGCATTTCTCTGATGGCCAGTGATGGTGAGCATTTTTTCATGTGTCTTTTGGCTGCATAAATGTCTTCTTTTGAGAAGTGTCTGTTCATGTCCTTCACCCACTTTTTGATGGGGTTGTTTGTTTTTTTCTTGTAAATTTGTTGGAGTTCATTGTAGATTCTGGATATTAGCCCTTTGTCAGATGAGTAGGTTGTGAAAATTTTCTCCCATTTTGTAGGTTGCCTGTTCACTCTGATGGTAGTTTCTTTTGCTGTGCAGAAGCTCTTGAGTTTAATTAGATCCCATTTGTCAATTTTGGCTTTTGTTTCCATTGCTTTTGGTGTTTTAGACATGAAGTCCTTGCCCATGCCTATGTCCTGAATGGTAATGCCTAGGTTTTGTTCTAGGGTTTTTATGGTTTTAGGTCTAACATTTAAGTCTTTAATCCATCTTGAATTGATTTTTGTATAAGGTGTAAGGAAGGGATCCAGTTTCAGCTTTCTACATATGGCTAGCCAGTTTTCCCAGCACCATTTATTAAATAGGGAATCCTTTCCCCATTGCTTGTTTTTCTCAGGTTTGTCAAAGATCAGATACTTGTAGATATGTGGCATTATTTCTGACGGCTCTGTTCTGTTCCATTGATCTATATCTCTGTTTTGGTACCAGTACCATGCTGTTTCGGTTACTGTAGCCTTGTAGTATAGTTTGAAGTCAGGTAGTGTGATGCCTCCAGCTTTGTTCTTTAAAAAAAAAAAAAAAAAAAAAAGGATGTTTCAAGACTGCTCTATAAAAAGGAAGGTTTAAGTCTGTGAGTTGAATGCACACCTCACAAAGAAGTTACTGACAATGCTTCTGTCTCGTTTTTATGTGAAGATATTTCCTTTTCCAGTACAGGCCTCAAAGCACTCCAAATATCTACTGGCAGATTCTACAAAAAGAGTGATTCAAAACTGCTCTGTGAAAAGGAAGTTCCAGCTCTGTGAGTTGAATGCACACATCACAAAGAAGTTCCTGAGAATGTTTCTATCTAGTTTTTCTGTGAAGATATTTCCTTTTACAGCATAGCCCTCAAAGCGATCTAAATATCCACTTGAAGATTCTACAAAAAGAGTGTTTCAAAACTGCTCTATAAAAAGGAAGGTTCAACTCTGTGAGGTGGATGCACACATCACAAAGAAGTTTCTCAGAATTATTCTGTCTAGTTTTTATGTGAAGATATTTCCTTTTCCAGCATGGGCCTCAAAGCTCCAAAAATATCCACTGGCAGATTCTACAAAAACAATGATACAAAACTGCACTATCAAAACAAAAGTTCAACTCTGTGAGTTAAATGCACACATCACAAAAAAGTTTCGGAAAATGCTTCTGTCTAGTATTTATGTGAAGATATTTCCTTTTCCAGCATAGGCGTCAAAGCGCTCCAAATATCCACTGGCAGATTCTACAAAAAGAGTGCTTCAAAACTGCTTTATCAAAGGAAGGTTCAACTCTGTGAGTTGAATGCCCACATCACAAAGATGTTCCTGAGAATACTTCCGTGTAGTTTTTATGTGAGGAAATTTCCTTTTCCAGCATAGTCCTCAAAGTGCTCCAAATATACACTTGCAGTTTCTCCAAAAAGAATGTTTCAAAACTGCTCTATCCAAAGGAAAGTTCAACTCTGTGAGTTGAATGCACACCTCCCAAAGAATTTTGTAAGGATACTTCTGTCTAGGTTTTAGGTGAAGATATATCTTTTTCCAGCACAGGCCTCAAAGTGCTCAAATATCCATTGGCAGATTCTACAAAAAGGGTGAACAAAAGGAAGGTAACAAAAAGAAGGTTCAAGTTTGTGTGTTAAGTGCACAGATCACAAAGAAGCTTCTGAGAATGCCTCTGTCTGGTTTTTATGTGAAGATAATTTCTTTTCCAGCAGAGGCCTCAAAGCGTTCCAGATATCCACTTGCAGATTCCAGAAAAAGAGTGTTTGAAAACTGCTCTATCAAAAAGAATGTCCAATTCCGTGAGTTGAATACAAACATCACAAAGATGTTTCTGAGAATGCTTCTGTCTGGTTTTTATGTGAAAATATTTCCTTTTCCAGTATAGACCTCAAAGCACTCCAAATACCAACTGGCAGATTCTACAAAAAGAGGGATTCAAAAATGCTCTATCAAAAGGAAGGTCCAACTCTGTGAGGTGGATGCACACATCAGAAAATAGTTTCTCAGAATTATTCTATCTAGTTTTTATGTGAAGATATTTCCTTTTCCAGCATGGGCCTCAAAGCTCCCAAATATTCACTGGAAGATTCTACAAAAAGAGTGATTCAAAACAGCGCTATCAAAACAAAGGTACAAATCTGTGAGTTAAATGCACACATCACAAAGAAGTTTCTGAGAATGCTTCTGTCTAGTATTTATGTGAAGATATTTCTTTTTCCAGCATAGGCATCAAAGCGCTCCAAATATTGACTTTCAGATTCTACAAAAAAGTGTTTCACAACTGCTATATCAAAAGGAAGGCTCAACCCGGTGAGTTGAATGCACACATCACAAAGAAGTTTTTGAGAGTGCTTCTGTCTAATTTTTATGTGAAGACATTTCCTTTTCCAGCCTAGGCATCAACACTCTCCAAATGTCCACTTGCAGATTCTACAAAAAATTGTTTCAAAACTGCTCTATCTAAAGGAAGTTTCAACTCTGTGAGTTAAATGCACACATCACAAAGAAGTGTCTGAGAATGCTTCTGTCTAGTTTTTATGTGAAGATTTTTTCTTTTCCAGCATATGCCACAAAGCTTTCCAAGTATCCACTTGCCGATTCTACAAAAAGATTGTTTCAAAATTGCTCTATCAAAAGGAAGGTTCAACTCTATGAGTTGAATGTGCACATCGCATAGAAGTTTCTGAGAATCCTTCTGTCTAGTTTTTACGTGAAGATATTTCCTTTTCCAGCATAGACCTCAAAGAGCTCCAAATATCCAGTGGCAGATTCAACAAAAAGAGTGTTTCAAAAATGCTCTGTGAAAAAGAAAGTTCAACTCTGTTAATTGAATGCACTCATCACAAAGTAGTTTCTGAGAATGCTTCTGTCTTGTTTTTATTTGAACATATTTCCTTTTCCAGCATGTGCCTCAAAGCGCCGCAAATATCCACTGGCAGATTCCACAAAAAGATTGTTTCACACCTGCTCTATCAAAGGGAAGGTTCAACTCTGTGAGATGAAGGTGTGCATCACATAGAAGTGTCTGAGAATGCTTCTGTCTAGTTTTTATGTTTAGATATTTCCTTTTCCAGCATAGGCCTCAAAGTGCTCCAAGTATCCAATTGCAGATTCTCCAAAAAGACTGTTTCAAAACTGCTCTATCAAAAGAAAGCTTCAACCCTGTGAGTTGAGTGTGCACAACACAAAGAAGTTTCAGAGCATGGTTCTGTCTAATTTTTATGTGAAGACATTTTCTTATCCAGTGTAGGCCTCAAAGGGCTCCAAATATCCACTTTCAGATCCTACAAAAACAGTGTTTCAAAACTGCTCTATCAAAAGGAAGGTTCATCTGTGTGGGATGAATGCACCCATCACAAAGAAGTTTCTTACAATTCTTCTGTCTCATATTTATGTGAAGATATTTCCTTTTCAAGAATTGGCCTCAAAGAGTTCCAAATATCCACTTGCAGGTTCTACAAAGAGAGAGTTTCAAAAGTGCTCTATCAAAAGATAGGTTCAATTGTGTGAGTTGAATTCACACATTACAAAGAAGTTTCTCAGAATGCTTCGGTTTAGTTTTTATGTGAATATATTTCCTTTTCCACCGTAGGCAGCAAAGGCCTCCAAATATCCACTTGCAGATTCTATAAAAAGAGGCTTTCAAAACTGCTCTATCAAAAGATAGGTTGAAGGCTGTGAAAAGAATGCACAGAACACAAATAAGTTTCTCGGAATGTTTTTGTGTAGTTCTAATGTGAAGATTTTTTTTTCCTCAATTGGCCTCAAAGAGCTCCAATTATTCACTTTCATATTCTACAAAATGTGTATTTACAAACTGCTCAGTCAAAAGAGAGTTTCAACTCTTTGAGCTAAATGCACACATCACAAAGAAGTTTCTAAGAGTACTTCTGTGTATGTTTTCTGTGAAGATATTACCTTTTCCAGCATAGGCCTCAAAGCGATCCAAATATTCAATTGCAGATTCTACAAAAAGAGTGTTTCAAAACTGCTCAATAAAATGAAATGTTCAACTAGGTGAAATGAATGCACATATCACAAAGAAGTTTCTCAGAATGCTTCTGTGTAGTTTTTACGTGAAGATATTTCCTTTTACTCCGTCGGCCACAAAGGACTCCACCTAAACACTTGCCTATTCTACAAAAAGAGAGTTTCAAAATTGCTCTAACAAGAGATTTGTTCGACTCTGTGAGGTGAATGCCCACATCACAAATAAGTTTCTCAGAATACTTCTGTGTAGCTTTTAGGTGAAGATATTTCCTTTTCCACCGTAGGCTGCAAAGGCTTCCAAATATCCACCTGCAGATTCTTCAAATAGACAGTTTCAAAACTGCTCTCTCAAAAGATAGGTTCAACTCTGTAAGTTGAATGCGCATTTCAAAAAGTAGTTTCACAGAGTGCTTCTGTGAATTTTTTATGTGAGGATATTTCCTTTTCCACCATAAGTTACTAAGGGCCCCAAATATCCACTTGCTGTTTCTACAAGAGAGTTTCAACACTCCTCTGTCAAAATATATGTTGAATTCTTTGAGATGAATGCACACGTTACAAAGTAGTTTCTCAGAATGTTTCTGTGTAGTTTTTATGTGAAGATATTTCTTTTTCCACCATTGGCCAAAAAGTGCTCCAAGTATCCACTTGCAGATTCTGCAAAAAGAGTATTTCAGAACTGCTCAATCAAAAGAAAGTTTCAACTCTGTGAAGTGAATGCACACATCACAAAGAAGTTTCTCAGAATGCTTCTGTGCAGTTTTTATGGGAAGATATTTAGTTTTCCACAATAGGCCTCCTAGGGTTTCCAATATCAACCTGCAGATTCTACTAAAAGAGTTGTTTCCATACTTCTCAATCAAAAGAAACTTCAACTCCATGAGATGAATGCATATATCACAAAGAAGTTACTCAGAATGCTTCTGAATAGTTTTTATGTGAAGATATTTCCTTTTCCAGTATAGGCCTCAAAGCGCTCCAAATATCGACTTGCAGATCCTATGCAAAGAGTGTTTCAAAACTGCTCAATCACAAGAAAGGTTCAACTCCGTGAGATGAATGCACACATCACAAAGAAGATTATAAGAATGTTTCTGTGTAGTTTTTAAGGGATGATATTTCTTTTTCCAACATCGGCCACAAAAGGCTCCAAATACCCTCTTGCAGATTATGCCAAAAGGGAGTTTCAAACTGCACAGTCAAAAAGTAGGTTCAATTCTGGAGTTGAATGCACACATCAAAAAGAAGTTTCTCAGAATGCTTCCGTGTAGTTTTTATATGAAGATATTTCCTTTTCCACCATAGGTCTCAAAACGCTCCAAATATCCACTTGCAGATTATACAAAAAGAGTGTTTCTCTACAGGTACTGGAGAGGATGTGGAGAAATAGGAACAGTTTTACACTGTTGGTGGGAGTGAAAACTAGTTCAACCATTTTGGAAGTCAGTGTGTTGATTCCTCAGGTATCTAGAACTAGGAATACTATTTGACCCAGTCATTCCATTACTGGGTATATACCCAAAGGACTATAAATCATGCTGCTATAAAGACACATGCACACGTATGTTTATTGCTGCACTATTCACAATAGGAAAGACTTGGAACCAACCCACATGTCCAACAATGATAGGCTGGATTAAGAAAATGTGGCATATATACACCATGGAATAACTCTGCAGCCATAAAAAAAGAAGAGTTCATGTCCTTTGTAGGGACATGGTTTAAACTGGAAATCATCATTCTCAGTAAACTATCACAAGGACAGAAAACCAAACAACTCATGTTCTCACTCATAGATGGGAATTGAAAAATGAGAACACATGTACACAGGAAGGGGAACATCACACACTGGGGACTGTTGTGGGCTGGTCAGAGGAGAGAGGGCTAGCATTAGGAGATATTCCTAATGCTAAATGATGGGTTAATGTGGGCAGCACACCAGCATGGCCCATGTATACTTATGCAACTAACCTGCACATTGTGCACAGGTACCCTAAAACTTAAAGTATAATAATAATAAAAATAATAATAATAAATAAAAAAGAGAGATAAAAAAATAGCATGTAAAAACTGCTCAATCAAAAGAAAGGTTCAACTCTGTGAAATGAATGCACACATCACAATGTAGTTTCTCAGAGTGCTTCTATGTAGTTTTTATGTGAAGATATTTCCTTTTCCACCATAGGTTGCAAAGGGCTCCAAATATCCACCTGAAGATTCTACAAAAAGGGAGTTTCAAAACAATCAAAATATTTGTTCAACACTGAGAGATGAATGCACACATCACAAAGAAGTTTCTCAGAATGCTTCTGTGTAGTTTATATGTAAGATATTTCCGTTTCCACCATAGGATGCAAAAGCCTCCAAATATCCACTTGCTGATTCTACACAAAGACAGTTTCAAAACTGCTCTCTCAAAAGATATGTTGAAATCTGTGTGTCGAATGCACACATCAGAAAGTTGTTTCTCAGAGTGCTTCTGTTTAGTTTTTATGTGAAGATATTCTCTTTTCCACCAGAGTTTGCAAAGGGCTGCAAATATCCGCTTGCAGATTCTACAAAAAGAGAGTTTCAAAACTTCTCTATCAAAAGATAGGTTCAACTCTGTGAGTTGAATGCACTCATCACAAAGAAGTTTCTCAGAATGCTTCCATGTAGATTTTATGTGAAGATATTTCCTTTTCCACCATAGGTCACAAAGCACTCCAAATATCCACTTGCAGATTCTACAAAAAGAGTGTTTCAGAACGGCTATTTCAAAAGATAACTTCAACTCGGTGAGATGAATGCACACATCAGAAAGAAGTTTCTCCTAATGCTTCCGTGTAGTTTTTATGTGAAGATATTTCCCTTTCCACCATAGGCCTCAAAACCCTCCAAATATCCACTTTCAGATTCGCCAAAAAGTTTGTTTCAAAACCGCTCAATCAGAAGAAAGGTTAAACTCTGTTAGATGAATGCACACATCATAAAGAAGTTTCCCCAAATGCTTCTGTGTAGTTTTTATGTGTAGATATTTCCTTTTCCTCTGTAGGGCTCAACGTGCTCCAAATATCCACCAGCAGATTCTACAAAAAGAGAGTTTCAAAACTGCTCAATCAAAACAAAGGTCCAACTCTGTGAGATGAATACACACATCACAGAGAAGTTTCTCAGAATGCTTCTGTGTAGTTCTTGTGTGAAGATATTCCCTTTTCCACAAAAGCCCTCCAAGTTTTCCAAACATCCACTTGCATATTCTACTAAAAGAATGTTTCCAAACTGCTCAATCAAAGAAAGGTTCAACTCTGTGAGATGAATGCACTTAAAACAAAGAAGTTTCTCAGAATGCTTCTTTGTATTGTTTATGTGAAGATATTTCCTTTTCCACAATAGGCCTCAAAGCGCTCCAAATATCCACTTGAAGATTCGACAAAAAGAGTGTTTCCAAACTGCTCAATCAAATGAAATATTCCACTCTGTGAGATAAATGCACACATCACAAGGAAGGATCTCAGAATGCTTCTGTGCAGTTTTGAGGGAAGAAATTTCCCTTTCCACCATCAGCAACAAACGGCACCAAATAACCACATGCAGATACTGCAAAAAGAGAATTTTGAAACAGCTCTATCAAAAAATAGGTACAACTCTGCGAGTTGAATGCACACATCATAAAGAAGTTACTCCAAATACTTCTGTGTAGTTTTTATGTGAACATATTTCCTTTTCAACCATTAGCCTCAAGGCACTCCAAATATGCACTTGCAGATACTACAAAAAGAGTGTTTCCAAACTCCTCAATCAAAAGAAAGGTTCAACTCTGTGAGATGAATGCACACAAAACAAATAAGTTTCTGAGAATGCTTCTGTGTAGTTATTACGTGAAGATATTTACTTTTCCAGAATAGTCACAAAAGCGCTCAAATATCAACTTGCCGATTCGACAAGAAGAGTGTTTCAAAGCTGCTCAATCAAACGAAAGTTAACTCTGTGAGATGAATGCACACATAAAAAAGTAGTTTCTGAGAATTCTTCTGTATACTTTTCGTGGGAAGATATTTCCTCTTTCACCATTGGCCACAACGGGCTCCAAATAACCAGTTGCCGATTCTACAAAAAAGTGTCTGAAAACCTCTATCAAAAGACAGGTTCAAGACTGCAAGTTCGATGCACACATCACAAAGAAGATTCTGAGAATGCTCCTGTGTAGTTTTTATGTGACGATATTTCCTTTTCCACCATAGGCCTAAAGTGCTCCAAATATCCATTTGCAGAATCTGCAAGAAGAGTGCTTCAAAACTGATCAATCAAAACAAAGTTTCAAATCGTGAGATAAATGCATGCAAAACAAAGAATTGTCTCAGAATGCTTCAGTGTAGTTTCTATATGAAGATATTTCCTTTTCCACACTAGGCCTCAAAGGGCTCCAAATATCCAACTGCAGATTCTACAAAAAGAGTGTTTCAAAACTGCACAATCAAATGAAATGTTCAACTATGTTAGATGAATTCACACATCACAAGGAGTTTCTCAGAGTGCTTCTTTGTAGTTTTTATGTGAAGATATTTCATTTTCCACCATTGGCCTCAAAGCACTCCAAATATCCACTTGCAGATTCTACAAAAAGCGTGTTTCAAAACTGCCCAATCAAAAGAAAGGTTCAACTCTGTGAGATGAATACTCACAACACAAAGAAGTTTCTGAGAATGCTTCTGTGTAGTTTTTATGAGAAGACATTTCCTTTTCCACAATAGGCCTCCAAGGGTTTCAAATATCCATTTGCAGATTCTACTAAAAGAGTGTTTCCTAACTGTTCAAAGAAAAGAAAGTTTCAACTGAGTGATATGAATGCACACATCACAAAAAAGTTTCTGAGAATGCTTCTGTGTAGATTTTTTGTGAAGATATTTCCTTTTCCACAATAAGCCTCAAAGCGCTCCAAAGATCCACTTGTAGATACTACAAAGGAGTGTTTCAAAACTGCTAAATCAAGTGAAATGTTCAACTCTGTGAGATGAATGGAAACATCAGAAAGTAGTTTCTCAGAATGCTTCTGTGTAGTTTTTATGGGAAGATTATTTGTTTTCCACCATCAGCCACAAAGGGATCCAAATAACCACTTGCAGATCCTACAAAAAGAGAGTTACAAAACTGCTCTATCAAAAGAAAGCTACAACAATGTGAGATGAATGCACACGTCACAAGGAAGTTTCTTTGAGTGTTTCTGTGTAGTTTTTATGTGAAGATATTTCCTTTTCCCTAAAAGAACTCAAAGCGCTCAAAATATCCCTTGCAGATTCTACCAAAAGAGTGTTTCACAACTGCTCAATCAAATGAAAGTTTCAACTTGGTGACATGAATACACACGTCACAAAGTAGTTTCTAAGAATGCTTCCATGTAGTTTTTATGGGAAGATATTTCCTTTTCCACAATCGGCCATAAAGGGCTCCAAATAAACACATGCAGATTCTACAAAAACAGAGTTTCAAAACTGCTCTGTCAAAAGATAGGTTCAACTCTGCTAGTTGAATGCACACATCACAAAGAAGTTTCTCAGAATTCTTCGGTGTAGTTGTTATGTGAAGATATTTGCTTTTCCACCATAGGCCTCAAAGTGCTCCAAATATCCACTTACAGATTCTACGAAAAGAGAGTTTCAAAACTGCTTAATCAAAAGAAAGTACAACTCTGTGAAATGAATTCACACATCACAAAGATGTTTCTCAGAATGCTTTTGTGTAGTTTATATGTGAAGATATTTCATTTTCCACAATAGTCATGAAAGCGCTCTAATATCAACTTGCAGTTTCTACAAAAAGAGACTTTCAAAATTGCCCAATCAAAAGCAAGGTTCAACTCGGTTAGATGAATGCACACATCTCAAAGAAGTTTCTGAGAATGCTTCTGTGGGGTTTTTGTGATGATATTTCCATTTCCACAATAGGCCTCAAAGGGCTCCAAATATAAACTTGCAGATTCTATAAAAAGTGTGTTTCAAAACAGCTCAATGAAATGAAATGTTCAAATCTGTGAGATAAATGCACACATCCAAAAGAAGTTTGTCAGAATGTTTCTGTGTAGTTTTTATGTGAAGATATTTCCTTTTCCATAACAGGCCTGAAAGTGCTCCAAATATCCATTGCAGATTCTACAAAAAGAGTGTTTCAAAACTCCTCTATCAAAAGGAAGGTTCAACTCATTGAGATGAATGCAAATGTCACAAAGAAGTTTCTCAGAATGCTTCTGTGTAGTTTTTCCTTTTCTACCATAGGCACCCAAGGACTCCAAATATCGACTTGCAGATTCTACTAAATGAGTGTTTCCAAAGTGCTTAATCAAGAGAAAGGTTTATCTCTGTGAGATGAATGTTCACATCACTAAGGACTTTCTCAGAACGCTTCTGTGTACATTTTATGTGAAGATATTTCCTTTTCCACCATAGGCGTCAAAGGTCTCCTAATATCCACTTGCATATTCTACAAAAAGAGTTTCAAAACTGATCTATCAAAATTTAGGTTCAACTCATTGAGACGAATGAACACATCACAAGGTATTTTCCCATAATGATTCTGTGTAATTTCTCTGTGAAGATATTCCCCTTTCCAAAATGGGCCTCAAAGAGCTACAAATGTACACTTGCAGATACTACAATAAGTGTGTTTCAAAACTGCTCAATGAAAAGAAAAGTTCAACTCTATCAGATGAATGCACACATCACAAAGCAGTTTGTCAGAATGTTTCTGTATAGTTTTTATTTTAAGAAATTTCCTTTTCCACCATTGGCCTGAAAGCATTCGAAATGTACAATTGCAGATTCTACAAAAAGAGGGGATCAAAGCTGCTCAATCAAAAGAAATGTTCAAATCTGTGAGATAAATGCGCACATTACAAAGAAGTTCCAGAATCCTTCTGCTAGTTATTTTGTGAAGATATTTCTTTTTCCACCATATGCCTCAAAGTGATCCAAGTATCCACTTGCAAATTCTACAGAAAGAGTGTTTCAAAGGTGCTCAAGCGAAAGTCAGGTTCAACTCTGTGAGATGAATGCACACATCATGAAGATATTTGTCAGAAAGTTTCCGTCTAGTTTTTATGTAAAGATATTTCCTTTTCCAGCAAAGACCTCAAAGCGCTCCAAATGTCCACTTGCAGATTCTATAAAAGGAGAGTTTCCAAACTGTTCAACCAAAGAAAGGTTCCACTCTGTCATTTGAATTCACACATTGCAAAGAAGTTTCTCAGAATGCTTCTGTCTACTTTTTATGTGAAGATATTTCCTTTCCCACCATAGGCCTTAAAGTGCTCCAAATGTCCACTTGCAGATTCTACAAAAAGAGTGTTTCCAAACTGCTCAATCAAAAGAAAGTTTCAACTCTGTGAGATGATTAAACACATCACAAAGAATTTTCTCAGAATGATTCTCTCTAGTTTTTATGTGAAGATATTTCCTTTTCCACTATAGGCCTCAAAGTGCTCCAAATGTACAATTGCAGATTCTTCAAAAATGGTGTTTCAAAATTGTTCATTGAAAAGAAAGGTTCAACTCTGTAGATGAATTCAAACGTCACAGAGTAGTTTGTCAGAATGTTTCTGTATAGATTTTAGAGAAGGTAATTCCTTTTACACCATAGTCCTCGAATCGTTCCAAATGTCCAATTGCAGATTCTACAAAAAGTGTATTTCAAAGCTGCTCAATAAAAAGGAATTTTCAACTCTGTGAGATGAAAGCACACAGGACAAAGAAGTGTCTCAGAATGCTTCCGTGTAGTTTTTATGGGAAGATAATTCATTATCCACCATCAGCCACAAAGGGCTCCAAATAACCACTTGCAGATTCTACTAAAAAGGTGTTTCAAAACTGCTCAATCAAAAGAAAGCTTCAACTTCGTTAGATGAATGCACACATCACAAATAAGTTTCTGAGAAAGCTTCAGTGTAGTTTTTGTGAAGATATTTCCTCTTCCACAAAAGGCCTCAAAGCGCTCCAAATATGAAATTGCAGATTCTGTAAAAAGAGTATTTCAAAACAGCTCAATGAAATGAAATGTTCAACTCTGTGAGATGAATTCACACATCACAAAGAAGTTTGTCAGAATGCTTCTGTGTAGTTTTTATGTGAAGGTATTTCCTTTTCCACAATAGGCCTCCAAGGGCTCCAAATACCCACTTGCAGATTCTACAAAAAGATTGTTTCCAACCTGCTCAATCAAAAGAAATGTTCAACTCTGTGAGATGAGTGCACAAATAACAAAGAATTTTCTCAGAATGATTCTGTCTAGTTTTTATGTGAAGATATTTCCTTTTCCACCATAGGACACAAAGCGCTCCAAATGTCCACTTGCAGATTCTACAAAAACAATGTTTCAAAACTACTCAATGAAAAGAAAGGTTCAACTCTGTGAGATGAATGAACACATCACAGATAATTTTCTCAGAATGATTCTGTCAAGTTTTTATGTGAAGATATTTCCTTTTAAACCATAGGCCTCAAAGAGCTCCAGATGTCCACTTGCAGATTCTACAAAAAGAGGGTTTCAAAACTACTCAATCGAAAGTAAGGTTCAACTCTGTGAGACGAATGCACACATCACAAAGAATGCTTTGTGTCTAGTCAGAATGCTTCAGTCTAGTTTATATGTGAAGATATTTCCTTTTCCACCATAGGCCACAAAGCGCTCCAAATGTCCAATTGTAGATTCTATAAAAAGATTGTTTCAAACAGCTCAATCAAAACAAAGATTCAACTCTGTGAGATGAATGCACACATCACAAAAAGTTTCTCAGAATATTTCTGTCTAGTTCTTAAGTGAAGATATTTCTCTTTCCACCATAGGCCTCAAAGAGCTCCAAAAGTCCACTTCCAGATTCTACAAAAAGAGAGTTTCCAAACTATTCAATCAAAACAAAGCTGAAACTCTGTGAGATGAATACACAGATCACAAAAGAATTTACAAGAATGCTTCTGTCCAGTTATTATGTGAAGATATTTCCTTTCCCACCATTGCAATCAAGGCACTCTCAATGTACACCTGCAGATAGTAAATAAAGGGTGCTTCAAAACTGCTCAATTAAAAGTAAGGTTCAACTCTGTGAGATGAATGCACATATCACAAAGAGGTTTGTCAGAAAGCTTCTGTCTATTTATTATGTGAAGATATTTCTTTTTACACAATAGGCCTCAAAGCCCTCCATATAGTCACTTGCATATACTACAAAAAGTGTGTTTCAGCTCAATGGAAAGTAATTTTCTACACTGTGAGATGAATGCACTTGTCACAAAGAAGTTTTTGAGAAGGCTTCTGTCTAGTTTTTAAGTGAAAGTATTTCCTTTTCCACCATAGGCCTCAAAGCGCTCCAAATGTCCACTTGCAGATTCTACAAAAAGAGTGTTTGCAAGCTGCCAAATCAAAACAAAGTTTTATCTCAGTGAGATGAATGCACACATCACAAAGAAGTTTCTCAGAATGCTTCTGTATAGTTATTTTGTGAAGATATTTTGTTTTCCACCATAGAACCCAAAGCGCTCGAAATGTCCACTTGCAGATATTACAAAAACAGTGCTTCAAAACTGCTCAATGAAAAATAGGTTCAACTCTGTGAGATGAATGCACACATCATAAAGTAGTTTCTCAGAATCCTTCTGTCTAGTTTTTATGTGAAGATATTTCCTTTTCCAAAATAGGCCTCAAAGCTCTCCAAATGTCAAGTTGTAGTCTCTACAAAAACAGTGTTTCAAAACTCCTCAATGAAAAGAAATGTTCAGCTCTCTGAGATGAACGCACACATCACAAAGCAGTTTGTCAGAATGTTTCTGTATAGTTTTTATGTTAAGATACTTCCTTTTCCACCATAGGCCTCAAAGAGCTCCAAATGTACACTTGCAGATTCTACATAAAGAGTGTTTCAATGCTGCTCAATCAAAAGAAATGTTCAACTCTGTGAGATAAATGCACGCATAACAAAGAAGTTTCCAGAATCCTTCTGTCTAGTTATTATGTGAAGATATTTCCTTTTCCACCATAGGCCTCAAAGTGCTCCAATTGTCAACTTGCAGATTCTACAAAAAGAGTGTTTCCAAACTGGTCAATCGAAGAAAAGTTCAACTCTCTCAGATGAATGCACACACCAAAAAGAAGTTTCACAGAATGCTTCTATCTAGTTTTTATGTAAAGATATTTCCTTTTCCACCATAGGCCTCAAAGCGTTCCAAATGTCCCCTTGCAGATTCTACAAAAAAGAATGTTTCAAAACTGTTCAACCAAAAGAAATGTTCAACTCTGTGAGATGAATGAACACATCAAAGAGAATGTTCTCAAAATGATTCTGTCTCGTTTTTATGTGAAGATATTTCCTTTTCCACCATAGGCCTCGAAGCACTCCAAATATCCAATTGCACATTCTATAAAAAGTGTGTTTCAAAGCTGCTCCATCAAAAGAAATTTTCAACTCTGTGAGATGAATGCACACAGCACAAATAAGTTTCCCAGAATCCTTCTATCTAGTTATTATGTGAAGATATTTCATTTTCCACCATAGGCCACAAACCAGTCCAAAATTCCCCTTGCAATTTCTACAAAAAGTTTGTTTCAAAACTGCTCAATCAAAAGAAAGTTTCAACCCTGTGAGACGAATGCACACCTCACAAAGAAGTTTATCAGAATGCTTCTGTCTAGTTCTTAAGTGAAGATATCTCCTTTTCACAATAGACCTCAAAGCGCTCCAAATGTCCACTTGCAGTTTCTACAAAAAGAGACTTTCCTAACTGCTCAATCAAAAGAAAGTTTCAACTCTTTGAGATGAATGCACACATCACAGAGAATTTTGTAAGAATGCTTCTGTCTAGTTTTCATTTGAAGATATTTCTTTTACTACCCTAGGCCTCAAGGCACTCCAAATGTCCACTTTCAGATAGTACAAACAGGCTGTTCCCAAACTTCTCAATCAAAATAAGTTTCAACTCTCTGAGACGAATGGGCATATCCAAAGAAATTTGTCAGAATGCTTCTGTCTAGTTTTTTATGTGAAGATTTTTCCTTTTCCACCATAGGCCACAAAGCCTTCAAAATGTCCATTTTCAGATAGTATAAAAAGGTTGTTTGAAAACTGCTCAATCAGAAGTAAGGTTCAACTCTGTGAGATGAATGCATATATCACAAAGAAGTTTGTCAGAATGCTTCTGACTAGTTTTTTTATGAAGATATTTCATTTTCCACCATTGACCTCAAAGCGCTCCAAATGTCCATATGCAGATTCTACAAAAGGAGTGTTTCCAAACTGCTCAATCAAAAGAAAGTTTCAACTCTGTGAGACTAATGGAAACATCACAAAGAAGTTTCTCAAAAAGCTTCTGTCTAATTTTTATGTGGAAATATTTCCTTTTCCACCACAGGCCTCACAGTGTTCCAAATGTCCACTTGCAGATTCTACAAAAAGAGAGTTTCAAAGCTGCTCAATATAAGAAAGTTTCAACTCTGTGAGATGAAAGCACACATTACAAAGAAGCTTCTCAGAATGCTTCTTTTAATAATTATGTGAAGCTATTTTGATTTCCACCTTAGGCCTCAAAGCGTTCCAAATGTCCACCTGCATATTCTACAAAAAGAGATTTTCAAAACTGCTAAATCAAAAGTAAGCATTAACTCTGTGAGATGAATAAGCATATTACAAATAAGTTTGTCAGAATGCTTCTGTCTAGTTTTTATGTGAAGATATTTCCTCTTCCACCATGGGCCGCAAAGCGCTCCAAATGTCCACTTCCAGATTCTTCAAAAAGAGTGTTTCAAAACTTCTTAGAGAAACGAAAGGTTCAGCTCTATGAGGTGAATGCAGACATCACAAAACATTTTCTCAGAAAGCTTCTGTCTAGTTTTTATGTGAACATATTTCCTTTTCCACCATAGGCCTCAAAGCGCTCCAAATGTACACTTGCAGTTTCTACAAAAAGAGTGTTTGAAAACTGCTCAATCAAAAGAAAGTTTCAACTCCTTGAGATGAATGCACACATCACGGAGAATTTTCTCAGCATGATTCTGTACAGTTTTTATGTGAAGATATTTCCTTTTTCACAGTAGGCCTCAAAGCGCTCCAAATGTCCACTTGCAGATTCTACAAAAAGAATGTTTCAAAACTCTTCAGTCGAAAGTTAAGGTTGAACTCTATGAGACGAATGCACATTTCACAGAGAATTGTGTCAGAATGCTTCTGTCTAGTTTTTATGTGAAGATATTTCCTTTTAAACCATAGGCCATAAAGTGCTCTGAATGTCCACATGCAGTTTCTTCAAGAAGAGTGTTTCTAAACTGCTCAATCAAAAGAAACGTTCTACTCTTTGAGATGAATGAACACATCACAAAGAAGTTTCTCAGAATGCTTCTGTCTTGTTCTTAAGTGAAGATATCTCCTTTTCCACCATAGGCCACACAGCCCTCAATATCTCCACTTGCAGATTCTACAAAAACAGAGTTTCTGAACTACTCAATCAAAAGAAAGGTTCAACTCTGTGAGATGAATGCACACATCACAAAGAAATTTGTCAGAATATTTCTGTGTAGTTTTTATGTGAAGATATTTCCTTTTCCACCATCAGCCACAATGCACTCCAAATGTTCCCTTGCAGAGAGTACAAAAAGGGTGTTTAAAACTTCTCAATCAAAAGTAAGGTTCAACTCTGTGAGATGAATGCACACATCACAAAGACGTTTGTCAGAATACTTCTGTGTAGTTTTTATGGGAAGATATTTCCTTTTCAACCGTGGGCCTCAAAGCGCTCCAAATTTACACTTGCAGATTCTACAAAAAGAGTTATTCCAAACTACTGAATCAAAAGAAAGTTCAACTCTGTGATATGAATGCACACATAACAAAGAAGTTACTCAGAATGCTTCTGTCTAGTTTTTATGTGGAGATATTTCCTTTTCCACCATAGACCCCAAAGCGCTCCAAATGGCCACTTGCAGATTCTACAAAAAGAGTGTTTACAAACTTCTCAATCAAAAGAAAGGTTCAACTCTGTGAGATGAATATACACATCACAAAGGAGTTTGTCAGAATGCTTCTCTCTAATTTTTAGGTGAAGATATTTCCTTTTCCACCATAGGCCAAAAAGCACTCCAAGTGTCCACTTGCAGATAGGATAAAAAGCTTGTTTGAAAACTGCCCAATCAGAATTAAGGTTCAACTCTGTGAGATGAATGCACATATCACAAAGAAGTTTGTCAGGATGGTTCTGACTCGTTTTTATGTGAAGACATTTCCTTTACCACCGTAGGCCTCAAAGTGCTCAAAATGTCCATATACAGATTCTACAAAAGGAGTGTTTCCAAACAGCTCAATCCAAAGAAAAGTTCAAGTATGTGAGATGATTGAACACATCACAAAGAAGTTTCTCAGAAAACTTCTGTCTAGTTTTTATGTGAAAATATTTCCTTTTCCACTGTAGGTCACAAATCATCCCAAATGTCCCCTTGCAGTTCCCATAAAAAGAGTGTTTCAAAGCTGCTCAATGAAAAGAAAGGTTCAGCTCTGTGAGATGAACACAGACATCACGAAAATAGTTTCTCTTAATGTTTCCTTTTAATTATTATGCGATGATATTTTGATTTCCACCTTAGGCCTCAAAGCACTCCAAATGTCCACATGCAGATTCTAAAAACATAATGTTTCAAAACCGCTCAATCAAAAGAGAGATTCAACTATGGGAGATGAATGCACACATCACAAAATATTACTCAGAATGCTTCTGTCCTGTTCTTAAGTGAAGATATTTCCTTTTCTACCATAGGCCTCAAATCCCCTGAAATGTCCCCTTGAAGATCCCATAAAAAGAGGGTCGCAAAGCTGCTCAATCAAAAGAAAGGTTCAACACTGTGAAATGAATACAGAAATCACAAAGATAGTTTCTCAGAATGCTTCTGTCTAGTTATTACATGAAGATATTTCGTTTTCCACCATAGGCCTCATATCGCTCCAAATGTCCACTTGAAGATTCCAGAAAAAGCGTGTTTCAAAACCACTCATTCAAAACTAAGGTTCAACTCTGTGAGATGAATGCACACATCAAAAAGTAGTTTGTCAGAATGTTTCTATCTATTTTTTATGTGAAGATATTTGCTTTTCCACCATAGCCCAAAAGCGGTACAAATGTCCCTTTGCAGATTCTCCAAAAGGAGTGTTTCAAAACTGCTCAATCAAAAGAAATGTTCAACTCGAGAAATGAATGCACACATCACAAAGGAGTTTCTCAGAATGTTTCTGTCTAGTTTTTAATTCAAGATATTTCCTTTTCCACCATAGGCCTCAAAGCACTCCAAATGTCCACTTGCAGATTCTACAAACAAGTGTATCAAAACTGCTCAATCAAAAGTAAGTTTTAACTCTGTGAGATGAATGCACACATCATATAGAAGTTTTTCAGAATGCTTATGTGTAGTTTTCATGTGAAGATATTACCTTTTCCACCATAGGCCTCAATGCGCTCTAAATGTCCACTTGCAGATTCTACAGAAAGAGTGTTTCAAAGCTGCTCAATCAAAAGAAAGGTTCAATTCTGTGAGATGAATGCACATATCACAAAGAAGTTTGTCAGAATGCTTCTTTCTAGTTTTTCTTTGAAGATATTTCCCTTTCCACCATAGGCCTCAAAGCACTCCAAATGTTCACGTGCAGATTATACAAAAAGAGTGTTCCAAAGCTGCTCAATCCAAAGAAAGTTTCAACTCTGTGAGATGAATGCATACATCACAAAGAATTTTCTCAGAATGATTCTGCCTAATTTGTATGTGAAGATATTTCCTTTTCTACCATAGGCTTCAAAAGGCTCCAAATGTACACATGCACATTCTAGAAAAAGTGTGTTTCAAAACTGCTCAGTGAAAAGAAAGGTTCAACTCTGTGAGATTAATGCACACATCTCAAAGATGTTTCTCAGAATGTTTCTGTATAGTTTTTTTGTGAAGATATTTCTATTTCCTCCATAGGCCTTAAGCGATCCAAATATCCACTTTCAGATTCTACAGAAAGAGTGATTCAAAGCTGCTCAATAAAAAGAAAGGTTCAACTCAGTGAAATGAATGCACACATCACAAAGTAGTTTCTCAGAATGATTCTGTCTAGTTCTTAAGTAAAGATATTTCCTTTTCCACCATGGGCCTCAAAGCGCTGCATATATCTACTTGCAGATTTTACACAAAGACTGTTTAAAACTGATCAATCAAAAGAAAGGTTCAACTATATGAGATGAATGCACACATCACAAAGAATTTTCTCAGAATGATTCTGTCTAGTTTTTATGTGAAGAAATTTCCTTTTACACCTTAGGCCTTAAACGTGCTAAATATACACTTGCAGATTCTATAAAAGGGTGTTTCAAAACTACTCAATCAAAACAAACTTTCAACTCTGTGAGATGAACGCACACATCAAGAAGAAGTTTCTCTGAATGATTCCTTCTAGTTCTTAAGTGAGGATATTTCCTTATCCACAATATGCCTCAAAGCACTCCAAATATCCACTTGCAGATTGTACAACGAAATATCTTCATATGATAACTAGACAGAAGCTTTATGAAAAACTTCTTTGTGATGTCTGCATTCATCTCTCACTGACTAGAACCTTTCTTTTGATTGACCAGTTTTGAAATGCTCTTTTGGGTAATCTGCAAGTGGACATTTGGAAATCTTTGAGGCCTATGGTGGAAAAGGAAATATCTTCACACAAAAACCAGACAGAAGCATTCTGACGAACTTCTTTGTGATGGGCGCATTCATCTCAGAGAGTTGAACCTTTCTTTTCATGTATGCTTCTGTCTAATTTTTATGTGAAGATATTTTCTTTTCCATCATAGGCCATAAAGCGCTTGAAATGTACACTTGCAGATGCTACAAAAAGCGAGTTTCAAAACTGCTTAACAAAAAGAAAGGTTCAACTCTGTGAGATGAATGCACACATCACAAAGAAGTGTGTCAGAATGCTTCTGTATAGTTTTTATGTGAAGATATTTCCTTTTCCATCATAGGCCATAAAGCGCTCCAAACGCACACATGCAGATAATTCAAAAAGGGTGTTTCAAAACTGCTCAATCAAAAGTAAGTTTCAACTCTTTGAGATCAATGCAGATATCACAAACTAGCTTGTCATAATGCTTGTGTCTAATATTTATGTGAAGATATTTCCTTTTTCACCATAGCCTCAAAGCACTCCAAATGTCTACTTGCAGATTCTACAAAAAGAGTGTTTCTAAACTGCTCTTTCAAAAGAAATGTTCAACTCCGTGAGATAAATGCACACATCACAAAGAAGTTTCTCAGAATGTTTCTGTCTCACTTTTATGTGAAGATATTTCCTTTTCCACCATGGGACTCAAAGTGCTCCAAATGTCCACTTGCAGATTCTACAAAAAGAGTGTTTGCAAACTCATCAATCGAAAGAAAGGTTCAAACCTGTGAGATGAATGCATGCATCACAAAGTATTTTCTCAGAATGATTCTGTCTAATTTTCATGTGACGATATTTCCTTTTCCAGCATAGGCCTCAAAGCCCTCCAAATATCAACTTGCATGTTATTCAAAAAGAGTGTTTCAAAACTGCTCAATGAAAAGAAACATTCAACTCTCTGAGATGAATGCACACATCACAAAGAAGTTTCTCAGAATGTTTCGGTATAGTTTTTAATTGAAGATATTTCATTTTGCAAAAGAGACCTCATGGCGCTCCAAATGTCCACATGCAGATACTACAAAAAGAGTGTTTCAAATCTCCTCCAGCAAAAGAGAGTTTAAACTCTGTGAGATGAAGGCACACATCACCAAAAAAAAATTGTCAAAATGCTTCTGTCTAGTTTTTAAGTGAAGACACTTCCTTTTCTACCTTAGTCCTCAAAGCGCTCCAATTGTCCACTTGCCGATTCTACAAAAAGAGAGTTTCTAAACTATTCATTCAAAAGAAAGATTCAACTCTGTGAGATGAATGTACACATCGCTAGGAAATTTGTCACAATGCTTCTGTCTAGTTTTTATGTGAAGATATTTCCTTTCCTCCATAGACCTCAAAGCCCTCCAAATGTCCACTTCTGGACAGTTCAAAAACGGTGTTTTAAAACTGCTCTATCAAAATTAAGTTTCAAATCTGTGAGATGAATGCACATATAACAAAGAAGTTTGTCATAATGCTTCTGTCTAGTTTTTATGTGAAGATATTTCCTTTTCTCAATAGGCAACAAAGCTCTGAAAATATTCTCTTGCAGATTCTGCAAAAAGAGTGTTTCAAGACTGCTCAATGAAAAGAAAGGTTCCTCTCTGTGAGATGAATGCACACATCACAAAGCAGTTTGTCAGAATGCTTCTGTCTAGTTCTTATGTGAAGATATTTCATTTTCCACCATAAGCCACAAGGGCTCCAAATGTCCACTTGCAGATTCTACAAAAAGAGTGTTACAAAGCTGCTCAATCAGAAGAAAATTTCAACTCAGTGAGATGAGTGCACACATCACAAAGAAGTTTCTCAGAATGCTTCTGTCTAGTTTTTTTGTGAAGATATTTTGTTTTCCACCATGGGCCTCCAAGCACTGCAAATGTCCACTTGCAGATTCTACAAAAAGTGTGTTTCAAATCTGTTCAATAGAAAGTAATTTTCCACTCTGTGAGAAGAATGTACACATCACAAAGAAGTTTGTGAGAATGCATCTGTCTAGTTTTTATGTGAAGATATTTCCTTTTCCACAATAGGCCACAAAGGGCTCCAAATGTCCAGTTGCAGATTCTTCAAAAGGCGTGTTTCAAACCTGCTCAATTAAAATAAATATTCAAGTTTGTGAGATGATTGCACACTTTACAAATAAGTTTCTCAGAATGCTGCTGTCTAGTTCTTAAGGGAAGGTATTTCCTTTTCCACCATAGACATCAAAGCGTTCCAAATAATCACTTGCAGATTCTACAAAAAGTGAGTTTTCAAAGTACTCAGTCAAAGGAAAGGTTCAACTCTGTGAGATGAATGCTCACATCACAAAGAAATTTGTCAGAATGCTTGTGTGAAGATTTTTGTGTGAAGATATTTTTGTGTGAAGATATTTCCTTTTCCATCATAGGCCTCAAAGCGCTCCAAAGGTACACTTGCAGATTATACAAAAAGAGGGTTTCAAACCTGCTCAATCAAAAGAAAGTTTCAAGTGTGTAAGATGAATGCACACATCACAAATAATTTTCTCTGAATGATTCTGTCTAGTTTTTATGTGAAGATATTTCCTTTTCCACCATTGGCCCCAAAGCGCTCCAAATGAACAATTGCAGATACTACAAAAAGAGTGTTTTAAAACTGTTCAGCAATAGAAAGGTTCAACTCTGTGTGACGAATGCACACATCACAAAGAAGGTAATCAGAATGTTTCTGTCTAGTAATTAAGTGAAGATATTTTCTTTTCCTCTATAGTCCTCAAAGCGCTCTAAATGTCCACCAGCAGATTCTAAAAAAAGAGAGTTTCAAAACTCCTCAATCAAAAGAAAAGTTCAATTCTGGGAGATGAATGCACACATCACATAGTAATTTGTCAGAATGCTTCTGTCTAGTTTTTATGCGAAGATATTTCCTTTTCCTCCATAGATATCAAAGCACTCAAATATCCCCTTGCAGATAGTACAAAAAGGATGTTTCAAAACTGTGCAAGCAAAAGTAAGTTCAACTCTGTGAGTTGAATCCACATATCACAAAGAAGTCTGTCAGAATGCTTCTGTCAAGATTTTATGTGAAGATATATCCTTTTCCACCATGGGCCTCAAAGTGCTACAAATGTCCACTTGCACATAGTAAAAAAAGGGTGTTTCAAAACTGCTCAAAGATAAGAAAATTTCAAATCTCTGAGATGAATGCACACATCACAAAGAAGTTTCTCAGAATGCTTCTATCTAGTTATTATGTGAAGATATTTCGTTTTCCAACATAAGCCTCAAAGCGTCCCAAATGTTCACTTGCAGATTCTACAAAAAGAGTGTTTCCAAACTCCTCCATCCAAGAAAGGTTCAACTCTGTGAGATGAATGCATACATCGGAAAGAAGTTTGTAAGAATGCATCCGTGTAATTTTTATGTGAAGATATTTCCTTTTCCACCGTAGTTTTCAAAGCACTCCAAATGTCCACATGCAGATTCTACAAAAAGAGTGTTTCAAAACTTCTCAATCGATAATGAGGTTCAACGCTGTGAGATGAACGCACACATCACAAGGTAGTTTGTCAGAATGCTTTTGTCTAATTTCTATGTGAAGATATTTCCTTTTCCACCATAGGCCTCAAGACGCTCCAAATGAACACTTGTAGATTCTACAAAAAAAAAAGTGTTTTAAAACTGCTCAATCAAAAGATATGTTCAACTCTGTGAGATGAAGGCACATATCACAAAGAAGTTCGTCAGAATGTTTCTGTCCAGTTTTGAAACACCCTTTTTTTACTATCTGCAAGTGTACTTTTGGAGTGCTTTGAAACCTATGGTGGAAAAGTAAATATCTTCACATAAAAACTAAACAGAAAAATTCTGACAAACTCCTTTGTGTTGCTTGCATTAATCTCACAGAGTTGAAACTTTCTTTGCACTGAGCAGTTTTGAAACACCCTTTTTGTACTATCTGCAATAGGACGTTTGGAGTGCTTTGAGGCCTATGGTGCAAAAGTAAATATCTACACACAAAATCTAGACAGAAGCATACTGAGCAACTTCTTTGTGATGTGTGCATTCATCTCACGGAGTTGAACTTTTCTTTTGATTGAGCAGACTTGAAATACTCTTTTTGTAGAATCTGCAAGTGAACATTTGGAGCACTTTGAGGCCTATGGCGGAAAAGGAAATATCTTCACATAAAAACTATACAGAAATATTCTGACAAACTTCGTTTTGATGGGTCGATTCATCTCATGGAGTTGAACCTTAGCTTCATTGAGCAATTTTGAAACACTCTTTTTATAGAATCTGCAAGTGGACAATTTTAGTGCTTTGAGGCCTATGGTGGAAAATGAAATATCTTCACATAAAAACTAGACAGAATCAATCTGATAAAATTGTTTATGATGTGTGTATTTATCTCACAGAGTTTTACCCTTATTTTCATTGAGCAGTTTTGAAACACTGTTTTTGTAGAATCTGCAAGTGGACATTTGGAGGGTTTTGAGGCCTATGGTGGAAAAGGAAATATCTTCACAGAAAAATTAGACAGAAGCATTCTGAGAAACTTCTTTGTGATGTGTGAATTCCTCTCAAAGAGTTGAACCTTTGTTCTGATTGAACAGTTGGAAACATTCTTTTTGTAGAATGTGCAGGGGGACATTTGGAGTGTTTTGCGTCCTAAGGTGGAAAAGGAAATATCTTCACATAAAAACTGTACAGAAGCATTCTGACAAAATTCTTTGTGATATGTGCTTTCATCTCACAAAATAGAACCTTACTTTTGGTTGAACAGTTTTTCAACACCCTTTTTTTACTATCTGCAAGTGGACATTTGGAGTGCTTTGAGGCCTATGGTGGAAAAGGAAGTATCTTCTCATAAAAACTAGACAGAAGAATTGTGCAAATTTCTTTGTGACGTGTGCATTCCTCTCACTGAGTTGAAACTTTCTTTGACGGAGATGTTTAGATACTCTCTTTTTGTAGAATCTGCAATTGGATGTATGTAGCGCTTTGAGGCCTATGGTGGAAAAGGAGGTATCTTCACCTAAGAACTAGACAAGCATTCTGAGAAACTTCATTGTGATGTGGGCATTCATCTCACAGACTTCAACCTTTCTTTTGATTGAGCAGTTTTGAAACACTTTTTGCAGAATCTGCAAGTGGATATTTAGAGCGCTTTGCAGCCTATGCTGGAAAAGGAAATATCTTCACATAAAAACTAGACAGAAGCATTCTCAGGAACTTCTTTGTGATGTGTGCATTCATCTCACAGAGTTGAACCTTACTTTCGATTCAGCTCTTTGGAAACACTCTTTTTGTGGAATCTGCAAGTGCTTTGAGGCCAACGTGGAAAACGAAATATCTTCACATAATAGCAAGACAAAAGAATTCGGAGAAACTTCTTCGAGATGTGTGCATTCATCTCACACACTTGAACTTTCTTTTTATTGAACAGCTTTGAAAAACTCTTTTTGTAGAATCTGCAATTGGACATTTGGTGTGCTTTGAGGCTGATGGTGGAAAAGGAAATATATTCAAATAAAAACTATACAGAAACTTTCTGACAAACTTCTTTGTGATGTTTGCATTCATCTCACAGCATTGAACCTTACTTTTGATTGAGCAGTTTGGAAACACTCTTTTTGTAGAGTCTGCAAGTGTACATTTGGATCGTTTTGAGGCCCATGGTGCAAAAGGATCTATCTTCACTTGAAACCTAGACAGAATCATTCAGAGAAAATTATTTGAGATTGGTGCATTCATCTCTCAGAGTTGAAACGTTCTTTCTATTGAGCAGTTTGGAAACACTCTTTTTCTAAAACCTGCAAGTGGGTATTTGGAGCACTTTGAGGCCTATTGTGGAAGAGGAAATATCTTGACTTACGAACTTGACAGAAGCATTCTGAGAAACTTTCTTGTGATGTGTGCATTTATCTCACAGAGTTGAAACTTTCTTTTGATTGAGCAGTTTTGAAACATTCTTTTTGTAGAATCTGGAAGTGGACATTTGGAGTGCTTTGAGGCCTATGGTGGAAATGGAAATATCTTCACTTAAGAAGTAGACAGAAGCATTCTGAGAAACTTCTTTGTGATGTGTGCATTCATCCCACAGATTTGAACCTTACTTATGAATGAGCAGTTTTGAAACCCTCTTTTTGCAGAATCTGCAAGTGGACAACTGGAGCATTTGAGGCCTATGGTGGGAAACGAAATATCTTCACATAATAACTAGATAGAAGCATTCTGAGAAACTACTTTGTGATGTGTGCACTCATCTCACAGATTTGAACTTTCTTTTGATTGAGTAGTTTGGAAACTATCTTTTTGTAGAATCTGGAAGTGGACATTCGGAGCGCTTTGAGGCCTATGGTGGAAAAGGAAATATCTTCATATAAAAACTAGACAGAAGCATTCAGACCAACTTCTTTGTGATATGTGCATTCGTCTCACAGAGTTGAACCTTACTTTTGATTGAGCAGTTCTGAATCACCCTTTTTGTACTGTCTGCAAGTGGACATTTGGAGTGCTTTGAGGCCAATGGTGGAAAAGGATATATGTTCATATAAACCTAGACAGAAGCAATCTGAGAAACTTCTTTGTGATGGGTGCATTCATCTCACAGAGTTGAAACTATCCTTTGATTGAGCAGTTTTAAACACTCTTTTTGTAGGATCTGCAAGTGGATATTTGGAGGCGTATGGTGGAAGAGGAAATATCTTCAATCAAGAAATAGACACAAGTGTTCTGGGAAACTTTTTGTGATGTGTGCATTCATCTCACAGATTTGACCTTTCTTTTGATTGTGTAGGTTGGAAACAATCTTTTGTAAAATCTGCAATCGGAGATCAGGAGCGCTTTGAGGCCTATGGTGGAAAACGAAATATCTTCACATAATAACTAGACAGAAGCATTCTGAGAAACTTCCTTGTGATATGTGAGCTCATCTCATAGATTTTAAACATTCTTTTGAAGGAGCAGGTTTGAAACACTCTTTTCGTAGATTCTGCAAGTGGATATTTGAAGTGCTATGAGACCTATGGTGGAAAAGGAAATATTTTCACATAAAAAGTATACGGAAAAATTCTGACAAACTTCCTTGTGATGAGTGCATTCATCTCATGGAGTTGAAACTTTATTTTCATTAAGCAGTTTGGAAACACTGTTTTTGTAGAATCTGCAACTGGACATAAGGAGTACTTCGAGGCCAATGGTGGAAAAGTAAATATCTTCACCTAAAAACTGCACAGAATAATTCTGAGAAAATTCTTTCTGATTTGTGCATTCATCTCCCAGAGTTAAACATTTTTCTTGTTTGAACAGTTTTGAAACACTCTTTTTGTAGAATCTTCAAGAGTACATTTGGTGCGCTTAGAGGCTTATGTTGTAAAAGGTAGTATGTTCACATAAAAACTGGACAGAAGCATCCTGAGAAACTTCTTTGTGATGTGTGCATTCATCTCACAGAGTTGAAGCTTCCTTTTGATTGAGCAGTTTGGAAACCCTCTTCTTGTAGAATCTGCAGGGGAACATTTGGAGCACTTTGAGTCCTATCGTGGAAAAGGAAATATCTTCATATAAAAACTAGACAGAAACATTCTGACAATCTTCTTTGTGATGTGTGCATTCACCTCACAGAGACGAACCTTACTATTCATTGAGCAGTTTTGAAACCCTCTTTTTGTAGAATCTGCAAGTGGACTTTTGGAGCTCTTGGAGGCCTGTAGTGGAAAAGGACATATCTTCACATTAAAACTATACAAAAGCATTCTCACAAACTTCTTTGTGTTGCGTGCATTCATCTCACAGAGTTGAACCTCAGTTGTCATTAAGCAGCTTTGAAACCTTCTTTTTATAGAATTCGCAGGTAGACATTTGGAGCACCTTGAGGCTTGTGGTGTATAATGAAATATCTTCATATGATAACTAGACAAAAGCATTCTGAGAAACTTCTTTGTGATGGGTGCACTCATCTCACGTAGATGATCCTTTCTTTTGATGGAGCAGCTCTGAAACACTTTTTGTAGAATCTGCAAGTGGACATTTGGAGCACTTTGAGGCCTATGGTGGGATAGGAAATATCTTCACATAAAAACCAGCCAGAGTTGAATCTTTCTTTTCATTGAACAGCTTTGAAAAACTCTTTGTAGAATCTGCAAGTGGGCATTTGGTGCACAATTAGGCCTATGGTGGAAAAGGAATTATCTTCACATAATAACTAGAAAGAAGCATTCTGACACACTTCTTTGTGATGTGTGTATTCATCTCACAGAGTTGAAACTTACTTTTCATTGAGCAGTTTTGAAACCCTATTTTTGTAGAATCTACAAGTGGACGTTTGGAGTGCTTTGAGGCCTATGTTGGAAAAGAAAATATCTTCACACAAAAAATAGACAGAAACATTCTGACAAACTTCTTTGGAATGTGTGCATTCATCGCACAGAATTGAACCTTTCTTTTGATTGAGCAGTTTGAAACACTCTTTTTGTAGTGTCTGCAAGTGGACATTTGGAGCGCTTTAAGGCCTATTGTGTAAAAGGAAATATCTTCACCTAAAAACCACCTAGAAGCATTCTGACAAAGTTCTTCGTGATGTGTGCATTCATCTCACGGAGTTGAAACTTTCTTTTGATTGAGCAGATTTGAAACACTATTTTTGTAGAATCTGAAAGTGGACATTTGGAGCGCATTTAGGCCTATGGTGGAAAAGGAAGTGTCTTCAAATAATAACTAGATAGAGGCATTCTGACACACTTCTTTGTGATGTGTGCATTCATCTCAAAGAGGTGAACCTTACTTTTCTTTGAGCTGTTTTGAAACACTCGTTTTGTTGAATCTGCAAGTGGTCATTTTGAGCGCTTTGAGGTCTATGGTGGAAAAGGAAATATCTTCACATGAAAACTAGACAGAACCATTCTGACAATCTTCTTTGTGATGTGTGCATTCTTCTCACAAAGTTCAACCTTTCTTTTCATTTATCAGCCTTCAAACACCCTTTTGTAGAATCTGCATGTGGACATTTGGAGCGCTTTGAAGTCTATGGTGGAAAAGGAAATATCCTCACATAAAAACTAGGCAGAAGCATTCTGACAAACTTCTTTGTGATGTGTACATTCATCTTACAGAGTTGAACCTTAGTTTTCATTGAGCAGTTTTGAAACCCTCTTTTTGTAGAATCTACAAGTGGACATTTGTAGCGCTTTGATACCTGTGTTGGAAAAGGAAATATATTTACATAAATACTTGACAGAAGCATTCTGACAAACTTTTTTGTGATGAGTGCATTCATCTCACAGAGCTGAACATTTCTTTTGATTGAGCAGCTTTGAAACACTCTTTTTGTAGAATCTGCAAGTGGACATTTGAAGTGCTTTGAGGCCTATGGTGGAAAGGGAAATATCTTCATATAAAAACTAGACGGAAGCATTCTGAAAAAATTCTTTGTGATGTGTGCATTCATCTCACAGAGTTGAACCTTTCTGTTGATTGAGCAGTCTTGAAACACTCTTTTTGTAGAATCTACAAGTGGACATTTGGAGTGCTTTGGGGCCTATGGTGGAAAAGGAAAAACCTTCACGTAAAAGCTAGACAGAATCATTCTGACAAACTTCTTTATAATGTGTGCTTTCATCTCACATAGTTGGATTTGAACTTCACTTTTCATTGAGCAGTTTTGAAGCACTCTTTTTATATAATCTGCAAGTAGACATTTGGAGCGCCTTGAGGCCAATGGTGGAAAAGGAAATATCTTCATATAATAACTAGACAGAAGCATTCTGAGAAACTTCTTTGTGATGAGTTCATTCATCTCATGGAGCTCAACATTTCTTTTGATTGAGCAGCTTTGAATCACTCTTTTTGTAGAATCTTCAATTGTACATTTGGAGCACTTTGTGGCCTATGGTGGAAAAGCAAATATCTTCTCATAAAAACTAGACAGAAGCATTCTGAAAAACTTCTTTGTCATGTGTACCTTCATCTCAGAGAGTTGAACCTTACTTTTCATTGAGCAGTTTTGAAAAACTCTTTCTGTAGAATCTACAAGTGGCCATTTGGAGCACTTTGAGGCCTATGGTGGAAAAGGAAATATCTTCACATAAAAACCAGACAGAAGCATTCTGACAAACATTTTGTGATGTGTGCATTCATTTCACAGGGTTGTACATTTCTTTTGATTGAGCATCTTTGAAACACTCTTTTTGTAGAATCTGCAAGTGGACATTTGGAGTGCTTTGTGTCCTATGGTGGAAAAGGAATGATCTTCACATGAAAACTATACAGAAGCATTCTGACAAACTTCTTTGTGATGTGTGCATTCATCTCACAGAGCTGAACCTTACTTTTCATTGAGCAGTTTTGAAAATCTCTTTCTGTAGAATCTACAAGTGGACATTTTGAGCACTCTTAGGCCTATGGTGGAAAAGGAATTATCTTAACAGAATAACGAGACAGAAGGATTCTGACAAATTCCTTTGTCATGTGTGCATTCATACTACAGAGTTGAACCTTACATTTGATGGAGCAGTTTTGAAAGACCCTTTTTGTACTATCTGCAAGTCAACGTTTGGAGTGATTTAATGCCTATGGTGGTGAAGGAAATAACTTCTCATAAGAACTAGAGAGAAGCATTATGAGAAATTTCTTTGTGATGTGTTCATTCATCTCACAGAGTTGAACCTTACTTTCGACAGATAAATTATTAAACTCTCTTTTTATAGAATCTGCAAGTTGATCTTTGGAGTGCTTTGAGGTCTATGGTGGAAAAGCAAATATCTTCACATAAAGACTAGACAGAATCATTCTGACAAACTTCTTTGTGATGTGTGCATTCATATCACAGAGTTGAACCTTTATTTTGAGTGACTAGCTTTGAAACACTCTTTTTGTAGAATCTGCATGTGGACAATTGGAGCACTTTGAGGCCTACAGTGGAAGAGGAAATATATTCACATAAAAGCTAGACAGAAGCATTCTGAAAAAGTTCTCTCTGACGTATGCATTCATCTCACAGAGTTAAAACTTTCTTTTGATTCAGCAGTCTTGAATCACTCTTTTTGTAGAATCTGCAAGTATACATTTGGAGCATCTTGAGCCCTATGGTGGATATTGAAATATCTTCATATAATAAATAGACAGAAGCATTCTGAGAGACTTCTTTGTGATGTGTGTATTCATCTCACAGAGTAGAACCTTTCTTTTGATTTGTCGCCTTTGAAACAGTCTTTCTGTAGAATCTGCAAGTGGACATTTGGAGCGTTTTGAGGCCTATGGTGGAAAAGGAAATAACTTCGCATAAAAACTAGAGAGAAGCATTCTGACAATCTTCTTTGTGTTGTGTGCATTCATCTCACAGAGTAGAACCTTAGTTTTAAACGAGCAGTTTTGAAACACTCTTTCTGTAGAATCTGCAAGTGGACATTTGGAGCGCTTTGCGACCTATGGTGGAAAAGGAAATATCTTCGCATAAAAACTATACAGAAGCATTCCGGCAAACTTCTTTGTGACGTGTGCATTCATATCGCAGAGTTGAACCTTACTTTTGACTGAGCAGCTTTGAAACACTCTTTTTATAGAATCTGGTAGTGGACATTTGGTGCGCTTTTAGGCCTTTGGTGGAAAAGGAAACATCTTGGCATAAAAACTATACAGAAGAATTCTGACAAACTTCTTTGGGATGTGTGCATTGATCTCACAGAGATGAAGCTTTCTTTTTATTGAGCAGCTTTGAAACACCCTTTTTGTATAATCTGCGAGTAGGCATTTGAAGCATTTTGAAGCCTGTGGTGGAAAAGGAAATATATTCACATATAAACCAGACAGAAGAATTCTGACAAACTTCTGTTTGATTTATGCATTCGTCTCACAGAGTTTAACCTTAGTTTTGATTGAGCAGCTTTGAAACACTCTTTTTGTAGAATCTGCAAGTGGATATTTGGAGTGCTTTGTGGCCTATGGTGGAAAAGGAAATATCTTCACCTAAAATTAGACAGAAGCATTCCGAAGAACTTCTTTGCGACGTGTGCATTCATCCAACAGAGTTGAATCTTTCTTGTGTTTCAGCAGCTCAGAAACACCCTTCTTGTAGAATCTGCGAGTGGACATTTAGAGTGCTTTGAGGCCTATGGTGGAAAAGGAAATATCTTCACATAAAACGAGACAGAAGAATTCGTACAAACTTCTTTTTGATGTGTGCATTTGTCTCACAGAGTTAAACCTTACTTTTCATTGAGCAGTTTTACAACACTCTTTTTGTAGAATCTGCAAGTGGACATTTGTAGTGTTTTTTCAGGCCTACGGTGGAAAAGGAAATATCTTCACATAAAAACTAGACAGAGGCATTCTGACAATCTTCTTTGTGATGTGTGCATTCATCTCACTGAGATGAAACTTTCTTTTTCTTGAGAAGCTTTGAAACACTCTTTTTGTAGAAGCTGCAACTGGACGTTTGTTCCGCTTTGAGGCCTTTGTTGGAAAAGGAAATATCTTCCCATAAAAAATAGACAGAAGCATTCTGACAACTTTCTTTGTGATACATGCATTCAACTCACAGAGCTGAAACTTACTTTTGATTCAGCAGTTTTGGAAGACCATTTTGTCCTATCTGCAAGTGGACATGTGGAGTGATTTGATGCCTATGGTGGAAAAGGAAATATCTTCACAAAACAACTACACAGAAGCATTCTGGGAAACTTCTTTGTGATCTGTGCATTCGTCTAACAGAATTGAACCTTAATTTTCATTAAATTCCAATAAATTCCA